>NC_048595.1:343757978-344357978 GCF_003668045.3 Cricetulus griseus
TCAAGTCCTACACCAGGTGAACTATATTATTATTGTTACTATTATTATGATGTAAAAGCATTATGGTTAGAAAAATACAGGAAAGTTTAAAACGTAAACTTTTTTTGAGACATGGTCCGCATGCACCTCAGACTGGCCTTGAACTCACTCTAAGCTGAGATGTCCTTGAATTTCTCATCCTCCTGCCTCTACCTCTCCAGCGCTGATCTTACAGCAACCACCTATAGTTTTATGTGGTACTGGGAATTGAACCCAGTATTTGATACGTATTAGGCAAGCACTCTGCCAGCTGAGCTACAAGCCCAGGCCAGTAAATATTTTGTTAGAAACTCATTGCTATGGTAGGGCTCTTGAGGTCTACCCATAGTGGAGCAGCTTTGGGCAGCTGACGACTGCTAGGGGAAGAAAATCACATTTCTCTAGAACAGGTGAAGGAGTCCTACAGAGAGAAATAGTAGGGGGTGGCTATGAATACATTGTATACAATGTTTTAAATTTTCAAGGAATAAAAAGAAACCAATTCCCAATTTTCCTCTCAGTAGTTATAATCATAGACCATAAATATTCAAACTATCTGTCCAATGTATGGTTATAGTTATCTATATTTGTGAAGGTATTTACTCATCTTAGTTCATCTTAACTTACAGGGTGTGTTGGTTACTGTCCTTGTTATGACAGAATGACAAAAGCAATTCCAGGGATTATTTTGCTCACAGTTTGAGGGTGTAGTCCAACATGGCAAGGAAGGGCATGAAAGCAAGAGCATAAGGCAGCTGGTCACATTATATCCATAGACAGGAAGCAGGGAGTTGCTTAGGTGGCTTCTCCTTTTTATTTAGTCTTATGGAAGGTCTTGAATGGTACTGCCCACGGTGAGGGTAGGAATTCTGCCACCTCACTCCTCACAGACAACCTAGGGCTTTGTTTCCTAGGTGGGTCTAGATCCTGTCGAGTTGACAAAATCATATCACAGGACTCCCAAGATCCCAAGATTAAATCAAAGAAGACTTTAAACACTCATAAATTAGATCTTTAACTTTGTGAAATTTGTTTTAATTACATATTTTCTCTAACTTACTCAGAATTAACATTTACTTGCAGGCAGAGAAAAACAAATAAATTCTCCTAATTCCCTGTTGACCATGTTTAAAATGGTTTGCCAAAATTAAAATAAGTCTTTTATAAATTATGTCTGTTTTCTCAAATAGTTTCTTCAAAATATGTTTTTACTTGCTTCGGGGATTATTTTTAGAGATTAGGAAGTTCAGTTGCCATGGGCATAAGACTACAGGAATTCCAGAAGAATCCAAGAATGACTCTATTTCATAGGAAAGAAACTTGAGTGTAAGCTAGGGAACATTCCGTTACAGTTCTAAAACCATGGCTTTGCACTCTCAGCGCCACTGTTAATCCTTGGGTTTTGTAGACAGTGTCTTGAGTGTAGCTCAGGTCTGCCTTAAACTCAAGATACTTCTACCTCAATTGCCAAGTGGTGGGATTACGTGTACTCTGCCATACCATGGACCCTGGCTGGTCTGGAACTTGCTGTGATCTCTTTCTTGCCTATGCCTTCAAACTAATAGGTTTGAGGCACAAACTAGCTGAATGTAATTATGCACTTTAAGCAGTGAGATGTTCAGTGGGTCAGAGTGCTTAGCCAGCCAGCAAGCCTGACAAACCTGAGCTTGATTCCCAGAGAGAAACAACTCTCAGAAATTGTTCAGTGACATCCATGGCATGCCATGGCATTCATGCACCCACACTCATGACCATTATACACATACTACAGTAAACATACATTTTTAACTAAGTGTTTTATGATGCAGTGTTCCCCAGCTGGTTTTTCCTAAGAACATGTGCTTTCCCATATCCCTGATTGGCTCTCTAACCAGTAGGAAGGAACCAGAATATTTTATATTACTTTTCTGTAGAGATTTGAGGAGTTAAGTAACATCACCGATGACTACCTTCTATTGCTATCAATTTGATTTAAAATGATACTGAACCTCAATTGGAGACATTGTATATGAGTAAGAATTTTTCTGAGGCATGTTTAACAAGTGGAAAATTCATTTCAACAAGTTAGATTTGCTCCCATTTCCTTGCAGTTACAGGACTTGAGATCCTTTAAGAAGAGACATGTATGCTAGAAGCTTAGCAGAGCAAATTGTTCTTGAGGCAGTATGTGTGTCATGTAGAGGGAAAGCTAAACCCAGAGCCACAGAGCTGATCCCCACATGACTCCTTTCATTGCAGGTACTTTAACTGCACTTCGGATGTGTTACCAAGGTTATGGTCACCCTTTGATGCTATTTCTAGAAGAAGGAGGAGTGGTGACAGTTTGCAAAATTAACACCCAGGAACCTGAAGAGACTCTGGATTTTGATTTCTGTAGCACCAATGTTATGAATAAAATTATCCTGCAGTCAGAGGGTCTCCGTGAAGCATTTTCCGAGTTGGACATGACAAGTGATGTTCTGCAGATCACCGTGTCTCCTGACAAGCCCTATTTCAGGTACATGAGTGCAACTGTCCCTAACATGGTCTGGTAATGAATCCAACTCTGCACTCAATGTTTGCCTGAGTTGCAGGAAGTTTTTACCCCTTCTAGAATATTCAGAACTTTTAGAAACATTTGATTACTTTATAATTTTAAGGCATAAGAAGAATGATCCACTAAGTATTTTATTGATGGGCACTATGATTTGTTGATGAGAAGCCCATTCTCGTAATCTACAAACCATTGGTATTTTCATTGCTGTATTCCATGTTATAAATGAGGTTACATCAGGGAAATCCAGTTAAAACATTTAAAAAGTATGTTTGTATTACATGGGAGCCTTTTTGTTTTTCCTTCCTTTTAAGTTAGTTTGAAATATAAAAGGAAGTAGATATTGCTGATAGTTTGGTTTTTGTTTTGTTAACTTAGTAGTTATTCATGGTCTAATGTACAAATCCATCTTAAGCCTGGTAAAACCACCTTAAAATTAAGGTAGAGGGGGAAAAATGTGTGAATAAGCAGAGAACAAAATTGCAAACCAGTAAGTACCAAGGAGTTGGGAAACAGTGCTTGAGTACTTGGAGGATTGATCAAGGTCAGCCTCATAAGTCCAGGCATTTTTCAGAAAGAATACAGTATTGAAACTGTTCTGACATTTGTGCCAGCAGAATTTCTGGTTTGCTTTTGGTTTTTGTTTGTTTGTTTGTTTTTCAGGACTAAAATTTTATAGAACTTAACAATTTTGAAGATATGAAATAAGAGAATATAAATTGAGTTTTTTTTTTTTTAACTTAGGAACAATTGCAGCAGACTCTTTTGTGATGTTGGTCAGATAAAACTTTCACTCATGTCAAAAAGTTAGCCAAATTGGAAAGCATGACACCCCAATTAATCGTTTAAAACAATGTCAGAGGCTCCTTTTCCAAATCTTCCATTTCCAGAACAGGAAACAATTTGGTGTGTGGAAATGGTAGTGAATTCTCCTTCTGGATATGTTAAAATTTGAAGTTTATATGGCACTGGGGGATAGTTAGATATGTGGACATAGTGCACAAGAAATGAGCCTAGACTGGACATTAGATCTGAGGACCATCATAACTGCAGGATGGTGAAGCCTAAGAAACTGAGAGAGAAGTTGTAGTAGAAAAAGAAGACAGACTAGGAACATGGAGAGTAGACATGGAACTTGGGGAAGGCCTCCCACGTCTGATCACTGTGCTTGTCAGCATGTTCCTCCCATAGCAAATACTCAGGCAGTTCTTGGAGATTAGAGTTGTAAATATTTGCCAACAGTACAGTGGGGAAGATGGTTAAACTTAAGATCAGTCTAACACCCAAACACTAATATTAAAGCGTAATTTAACAGCAGAATCACACATAAATGGTTCAGCAGGAAAAGCTATAAACAGGACCCACACTTAGAGTGGTTTAAATAAATGTCTTCCATTATTCACAGTTCTCTGAGATATATTTAGATTTCTATCTATATACTTAGATACATATCTAGATTTAAGGATAAGGAAAGTTAACTGATTATACAGCTGTACAGAGTATATAGTGTGTACTCTGAAATGAGATTTTCTTCAGAGCTGTTTTCTAGGCTGGAGAGATAGTTCTGGCAACTATGAGCATATACTGCTCTTTCAGAGGACTCAGGGACAGGCTCCAAAGCTATAGAGAAATCCTGTCTTGAAAAATTAGAAAAGATAAGAAATACACCTAACCAAGCACCATAATGAAGTTTTCCACAGGATGCTATAGCAGCAGAAAGTATCTAGTAAAATACTTTTACTTTCTACTTTTATTCATGTGTATGAATATGAATCTGTACATGTGACTCTTGGTGCTCTAAAGGAGATCATTTTGGAGCTGGAGTTACAGGCAGTTGTGAGTTGCCTGTCCTGGAACTCGCTCTGAAGACCAGGCAGGTCTCATACTTAGAGATATCACCTACCTCTGTGTCCTGAGTGCTGGGATTAAAGGCATGCACCACACACCACCTGGTAGTAAGGTGTATTTTAACTACTAGTCTCAGCATTTGGAGGTGGAAGCGAAAGAATTGAGTATAAGACCAACCACCTATACAGGCAGCTGTAAACCAGCTTGGGCCTATTATGTGGTAACACCCAAGCAACCAAACTTTTTTGATGTTTTATATATCTATATTTATGTATATATAATATTTTTATATTTATGCATACACACATATATAGATACACATTATGTGTGCTCTATGTATGTAGTGCATATACATGAGTGTGCAGGTGCCTGTACCCTTAAGTGCACATTTAAGGCCAGAAAAGGACATGGGGAGTTTCCTCTGTTGCTCTCACCTTATTGCCTTGGATCAGTAGCTCCTTGTTGTGGCTAAGCAGCTGGCCACTAGGTTCTGAGAATCTTTCAGTCTTCGTCCTCTAGGTAGGCTTACAGACATGCAGTTATATCTGGCCATTGTATGAGTTCTGGAAATTTGAACTCAGTTCCTGAGGCTTGCAGTGCAAATGCACTTACCCACGGAAATGTCTCCACAGCCCCCAAAACCAGTCTTTGTATATGTCATTTAAGGCAGCATGGATCCTAATATTGCTTATTATTGAACCTGTAAATAAATGAGTTACTTACTTTCAACTATAGGTTATCTACTTTTGGAAATGCAGGAAGCTCCCACCTTGACTATCCCAAAGATTCTGACTTGATGGAAGCATTTCACTGTAATAAGACCCAGGTCAACAGGTCAGTTCTTAATATAAAGGTTATATTGTTGGTAAAGATGAAGTCAAGTACCAAATTTCCATATAACAAAACAGGTAATTTTAATGTATTAAAAAATGCATCACATTAAAAAAAAGTGGATGGGCTCTTGATTTACTTGGGGATAGTGGGTTATGATCACAGATGGATATAACACATTGACAAGTATTGGCTGCTCAATAGTTCCTGGCTAACATTTGTTACTTGGTGTTGCATGTGTTGCATTTAGTGGATCCAAATAACAGCTTTTCATTTACTCTCCTACAGATACAAACTTTCTTTACTGAAACCCTCTACAAAGGCATTAGCTTTATCCTGTAAAGTATCTATTCGGACAGATAATCGAGGATTCCTCTCATTACAGTACATGATTAGAAATGAAGATGGGCAAATATGTTTTGTGGAATATTACTGCTGTCCCGATGAAGACGTTGAGTCTTGAATAATTTACTGTGAATATTTATGTGTATTTGTAGTTGTGTTCTCACTTTGCATAATCTTCATGATTTCATATTGGATTATCTATAAAGACTCATGGAAAGAGCAGTGTTGGCACATGCCTTTAATTCCGGAACTTGGGAGGCAGATGAAGGTGGATCTCTGTGAGTTCGAAACCAGCCTGGTCTGCAAAGTGAGTTCCAGGACAGGCTCCAAAGCTTCAGAGAAACCCTGTCCCAAAATCCCAAAAAAACAAAAAAAAAAAAAAAGAAAAGACTCATGAAGAAGACAGGAGCAAGGTTCCACTTTGTAAATATTTTTATTTTGTGAATAAATGTTTTCATATAGCAATAAATTATCTGGCTTATTGTACTGTCCCTGTGATTATCTTTTTTTATTTATTCATTTTATGTGTATGTGTGTTTTTGCCTACTTTGGATATATATGCACCATATGTGTGGCTGGTACCTGCAGAGTTCAGAAGAAGGTATTGGATGCTTTAGAATTGGATTAGGGATGTTTATGAGCCACCATGTGGGTTCTGGGAATCAAACTCCATGCTTCTGCAAGAGCAACAAATGCTCATAACCACTGAGCCATCTCCCCAGCATCCCCCTCTCTCCATGACTCTATAGAACTTACTGGAATCACTGAATCAAGATGGATAAATTAAATTTTTTGCACTTAAGTAGAGCATCTTATTTATACAAAGCTGGAGCCACATCCGATATATATATATATATATATATATATATATATATATATATCACACAAATATTTGATGTTACTTTTTTTTGTTTTTTTTGGGGGGGGGTTTGGTTTTTTTGGTTTTTTGTTTTTTTTTTTTGAGACAGGGTTTCTCTGTAGCTTTGGAGGCTGTCCTGGCACTCACTCTGTAGACCAGGCTGGCCTCAAACTCACCTGCCTCTGCCTCCCAAATGCTCAGGATTGTAAATTGACTAAGTTAATTCAGAGGAATTCCTTATCCTTTCATGCAAAAGTCCTGTTAGGGCTGTGGTCTATCCCTGTGGGAATGGTGCTGAGGTTTGGTTCTGAAATAGTCTTCCTACTGTTATTGTCCTAGAGGTTTTGGTTGGTGGTACTGACTAGGATAGAACAATATTGTCTGGTTCTGACCAAGTGGAACTTTGATATGAAAGGGTGGATGGATGGCTTAAACCATTAGTGGAACTCAGTGAGATTATGGACAGGTTGCAAAAACTTTGCTAAAGCCACTTAACCATTTCCATATGAAGGAATTTGATTTGGGGGCTGGAGAGATGGCTCAGAGGTTAAGAGCCTTGGCTGCTCCTCCAAAGGTCCTGAGTTCAGTTCCCAATACCTACATGGTGGCTTACAATCATCTATAAGATCTGGTGCCCTCTTCTGACATGCAGGCAGAACACTGTACATATGATATATAAATAAATCTTAAAAAAAAAAATTTGATTTGGGCTTGGATATCTCCTAACTTCATATTACGATCATAAGAAACTAGCTTACCCTCATATGCCCCAAAATGCCAGTGCCTGTGAACTAGCTAATTCAAGAGTTGTGTAGCTCAGGCCCATTAGCAACAGTAAACATTTGTCTATGGTCATACCACCCCAATCATACACAGTGTAATCAATCTGCTCCCAGAAGCTAAGCTGAGTTAGTTCAGAGTAGTATTTGGATGTGAGAAATATCAAGAGTTTGATTGTGTGATCCCAGTCACTAGTTCCCAATAAACTGAAATACCTAGTTTTCCAAAAAGAATGCAATTTTAAATTAGGTGATGCTATACTCAACATTTCTACTGTTTTTTTTGGGGGGTGGGGCAGAGAGGGCAACTCTCCCTGTCCCATGCCACACAAGACAGTCGATAAGTAATAAAGACAGTTCTCCAAACTTGCAACTTTGGGGCTGGCTCACTCACACCTACACTAACAAAATTGGCTCTATTGTGCTGCTCTGGAGAGGGGCAAAGCCTGCTCTCCTGAGTGTTGCAGTGTGTGTGTGGTGGGGAGGGCAGGGACAGCTCTCCCGCTGTTATGACCACAGGGCCAGCTCTTTCACTTGTCCCAGGCGATGAAGGGAAGAGATGGGGAGGGCAACTCTCCCACGCCCATGCTGCCTCTAGACATGAGTAATGGAAACAGTTCTACTGTTTCTTAATAGTTCACGAAGCAGTAAAATGTTTAAGTTGGTAAAACTACTCAGTGTGTTACCACGGTAGATTCATGCCTATATATCTGCCAAATCCATAATCTAGTGTGTAAGTGACTCTTCCACACCTACTGAAGCCAGTCAGGAATTTCTGGATATGAGCAAATGTTCCATCTCCAGGCAGAGCTAAAATTAACAACGACAAGCTGAGTAGCCAGTAAACAAGCAATGACAAAAAAAAGGGGAGGGGGGGTCAGGGCTGCACCTGGGGACTTTGATTCTGAGTGTCAGACTAAAGCATTCTGGGAGAAAGCTGGCAGCAGCCTGGAGAAAACCTGCCAGTCTATGGGCTGGCCTTGAGATTATGGTGCACACATGCTCTGGCCAGAGCCAAAGGCCGGTCATTAGGGATTGTGTGAGTATTGGATTTTACAGGCTAAACAAATGTAGAACCAAGATGTTCTGTGAGTTCTAAGTAGTGGGGTATTTGGTAGTGAGACACCCAAGTTTCCCAAAGAAAAAGTCAGTTCAGGTAACAGGCTTTCTCTTGCCTTTGCTCACATGAAAAATAATATAATTCAATAATGCCCATTACTTCTAGACAGTTCATCAGCTGAGGAATGTTTTCACAAACCTCCAAGCATTCCTTTTCTAAAGACTTATTGCTTCTTTGTGTGTATGTGGGGGGGGGGAGGCACCATGGCACCTGTGTGGAGGTAAGAAGACAGCATTCTAGAGTCTGTTCTTGCCTTGGACCTGGTTGGGCCAGAGTCTCCCTTTAGTTCTGTTGCAGCAATGCATACTCCAGGCTAGCTGGCTTATCAACTTCTACTTGCAGATGATTCTCCCGTCTGCCCCTCGTCTCATCCTAGGAATGCTGGGATATGTGCCACCACACCCAGCTTTTTACTTCTGAGTTCAGTGACCAAACTCTTGATAGTCAGGCTTACATAGCTAGCACTTTTATACACAGAGCCACCTTCCCAGCCCACCCTTTTCTAAAGATTTTTGAATCCAGTCTGGTGGAGTCAGCAGGGAAGGAACAACCAGCTATAGTTTAGGGATACCAAGCTGACCTTAGAAACAGTCCCTTAATTTATCTGTCCTACCCATAGCTTTTCATTTATAAAATAAAGTCCATTCTGATTCTGATATATAATCCAGATATATATATAATTACTCACAAAGCAGTTTTAATAGCCTCAAACAGGCTATTAAAGCTACCTCCAAAGAGTTTATTAGGGTGTTCATCAATGAACTGCTTAGTAAGCTGTTTAATTTTTTAAAAACCCAGCACTGGGGAGGTGGTGCAGTCCTGGAGCCCTCTCCTGCACATGGTTGTGTTCAACCCACAGGATCTAGGAGAGAAAAGTGAGGACTTAAAGGAATGAACTACAATTAGAAAAGAGAAATAAAAGATGATAAGAGTCATAGAAAGCAAACTCCGAAGAACAACATGAAGCCCAATCTAGACAAAGCAGGATCAAAATATTTCTTATAGATCACAACCCTGGTTTCTAAGAGCTCTTACATATCCCACCTGCAGGGCTGCTGGGTGAAACTCTTTCCTGAAGAATCTTTAGAATCCTTAGTTTAAAAAAAAAAAAAATCTCTTCCACTTTGGCTCTGCCACTGCTGTCCATGATAAACATATTTTGTGCTCTAGAATTTGGGTTAGCACCAAGGTTGTTTTTATTGTTGGCTATCTTATGTAGAGTTTCCACTTCACTGATAATGTAAGACCTAGAAGGAAGGAGAAAAGTGTTTTTATTTGCCTTGGTCTGTCCCTTAGATGACATGACAGCCATCCCAGCATCACGTCACTGCTTCCTCATCTGAGTGGAAAGGCTGTGCTCATTTCAAGGCAAGGACAGCATCACATGACTTCACATTACCATATTCAACATGCCCAATACAGGCCTAGAGTCTTGGGTTTCTCCCAAAAGACCAAGACGCTCTTCCCTAGACTTAGTTGGCAAAGTCTGGGTAACAACTCCCTGGGTTGCCTTTAATAGCAGCTAAGAAAATCCTACCTAATTTATCCAATAAATTTCAGGATTTCAAATAATTGCTGAAGAGCACAGAGTTGTTCAAGTCCCAAAGGTAACGATAAACGGGAAGAGGACCCACCTTGCCTGTTTCTGGCCATTAAGGCTTCTATACTCCTGTTTCCTAATACTGGAAGAGCTGAGCTAGAAGTATAGGTCAAAATACTCATTCACAAAGTTTCAATCGAGAGTGGTTTTCAGATGCTATTTATTCCCCAAGTCTATAAAAAAGAGTGGCTTTCCTAGCCCTTGGAGGGATAGAGTTGTGACATTCCACAAAAATCTGATACAGAATTTTGTAAGGAACTTGGGGTTTTAAAAGTACAAAGTCACTAAAGACTGTTTCACACTCTGATTACTCTCGGGCTGCATGACATACAGGAAGTTACCTGTGCCTTTAGTTACCTAGTCAGTAAAGGAGAGTTGATGTTAGCAGAGGAAACAGGCACAGATTGAGGTCTGCTCAAAGGTCACACCAATCAGCCGCCACATGGTGGCAGGATTCCCCTGCACAAAATCTGTGTTACAAGAACATTGTCTTGCACTAAGTATAGTCAGTGTCTGCTTTGAGTTTAAGTGTTCATTTCAAACTAAATTTATATTTTCTGTTTTCAATGGTTCTAGATCCCATTTGAAATGTTAACAACAAAATACTTCCTACATTAGCTTCAGTGTTAGTTTTCCCAAGCAGGCAGCCTCTGCCCCGTTAAGCATCAATGCTGTAACTAGATCATAAAATCACATAATAATAAAAATGACTATTAATTTAGTACATGGTTACAGTGGGCCAACACTTTGCAAGCACTTTATCTGTTTCTCACAACAATCCTGACAGGTGAGGTTCTCATCTCTATTTTATAGACAAGCCAACAGGATTACATATAACTGGAAAGTGCTAGTGGTTTGAATCCAGGCCTCCCTGTTTCCAATGAAACTATGGTCCACTATGTTGCCAAGGCTGATCTCAGGGATTAAGTGCTGAGATCTGCCTGTTGCCACCTCCCAAGCAGCCAGGACTAGAGGCAGGTGCCACCATGTTCAGCTTTTGAGCTACTACTCTCAACCATTGTAAAACATGTAAGGAACAATTAGTTTATAGTGACGTATTGAAGTCAAGTGTCTATGATCAGGTGAATGGTTGATTGTTGAGACAATTACTGTCTATCCTAAGACTTCATTATGCCCTAAAGTAGGACCCAAATTCTTTCCCAAACTACAAAAGCATTCTTGAACCCTCAGATCAAGCTTATCCTACATACACCCTTTGATTTGAACAAAACCAACTTGGTCTATTTGGTCCTAAAGATAGTATAACTTAACTCAGATGTTAAGAGCACTGACTGCTCTTCCAGAGGTCCTGAGTTCAATTCCCAGCAACCACATGGTGGCTTACAACCATCTGAAATGAGATCTGATGCCTTCTTCTGTCACGCAGGCGAACATGCAGGCAGAACACTGTGCACATAATAAGTAAATCTTTTTTTTTAAAGATAGTATAAAGTTTCATTTGCTAAAATTTAAATCACTGACTGACACAAAAAGAATTCAGGTAATAAAAATACAGCATTAAAAAATAATAATCTGCTTTAAAGATGTAGGTAGAGAATCTAGTATATTCAAAGGCCTGTGGCACAGCAGCCCACATCATTTCATTTGCTGATGCTTTCCTTTTTCCCTCAGTTGATTTCTACCTCCCCGATAGCCTGTGTGCATCTCGTGGAGTCGGCATTCCCTATTAGAAAGGCAGCCCTGTGCAAGAGCTAGGTACTCACCATTCTTCCCAGGCACTGCCCTCCTTAATTCCACTGTGTCTCTTCATACATACTTCTTTCTTCCCACAACGGCTTGTCTTTTCCATTTGGATGAACATTCCCTTCAGGAAAGAGCTCAGTGGTTACACTCCGAAGGCTTTTCTGGGTCCTCTACCTAGTGTCTTCTTGCCCAGTTGCACAGCAGGCTCTAATCTAGAACTCACACTTTGTATTCTCCTTGTTTCTTTGAGCCACTTCCTGCACTGAGCATTATCCCCTTATGGTGAATGACAAATCGTATGTTAGTTGCTACCTCTAACCTCTCTGACTGTATCTGTTATTTAGTAGGTGCCTACCAGATATTGAAGGCATAAATAAGACAGATAGACTGATTCCAAAATGTTTGAGAGAGTCAGAGTATAATTGCTGTCCCACAGGAGGGTCACTGCCTTAGAGGACAATACGATTTTCTCTGCACCTGAACAGCAAATACCTGTTGATAGTATAGGTATTCCCCTCCCCACAGCCTATGGCAGAAAATGCCAATAAACCAAACACTACTAAACCTGGAATTTTGCTGTTGAGCTACAAGTATCACTCCAAGAAGTTAATAATGGAGAGAGACCATGAGATGAAGTGTGTGTAATTGTCTTAATCCTTGCTAGACCCTCCTACTTGACCAATTTGCGGGCACAGCAGAATGGCTATTGACTATAAATCTCCCCATGGTTCTGCCAAAGACAAGGTACCCAAGAACTGCCTCCTAGTGGCTTAGGAGTCACTGTTTGCCATAAAGGAGATCTGAAGGCAGAGAACTAAAGGCTCTTGAGTTTTCACTTCTCCATGTGTGCCACTATATATATCAAACTAGTGCTTGAATCCTGGTCTAGAAAAGCTGTTGCCAGTTGATATCTGGATGCTGAAGCCAATGGTCTTTCTTTTTTTTTCCCAATGATCTTTCTTTCTCACTCTTTCAAACTGACCAAATATTCTCCCCTTTAATTTTGCAGAGGCAGTGATAATATATTAACTTATAAATAATTTTTTAAAGTATGAACACGGAAGCCTGTAAGCAACAGTTTATGGTGCATGTTCCTTAAGTTTGCTACAGTCTTGCCTGAGGCTGCCTGGCTGATACACAACTTTCAGAACAATTCCATTTCACTCTTTTGTGTGTGTGTTATGTATGCTTTTTCCAAGACAGAGCTTCTCTAGGTAGCCCTGGATATCCTGGAACTCACTCTGTAGATCAGGGTAGCCTTGAACTCACAGATCCACCTGCCTCTGCCTCCCAAGTGTTGGGACTAAGGGTAGGTGCTACCACCACCAGCCCATTTCACTCTTGATATAGTTCTCTAGAGGTAACAACCCCAAGACTCATTTCTACCCTTCATCCCTTCACCTTCTCTCTCCCAGCCTCCCAGCCCAGAAGCAGCTGCTCTGTGTGTTTACATGACCAAGATGACTTGAGGACTGGACGCAGGTATTGACATGAGCTATAAAAGAACATATAAAGCTAATGGTTTCTCTAGTTCTAATTATGTCATAGACATTTCCTTTCTGGGTGGTGACTATGTCCACTAAAATACATTTGATAGTAAAAGAGTAGAATCCAAGGTGAAGTTGTAAGCTTCAGAATGGCTACTCTAACTGAATAGAAGTTAGATGTCTTTAAAATGTGTTGAGTTTGGTGTATGGTGGTGCCCCACACACAAGGTTTCTTTTTATAATTTAGTTATTTAAAAAAAATGCTTGGGCCCTAATAGGGCAATGGACTCTGGGGTATCTGCTTTCTTTCTCTGCTAGTAAAAAGGAAGATTTTCTTTATCGCATTTGTTGGCATATATGGCTTCAAAATCCATCAAAAAGATGTATCAGCACATCCTCTCAGTTTGCACTTGTCCCAGAAATATTTGACTATGATGAAAATGAAGCTGATCCTCCATGCTTTTGTACTGCCATTGTCTGGATTAGTAGATATAGCCAATGTCTATTAATCTCTTATTGCCCACCACATGCTCATGCAAAGGGCTTTGTCTAAATACTCTCACTATGCATTGCATTTGTATAGTATAGGATTCTATTTGACCCCTTATTAAAGAAAGCTAAAATTTAGAGTAACTTGTACACAGAAAGTATTGGAACAAATGAGATTCAAACAACTTTACAACACTACATTTAGTGTGTGATTTACATTATTCTACAGTTAGGACTGTCTTGTAATGGAAGGAACTACTTTGCAAGATAATAAGTGACTTTCTGATTATGGAACATGTTTAATCAGGTACTAGGCAAACATAATCTCAAAAAGTTGTTCTAACAGAGTTCATGCTAATACTACTAAATGGTGACTTCCTATTGGCCAATAGAATACTTATTAGTCTCCATTCACTTCACATCTATACTCATTGTCATCATTATCATCTCTAGTTATCACATGCTCCATGCCAGATGTTTTTCCAAGCAGTTTTACTCACCTTAACTCATTTACTTACAACAACCATATGAATTGGGCATTCTGTGTTTATCCCTACTTCATGGATGAAGAAACCGATAAGTGATTTGTCCAAAACCATATCGTAACACACAATAGAGCTGGGTTGTAACACAGCTATTGGCTGTAATCCCAGTTCTTACTGATACATTGAATTCTCTCTCTCTCTCTCTCTCTCTCTCTCTCTCTCTCTCTCTCTCTCTCTCTCTCTCTCTCTTTCTCTCTCTCTCTTGGTTTTTCAAGACAGGGTTTCTCTGTGGCTTTGGAGACTGTCCTGGAACTAACTCTTGTAAACCAGGCTAATTACAAACTCACAGAGACCCACCTGTCTCTACTTCCAAGTGCTGGGATTAAAGGTGTGCACCACCAACGCCCAGCTGAATTGTCTCTTAACATTGACACTTGTATCACATGCTTGAGTTTATCTTTCTGTCATCACAAATAAAGTGCATGCTATAAAATTTAATATAAAATAACAAATATATAACATCGAGAAAGTCTCCACACTCAAATGGTCCAGAAATAATTTTATCTTTACTAATCACAGATTTACAAAATCTACTATGTATTTTTCTTATTCCTTTCAATATATGTGACTCCCAAAAGCTATAACACATGTTTTTGAATGATCACGTTATATAAAAATAAAAATATACCACTGTTTCTTCTGGTTGGCATTTAAGTTTTTCTACCACTTTTTTCTATGAAAGAAGTCTTTAAGGAAGATGCAGACAGACACACACAAGATTTGTGTAAGGATCTCAAAAGATAGATTCTGAGCCATATTTCAGAGTCACGGGACATGCATTTAAACATTTTACTCTTTTTCCCCTCAAAATACTCAACAAAAAGGTAGTATAACAACCAGTCTTTTCAATAAAGAGGGCTGACTCTCCCAGCAACCTTTTCAACAGAACTAGGCTTATAGCACCTATAGTCTCCATTATCACAAGTATTAGGCTAACACTATTTGTTAATGCTGCATAAGATTGGAAATTGCATATGATCACTGTCTATCTGCATTTCCTCCCTGTCCCCCTTTCGAGACAGGGTTTCTTTGTGTAGCTGTCCTAGAACTAGCTCTGTAGACCAGGCTGGCCTTGGAACAACAAAGATCCTCCTGCTTCTGCTTCCCGAGTTCTGGAATTAAAGTCCTGTGCCACCACCGCCCAGCCAATAATGCTTATTGTTGATGTTACTGCTACAGTTCATGGAAGCTATGTGTCTGCCATAAAGTAAATGCTTAGATAGAGTGCTCTTGTTATTTTTTAGAGATAAAGTGAGAGTTAGGAAGTCTTACTGTTACTATTAAAGCTCAAATGTGTGTCCCAGTGTTCAGCTATTAGATCATCATGCTACAATCTCTCCAAAATAAGCATGCCTGATCTCCAAAGTTCTTTCCAAGCCTTATTGCTTCACAAACACACATTCTGTAGATTATTTTATGCATCTCGTAGGTTTCAGAATGCATCTCTTTGAGCTTTTGTTCCAAATTGCCAGCAATGAGGTGGACCTTGCCAAGTGGTTGTACAGGGAGTACTTCAAACATAGCATATACAACGTGGAAATCATTATCTCCCCAAGTCCTAGACATCCTCCAAGATAGTCCTCTGCCAGCACTGTTCATTATATTCATCTGGTTGTCAAGCCAGAGACTTCAAAGCCACCTTTGTTTCTTGCCACTGCCACACTCCACATCTAATTGGTTTCAAAGTTTGCCAGCATAGACGATATAATGTTTCTCACTCTATCGTCTATACATCCTTTGACTATAGGTTAGGTACTTCAAGATTGCAACACCCTCTCTTGGGCTGTTGAATCTGCCTTCTGAGTGCTCTTGTTATTTCTCCCTAGCTACTTCCTTTCATGCCCATTGCTATCAGAGTTAATATCTGAAAGATGATAAATGGCCATTGTAACACAAAAAATATAAAGACCCAGAGACAGATATTGGGATTCAAGCTGAAGATGGGAGAATCAAAGCAGCCAATCACTAGCTCTTTCCTCAGACTGAAAGGGCTGCCCTCAGCATGGGTGGAGAATAAGTCTCCACCCGACGCCCTTTGCTTTTTCCTTTTATGCCTCCTAGTGTTGGGATTAAGGTGTGGGTTCCCAAGTGCTGAAATCACCTTTGTGTGAGCTGTTTCTCTTTAGAATTGGATAAATTTCATGTAGCTCAGTGTGGCCTTGAACTAACAGATCCATCTGCTTGTCTCTTGAGTCCTGGGATTAAAGGTGTGTGCCACCACTGCCTGGCTCTGTGGCTAGCTAATATGGCTGCTGGGATTGAAGGTGTGTATCACCATCCTCAGGCAAGATCTAATAGATCATAAATAATTTATCACCACAGGCTAACATATCCTGTTCAAAATTCTTTGGTAGCTGCATTCTAAATAAGTCCTAAACTACTTAGTGTACTTTATGAAAGTCCCATAGTGTGGACCTAGTATTTCATCCCAAGTTTATCAACAGTGTGCTATGACTCATGTACCTTAAAGTATAACAAGTGAAGACTTACTTTCCTGAGAAATACCAGTCATCTCCATGACAGAGCTTTTGTTCACACTGCTTAGAAGACCCTCTCTTGCTTCTTTCCTATCTGGTGTTACAGTTGCTATCTATGCTTAAAGACCCTGAACCCTTCTTGCACACAGTTTACACTCACAGTCTGGCTTCACAATTTATTCCCTGCCATTTTTTGTTTCTAACTCTATTACAAATGCACTACAGACAAATTTTAAACTGGTTACATGTACGTTTTCTCTAAAAGCAAAATATCTGAAACACATTGAGTACTTCTTGTTCTTAGGAGCTTGATCTGTGAATGGGTGAAATTGGAATACACAGCCAGATAGTGGTGGTGCACATCATTAATCCCAGCACTCAAGCGACAGAGGCAGGTGGATCTCTGTGATTTCAGAGGCTAGCCTGATCTACAGAACAAGTTCCAGGATAGCCAAGGAAACACAACAAAACCTTATTTCGAAAAACAAAACAAAATTACAACCAAAAACAAACAAAATGAATTGTGATTCAGGTAAAATTCAAACTAAACAACTTCCAAGTTATATTACATGATGCCCCTGCAGTTATTCTGTCTTGGAATTAACTCCTGCGTTAAGTGGCCAGTTCTGCTCTAACTTCTTTGTAGAGGCTCCAAAAGACAAGAATTCAGGCTGCTGGCCATGGCAGTCCAGAGAGTATTTCACCAAGTTCCTGAAGGAGGTGGGGTAAAGCACACTAGAGCACATCGGAACACGAGCAGAGTCCCAGGACATCTGGGACTGATTGTTCCAGTGAGACGCTGAAGCAGAGAGAGCAATTCTTGCACTGCTTTTGGACATCTGGGCTTTGGCAACTACCCCATGGCTTTGCTCAGCAGTTCTTGGGAAATGAGATATGGGCTTGTTTCAGACAAAGAAAAACCTTTATTGACGCCACATCTACTATAGGAGAGGCCTTCAAAAGACTTCTTTTCCCCTTATATGGATTCTGGCTAGGTCTAGATCTCGCTGTCTTCAGCAGAGAAAAAGAGAGCAAATAGAGCAATTAAAATCCCGGGATCCCTGCCTCTTCCTGGGCAAAGTAACTGGAGAAACTTGGTTCTCAGTGTGTCTGTGTGTAAGATGGGTTCTAGAGTGTGACCTGCTGCACAGGCCTCTCCACATGTAGATGCAAACCCATCAAAGCCAGATTTTCTACATAGTGAAAGAATGGGAATCTGGAACCTGATCAGCTTAAGTTCAAGCACTTCAAGAAACTTAGACGGCCTGGTCTGCATTGGCTTCTACAAATGTCCCCTAATATCTCCTCCTTTGGCTCAACTTGAGTCTACAGCAAAAATATATTCACTCCATTTATCTTGAAGTTTCTCTTTAAAACATTAAAAATATATTCTATTAACTCTGAGAATACCTTGCATTTTGACCATCTTATCTCCTCCCCATCTCCTCTGGGACCCACCTCTCAAAGCCATTGGGTCCTATTAATGCTGCCTATATAATTTTACATGTGTGCCGTAAATTTGCATAGATCTTGCTGTCATAAACACTATGAGTGCATATGTGCAACTGTTGTATACAGAGGACATTGTTTACTTGTAGTCATCAAACAACCCTTGCCCCTTACAGTTTTTCTGTTCTTCTCCCACAATGACCTCTGAGCCCTAGCAGAGAGTGCAGACCATTGTCTCCTTTAAGGCTGAGAACTCAGTAGTCACTTATTCTTTGAACCTTGACCAGTTGTGGCTCTCATATCTTTATATTTATTTACTTATTTAATTTTTATTTCTCTCTCTCTCTCTCTCTCTCTCTCTGTGTGTGTGTGTGTGTGTGTGTGTGTGTGTGTGTGTGTGTGTGTGTGTAACCTGGAAAGTGCCAGCATGAATTTGGAGGTCAAAGGACAACTGGTAAGAATCTACTCTCCTCTCTTCTTCCACCATGTAGACCGTAGGGAGCATCTTGAGAGGTGACAGACGGTTTCTTTAACAATCTTAGCCATCTCACCGGGTAGAAATTTTACTCCAATTTTGAGGAAAGAGCCTGTGTTTCATGTCTGAAATTACATGTTGCTGCTGTTTTTATTTTTGTTGTTGTTTCATTAGTAGTAATTTAAAGTAGCTACTTTAAATGGGGCAGACTGTCAAATCCTCAATCACAAAATAGGTGATTCTGGCTAACAATTACCTCAAACTTCAGATATTTTGACATGTTGCCTTGAAAGTAAGAGGCAGTGGGTATTCTATAAAGGAAGGGGAGGGAGGAGAGTTTAGCTAACACTGGCTTAGCACATGCTCTGTTGGGCTTGTATAGACACGATTCCATTTAAATCCTTATGACTTAAAAAGTCATAACAACTCATTGATATGTTAGTGATGGAGAATCCAAGGCTCAAGGAGGAGTAAATGATTTGCTCAGGTTCATGAACTTCCTAACTGGTAAAAATACATTAAAGTTGTAAGTCTTACTCCAGTCATGAATATTCCCGTCCTAGTCTTAACATAAAATAATGGTATGGTAATGTATATGACTCATTTAAACATTCTGGTTCATTATGTCTACACTTCAGAAAAAGTTATATTGTCATTATTTATAATTTATTACGATGTTGACAATCAGTGAACATTTAAAATTTAAGGTTTGCCAGAACCTGACCATTACCTATGGTCTCATTTATGCATAAATGAGAGGGAAGTGCCCGATTGTTGAGGGAAGTGCCGCTATTATAGTGGTGCATAACTACAGGCTAAGGGAGTTAAGTAAGTTCTAAGTATGGCTAAGGGTGTTAAAGTAAGTTCTCTAAGATGAGAGAGCAGAGAGTTGAAGCCTTGAATTTTGAATATGCTCTTAGTGGCTGATTCATATACCCATAGTGACAACTTGTTTGTGTCCAGAAGCAGAACTTACCTTTGCAATAGGGTAAGGAGGATTTTAGTCTCTTTGCTCTTAATGTGCTCACTTCCATAGATAAGAATTTGAACCATCAGACACTGTAGGTGAAGTGAGAAATGTAACAGGTTACAGAAAATCAGAGTAAACATGTCAATTGCAAACCAAAATCAGAAGCAGACTAGTGGACCTGGGGTGTCACAAGTTTACATATGGAATGCCTGTACTTCATTCCAATGGTTCCTGGCCAAAGGAAAAAAAGCAGTGTGGACTGAAGGCTCTAGTTACTTTCTGTAACCTGCATGCAATATATATGCAATCCAGTTTACTGCACCTGTTGCTACATATGACCAAAATAACAGGACCTAAAAGTGATAGAGTCCCTCCTTAAGCCATGTCTACAACAGTGATTTCTGTCAGGATTTTTTTTTAATAACTCAAACTAAATAGATACAAGTAAATTCCATAAAGCTAGCTGCCTTGTAGTCTGATGCTGATCACTTTATTCTTAGGCAGTTTTCTTGACATTTTATTGCTGACATTTGTTTCCACATCAAATGGAATAGTAGAACCAGACTGAATCTCTAACTCAAACAGTCAATAGAAAGTATGCAAATCATGAACTGATTTTCAAGACACTAGGCATCAAGCAATTAAAGACTGTGATTGTCCCAAAGAGAGAAAGCAAGTGTGGTAAACATCATGATTGTCCTAGGCTACAGCTTTGCATTTCTGGGTTATCACAAAGAGAAGAGAGAGCAAATTAGGTTTGTCAGAATTTCTCATAGAGCTGAGAGTGCAAGTAGACTCTTAGAGAGGAGAGAGACACTTTCACAGAAAAACAATGGGTATCTGCAGTGGGTCCCCCTCAAGTAGCAAAGGTTAGCCCTGGCATGAGAGGAAACTACTGAAAGCACAGAGGGGTGTGCTGGGCAGAGCACCTGGTATCTATACCAGGTTAAGTTAGTACCTGTTCTCACCCTTGACTAAATGGTGTCTAGTCTCAAATGAGATCTTCAAAGCATGGACCAAATTGTTTACAAGTGGTTTAGCTGGAATGAAGTTCAAAAATAACTATAAGACTACAATGAGACCAATACCCAATAAGATCCAAGCACTTGGGAGGCAGAGGCAGGTGGAGCTCTCAGTTTGAGGCCAGCCGGATCTGCAGAGTGAGTTCCAGGACTCTGGTATCCAAACAAAGATTACCCAGCATGAAAAGCAAACAGAAAATGAATGAGACCCACAATAATAAAAAAGCAACCAATTAAAACTAACCAAGAAGCATATTGTAGGCACAGTGGCACATTCCTGTAATCCAGCACTTGGGAAGCTGAAGCAAGAAGGATCATGAGTTTAAGATCAATCTGAACTATAGTGTGACCTTGTCACCAAAAAAAAAAAATGTACATTAAAACTATCACTGGAACTATATTCATTCTCCACTCGCTCTTCCCACTTGTGTGCATGTGTTCCTGTGTGTGTGTGTGTGTGTGTGTGTGTGTGTGTGTGTGTGTGTGTATGTGTGTGTGTGTGTTCATTCTATCAGTCCAGTTCCTCTGATAATCCTCACTAATTCATATACATATATATATATATATATATATATATATATATATACCATTCCCCATATTCTGTTTATAACAAACTCAAGAAAAAAATGTAACAAAATCAGCCAGAGGTTGCCTTTCTTAGCTCACCTTCCTTAGCAGCTCAATCGCCTTTCTGACCTCTCCTTTGGCAAAACAGATACTGCCCATATTATAAAAGGTTTCGGCTACTTTTCCACCACAGTCATCATAGATGCCAGAATTCAGTGTAGACTTTAGCAATCTGTAAGCCTCCTTAGAGGGTAAAAATTAAAAATAAAATTAGCCATGTCTATGTTATGCACATTGTGAAAGGATCCCCCACAATGACATAACTGGTCCAAAGCAGTCAGTAATGATGATTCCCCCAAGTCCTCTACCATATTGTGACTTAATGCTTCTGCTGAGAGGTAGCACCAGTTAATTCACATGTACAGTATCAGTTAATCTTCCTGCTGTTCTACCGGATAGCAGCTATCGCTGTACTTACTTTTCAGACAATGTAAAGAGGCCTAATAGAAGCTAAGCTCTTTCTCAAGATTGCTTTGGCCACACAGTCAGGATTCCATGCCAGCCTAAATTCCATAGCCCCAACTTTTGTTTCTTCCACTTTTCAAACTTTCAGAAAAGCCAAAGAATAGCAGAATCAACACTCATAAAATTTTTACCTATACTCACAAGTGATTCCCACAAGTGGTTCTCCACATTTATTTTATTGTTCTTTTTCTTATATATATATATATATATATATATATATATATATATGTATATATATTATATGAACATGAGTACATATGTATACATTGTTATTAAAAATCAGTTAAAGACATCGAGCAACTTTACTCCTAAATATTGAACCCATGTCTTCTCAGAGCAAGACTATCCTATTTAGCAATACCATTGTCACTCTAAATGTTACATGGATACAATACTATTAACCAAACATGTAAATTTTCTAATTGTTTCAGCAATATTATTTATAATTTTAAAAAGTGGAGTGTCTGATCATAGTTTGCATTTTTTGCTTTTATAATTATTTCTTCTCCATAACAGGTCCTTCCTCCCTTTTCTCTTTCATAGCATTGACATTATTTTAAAAGTTTTTTGAGACAGGGTTTCTCTGTGTAGCCTGTACTGTCCTGGAACTCGCATTATAGACCAGGCTGGCCTTGAACTCATAGAGACCTGCCTGCCTCTGCCTCCTAACATCTTTCTTTACTGGCTGATCAAGTCTCACTGCACTTATGTACCACACGTCCACTATCCATGCTTTACTCAGTGGACATCCAGATTGATCATACTTCCTTGCTTTTGTGAAACAAACAGCAATAAAGGCAGATTTGCAAGTATCTCTGTGGTAGGACAGAGAGCCCTTTGGGCATATGCCTAGAAGTGGAACATCTGGGTTATGTGGCACTTTTAGTTTTACATATTAGAGAGGCCTCTACACTGATTCCCACCAATAGTAAGTAGACAGTAGCCCCTCCTTCAGCATATCACTGCTGCCATTTGCTGCCACTTATTGTCTTGATTTCTAGAAATTTGTGTTTTTCATTTTCTATCTATTTTCACTCAGGTGAGACAGAATTTCAATGAAGCTTTAATCTGCAGTCTGATGGCTACAGATGTTAAACAATTTATTAGGCATCTGTACTTCTGAGAACCGTCTGTTTAGGTCATTCAGTAGATTCCTTTCTCCCCTCCTCTTTGGTGTCTAGTAATAGCATTTCTTTATTTAATATATATATATATATATATATATATATATATATACATGTATATATATGCATGTGTGTGTTATTTAGAAAGAGTAAAGAGGTTTAGTCATGAATTATGAATTATGTATGGCATTACCTAATTATCCATTTTCAAAAGTATAAACAGAACATTTCTTTAGCACTAAGTTGAACATATAATCATCATCTGGGTTGAGCAAAAGAGTTTACATATTTTAATAGTTTTGAGAATTTCATACATGAGTATGCTGTATTTACCTCATTTTTATCCTTCATTCTCTCCAAATTCATTCACATACCCCCCCCCACCACATTCCCCTCTCAAGTTCATGACCTCATCCGTATGTACACAGGGTTAGAGGCCACCATGTAGGCTTGACAACATATTAGGGGGTTCACCTAGGAGGAAAATTTTGTTCTCTCTCCCTCCTCAGTCACCGACTGCCTGCAGGTTTTCATCTGGGAGAACACCTTGTGAACTTTCCCCTGGTTGGTCTGGCCACTTCTGTGGTCTTGTTG
The DNA here is from genome assembly GCF_003668045.3 of Cricetulus griseus. Taxonomy (NCBI): domain Eukaryota; kingdom Metazoa; phylum Chordata; class Mammalia; order Rodentia; family Cricetidae; genus Cricetulus; species Cricetulus griseus. The sequence continues at coordinate 343,781,340 of NC_048595.1, forward strand.
GGAGTTCATGGTGAAGCATGCATGTTCTGTCCAGAGGAACCATCTCACAGCAGTCCTCCTGGTCCTCCCTCCTGCTCCCTGGCTCTTACAATCTTTCCATCTCCTCTCCTGCAGTGCTGATCCCTGAGTCTTAGGGGTTGTTGGGTAATACATATTTAAGGATATCAACTGCTGATTTTCAGCAAACAATGCCAATAATTCAGGAATCTCAAAGCCCTATGCCTTTGTATTTTTCAGATTTTAAAAGATTTCTTTATTTAGTTTTCTCAGTATTCCAAAAATATTTTATCTACCTGGGTAAATATTTCTAAGTATGTCCTTTTTAATACACATGTAAATGGGACTTATTTTTCATTAATGATGCATCGATACAAACATATTTTTGTGTTTCTTTTGTCTTTTGTAAATTGGTTGAACTTACTAATTTTATGTGTGTGTGTGTGTGTGTGAGAGAGAGAGAGAGAGAGAGAGAGAGAGAGAGAGAGAGAGAGAATGAGAGGACTTTAGACTTTATGGACTTTTATGTAACATTTCATCATTTAAAGATTTAGTTATTTTTATGTGTGAGTGCTCTATCTTCATATATGCCTTTATGTCAGAAGAGGGCATCAGATCCTACTATAGATGGTTGTGAACCACCATATGGTTACTCAGAATTAAACTCAGGACCACGATGTGGTTGCTGGGAATTGGACTCAGGACCTCTGGAAGAGAAGCCAGTGCTCGTTAACCTCTGGGCCATCTCTCCAGCCCCATAAATTCTTAACCATATGCTTATACATTCACTTTTAAGCTAGTTGTCATATGGCTGATGAGACCATGTCAGATGTATCCAAGGATGGCTTGGTCAGCTCAAAGTTAGAATCTTAGAACACACAAATGTCTTTACTGTGTTTAAATACATAAAGTTTACATCATAACTTTCTAAGCAAATGACTTAGACTAATGGGATCATTAAATAAAAATGTCAGTATCTGTGCTGGTTAGTTTTAATGTCAACGTGAACAAGCTGGGAGGAAGGAATTTCAATTGAGGAAATGCTTCTATATATCAGCTGGGCCATTTCATTAGAGATAAATGGGGGAGGACCCAGCCCATTGTGGCCTGGGGATCTTGGGTGCTATAAGAAAGTAGGCTGAGCAAGCCACAAGGAGCAAGCCAGTAAGCAGCACTCCTCCATGGCCTCTGCTTCATTTCCTGCTTCCAGGTTCCTATCCCATGTGGGTTTCTGTCCTAACTGCCCTCAGTGATGGACTGTGATGTCAAACCATAAGCTAAAATAAACCCTTTTCCTTCCCAAAGTTTTATATTGTCTTCAAATTTCATCACAGCACTAGAAATCATAGCTAAGATAGCATCTAAGACATTTTACATAACTTTTAAATGTGAAGACGAGATTGTGGCTAGTAAGTGATGAAGGTCAGACTGAAAAGGAAACACCACCATGAAAAAAAAAAAGGTAGTAGCTAGTTTTGACTCAGTAAATTTATAAACGCAGAGCTTAAAATGTTCTGGATTTGAAGGACTTCATGTATTATGATAAAAGCAAATTATTCTATTGATATCATAAGCAGCAGCAGTCCTATGTGACACCCAGTTTTACCTGGGACTTGTGTGACCTCCCGAGTTTCTGAACTGAGACCATCAATATCTAACAAACAAAATAGGAATCACATTTACGACTTGGTAAACCTTTACCTGGTTTTCACCATTTTGGATGAGCCATGTACAAAAGTCTTCAATGGCGGTGAGACTCTCATAGTCTTCAGAGCCCAGTGTTTGATATGTACTAATACTTTTTATGAAATATATCTCAACAGCATCTGGAAAAAACAGAGAGAATTATTTAAGGCAAACTTTGCCTTCATAAATGTCTATTTTATCAGCTTGGACTCCACTGACATTTTTGTACTTCAAGTCTGTGCTTGCTCCTATCTCAGGTTTCACAAAGACCATCAAAAAATCCAAGTTAGGATTGGAGAGCATCCAGTGATATTCTCATGATGAAATGTGTGTGTGGATTTCAAGTGAGGGGAGGGGCGTGAGTCCAAATAGTCCTTTTATCCTAAAGGCCAAAATAACTACCATGTTAGACTGCCAGAGACATTGAAAGACTATATACTTTTAGCTAAAACTTGGATATTTTGTATTTATATTTATTATACATCTTTAATATATACACATATGTGTATGTATGTATACAGAGATATGATTTGGCAATTTTTACTGTTTTAACATTTCCTGTTACAGCCAGAATATGGTAGGTAGCGCACTCCTATACTTCCAGCACTCAAGGGCTGAGGCAGGAAAGATTGGCATGAGTTTTAAGCCAACCTGGACTTCAGAAAGAATTCCAGGCCTACCTAGGTTACAAATGGACATGCTGCCTCAAACAACTGCCTTGTGGGCTTTTTGCTCCTGCCAGTAGGGTCCCTGCTGGTGGAGTGGCTCAACAAATTCAAGTCTGGATTAGGACGTGTTTACACAACAGCTGTGGGCCAGTTAGCCATCTTGTCTTTCTTTAAACTGACCAACAGTAAATTAAGGGATGATGACCCTTCAGAGACTTAAAAGAGAAAGAAAAATAAAACAAACAAAAGCCCAGCCCTCAAGCAGAAGTAAGGCTTTGGTTTCCTGACTTGCTGAGTTCCCCATCCTCTCTTCATAGTCTTTCTATATGCTTGCTGTGTGTATGTGTTTTCTTAGCCCCAAAGGCTTTTCTTCTTCTTCTTCTTCTTCTTTCTTTTCTTTTTTGGTTTTTCAAGACAAACCTGGCTGTAACAGTCCTGGCTGTCCTGGATCTTGCTTTGTACATCAGGCTAACCTCAAACTCATTGAGATCTGCCTGCCTCTGCCTCCCAAGTGCTAGGATTAAAGGCGTGGGCCACCAACACCCAGCTCAAAGGCTTTCTTCAACAGAAAAAAAAAGAACCTTTCATTCACTTTTAATGTCATCTTTTATTCCAAATACAGTATTTGCTTAAATAGTCAATATAGAAAGTGTATAAAAATAATGGGAACTTTTGCCTATTCTATATTGTCCTGGTCACTGTAAATTTATAGTAAGTCTGCTTCTCTTTCAGTGTTGTGCTGGCTATTGAAAGATTTGCCTCCCCACATAAACTTCAGTTTCTCCATGTACATAAGATAACTTGCTGGTATTTGGCTTAGAATTGGGTTCAGTGTGTTAGGAAGAACTGACTTCTGAGATTAATGAGTGTTATCTATGCACATGAAGTATCTCTTAGTTACTTGGCTTCTTTCCTCACCTTTAAAAGTTTTGTTATTAGGCACTTCTCTCATATTTTATTAGATTTATAATTATTTTATTTATTGGGTTGCCAATGTAAATGATCCTGTTCTTAGTTGGAAAACTTATAGTTTCTTGCTATGAATGAAGCTAGTGAGGTGGCTCAGTGAGTATGGCACCACTATCAAGCATGAGGACTGGAATTCAATCCCTACATCTCACGTGATGGAAGAAAATTGACTCCTGCATATAATATAATATAATATATATATATATATCATCTAGGCTGATTCCATTTCATGGTTGTCTTCCTTAGGGTTTCTATTGATGTGACAAAACACCATGACCAAAAGGTAAGTTGGGGAGGAAAGGGTTTATTTGGCTCACACTTCAGCATTTGCTTTTCATCACTGAAGAAAATCAGGACAGGCACTCATACAGGGCAGGATCCTGGAGGCAGGATCTGATGCAAAGGCCATGGAGGGGAGCTGCTTACTGGCTTGTTCATCATGGCTTGCTCACCTTCTTATAGAACCCAGGACCCCCAACCCAGGGATGGCACCACCCACCATGAGCTGAGCCCTTCCCTCATTGATCACTAATTGAGAAAATGCCTTACAGCTAGGTCTCAAGGAGGCATTTCCTCAGCTGAGGCTCCTTCCTCTGATGATTCTAGCTTGTGTCAAGTTACCACACAAAACCAGCCAGTACACTAGTTATTATGAATGAGTGCAGCAATGAACATGGCTATGCAAATATCTCTGGTATACCGACTTCGACTTAAGCTTCTTTGGCTATACACCCAGGGGTGGTCTAGCTGGGTCATATGGCAGTTCTATTTTAGCTTTTTTAGAACTTTATTCTGATTTCCATAGGGGTTTTACAAACTTTGTTTTCTTACTAGTAGTGTATAAAGGTTCTTTTCACACATCCTGTCCAGTAGTTTCTTTGTTTGTTTGCTTGTTTTGTGACAAAAGCCCTTCTGACTAAGGTGAGTCCGAATCTGTGCTACCATGTATTATTTCTTGCCATCTGCAGATTTTAGTTTGGATTGTTCTGGTTCTTACATGACTTTGAGGTGCAGCATTATGTTATTTGAGAGCATTCAGAGTTTGTGTTATATTAATTAATTAATTAATTAATTAATAAACTAGAGACAGAGTCTCTCTACATAGCTCTGGATGTCCCAGAACTTACTATGTAGACCAGGTTGGCTTCAAACTCACTGGAAACCACCTGCTTCTGCTTGTTCCAGTGCTGGGATGAAAGGCATGCGCTGCCACATCTGGCCTAGGTTTTTTAATGTAAGGACCCTTGAGTACAAACTTCCCTCTTGGAACTGCCTTAGCTGTATCACAAAGACTCTAGTAATTTGTAGCTTCTTTTCATTTGATTCCAGGAATTATTTTTAATTATTTCCCAATTTACTCAGTGTTCAGCCCTCATGTATTTTTGTTTTTCTTGCTATTGATTCCTAGTTTGGGTGAGATATGATTGGATAAGATTCAAGAAAATGTGTTTGGGCTTGACTTGTGGCCTAGAATGTGTTCTGTTTTTATAGAAGATGAAATTGACTGCTGCAAAGAATTTTATTGGATATCTGTGGGTATCTGTTAAGTCCATTTGATCTGTAGTGCAGTTTAACTGAAGTTTCTTTTCTTTTAGTTTGGGTGACCCTTGTAGAGATGAAGCCACTAGACGTTTTTATATAAGGACTTATCTGGCTTTTTAAACTTCATTAGAGTTTATCAAATTGGGAGCCCTACCATTTAGTGCATATATTTTTATAATGGTTAGATCTTTTTTATTATGATTCCTTTTATTAGTATCTTGTGGTCTTCTTCATTTCTTATAATTTAGGTTTGAAGTCTACTTTATCAGACATCAGAATAGCTTTGTAATCTTATTTTTGTCTTATATCCATTTGAAGGATTTTTCCCACCCTTTCACTCCCAATATGCTAATGTCTTTTCCAGCTGGCTAGTTTTTATATCAATTTGACACAAGCTACAGTCATTTTAGAAAAAGGAAAAACTCATCCTCAACAGATTGGCTTGTGGGAAAGCTTGTGGTACATTTTCTAATTAGTGATTGATGAGGGGGGGGCAACCCATTGTGGGTGGTGCCACCCCTGGGATTCAGGTCATGAGATGCTGCAAGAGAGCAGGCTGAGCAACTCAAGGGTAGTAATCCAGTAAGCAGCACCCCTCCATGGCCTCGGCTTCAGTTCCTGCCTCCAGTTCCTTGCTCTGACTTTCCTTTGATGATGGACTATGATGTGGAAACATAAGCAAAATAAACTCAGTCCACTCCAAGTTGCTTTGGTCATAGCAATAGAGACCCTAAGACAACCAACGAGGTATGTGTCTTGTTCTTCTTTTAAATCCAGCCAGCTGCTGTGCGTCTCTTTATTGGTGAGTTGAGGCCATTTTTACATTTTAGGTAATTGAGGGGTTAGCATGTTTTGGAGTAATTTTGCCTTGCTTTTATGTCTCTTTTATCCTGAGTTTTGACATTGCAGGCACTAAACTACTATAGCTTGTTACTATTTATTCATTCCTAGGTTAATACTTTTTTCAAGATTATTAACCATTTATAGTTCATCTTTATGCATGATCTCATCTTTTATGCATGCCTGTCTTTCTATATAAACTTTGGCTCTTACATTTAGGACAAGGGACCATGAGTCAGTGCTTGTGTATAATGGAAGCAAAAATTCTAACTTGTGATTTTTAAATGTGAATGTCCAATTTCTTTTTTATCCTTCTTCATTTTAAAGAACTTTTCTCATTTTACATACCAATCCCAGTTCCCACTCCCTCCTCTCCTCTTGCTACTTCCTCCTTACCCCTACACCACCCTCCATCCACTCCTTAAAGGTGGAAGAATAGGTGTTACTGTTAAAAGTTGCAGGAGACAGTTTGGTCCTTGGTACAGCTCAGGATGCCTTTTAGGGGACTGTGATGGTTAGGAGCCTTGACTAATACAGATGCCCCCCAGTGCCTGCTTTCCCCCCTCTTTTTAATTGTTTTCACACAATATATTTTGTTAATACTTCTCCGTCCCCCAACTCCTCCCAGGTCCTCCTCTCTTCCCCATCTCCCTACCCACCCAACTTCCAACTTCATGCGCTCTCTCTCTTTCTATTTATCTATCCTCTCTCTCTCTCTCTCTCTCTCTCTCTCTCTCTCTCTCTCTCTCTCTCAAAAATACTAAGCTCAAAACAAAACAAAAAATTGACACAAAAATACAAAACCAAAAGCACACACACAAAAAGCCATGGATGCATTTTGTATTAGCCAACTACTCTTGGGCATAGCAACTGTCCTAGAGTGTGTTCTCACCTTCATGCTGTCATCATGTTTGGCAGCCTTCTCTAGTTGAAGTGTCATATCTGTGACAGACACATTGAGAGTAGGAATGTAGGAGACTATACTAGTGACCTTCCTTTTAGCTTTGAGATAACATTGCCAATGGCCTTCACAGATGCAGGGATGATGTTTTGGGTAGCCCCACGGCCATCATTCCAGTTTCCCAGAGGGGCTATGCATCATCTTCTTGGTGGCAGTGATTACATGGAATGTAGCTAAGAGTCCATCAATTATGCCAAAATCATCATGGATGACCTTGGCCAGGTGAGGACTAGGCAAATGACAGTACAAAAGGCATTGCTGACAACCTTGAATGAGTTCTCATGCTTCTCATGGCTCACTCCCATCACAAACTTGGTGGCAACAACACAAGAACCAAAGGTGATTACGATTTTGACCCGACCCTTCCAGTGGGCCCCAAACTTCTCCATGATTGTGACGATGCCATTAGACTTCACAGCGTACTTAGCACCAAAACCACCCCATTTGATGTTGTCAGAATTTCACTCCTCTAAGACAGAAATGGCCTTCCTATGACAAGTTTCCTTCTCTCAGATTTGACTGTATCATGTAACTGGCTGTGGGTAGAGTAATACTGAAACATGAAGCCTATGGTCAATAAGGGCATTATGGATGATGATATCCACCTCATCAGGGCTGAAGGCAGCTTTAGTGACCAAATATGGCCAAATCTGTTCGTTCCTACCTTCACCATCATGTCTCAGGGATGAGGCTGGCACTGCATGAGAGGATGTGACTGTCTCTGGAATAGGGAGGAGCTAAAACTCTTACGTTTTTTATTACATCTTAAAATGTATTCTTGTGAGTGTGCATGAAGGGTAGTAAGGATGGGTATCCATGTGTCATGGTGTGCACATGGAGGTCAGATCACAACCTTTGGACATCAGTTCTTTCCTTCCACCATGTGGGTTTGGGGACTGAATTCAGGCATCAGGCTTGGTGGTGAGCACCTTTATCTGATAAGTCATCCTTCCCCCATTTTCCATCCTTCCTTCCTCCATAACATTATGGAGAATATGTTGAATTGCCACTTTTCTTTCTTTAAATACTAGGTAGAATTCCACAATGATATTGTCTGCACCTGGACATTTCTTTCTTAGGAAGATCAGCTACAAATTTATTTTTAATCCATATGAATATATGAAGCTACTTGTTCATCCTGAATGAGTTTTAAATTCTGTGTACAGGACTTTATGAAAAACATAGTTTCAGATCTTTTGTAATTAATTTTTAATCTCTTCTTTCATAGTATGCTTAGAAAATCATTTCGCTTAAACCTTAAACCTTAAGTTTAAATTTTAGGTTTTTCCATTCTAGGTAGAACTGTGTTTTCTCATGGCTAATTTTTATTTTCAGCTTTGATACATAAAGTTTGAATATAGCTGAAGTTTAATTTAATTAATCATAAAACTTGAATATATATATATAATTGTAAAAGTTATTTATTTTATTGTACTGGGTTACATAAGAGTTCTCTCATGCAAATCTATAACATACATTGAGCATATCCTTCCCAGACCTAATGCCTCATATGGTGTTATTCTTGACCGTTAACTTGGTGATTTCCAATTACCCTGGGAACAAATCTCTGAACAAGTCCCTCGGGAATTAATTGAAATGAGTAGATCTGCCTTAACTATGGCCAGTGTCACTCTGTGGGCTGGGTCCAGGATTAATTAAAGGAGAAGGGGAGCTGAGGACAGGCCCTCATTATCGTGCTGCTTCCTGAGTGGAGCTGAGGACAGGCCCTCATTATCGTGCTGCTTCCTGAGTGTAAACCAGATGCCTCCTGTCATTGCCACCATTACACCAAGCATTCTCTGCTCAGATGGAATGCACTCCCTGGAACTGTAAGCCAAAACAGACTTCCTCCAGTCACTTCCCCATTGAGTCCCTCACTGTCCCAGCAGTCCCCTTTGTTTTCTTAGACAGTTGTATGTCATCTGTACAAATTTTATGAATCTATGATCACCTCGAGTTATATCTATTTTCCTGCACATGACATAACTTCATTCTTTTTTATGACTGAAAACATTTCATTTTGTATATATTTTACTCATTCCTGTTGATGGACACTTAGGTTGTTTCATAACTCAGCTGTCATGAATAGTGCTGAAACAAACACCAATGTGCAGTCATCTCTACATTCCTACCAGCACTGTACAGGAGTTTGCTCTTGTCCACAACCTCACCAGCATTTTTTCTTGTTTGTTTGCTTGACAGACATAGTTTTAGAATTTTTTGTAATGAAAATTTTCAACACTGAATACCTTTATGTATGCTTAGTAATTCCTTTCTCTGAGTTTAATTTTAATTCTTTCCATTTTAGAACTGATATTTGTTATAGAGTTTTATCTATCAAAATTTTTTATTTTTCGTTTTCATGGATATAGTTTTAATCTAGCTGCAGTTTTAGTTAATGATAAAGCTTGAAGTATACATCTGAAAACTTACCTGATTTTACTGGGGTTACACAAGCCTGTTTTCCTGTGAATTCTGACTGGAGTGATAGAATCTCAAAGTTGTCTCTGTGTGTGCTTCTCTGCTTGCTACTGATATTGAGCATTATTTCATTATCATTGACCATCTGGAAGGCAGCTATGCCCACCACTATACCACCAACGTTCACAGCCATTTGCAGCTCATCTCCTGAGTACTGCTTGCTCATTTCATTCTCTGGCTGATTGACTACTTTGTTTGGGTTGGTTCCTTTTGTTTTGTTTGTTGTTTGTTTTAGTTTTTTATATTCTAGGTATTGCTCAGATGTTGAGCTGACAAAGATTTCCTCCTGTGTTGTAGGTTGCCTCTTCAATCTTTTCCATTGCTGTGCACTGTCTTAATGTCATGAAATCTCATTTGTCAGTTGTTGGTGTTGTTTCCTAAGTGATTGTGGTCACCCTCAGAAAGTGCTTACTATAACAATATCCTAAAGTGTTTTCCTTACTTATACCTCTATCAGTTTGAGAATTTCAAGTCTTATATTGTGTTTGGTGATCACATTTGGAGGTGATTTTCTTACAGGATAAGCCATAGGGATTGAGTCCCAAGCTTTTACATGTGGTAAAACCCAGTTTCTCTGGCACCTTATTTTGAAGAGACTGTTTTTCCCCTTTGGATTTTGGATATCTTTTCTTTAATATTAATATTAAAAATAAGTATGCAGGATGCTAGCAAGAAGGCTCAGTGATAAAAGAGATTGCTTCTAAGTCTAATGACTTGAATTTGAATTCAAGCCCCAGATCTCCACGGTGAAAGAAAATAACTGACTCTCTCAAATTGGCATTTGATTTTCACATGTGCACTATGGCATTCACATATTTGGTAGTGTGCACATGCATACACACAGAATAAATAAATGTTAATTTTTAATTAATATATTAAGAAAAATACCTGTTCTTGGAATTGAGGTTTTTTTCACATTAAAAGCTATATATTCCTCATATTTGCAAATGTATCAAGTTTCTTATAACTGCAAAGTATGAAAATCTGTTTAAACATGAAATGCACACACTATGAGTATACATAAATCTTGAGAAAAAAATATTAAATGGAAAATCAGACTCGGGAAGTCTTTAATGAATATTTAGTATTGAGAAAACAAAATAAAAAAAGCTTCAAACTAAAAAAAAAATTACTTAGTAACATAGGAAAACAAGAGGAGAAAAACAACATGCAGACTTCCTCTACAGTTCTGTCTGTCTCCCTCTCCCCCTTTCTCAAGCTGGAAAATAGTATGCATCATCATGGATTAATTTTACAAGCAGAAAGGAAAGACATTTTACATTTTACATTCTGCACAAATCCCAAATTCCTCTGACAGGGTAGATGCCACCCCAACGTCTATGGAGCCAAGACAGAGAAAAGTCCCTTTAATTGATAGACTCCAGTGTCCATTGGCCTCCTCCCTCACCAGCTCATCCATCTGTCTGCCACCTAGTTTCACACCAACCTTGCTGGACAGAGGTGTCTTGCTGGAGAATCCACTAAACACTTAGCTTCCCTCTAGAAATCCTAGTGCATTATCTTTGAATACAGCTCATGGAAATTCTAACTGCTGCATCATGGTCTCTTGTAAGACAGAGGGAAGGAGGTAAGGCTGAGTGCAGGGAGATAGGAGGAGTTGATACTTCCCTTCTACTGAGTCCTCATGGTAAGCAATGCTTACCATGTGTGTGATCTCTACACCTCAGAAAGGTAAGTGTGGCAGACATTCTAAGGGAGTACAGGAAATAGAAAATAGATAGTTGGTTTTGGTGCTCAATTAGTTTGGGAGGATGTTATCAGGTGTAACCTCCTGTGTAATTATGGAATTGATTTTTTACAAAATCATGACCAGCTTTATCTCTCCGTTACATGAGTAGCTACCTATAATCTCTTACTTATATAAGGATGATTCATCACTTTGCTTCTCATATCACTGGGCAGTGATGATAAATGCAAGGCCACCTCCTGTACCTACCCCTGTGCTGGGATTCTCCGGACATGGCATAAGCTTTAGCTAGTAGAGCACTCGCCTCAGCAGTTTGGGGGCTGATTTCAGAAAATGAAGAAACACAAATAGAATAGGCCTGGGGGAAAAAAAAAAGAAAAACATGACAATATCAGTACTCAGTGACAGTCTAGAAACTCATGACAACATCAGTACCTAGTGACAGTGACAGTCTAGAAACCCACGACAACATCAGTACCCAGTGACCATCTTTTGCTGCATTTTTCAGCAGCTGTCAGAATTGCTAGCTGACTGGGAGCCAACTCAGCTAAACACAGAATTACATGGGAGTGGAGCCTGAGTTCCATCGCAGCCACTTCCTTTTGTGGGTCTTGAACAAATAATTTCACCTTCTTATGCAGGATGGAATGTATGGGTCTTACGGATTAGGGCTCAGAAAAGATTAAAGGAGTCGCCATATGCAAACACTGGGCACTATCCATCATCTGGTCAGTTCTAACTAAATCTTAGCTTCATTACTTCCACTGGGTCTCACAGCAGACTGTAACTACAACATTAGCCCAGAATCTCAAGAATTCACTATCAAAGAATCATAAAACATGGGTCCAAGAGATCCAGTACTGCTTAGCCACTTACCATGATAGAGAATGGTCCCTTATCTTCTTCAAATATAGGATAAAAAGATGATAAAAATAGAATTTGTTACAAATAGTTGCTGTAAATGTTAAATAGGTCAACATGTGTGAAGTGTTTTATAGTATCACCTGGCATTCAGTAACCATTAAAGAAGTGTAAGATAATAATTAGTTGTATTATTAATATTATTTGTATTTTAATGGGAAGTATGTCACTTAAGAAGAAAGAAGAGTGAAAACAGCTGACTTGTAGCTACCAGCAAGGAAAGAAGCACCCATGCATGACAGTTCACCAGCCAACCCTTAACTATCTCAAGAAGCTAAAGGGATTATCATCACCCACCCACTATGAAGCCAAGACAGTGCAAAGTGTGCACACTGTTCCATTAACTATAAGCTACTGGGTTAGATTTCCTGAGTTCAAATCTCTGCTTTGCAACCTATCAGCCAAGCAACTTCAGCTGAATCAGCCATAAATCTCTGTGAAATGAAATACATACTCAAGTGCACACAATAATAAATGTTAACTCTGATTTTTTGGTTTTGTTATAAACATTGATATAAACATTACTACTTTCTTCATTCTAATTTGATCAATTTTTGTTTATTTGGTTGGTTTTGGGGTTTTCAAGGCAGGGATTCTCTGTATAGCCCTGGCTGCCCTGAAACTCACTTTGTAGACCGGACTGTCCTCAAACTCAGAGATCTACCTGCCTCTGCCTCCAGAAAGCTAGGATAAACGGTGTGTGCCACCACTGCCTGGCTTGTCCACAGTTTTAAGAGAGCCTTGAATTCAAAACTCATGCCTTCCTCTGCAGGCAGTGACTCTGGCACAAAAGCAGATCCCCTAATGCTTCTCTCCATTGCCTGGTGTTTATAAACTTGGGTTGTCAAATTGTTTCCCACACCTGTTCTTAGCTCTATGGCTTTTGACATAAGTAGCTGTGCTACTACTTTCCCCATGTATGAAATCCCGTATGTCAGTATAATCTGTTGTGAAAGCAGATTTCTGACAGCACTGCAACATTTTATTCAGAAGAAAGGTGAATTTAACTAACAGTTTAAGTACATTTTAAAGGGAAGTGCCTAAAATGGTTTTTATATCAGAGGCTCAATATTTGTTCCTTTGTTTTAGCTTGCCACAAGTATTTGTCAATTAGTTACCTCTAAGTGAGATACACTTTTATTTGTTTAACCATAGATTTGGAAATAAAACCAGCTGCAGTGAACTGACAGGACATCTGATATAACAAAATGTCATGGCTTTTCAAATAAGAAACCTGCCTTAGGGTTTCTATTGCTGTGAAGAAACACCATAACCATGGCAGCTTTTATTTTATTTTATTTTATTTTCAGTTTCTTTTTTTCCTCCATTTTTTAATTTGATTAGAAACAAGATTGTTTTACATGGCAATCTCAGTTCCCTCTCCCTCACCTCCTCCCCTGCCCCCACAACTAACACCTACCTACCCCATACCCTTTCTGCTCTCCAGGAAAGGTGAGACTTTCCATAGGGGGTCTTCAGAGTCTGTCATATACTTTGGGATAGGGCCTAGGCCCACTCCTGTGTGTCTAGGCTCAGGGAGTATCCCTCTATGTTGAATGGGCTCCCAAAATCCAATGACAGCTTTTATAAAGGAAAACATTTCATTGGTGCTGACTTACAGTTTAGTTCATTGCTGTCATGGCAGGAAGCCTGGTGGCATGCAGGAAGACACGGTGTTGGGGAAGGAACTGAGAATTCTACATCTGATCCATAGGAGACAGGAAATGAACTATCACACTGTGTATGGCTTGAGTATATATAGGATCTCAAAGCCTGACTCTACAGTAACACATTTCCTCCAACAAAGCTACACCTACTCCAACAAGACCACACCTCCTAATAGTGCCACTCTTTATAGGCCAAGAATTAAAAATCATTTTTTATAACTACTGTTACTTGTTTGTATATGCAGACAAATAGTATTATTACTATTATTACTTGCTTGTGTACAGACAACATGTCTAGGCGAGAGAGCTACTATGTGGAATCTACTGTTCCTTCCACTTTCACTTGGGTTCCTGGGATCAAACTTTGGTTACCAGGTGTTTGCCTAGCAAACACCTTTGAACTGTCTCACCAGTCTTCCCTTTTTGTGTTCTTTAAGTCAAGTTCAGCTGCCCTAATGTGTTTTATGTCTTGGGGTCGACTCAAGCTTGGTTTCTTCCCAGCATTGACAGAGATGAGAGGCCTAGGAGGGGATGTGCTACTTCCTGGTCAGGTCACAGAACATATATGTTCACTAGAGTTACGGGCCTCTGGTTATGTTTTTAAGTTTGAGGCTCTTGTTTGGGGTTGGAGTAAGTCAAGGTTAACATGTGTGGTACTTTGAATGCAATTGGCCCCAATAATCTTATAAGGAGTGGCACTATTAGGAGGTGTGGCTTTGTTGGAGTGGGTATGCCTTGTTGGAAGAAGTGTATCACTTTGGGGGTGGGCTTTGAGGAATAGTGCCCTGTGAGTCAGTCAACTTCCTGTTTTCTTCAAGATGTAGGACTCTCAGCTATTCCTCCAGCACCCCACCTGCCTGCATGCTGCCATGCCCCCCCCCCCCGACACCCCCCATGATGATAATAGACTGAACCTCTGAAACTTAAACCAGTACCCTCAATTGTTTTCCTTATAACAGTTGCCATGGTCATGGTGTCTGTTTACACCAATAAAACCCTAGTTAATAACATGAAACCTAGAGGGATACTCTCTCAGCCTAGACACACAGGAGAGGGTCTAGGCCCTGCTCCAAATGACTTTGAAGATTCCCCCATGGAAGGCCTCACCCTCCCTGGGGAGCAGAAAGGGGATGGGATAGGGGGTTAGCGTGGGGCAGGGGAGGAGGCATGAGGGAGAGGGAACTGGGATTGGCATGTAAAAGAAGCTTGTTTCTAATTTAAATTTAAAAAAGGACAAAGAAAAAGTTAACATGGAACCAATTCTGCCCCTTAGGATGTTAGGGTTAAAGTAAGGAACCAATCCTTAACTCCTGGTTATGAGAATCAACTGGGCCTGGAGCCAAACAAGATCACCTTGCCAAAGAACCAACCTGCTGCAAATACTGGATGGCTTGCTCATGGTTCCTCCTCAGCTGCTCAATCTGAGCGATTTCTTCATATAGGCTAATCAGCTCTGATGTGCCATAACCCTTGGCCATGATGACACTACCAATTGCCTTTTCAAAGTATGCCAGAGCTAGGTTCATCCTGTGCATGGCTAAGGAAGCTCTACAAGACAAAGAAAGAAGGTGGAAAGTCACACAGAGGCCACTTCCTTTGCAGACACATAAGGAATTAATTCCAAGAAGAATTTGTCTTCATAGACAAATCATCTGGACAGCTGGCTCAAAATCCAAGATTGCTTTAAACAAACCCCCATTATTCTGAATTTTGCCCACAAGATCCCACAGACTACCACCATTAGCTTAACACGTTAATATGTTTTACTCTTCTGTAATTTTCATAAAAATACAAACGGAAAAATGTCACCCAGAAAGTCATAAGACGGGGGATGATTTACTCAGAAGCACAGATGTGGGTCTTGTAATATCAGTAAAGGTGGGATAAGCACCAGCCCTAAGGACTCAGCAAAAAGCTTGTGATTGACATGCTTACATGAGTAAGTAACTCAGGTGATTGGTCGATATGATTGGAACTCATAGCTGGTAGAACTAGCAGTCCTGTACATGGGAGGCTGCCACTATGGAATTAGAAGCTGTACATAAGCATGCCATGCACCTCTTCTGGCTCACAAGCAGACACATTTTCATGCTATTTCAGGTCAGTATGGGGGCTTCTCAGTAGGACAATATCCTGTGCATTGTCCTACAGAGCATTCTCCAGAACTGTCATTTGTTGACCTCCTATCAGCAAAAAAAAAAAAAAAAAGTGTCTGAAGAGTTCCAGAGAGCACAGCTAGGGTTTGGAACTGGAGAGCTAAGACTGTAGGAGGCAAGAGGCTCTGAAAGCTGGTATTGCAAGACTCTCAAGTGAAGATCTAAAGAGCTATCAATGATTAAAAGGTGAGGGTCCTGACTCCGGAGATGACATACCATTTACTGTAGGGTGACAGGACTCAACGCCCAGAGAAAAATGCCTCTGCCTGAGCACCAGGAGCTACAAATTTCTGGCTTCTAAAATCATAAAGCTCTAGGTGTTAGGTGTTGTGAGCCCCCAAAACTCTTGGCTAAATATGATGGCCCACAACTTTATGTCCAGCACTCATGAGACAGAAGCAGGATGATTCCTATAAATTTAAGGACAGCCTGGGCAACAGCATTGAGTTTGACTCAATAAAAAAGAACTCAGGGCTGCCTATTTGTGACTCGCACCTGAAGAGAGCAAAAGGCCTGTCAGCTGGCTATTCTAACAGACTTATCTTGTCCTCAAGATGAGTGTGAATGATCAAGGGCACTGACAGGTTATCTAATCGTTCTTTGAAGCGATAATCTCTTCTATCAACCACACAAATGTTCTCTTGACCAAATGTATTTCTCTTATTCTTCAGACATTAAGGATGGCTCCCATCAAGAGCTTTAAGGGAGATTTTAGCAAGTTGTTTAACCTGAACAATCTTGTCTTAGTGTCTCTGCCCTTCAATGGAAAAAAGGCATTACTAGATATTTGTCTTTACTAGATATTTGATATATATCAACTATAACAGCATGGTACAGAAGATAAGCTATGAATTCAGATGTTTCAATGATAAGCCAAGTTCTTCAACTAATTCTGTCACCTTCAGTTAATCTTCCTGGGCCATTTTTTTTTAAGATAGTTTGTCTGTGTAACTAGTCCTAGCTATCCTAGAACTTGCTTTGTAGACCAGGCTGGCCTCCAACTCACAGAGATCCACCTGCCTCTGCCTCTCAAGTGCTGGGATTAAAGGTATGCACCACAACTGCCCAGTGCCTTATTTTCTTATCTGTCAAATAAAAATATTAAGAATGCCTACCCTCATAGGTTACAGCAAGGCCTGAAAGAAATAAAACTTCAAAGCACTCAAACACTGTGTGGTATGTATTATACAGAGTAAGCATTCTAACACTTAGTACACACACAAAACAGATACTGGTGTGAATGAGTAAAATAAACACTAGAATTGAGAAAAGACAACGTGGTTTTTGTTTCACATAAGGCAGATAACCTTTAAGTAGTGCCCTCTGTGACAGCAGGAGACATTCACCAGACTCTAACTATGGCCCTATGGATTTGAGTCAATAGTCTGACTTTGCTCTGAACATTCCAACATGTCCCCACCATGTCCCATTTGACTTCTAGATTCATGGCTGTTTAGAGCAGGCAGATGTGACGCATGTGTTTCATTTACTTAGCATTCAGTCATCTGCCCTACTGTGCCAAGTGCTTATAGCTTTTGGAAAGAGATTTCTTTCAAGGATGTGAAGATATTTGAAAAATCTGGGGAACAGTAAACTTTCATTATTTCTTTTTCCTGATAATCTGATTGGCCCACTCCCCTTTCTAAATTCTCCATTCTCGGGGGATTCTTAACTCATCTCAAAACAGTTTTAAGTCTTGTTCTGGCTTAAACAAATCCCATGGACTCTGTTTCTACACAGAACAGAGCTTTCCTTAACAGTGCATGTCTGTCCATAGCTCCGATAGTCTCCGATTTGCCTTCTTGAGTGTTCTCTCCTTCTCTGTTACTTCTCTGTCATGCTTGATGACAAAAGTAACAGGCAAGTCAGAAAAAGAAATCAATTCCAAAGTCAATGAAAGGCAGTTACAATAATGAAGGGCAAAGAGATGAGTTTAGATCACATATCCAATACGTACAAGCTATGTCACTTTAGAGCATTGGTTCCCAGCCTTCCTAATGCTGCCACTTTTCAACGCAGTTCCTCATGTCCTGGTGGCCCCAAGCCATAAGGTTATTTTGTTGTTACTTCATAACTTTAATTTTGCTACTGTTATGAATCATAATGTAAATATCTGTCATGCAGGATGTCTGATTTGAGACTCCAAGGGGTCTGGACTCATAGGTGAGAACCACTGCCTGAGAACAAGTGCTTAACCTCAGCTCAATCTCCTGGCTCTCTGAGGAAACCATAACATAACTGAGCACCTCAGTGGTGGCTGTGAGGATTAAGTGTGGCAGTGCATAGTGAACTCACAGGACCCATGTTTGAAAAACATGGCCTCTTGTATTATCAGCTGAGCTCTGGGCTTTTTGCTCTGAGCATCCCCCCCACATCCCTTTTTTGATTTTTTTGAGACAGCATTTCTCTGTGTAGCTTTGGAGTCTGTCCTGGCACTCTCTGTGTAGACCAGGCTAGCCTTGAACTCACAGAGATCCATCTGCCTCTGTTTCCTGAGTGCTGGGATTAAAGGAGCACATTTCCCCCCTTTTATCAGATCAGAGAAGAGAAAAAAACCCAGACCTCATTCACAAAAGCTTCTGCTTCTTTATGGCCAGATCTTACCTGCCCAGAGCAATGGTTAGGTCTTTATCTGAGACTTGGCTTCCACCAATGTCTCCTTTGTTTAACTCTTTCAGTTCCTTCATGTTTTTTTCCGCTTTCTTCAGGTGGAAATAGGCCTGTTTGCCAGTGGGGCAGTCAAGGCACACTAACTGTCACTCTATAGGGACAGCAGTCTATAAGCTAAGCAAAGGGGCCTTTGGGAAAACAAAGAATTGTTTGAAAGTAGGTATTCAACTGTGTTCTCTATTCTCCATGTGTATGCCATCAAGAAGGGAGAATTCTCTGGAAAAGAACAAGGCCTTGGGTTTCCTGTGGTGACTCCCTGAATCCAGGTCTGGACTGGTGAGTGTCTGCAAGAACAAACGGAAACTGTAAATTATACTAGATTTCCTTTAGAGACATCGACTGCCCGACAACAGTTATTCATTTTTACAAAATTGTTTCATAGCAATGGGAAATAAGAGGAACTAATTATGCTGAAAGGGACTTTTTGGCTCTTTTAGAAAATCCAAGTAAAGCAGGTTTGGTGCCAGAGGCAAATAGCAGGAAAAAAAATCCCCTTAATTCCCAAACATCCTTCCATTTCCCGAATTTCAATCTCTCCCCACTAAGGTTGTACCAGCAGAAAACCACGTACAGGACATAGCAAGCTGACAGCCCCAATAGAGAGGAGGGTATCTAGAGGGGGAGAGATAGGGACTTCGGAGCCCAGAATGCTCAACATTACTCAGGAACTCTACTTCTCTTGACACCTTCCAAGTGAAGAGAATATACACAAAGATCAAAACCACACATTTCCTAAGAATAGACACTGATGCCATTCTGCTCTCTAGTGTCCTGGAAGGTCTTGGTATCAAGAGCTTGAATGCTAACATTATACTACTGGGGGATGGAGGAACTTTGATGAGGTGTAGTAGAGTCATGGGAGATGCCCTTGATGAACACAGTAGGATTCCAGCACCTTCCTCTTTGTCTCTCATCTCCCCCCTGGTTATAAGTAAGTGATTTTATTTCACTAGCCCCCCTTGTCATGATGTTCTGCCTTGCTACAGACCCCAAAGCAGAAGAGCCAGCAGCTCTTGAACTAGAACTTCTACAACTATAAGTGTAAATAGCCCTCTGCCCCCTTTATAAACTGAGTATGTCATGTGATACAGGCATGTATCAGGGTCTTTTTCTGGAGCCATGGAGAATGCCATCAGTGATCCATTTGCTTGGCTTCTGTTTTCACAAGTGATATTCTCAATAGCATTTTTAAAAGCATTAGATGATCAAGGACCCATTAAACTAGTGGGTTCTACTATACATTATAGTTACCTGTGGCTTTCAACCAGCTCAAGGAACAGAAAATACCCTATATCTAGTAAAAACTCAAAATTCCCAGGGTTTGGCACTTATTCTTCAAGCTCCCCCAGAGAATTGCAATGGATAGGCGGCTATTTTTGCTAAAGTGCACTTTAAATTACCACTCATCCTCTCCAATCCCACACTGCTACTGCCACCACACCTACATACACATTGTCTGTCAATCTGAGTGTTCCATGAAAAGCCCACCAGACTCAGAACATTCCAGTTGGCTATGGCGTGTATTGCTAGTGAGATACCTTCCATGACTCAAATCTGGCCTTATAGGAACAAACACAAAAATAAAATGCATTCCTTTTTAGGTGGACAAACACCTAAACGGAGGGCCTAGATTTTAGAACACAGTTAACAGGAGCCAGTTCTGTTATCCACTATCCCATCCGGCATGTGGCCTGTAACCTCCATCACCAGATACACTAGGGAAAGAAAGGATATTGGTTTTGTAGGAGCCAGGCTGTCCCCAGAGTATAGTAGAGTATGACGAGGGATCCCAGGATTCCTTTTCTCTCCTTGTCTGTGGTTTTGTTTTGCTTCCAGGTCAGCAGTGTGCTCCTGGCTGACTCTGCATGTTTCTTGGCTTGAGATGGGAGGCCTGAGGAAGATTAGAGAGGTGGGAGAGACATTAGGAAGTGTCAGGAAAAAAAGACATTACATAAGGCACGGTCCAGTCAAAGGTATTCCTGACAGAGCAGAAGGTAGTGCTTGTCAGGTATGGTTCCTAAATCTAGGGAATCACAGTATTTGGAGTGTCCATTCAGCACAGATCCCAGGATCTAACCCAGGCCTGCAAGCTGGAATTGTTAGAAGAATAGGTCTGGGAAACTCTATTCTGAACTCCACAAATGATCTTTATGCAGTCTCCCTGGCATTGATCTGTGGGTCTCAGTTTGGAAACCAGTGACCGACTGGGGTGACAGCTGAGTGACCCCTTCGAAGTTCTGCCGAAAATGCACGTGACCTTTTCAACTTTCAAAGCATCTCTATCCTTCAAATGGCAAATGGCACTTGGTATGAAAGCTTTCCCTCACCAAGCACATGGAGACATACCAGGCTGGCTTTCAGCTCTCTGGAAAATACATTCTATAAATACAAGGGTTTAGGAATGTAATTACTTCCATCTGAGGTTTCTTTTTGTCCAATCCAAGATGAAGCTGGCCATGCTAATTGAACACACACACACACACACACACACACACACACACACACACACAGACCCAGAGAGAGAGAGAGAGAGAGAGAGAGAGAGAGAGAGAGAGAGAAAGAGAGAGAGAGAGAATCCAATTTCTAAGTGCAGTGAGGCCCCTCACTAGCGAGACGAAGGGAATGCCAAGTACCAGAACTGGTGTGGGTTTCCTCTTGTTTTCTAAGAAAAATCTGCCATTCATGAGAGCTTATCAGAGCTATTTGTCCACTTAAGAGAGGTAGAAGGTAGACTTGAGAACATCATCTATTGGACTACTGCATCATCATCAACCCTAACTCACACTTTTCCCTTTTCTTCATGGGAAAAGAAAAGGGCTAGATACTATCCTGTCCTCTTCCAGCCTACTGAAAACAAGATGCAGTGCTCAATTTTGGCCCTCTCCGAAGGCATCTAGAGCTGGTAAACATGGTCATTCCTGCCAAGTAGGCCTCTTGTGCCCCTAATCCTCACTTCACAACACTGGCTTGTTCCTAAAAAAATTCCGCTTTGCCTTTGGCCGAGAAGCATGGGTTCAACTCAATTTTCAACAAGGATAATTTGAAAGGACTGGCCATTGCTGCCCGAAGCTTTCATATGTTCTAAATGTGCAGGACCTCCTGATTGAGTTACAACAATAAAGGGAACAAAGTGTTCTCTGGAACAGCTCTAAACCTGATCCCGAAGCCAACTCGGCCCTGAAAAGCTTAAGTGAAGAGAAAAGTGGGCTCTGTAAAGAGAGGGCTTGGTTCTAAGTTAGAAGACTGATGGGGCTCTCAGACTTTCCTGTACAAATCCCAGGGCCCTGCTTTCAGCTTCCAGTGGTTGCTGGTTTACAAGCACGGAGGTGAGAAACAAGATTCACCCTTAAAACAGCAATAAGGTCTACAACAACCAAACATTCAAACTGATAACAACTCTCCTAGGTGGTGTTAATTCAGGGTATCTGAGGCCCACACCTGGTGAAGCAGAGTCAGTAAACATCGTATTTCCAAGACAGGGTCTCACTCTGTAGCTCTGACTGTCCTGGAACTTACGATGTAGACCAGGCTGACCCTGACTCACAGAGACCCACCTGCCTCTGCTGTGATCAAATGTGTGCACCACTGTGCCTGGCTAGTGTTAGTAAAATCCTCTTTTCTTGCAAATTTTTTTATTTTTAATTAGAAACAAGATTGTTTTACATGACAATCCCAGTTCCCTCTCATTCCCATCCTCCCCCTACCACCACTCCCCCACAACTAAAACCCTACCTATCACATATCCTTTCTGCTCCCCCTGGATGGTGAGACCTTCCATAGGGTGTCATCAGAGTCTATCATATCCTTTGGGATAGGGCCTAGGCCCACCCCTGTGTGTCTTGGCTCAGGGAGTATTCCTCTATGTGGAATGCACTCCCAAAGTCCACACCTATGCTAGGGGTAAAGATTGACCTACTACAGGAGGTCCGGTAGATTTCCAAGGTTTCCTCACTGAAACCCATGTTCCTGGGGTCTGTATCAGTCCTATGCTGGTATCCCAGCTATCAGTCTGGGGAGCAAGAGTTCCCTGATGTTCAGGTCAGCTGTTTCTGTGGGTTTCACCAGCCTGGTCTGGACCCCTTTGCCCTTCACTCATCCTTCTCTGCATCTGGATTCCAGTTAAATCCTCTTATTTTTATGGGCTAATCTTGGTCTTGAAGAGTGGGAAGGATTTGATTAACAGAGAATTTTCCGTCTGAGTAAAGCCTGAGGCCATAAAAATACAAGTGTTAGGAAAGAAGCGGATCAATTAGACTAAAAGTGAAATTTGAACTTAAAGATGTACAAACTGTGGTGGGTCTGTATAAT
This sequence comes from Cricetulus griseus, assembly GCF_003668045.3. Taxonomy (NCBI): domain Eukaryota; kingdom Metazoa; phylum Chordata; class Mammalia; order Rodentia; family Cricetidae; genus Cricetulus; species Cricetulus griseus. Next base: position 343,803,914 of record NC_048595.1, read on the forward strand.
GTAGTCTTGGAGGCTGGCTTTCCTGAGGTACCATAACAGACATTCGAGCTTAGGGCATCTAAGATTAAGATATCTACAGGCAGGTATGCCTTTCTTGCTATATTGACATGGGAAGATGGATCAGAAAAAAAGAGCTGCATGCTTCCTGCAGCCTCTTTTTTTCTTTTGCTTTGTTTTTTGTTTTTGTTTTTCAAGACAGGGTTTCTCTGTAGCTTTTGTAGACTGTCCTGGAACTTGATCTGTAGACCAGGCTGGCCTTGAACTCACAGAGATCCACTTGCCTCTGCCTCCCGAGTGCTGGGATTAAAGGCATGCATCACCACTGCCTGTCCCTGCAGCCTCTCTTATTGAGGCTATAATCTAATCCTTGGGGACAGAACAGTCCTGGCCCAATCATCTTATTGATAATGAAATCAGCAACACTGCTTGATACTTTCACATTTAAGAGATTCAAAATAATGCAGAAGCTAAGATGATGTGTCTGTATCTCACTTGTCAGGCACTTAGGGGGTGTTAGCATCAACTAGTAAACTTTGAAAGCAAGACATTAGAAGTTGGTGTTGGTGTCCTAAAACCCAAGACATTAAAATAGGAAACCACCGAGAGAGTCTTTTGATCAAATGAGTTGTTTTCCAAAGCCACGTGAACGCTTAGGAGGGTAGTGACCCAACTCAGTTGTCTCCCTGATTCCCTAGGAGGAAGAAGAGTGAACATGGAAGGGGTACTGAACATCCTTGGAGCAGCATAACCTTCCTGGATGAGTGAACTGGAAGCAAAACAGCTACCACAGAGAAACCAACCAGCTCTGAAGCCCCCTACCGCTTCCCACAGAACTGCCTCCTCCTGCTCTGGTGCCTGGCTGGCTATGACATCTCCAAGAGGAACTAACTCTTTTCTAGCAGGCTCACCTGCCAGTTAATTACACAGTTGCTCCACACTCCTGGGTCCCCAGTGAAAACACTGAATTCACAACCAGTGGGGCTTAAGGAGACTGAGCAGAGGTTTGGCACCATCACATGGGAAAGTGCTGCTTTTGAGGCCTCTCTGGTTTGGATAAGGTGCATGTACTCCTGTGGGCAGGCAAGATGCCATCATGTATTGGGGGACCAACACTTCAGTGCTGTTTTTAGCCTGTTCTTTTTTCCTGTCTTATAACTATTTATAGTAGTATATATGTTAATACGGTTGAACCTGCCTTGTAATAATGACATAAATGGAGAGCACTCAAGCATTTTTAGTGAAAGGGAAGTGAATTCTGAAGACTTTGGAGATCACTGCTCTAGAGAAATGTGTTCCAGCCTTTTCAATATGAAAGAGCTCTGTTTGTGTCTGAAGTATTCCTACAGTTTCCCATTTTCTGATAGCAATTATTTTTATGTTTAAGAAAGTGCATGATAAAATGTCCCCCAAGCCATTATCAGTGACACTTTAAAATGAATTTGCATTTTTAATTGAAAAATACTTCCTTGCATGTGAAAAAGACAATTCTGCACATATACATATACATGAGACTTTTTATAGGGTCTTCCTAAGGAAGGATGTCCCAGGTGCCTAATCAGACAACTCTAATCTCCAAGTCTTCAACCCCAGGGGCTGCTCACTCATTTTCCTTTCTCTGCCCTCCCAAGCCTGGGGCATCACCACCCTTATTGTTATGTGCATAAATGAGGTAAAAATCAGAGTGGCATCAAAGCCTGTAGGAGCCTGAGTCAGTGGTTACAGGTAAATGCTGGTGAACTGTAAAATGGATTCAAACTTGTCCAGTACACATATTATTTCACTTTAGTGTGGGCAGTATTCTCTGATATCTCTCTTTCCTCTCACTCTCCCCACTCCCCCCCCTTTGGTTTTTTTGAGACAGGGTTTCTCCTTGTATCTCTAGCTGTCCTGACTCACTGTGTAGACCGCTGACCTTGAACTCAAGGATCTGACTGTTTCTGCCTCCTGGGTGCTGCGATTATGGAATAAGAGACCAAGTTCAACAGTCAGATTTCCTAGAATAAGTCTTGACATAGCCACATCTTACTAACCACATGGCCTTGAACTAATTATTTAGTTTACCTGTGCTTCAATATTTATCTTCCTAAAAGATGCTAATGAAAACACCTTCCATGTTATTTTGGTCTTAATGATCAATTTAACTCACAAGAAAGGATTAGGTGGCACTGGAATAGAGTCTGGATACATATTAACCACTATTATTTCCAGAGCCAGTTTCTCTTATTGAGTAATTTATTACATCTGTCTTAACTTTGTGCATTTTTCATGATTCTTCTAAGACTCAAAGGCAAACTCACTTTAAGCTGGAGTGGGATTCCTTCAGGCTAGATCATCTGTGGGAGTTTTTGTTTGCTTGTTTGTTGTTTGTTTGGCTTTGTTTTAAATCATCCTCAGTTGTGTCTGTACCAGGTTCTAATTAGAGAAAATAGGGCCCATGCCTTTTACTTTTTCTGGTTTTGTAGCACATGCAACAGAGCTATGAATACCTGGACAGTTCCCAATTACAACAAGCTAACTGATTAATTTACTGTCTCAATAATAAGAAAAATAGCAGGAAACTGCCTGTCCATATACCATATGCTCCTTCCAGTGCACTTGGAAACTTCATCACCATACATCAAACTACCCTTTCTCTGCCTGCCCTTTCTCAGCTGCTGTGTCATTAAACGCTTCAGAATTACCCCTCAGGGCAGTTGGAAACAGAGTTCCACTTCTGACATCCCTAGCTTCATCTCACCAATCAACAGCGACCTATAAAGGTTTCATGTTCTCTCATTGACCCCAATCCCACACATTAGTCTAATAACTGATGGGATAAAGTTTCACTATGTACTTACAGAATGACTTTGATCTAATGATTCTCTTGCCCTAGTTTCACAATGCTGGATCACAGGCATATGTCACCAAACTCAGCTACCCCATTTTTTAAAAGTCCTGTGGTGATTTGAAGAAGAATGGCCTTTATAGGCTCATATATTTGAATGCTTGGCCATCAAGGAGTGGCAGGACTTGAGAGAGATTAAGAGGTATAACATTTTTGGAGTAGCTGTGGCCTTGCTGGAGGAAGTGTGTCACTAGGGTTGGGCTTTGGACTTTCAAATGCTCAGACCAGTCTCAGTGTCTCTCTTCCTGCTGCTATGGATCCGGGTGTAGACTCTTAGCTACTTCTCCAGCAACATACCTTCCTGCATGCCATCTTGCTCGCTGCCACGATGACAATATACTAAAGCAATGGAACTATAAGCAAGCCCCAATTAAATGCTTTCCTTTATAAGAGTTGCCATGGTCATGGTATCTCTTCATAGCAATAGAACACTAAGATACTTCCAATACTCTTTTCCAACTTGCTCCTTCCTCTTTGACTAAAATGTTATTGTATCTTTTTCTTCTGTAAAACAAGATGTCTTTTTCTGACATTTTTAGCTGTCCATCCCATCTTCCTTCACCTCTTTTAATATCTAGTATGTCCAACATATAGTCCAGATAGTGGACATGTAGTCCAGTGGCACACAACTGTAATTTCAGCACTCAGGAGCCTTTGGCAGAAGGATTGTGGGTTTGAGAGTATCCTGATCTACATAATGAAGCACTGTCTCAAAACCAGTTGAACTAAACCAAACAAGAGAATGTACCGTGTAATCATTGGTCCCTGTTCCTTGAACTTAATTCTGGAAACTGTCTTCTGCTGCAACAACTGTGGAGTAACTAACTATTCTGAGGTTTCCAAAGTCCGAACAAATACATCAAATCACAATTTCTTAGTTCCCAGCTTGTTGTAGCACCAAATACCATCATGTACTTGATCCTTTCTGAGTGATTCTTTACTAAGTAAGCCTTTCCCAAGGTCCTTTGTTCCCACTCATTACCATGTTGATTTCCAAGTCTTTCTGCATATTCCTATTCTCTTTGCATCTCAGAAATTCTATGAACGTCTCTGTAATTGCAACCCTACCTAGCTTCAGTGCATGTAACATCCATGTCTTCTGTCAAGTTGTAGTTTCCAATTGTCCTCACGATTATGATTTTCCTTATTGATCCTCATATTTCATTCCTAGGTTTCTAACACCAAGTAAGAAGATAGCAGGTTTTTCTATTGCAATTTGAAATCAAGACATCAAAGCCTGCACCCAGCCAGACTTGGCAGTGCACAACTTCAGTCCCAGAAATGAGAGGCAGGCAGATCTCTGTGAGTCAGGGCAATGTAGTGAGACCCTATCTCAAAAACAAACAAAACCAAAAAAAAAAAAAATCTTGCACACAATAGTTCCAGTTCTCCTTTCATGACCCATTCTTCAATGAAAATGGCATCTTTGGGGTCAAAGTCACCTTTGGGAATTCACCTTCTCTCCTGGGGTGAGTAGAGAAAACATGTATCATGTAGCCCAAGCTGGCCATGAACTTGCTCTGTGGTTTGGTTCCTAGCTTGTGATCCTATGCTGCTCCAGCATCTTGGCTGCTGTAGGTCACACACCTGTGTTGCTGTGCCCTCCTGTGCAACAATCATTTTAGGATATTTATTTCTAGGATTGAAAAGCTAAAATCAAGCCAGCACTTGGGAGGTGGAGACAGGAGGATCAGAGATTCAATACCATCCTCAACTACATAGTAAGTTGGAGGCTAGCCTGGGCTACATAATACAACATCTTAATAGAAAAAATAAAAAAGAAAGAAAAGTTAAAGTTATATGGAATAGCACACACTGAGGCCTCATTTCTAATCTGGTTTGTCATTATAAGCACCCTCTATTATCCTCTTTTCTTTTCTTTCTCGTATATTCTTTGTCTATTCCCTTCTTATTTATGTAGGAAGAACTAAATTCTAATCCTGCCCTTCACTGCGATTCCCTTTCCCCTAAAGATCCACTCAGGCATTCCCCTGATAGTACACAGAGGTCCTTCATGCTCTTATTCTCCCTTTGTGTGTTTGTGTTTTTCTCTATTGATGGATTCTTTGTTGTTTCTAATCTTTCAGCACCATAGCCAATCTTCGAAGAATAGTTTTATCCATATGATGTGAGTATTTAGGAAAGATTCCTGGGAATGGGAATTGGTTTTAAAATGGTCTTTTCTTCATAAACCCCTGAATCCTTGCTTTTTAAAATCCATTTATTTAGGTTTAGCTTTAGTATTCGATCCAGATAACTCAAGTAGCTTCCATTCAACTATCATTGAGAGAATAGTTTTTGCTAAAGGGATACTTTGATTTTTTACAGCAGCCTGCTGGAAAATCTCCAGTGGCCTTCCTTGCCTACTGTGTCAGTATGAGGCCCTTGGCCTATCTTTAAAAGCCATGCTATTATTGCCCAACACAGCCTGCTTTCCAAGTTCATCTTCCTAGTCCAAATCATGGCTAGATGGGGTATGTCGCTGCAGTCTACACAGATGCCACACACCAAATCATGGCTGGATAGGGTATCTCCCCGTGGTCTGCACAGATGCTGCACATTGCTCCTTAAGCCTTCACCTCTGTCCTTGTCTTTCATCATTAGAATCTGACCTCCTACACCATGTTTTCTTCTCCCAACCACATCCTATTCATTTCTTAGCCTTTCTTGAATGTGCACAGACACACACAAACACATGCGCACATGCACACAGATACACACTATCTATCACTTGCTGTCTCAGTTGGAATGACATCACTCAGCCTTTCTGAGGGCATTTATTTAAATCAATTACAGAACTCAGACCTTAAACACCTGCACTCCCGGGTCTCCTGGTAGCTCACCACGCACAAGAGGTTCTCAGTTCTTTGAGGGTATCCCAGCATGCTCTTCCTGATATTTCTTTTGCATGTACAAATTTCTCATAAAATACTTACAGAAGGACTGTTTGTTGAGGAAAATCAGCCCTTGGGCTTAACGCCCATATTCTAGTGTAGGAGGGGACACAGAGGGAAATGAAGAAAGCAGGTCTGATGTCTATAATACATGCACATGTGCAGCCAGGCGTGAACACACACATGGGTGTTTCCCTCCCTCCCCACAGCATGGATATATTTTGTCCACATGACCATTTTTAAAGGAGGATTAATAGCAGCAGAAGTAAGTAGAACTCAGAGGGTCCTTTTCCCTCTCAAAGGTCTATGGCTTTGAAAGACTTGTTCTATTCCATGGACCAAACACTAGAAAAGACTTAAGGCAGACACTGGGTGAATACTATAATGGGACTTTGAGGCATTGGGCTATCCTCAAAGAAAAGTCATAATCAGTGTAGTCCATAAAATCCTAGTTTGGGTGTGAGGGACTCATGTTTCAAGTCTAGGTACTTCTTTCTAACTAGGAAATTCTCCCATCTGGAAACAAACAAACAAACAAACAAACAAACAAACAAACACTCCCTATTCTCAGAATTTTTCTCTTCTAACCTCTTATCTCAAATGTGGTTTCCCACTCAAGTAGCGGGGAGAACTGAATTTCAGAGAAAAGGCTGTTGACGCCATCTTTTGGGAGGTTACCTCCTTACCTACTTTGACTCAGCCTTCATTTGAATTGGAAAGGTTGTCAGTTTATGGCTGACAGTGCAATGGATATGAGACAAGCTTCTTGTATAATCTGGCCATGGTTATTGTCCACCATAAGAAACAGGCTCTGGCTTTATGCTAAGTTCAGACAAATCTTCCTTTCCACGTTATACTGACCATCTCCTCAAGTCTGAAGTCCAGTCAATGTATCTTAGGTAGTGACTGTGAATCTGGGCTTCCTCAGGGTCCAGACAGAGTTCTTGTCCATAACAGGGACCCAACTGCCAACTCCCTCAGGTTTCCAGTCTTGACCTTATTTGACTTCTGACTACAAACTGCCACTGCTGAGACCAGACCACACTTCTGGAAACTTGTGTCCTCCCTTAACTTCCATAAACACAGCCCTTGCATTGCTTTTTCTGCTCCCTCTCCTGCTGCCCATTCCTAACATTCCTGCTTTCTGCTCTTACATCCTCTGCCCTCTTTCCTCCTCTTTTTACATACTCTTTCTGATTAAATGTCCAATCCTATGGCTTCAACTTGGCACTCTGTACTGATAGCCCACAAACTCATGTTATCCTAGCTGCAGATCTACTTTTCAGTTGCCAACAATTCTAGTTTGCTTCCTGTTGCTGGATAAACATCATGACCAAAAGCACCATGGGAAAGAAAGTTTTGCCTTTCATTAGGGACTCTCACCATTTGGGTCTGAAGAGAGCCTACGATGTTCTAAATAGGAGTTTTGTATAGAATGCCCTCCTCTCAGTTCCCACTCACCCTTGTCCCAGAAATGCCTCAATCTGTTGAAAACATTTATTGAGCCCTTACTGAAAAGTTCTGAACTCAGAGCTTTCACTCAGGCTCCAGTTTTAACAAATGGACTCCAGCTTGTATCCCTGTACCAGAAAACTACTGGAGCTGAGTGTTTTCACCTGGATGTTATCTCCCCATTGCCCTGCTCTTTCTCACTGTGCCTCAGTGTCTTCTCCACAAGGCAATACCTGTAGCCCTTCGAGGGATTTAGGAGGACTAAATATACTACCTTGGCACATAGTAAACATTCAATAACTATTGTCACCACCACCATTATCATCTTTATTACTAAGGTACACTGTCTCCTGTGCCCAGAGTCCCCCCCATGACATGTGGCATGGAGCTAACTAAGTAGGGGCCCTCCCAGTCATCCCAGCCTGCAAGGGATGGCTCAGTTTGGCCTCACAGGCTGTCCCACGAAGACCTGGCTGGGGAAACCAAGTACCTCTTAGTGTCAGGTAACCATAAGCCAGGTTGGCTAAAGCCTGTGCACATCTCCAGTGTTCTTTCCCAAAAATAATCCGAGAAAAGATGAAACACCGAATCAGCTCCTTGTTTGCTTTGGTATTCTGCAGAGAGCAAAGAAGTCATTTTAGGAAAGGAAGAAAGAAAGTCCTGGTATCTATCTATCTATCTATCTATCTATCTATCTATCTATCTATCTATCTATTTTGGGCATTCCTTCTCATCACACTGAGTCTGGTTGGCTCTGCCTTATACATATATCCTAAAACCAAGTTCTCATTTTCACTGAGTTCCTTGTCTCTCAGCCACCCCCATCTTTATGTGGCTGGGCAGTGCACCCTCCAAATTGCTCCAACTCTTGTCCTCCACATTCTGTCTTCTGTCTAATAGCCAGAGAGATTCCTTTAGCACTGTGTCATGGAAAACTTTCATTACAAAGAGAGTGATTAAAGGTGTGCACCACCACATGGCTTTATTAGTGTCCTGTTTATTGTCATTGCCTCTACTACTCAAGCCTATACTCCTCCATACCTCACCTTTCAAAACATTGAAGAAAATCTTTATTATTTCATCTATTAATATCTCATGGGAAGCTCTAAAAGATATGAAATTAGAAACAATCACAAAATCATTATCACCAAAACATTAGCAGTGATCTACTAGTATCAAATAGTATTATTAAGCCTAATATTTTGAAATTTTTGAAGAATTTTATTATTGTTTTGTGTTTTGAGACAGAGTCTTACTGTGTAGCTCATGCTGGTTTTAAATTATGATCCTCCTGCCTCTGCCTTGTGAGCGTTGAGTATTGTGTGCCCAGGTTATCTTTAAAACAAAACAACCAAACTTTAAGCACAACTACTTTCCAAGAATCATATGCTCTTCTATCAGAAGTTAGTATTTGCTTGTCTTGTTTCCCGACACTAGCACACATTCTCCATCATTGCTCCCACCCCGTGTTAGCTGGAATACTTCTCTGAAATGAAATTCCTCAGGGTTGGTGAGATGGCTGAGTAGATTAAAGCACTCACTGCCTAAAAATGCAAGCCTGATGGTCTAAGGTTAGATCCCTGGACCCCACGTAAAGGTGGAAAGAGAAAACTGACTGTACAAAGTTGTCCTTTCATTTCTATGTGCACTGTGATGAAGGCACGCGTGCAGATACACACAATCATCAAGAATAATAAAGCAAAAACAGAATTTTCCCCCATTTTCTTTTTTGGTTACCCAATGGTACAGTTTGCCAAGAAAAGGCAGGATACATGCTCATTCTTTCTCTTTGCCAACCAACTTTCAGAATAACAAATTCATTCATGAGCATCCTCCAATGGCGAGTACATTATTATAATTATTATAAGCTTAAATGCTTTTAAACATTTTATGTGGCAACATAATCTTTTAAAAGTATAATTAGCTTATGTTATTGTCCTGTATCTATATATCATCCTTTTTATTGAATGAAATCCAAAGTCTTTACCATAGCCTCACAGTTCTGTTCATATGACCCTACACTGATCACTTCCTTTGTTTTCTACCCCTCTCTGTTCTCATCTTTTTCTCACTGCTACAAGCATACTGCCCAGCTGACCCTGAATAGGACCCTGAGCTTCCACTGTGGGCTCCCTTGCCTGAAATGCTCTTTTGAGAGCTCAGTCTCTCACTTCACTTTCATTTTATTCACCTCAGAGGTTGTTCTTGGCTACCTTTCTAAAATAGCCAATCACCATTCCTTACCTGTTTTATTTTTAATTCATGGTATTCTCATCTGACATTGCTGTTGGTTTCTTTACTATCTGCCTTCCCAAATAGACTATAACCTCCTTAAGAAGTTGATACCTGCCAGGTGTGACGGCTCACGCCTTTAATCCCAGAACTCAGGAGACAGAGGTGTGTAGATATCTGTGAGTTAGGGCTAGCCTAGTCTACATAGTGAGTTCCAGGACAGCCAGTGCTATACAGTGAAACCCTGTCTCAAAACAAAACAAAACAAAACAAAAAACAAAACAAAACAAAACCCAAAACAACGGGGATTGGTGGCTCACACCTTTAATCGCAGCACTCGGGAGGCATAGGCAGGCGGATCTCTGTGAGTTCGAGACCAGCCTGGTCTACAGAGTGAGTGCCAGGATAGGCTCCAAAGCCACAGAGAAATCCTATCTCAAAAAAAAAAAACAAAAAACAAAAAAAAACAGAAGGGGGTGTTATCCCTCTCATTCACTATTACAGGACTGTGCACAGAAGAGATATATTTGCAGCATCCAATGAATAGATTGTCTCTTGTAACAAGGATAAAGATAGAGTAAGGGACAGAGTTTGGCAGAGAGCGTTTGTGTGACGTGCATTTCAGTGACTTTACATAGTCATCCAGTGGCTACCATGGTGATCAATTCTGAACATCAGTTTTCAGGTGAAGTGAAAATAGCACTTTAAGGAATCAAAAGCCGAAGTTCTAGTCCTACTGTGATGTTTGCTGGCTATGTTGCTTTGGGGAGTCACCCAAATCCCAGCTTCCTGTCTTGAAACTTAAAAGCCTGTATCTCCCTACCTTAAAGAGCTATTGCAAGAAGATAATTAGGACATGTTCACATGATCCAAACTTGCCAAGAATCATCTAATCATATCCCACTTAAAATACAGTAACACTTCATATAGGTCCACAAGCAGTGTGGGCTTTAGAGGCCACCCTACCACAGTTGCTTACAATGACATCCTGTCCGTCAGGGCTGTAATTATTGGTCTGAATGACATTTAACTTCTAACATATAAATATCCATTATCTAAACTGGACAAAGTGTTTCAAACTTCAAAACCTCTACTTGCTCTGCTGGTTAGTCTATTGTCAACTTGATGCCAGCCTAGAGTCACCCAAGAAGAGTGACTCTCAAGTGAGGAACTGGCCAGATCAGATTGGACTGTTGTACATGTCTGGAGCATTTTCTTGATTAATAATTGGTATAGGAGGGCCCTGACTCTGTTCTGAGGGCAGAAAAGCCCTAGCAGGTAGGTCTGGACTATGTAAGAAAGCTAGCTGAAACAAAAATTAAATAAAAAAAAAAAGAAAGTTAGCTAGCTGAGCATGAGCCCGAAGGAACAAGCAAGAAGCATCTTTTCTCCATGGTGCTTGCCTGTGCCCCCTCTCCACCCCCATGAGTTCCTGCCTCAACTTTCCCCAGTGATGGACTGTTACTTGCAAGCTTAAGCCAAATAAACCCTTTCCTCTCCAAGTTGCTTTTGGTCATGGTGTTCGTCACAGCAATGGAAAGCAGTGAAGTACACTTGCACTGTGTGGAAGATGGAACTTCTTTGCTTATAGAACTGATATTTCCAGAATGCATGTGTGAACTGCCGGAGATCCAACTTGTGATTGCTGTCCACCGATGTTCTCAGAACAGTTTGCAGAGGTAGATTTACAGATACCCATTAGAGAGGTATCAACATTGGTTGCTCTTAGGCACTTCTCAGCCTTCCCCAAGCTCTCTCCCTGCTTTCCTCATAAGTACTTTAGAATCATTTTCTCCTGACCATGAACGGCCAGAAGTCAGTGTATGAAGCTTTCTGTAGATAAGTCACAATCAGGGAGCAGGCCGGTGGATGTGTCCTAATAAGGAAAGTCAATGTGTTGCTATCTCAAGATACTACATTTTGAACTCTTTGGTTTATATACCTATTCAGAGATCAGAATCCCAAGTCCTTGTCTCGGCCTTAGAAATGCGTGTACCTTCATCAGGATGCTCACATGTGCCACTCTCTGTTTCTTATTCTTTGGTTTATGACTGGTTCGACTGTGGCTATGACATCCTACCTATATCAACTGTCTGCTTGACTACCACTGTTCTCGGCCTCCCGCTTTATCATCCTGACCCTCTTCTTACCCAAGAATCATCTAGAAACCTTGATATAAGAAATAAGAGACTTGCTGGGCGTTGGTGGCGCACGCCTTTAATCCCAGCACTCGGGAGGCAGAGGCAGGCGAATCTCTGTGAGTTCGAGGCCAGCCTGGTCTCCAGAGCAAGTGCCAGGATAGGCTCCAAAGCTACACAGAGAAACCCTGTCTCGAAAAACCAAAAAAAAAAAAAAAAAAAAAAAAAAAATGCTAACCAAACAGCAACTGGATATGGCAAACACTGACGTTTTTAGTTAAAAGCTTGGTTAAGGGTTGAAAGCATGAGCCCTCTGTGAGGAACAGACAAGGAAGTGGACAGAGAACTGTAGACTGGCTCCTCGGCTCTGCTCTGCTGTATTTTCTTCAAGTTACAGCACACAACAGTTTCCTTGCGTGTTTCATTGTGCAGTAAAGGCAAGCTATCTCAGACCATGTACACACTTTTAAATAACAACACAAAGCCAGTAAATATTTTGTTTGTTTTACCATTTTTTCCTCAATGAGCTGGCCAAATTTCTTCTGGGCCTGAGCTAACTTCTGTTTTGGAAAAGACATACAGTCATTCTGGACTGTAGTGTCGTCATCGGTCTCTCTACATTGACAAACACCAAACAAATCATCTGTATATTGTGCTGGGTTCCTGGTTTGCTGTGACCTGTGGACATAAGAGGAATATGGATCAGGATTCTCCAAAAGACAAAACAGAAGGTCAAAGTATCCCCAGTTGAAGGATATGAATTTGCTTTCTGTATCAGTTAAGGTTTCTATTGCTGTGTAGAGACATTATAACCATGGCAATTCTTATAAAGGAAAATGTTTAATTGAGGTTGGCTTACAGTTTCAGAAGTTTAGTCTATTATTGTCATGGTGGTGTGCAGGCAGATATGGTCCTGGGAAAGGAGCTGAGAGTTCTACATCTTGGTCCATAGGCAGCAGAATAGACCCCCACACTAGGCCTAGCTTGATTAAATAAGACCTCAAAGCTCACCTCCACAGTGACACACTTCCTCCAACAAGGCCACACCCACTCCATCAAGGTCACAACCTCCTAACAGTGACTCTTCCAATGGGCCAAGCATTCATTCAAACATATGAGTCTATGGAGGCCATTCTTATTCAAACCACCTCACTTTGAAATAAAGATATACACTAACTCATACTACTCTCAGAACCTAGCATCTATGCAGCAATGCAGGAACTCAAAGTAAACATTTGGCTAACTTGTTACCTTGCATTAGAGTCACTGCTCCTCTGCTCATAACCCTAATAAGCTGTTAATTAAATGACTTCTCTATAAATGTGGGTTAATGTGAGTGCCTGCCTGATGCAATTAGAAGAACTAAAGGAGGCAATGCTCGTAAATCACCGTGTACATTGAGCAGTGTTTTGCAAGTGCTTCCTTAATGTTTGCTATTATTACTGCTATGGGCCCCCTGACTTGGTTTCTTCCTACAAAATGAGAGTATTCAGATCTTGAAGATCCTAAACGTTAGACTCAAGCCAGGAAAAGGAATGGATACAATGAAGTAGGGGATAAGGAATAACATTTTGAGGCTAGACTAACTTCACAGATCCTCTTTCCTAAATCTCAAAAACTTCAATGTGTAATTTGTAATTAACCACAGAGAACACTTCTTTTGGCAAGAGAGAAGCACATGCCAGGTTAAGTGCAGCATAAGAAGGGGGAGCCTCTTCTGTTGTGTTAGAAACCAATGCAGTAAGAAAGAACCACGTTGAGCATTCTCCCCGCACACCATATACACATTAACATACAATATAGATAAACCTCTGACTTCAAGGCTGATAGCAGTTGTGAAAGAGGTAACTGGAAGTGTATTCATAGAGAAAAGAGACAGATATATCCTACCATCACCAGAAAAATAAATCAGAATGATCTGGAATAAACAGAAGTCTAACATCTTAAGAGCAATGACAATTAATTAGAAATGTCTCCTATGGGAATCATCTTCATATTCACAATGATTTTTAAGATTCCAGCCAATGCAAACTTTTTAAAATAAAGTTTGTCTTTCTTAAGCAGTTGTAGAGGATCATGCCTATAACGCCAGAAGGCTAAAGCAGAAGAATTATGAGTTCAAGGGGCAGTATGAGCTGTAAAACAATCTTACCTAAAAAACAAACAAAAACTATCCTTTCCCACTGACTACTTGGGCAATGTATATTTGCTGTTCTCTTAAATGGGGAAATAGAGAAAGATATGCCAGGAAAATAAATGTCAAGTGTCATCTTTTACACCAAGTTTGAGAAATCACATAAAACCCACTCAGAGTAGTCTTCCAAATAACATACCCAGAGACAAGCAGGCGTGATGGGTCATGTGGGTAGAGGAACATTTCTTCAGGCCACGGGGGAATTCCCTTCCCACAGATGAACATGTTTTTAGTAAACTAAGAGAAACGCTGGTGATGTGATGTGACTGGAAGGCAAGTGATAAACTGTGTTCTTATCTATCTGCCAAATGCTATTCTTTCCCTCAAGCCACAGCCTGGATATCTGCCAGGAAATGCCTCAGAAGAAGTGATCAAGACACTCCAACTCTTTTTATATGTGTATAATATATATTTCAAGATGATTCTACAGTGTAAGGCTTCTCTACGACTTTTTCCAAAATCTCTTTGTTAGTTATCCTTCTCCATATTTCCTCCTCTATTTTGCCCTATTATCTCCCTCCTCATCCCCAATTTAACCCTTCCTCTTACATTGCTCCTCTTAATTCCTTGAAAAGTCCTCCCCATGGCCCCTTCTTGATTTTCTGACCTCTTTGGGTTTTCCAAATGAAACATACATAATTGAAGGTTCAAAACTAACATTCACAAATGAGAGAACACATACAACATTTGTCTTTCTGGGTCTAGGTCACCTGACTCAGAATGACTGTTTCAGGTTCCATCCATTTACCTGGGAATTACATAATTTTACTTTTCTAAACAAATGGCCATTATCCATTAGCCAGTGGACATCAAAGCTGTATCTATTGTCTGATTATTGTGAACAGCAGCAATGAACATGGATGAGCAGGTAAGCATCTCTGTAGTAAGATATACTATGATATGCAAGATATACCTTGCTGTGAGTTATATGCCAAGAAAAGTATAGCTAGATTATGTAGTAAAGTGAATTTAAAGGGAGTTACGCCACAATAGGTTGACAATGCTCTAACTAGACACAGTAAGCTAACAAAGTCCAGGGTCATGAATGAGCTACTTCTTTTGGAGTTGTTAGCCAGAGAAGTCCTGTAGACCCCCAAACATATACTATTGAGAATGGCCCCCTATAGGCTCATATATTTGAAGGTTGGCCACCAGTTAGTGGAACAGTTTGGGAAGGATTAGGAAGTATAGCCTTGTTGGAGAAGTTGTGTCACTGGGGTTAGGTTTTGAGGTTTCAAAATCCCATGTCATTCCCAGTTAGCTCTTTCTTCCTTGTGGTTGTGTCTCAAGATGTACACTCACAGTTGCTGCTCCAACACCATGCATGCCTGCTTGCAGCCATGCTCCCTGCCATAAGGGCTATGGACTCACTATCTGAAACTATAAGCCCCCAATAAACTCTTCCTGAATGGACTTTGTCGTGGCATCTTATCACAGCAATAGAAAAGTAACTAATCTATATCACAGTCCTCCCCAAAGCTTGGAGATCATTTCAGAAGTGAGAGTAAAATAACTAAGAGCTAAAGGTAGTGGGTGACTACAAGGAAACTGTTTTATGGACACGACAGAATAGTTACATTTATAAATTCACAGCTATTGTGATAGCATGTACAAGACCAGCACATGTGAAAGCCAGACAGAATCCCAGCATAGATACAGGAGGTGGGCATGAAGTCTCAACCCTAGTAGAGTTGCTATTGGCAACTGATGGCTTCTGGGAGAGGGTGTCAGTTGTCTTTAAGGATGTCACTCCAGAGTAGGTGGTTCATACTGGACTTGATAGTGATAATAGAAGACAAAGTTGGGTGGGTAGGGAAGGGGGTTGGATATTATTAAAATACATTATATGAAATCCCCTAAGAACAAAAAGATGCACTCCAAAGGGGGCTCAAAAATTTTCCCCCAATTCTACTAAAATGCAATTCACATTATAGTCTGATTTATCCCCCCCCCTCCAGTTGTCTCTCTCCACTACTTCTCCCCCAACCTCCTGAGATTCTTCCTGGCCTTCTAGAAGTCCACTGAGGCAGGGTCTGAGTCACCTTTTTTTTTCTCAAACCCTAATAACTGCATCTCATAGTAAATTCAAACAATTTGTTACATAGTGAACAAGGAAGGGAATGAAAAGGAACACGAGACTTTAGAATGTTTAGAAATACCAAGGAGTGGGGAAACCTGTAACAAGAGTATAAACTCAGAAAAGCTAATGGAAAGAACATTTTCACTCAAAAGGAAATTTTTGCTTCTGCTGCTTATTTCATAGATGTGGTGCAGAAGTTAAATCCACTAAGTCATGAAAGAGATTAATAATTATGGATATTAAAATTATAAGCCCTAATATTTTTAATTAAGCCTTGAATTGATTATGTTGAGACCATGGCAGCAGTCTTTAACAATCACAAAGAGTGACAAATATTGAGGTCTTCCCAGGTGATTTGAGATAAAAGCTCTGAGCTAGCTTTTAACATTCAGCTAAAAGAGGTAAGGAAGATGGCTATATGTGGTAGTTTGAATAGGAATAGCCCCTATAGACTCTTGTGTTTGAATTCTTGGACCATAGGGAGAGGCACTATTAGGAAGTGTGGCTTTGTTGGAGTAGGTGTAGCCTTGTTGGAGGAAGAATGTCACTGTAAGGGCAGGCTTTCAGGTCTCTTTCTCCCACCTATAGATCAAGATGTAGAACTCTCAACTCCTCCAGCACCATGTCTAGCTAGCAACATGCCACCATGCTTCCTCCCATGATGATAATGGACTAAACCCCTGAACTGTAAGCCAGAACCAATTAATTGTTTTCCTTTTTAAGAGTTGCCATGGTCATGGTGTCTCCTCACAGCAACTAGGACATGACATGATCGTGACAAGTGAGATATCTCAGGAAAGTCAGCAAAAAAGGAATCAGCAAGGTTGAGTGAAGCCTTCCTAGACTTGTGACTCATTCCATCTGTTGAAATAATAAATATAAACCCTGATTGGTAACATATTTAAAGAATCATTATTTCCAATATGCTCTATTGTGAGCTCCACATTTTTAAAAGATTTATTTATTTTTATTTTATGGGTATTTTGCCTGTGCACCTTGTGCACGTAGTGCCTATGGAGGCCAAAAGAGGGTTTGGATACCCTGGAACTGGAATTACAGACAGCTATTAGCTGCCATGTGGATGCTAGCAATTGGACTCCAGGCCTCTGGATGCACAGAGTGTGCTCTTACTGCTAAGTCATTTCTCTCAGACGGCTATAGAATGCTATACTTTTTAAAGTCCTTCTTTATAGCTCTATAACATCTAACCTTATGATATTTTATGATATATTATAAATCTTAAATAAGGTAACCACTGGCCACAGGTGGCTATTATGAGCATGATATATAGCCAGTTATAATTAAAATGTTCTCAAAAATGTAAAAACAGGCTACATCTTGGTGACTCACTATGGAAAAAATAGTATAAAATATTTAGCAATTATACATGGTATCTTAAATACACTGTGGTCCACCTTTCAGAAATTGTAGACACAAATGGATGTTACCCCATAATATTGTTAATGTACAGCACAGCTGTGGACCTTTCTCTGCTATGGAAAGTGCAAGCAAAGCTTTTCACCCAGGCTTTCCTTGATATGGGAAATCCCACCCTTTCTGGTGAGTAAGAATCATGTCAATGTACTGTCAGTACTTACAGGTGGAAGCAGAAGTCCCAGTCGGTGTCATTGCTAACAGTTGGAATGCGGATGGGGCTGGCTTTCATTTTCCTACCAAGAATCACAAGTGAGGTCAGCTTTCCAGGAAAGGGCTTAGATGTTCGTTCTGTTTTCCCTCTTCCAGATACTACTAACTTCAAATTAAAACTACCAGATACGAGTCTACAAATAGACCATGAAGACCCATGTTTAGAAACTCCTAAGAAGACTACATTGAAGATATTACAGAGTTATATTTCCTTTTCCTATTTCCTACTCTATATTATGTCTCCAAAGTTCTTTTAAAAGTATTTCCTAAAGGACACATGTTTTACATTTACTGGGTCATCAAAACTATGGTGACCTATTCAACTCAAATACTGTTTGGCAGAGTTAAGGGAAAGCAGAACCAAAATGTAATCAGTTTTCAGTATAGCCTAAAGTATTGTAGTTAAGCTTCCCTTTTCCAGGAACTATTTAATAGAAAGTTCTAGTTAAGAAGCTAAAACCCATGTGCCTACTTAGGTTGCTGCTGTTGACTGTTGACAAAAGTGAACCTCGTGGGAGGGTTGAGGGAGTGGTTGATAATGATTTGTAAAATTCATTTCTCAAAGCTATCCCTAACCCTTAAATGTACACACACACACACACTTCACTGAACAATTTTCATTCTCCAAGTCGCTCACTGAAGAATATTGCCTTAGCTTTCCTTGACCCAAGCTCAAGAACACCCAACTATACAAACATGGCATGCGCAGAAGAACTACGTGCAGTTCCCATGCAGTTACGCAGGGCCCTGGATTAGGACACAGCACTCGGCACCCCCCACACCCACACACACACATACACACCCCTCTAGGACAAAACTCTCCCTCTTTCTCCGCGGCTTTTCTACTGTTGCTTCCTAAACGTGGACCCTCCCAAGAGCTTAACCCGGTCTTCCCCGACTGGAAGCTGGTGAGCAGCCCTACCCGGAAACGCCTTCCCGGCTCCCTCACCCGGCTAGGCAGTTAGGACCTCTGCTGCCTGGGGTCAGTGTCCCAACCAGGGCCCTGTCTTGAAGCACGAAGCTAGACTTCTGGACTTGGAGACAATGCGTTGCCATGGGGACAGACGCCTTCTTAGCAATGACTCCAGGAGCTATGGCAACGCAGGGTACTTCCGCCCCGCAGCTCTAAGGGCACAAGGTGGGCTCTCAAGGGACACTCTGGGGTGATGCCTTGCTGCTGTGAATCGTCTTCTGGTGCCTGTCTCACAGGGGCAGGAAGAGAGGATAAATCCTATGGAAGAAAGGAAGGCACTCCAGACTTCAGGAGCCTGATAGTTTTAAAACTGCTACATCTGTGGGTGTTTTCAGCAATGATCCTTGGCTGGGCAGTCCAGCCTCTTCCTGAAGTACCTTGCACTCCTGGCATTCTGCGTCTCTAGACCTCAAAGAACAGACTCCTGTAGTTACTGGCAGTGTTTGCATTGCCGATGTTGCCTCTCTGGACAAGGTTGGAGTCTGGCTTGTTGAAGAAAACTGTGCCGGAAGTAAAGATTTAGGAATGGGCCAGTGGCTTTCAAATGGTTACCATTTCAGGGAGAAAGGCACATTTAGCAAACACCACACAGCCCTAAATCATGCAGCTTTGTCCTACAAGGTCCCAAGCATACAGTAGTAATGCAAAAATGTGAAGAACATACTAGTTGTGGCACACGTTTGAAAGTGATATAATGTACCCTACACTAGACCCTTGACAATCAAGTAGGTAAGTTCCCCCTGTTTTAAAAAGAAAAGCTAGGTAGAAAAAAGAAAACCAGGTTTTTTTATGGTCTGCATTTTTACAAGTCTGGGGTGGAAATTTATCATTGACACTAGAATGTCAAGAAAGCCTTTCAAAGTTGGGGGATTTAAACGAGTTTTCTTTCATATATAGTAAATGCTAGGTGGTCTGTAAACACAAACTTTAAACCTATAGCCTCACGCTCCTGAGCCAAAAATCTAGAAAGATCCCACCATGGCTGTTCTCTGATTCCTAAGAAAACCTTCACGAAACAATGGTCAGCGATGAACTTGGTTTCAAGGTTGTCAACATTGCAGTTGGGACTCTGTGGCTTGCTTTGTGGGTCACCCTGTGGATATCAATTTTCTTGTTTACACTCTAAGTGTATATATACCCATTCTTCTCTAAAGCCTCTCTGGTTCTAGGATTCTGTGAGGACTTTTGTGACCCCATGGCTGATATTTGATGTTTATAGCGATTAAAAGGAGGAACCTATTTTGTCTTGTCTAATACCTATTTCCCTTAATAAAGTTGGGCACCATCAAATCAAAATTCTTTAGTGTTCTTTTTAGGACACTAAAAAATTGTTGCCAAGCCTTTGATGGTGTCCACATGTTAGTGTGGTACCAGAAGTGACACTGAATTCCCCTTCCTAAAGCCGATACTGATTCTACCTCCGTTTAATTAGCCCCCAACAGAAAAGAAGCAAGCCGATGTCATCTGCAGGTATAAAGCAAACTCAGACAATTCTTACAGCCTCAATGTTTCAAATCTCTGCTACTCATTTTTCCCTTGACATCTTAAACCTGTCCCTCAAATGTGAATTTTAGTAATTATGTATGAATTAGTTTCTTTGTGAACTCTGGAACGGAATGTCATTAGTCTCCATAGTTCTTGTGTATCTACTCACATTCTCTCCCTTAATCCCAAAGGAGAAGCAAACAATCTCAAAATTTCAGAGTTAGGAGTAGGACTGAAGCAAATTTGAGGATAGCTTGGGCTACACAGCAAGTACCACATCAGTGAGGGGTACTTTGTGAGATCTTGTCTAAAATAAAGGAAAAAGAAAACACTAGAGAGAAAGCATATGTAGAGACTTTGTAGAGACATGAAAGCATATGTAGAGAGCTCTATGAGACTTTTATGACCCAAATCTAATGAGGCCTTCAGAAGACTCCAATCCTAGAAACTGTGAAATATAAGAACAAGAAAATCCAAATACATATTTTTGGAACAATTATTTGGGTCTCTCTGGACAGAATTAGATGTTCTCCTAGTTAGATTCATCTGTCAGCTTGACACAGCCCAGTTAAGTCAGAGTTTCAGTCTAGAGGCTGTTTCCATCAGACTGGGATGTGGGGGTATGTCTGTGGAATACTTTCTTAATTGCTAATTGATTGATGTAGGAGGGCCTAATAGAGTAGGGGTGGTACCATACCTGGGCAGATGGGCCTGGACTACATAAGAAATGGAGCTGGTCATGAGCTTGGGAGGAAGCCAATAAACATTCCTCCATAGTCTCTGCTTCAATTTCCTGCCTTGTTGAGTTCCTGTCATGACTTTTCCCAGTGATGTACTATCTTCCTTCCCCAAGTTGCTTTTGGTTATGATGTTTATTACAGCAACAAAAAGCAAACTTGTACAGATGTCTTATGTAATAGTCAGTGCTCTATTGCTGTGAAGAGACACCATGACCATCACAACTCTTATAAAGGAAAGCACTTCATTGGGGCTAGCTTACACTTTCAGAGGTTTAGTCCATTGTTATCATGACAGGGAGAATAGCGGCATGCTTCTGGATCCTCCGGCAACAGGAAAAGAGACACTGGACCTGGCTTGGGCCTTTGAAACCTCAAAGCTCACCCCCCAGTGGCACACTTCCTCCAAAAAGGCCAAACCTACTCTAAGGAAGCAGGCAACAGGAAGTAAACTGTGTGCCACACTGGATGTAGCTTGAACATAGGAGTCTTCAAAGCCCACCCCCAACAGAACAAACTTCCTCCAACAAGGCCACACCTAGCAAACTACATCTCCTAATAGTGCCACTCCCCATGGGGGCCATTTTCTTTCAAATCACCTCAGGTTCCAAAGTTTGTTTAAATAGACCTCTTGGGAGGAGAAAACTTAACTGCCTACCAGTGTTTGACTTGACTTAAATGCACAGCTTCCAAAACGTCTAGAGGTAACACATAGGGAGCCTTACTACCAATCATTTCTATGTGGCCTGCTCTTTTATCTTCCCCTCATATCCTCTACAATCTGGTACACAGTAAATTCTTCTGCGTTTTCTGCCTCTTTTAGGGCTTGGCTTATAAAAGTGAAGGAATCTCTCTTCATTCCTATTCACTCCCTTCTCTTGGGACTAAGTTCTTCTGGAAGCCTCTCCATAGGCTGGAACCCATACTCCTTAGCTGTTTTCAAAGGCCATTTATGGCGGCCATCATAAGAATTCATCTTGTTCTTTATTTCTCTAGTCACCCATAATGCTCAACAGTTCTCAGCCCTGAGCTTCTGGGCAGAAATCTCCTGCTTCCCCAGTCTGTTGCCCTTTTCAGCTCTTTGTCTTGTAGTCTCTACATTTAAACTTTGCTCAAAAACTATCACCTCCATCATCATTGGGCAGTGTTTCCCCTGCTGT
Source organism: Cricetulus griseus (assembly GCF_003668045.3). Classification (NCBI taxonomy): domain Eukaryota; kingdom Metazoa; phylum Chordata; class Mammalia; order Rodentia; family Cricetidae; genus Cricetulus; species Cricetulus griseus. The sequence continues at coordinate 343,825,790 of NC_048595.1, forward strand.
CAGCACCCAACATCCTAGAGCTGTCACCATGCAAAAAGCTGTGCTTCAACTTGTTTTAGGAGCATTCTCCCCACAATGTATCATGTGTTTATCTTAGGATGAGTGGATTTAGTTATTGAGGGTTCTGGAGCTTGTCTTAACAGTTTATATAAGAACAAATATTCTATGATTCATCCATTACGAAGGACAAGACTATTCTTTCTCACCAATATGATGTCAACAATGCTTATTTTCCATATTGCCTGAATCATGATGGGTCATATAAAAAATGGTCAATTTGAAAATTATCTGAAAAGTCCTCCCTTATGAATGCATTTATACATAGCATGGCTGTTACACCATTTTTATAACCACAAAATATTTACAGATTAAAGACTCATCATTGAGGAATGAGTTAACTAAATCATAGCACTATGAAATATTGTCCTGTAGTTAAAGAGTCTCCACATTAAAATGCTTTCCTACACAAGACTGTCTCATTAACCCATATTAATATTAATATTAACCCATTTAATAGCTGTGGTTTCTGGAGAGGTTAGCTAAGGGCTGGGAGCAAGAAGGGAAAGGTCTGTTTTTAGTTTACTTAATTCATCCTAGTTATAGCCTGACACCTAACCATGGAAGGATAGATCCCCTGTCCAGTAATCTGCCCCCATGATGTCATTCTCTGAGTTGGTGGATTGGCTCCAATGATGTCAATTGTTCCCTTGGGAGCATGTATTTGATAATTTAAAATAGAAATAATCCCAATTTCCTTTACATTTTATTTATCCTTTTGGGAGGGTGGAGGAGGGGAACAGTTAAGGTTCAAGTAAGTAAACTGAGTATCTATCAGACACATGCTTCTCTTAAAATCAAGTTTCAATGTATAATAGTATCAATAACAGTTGACGTAGAGCTGGAACATTCCAGCTGTGAGTGGAGGGAGATGGTGGTGTTATATTATGGCAAATAATTTCACTACTTAAGCAATGCACCCAATTATTTCCAATTGGATATTTTATGATTTTAAACTAAGATTTGGTCCTACAGAAGGTTTTCTTGTTTGTTTGGGTTTTTTTTTGCCTTTAGAGACAGAATCTCTCATTATGTAACCCAGGATAGCATTCCTTGAACTCCCGATCTTCCTTCGTCCACCTCCTGACCACCAAAATAGTCTTCCCACCCCCAGGATCTAATTATCCTTATTAATATAATAGGAAGATATACTTACCTTTTTTAAAAAAAATTTAATTACAGAAGATAGAAGCAGGGAAAAATCCAGTATAGGTTTCCAAACAGAAAGCTTACAGTTCAAATACCATGTACTTTTGAATTAAAGGAATATGACACAAAATGCCTCATAGTGGTCTAAAGGAAACATAGCTCAGGATGAAACCAAGAGCCTGTAGGCAGGATGATGTATTCTTACATGATATGGTGGGGACAGCTCCCACGGGCCAAGGATGGAACAGGATGTAAAAATCATCACACTGAAGTGCTGCTAAACCAAGTAAGTGAAGCCACAGATCTGCTCACAAATACACCACAATTCAACAAAAGGGATGCAAAATGAACCAAGTTTATTTTCTGCAATAATTTCTGTAAATTACAAAGATAAAAATGCTAAACTACAGCATATATCTTTTCAATATTTAACCAGAATACTTGTAATAAATATGTGTCCTGAAACAAGAAAAAGGCTACACTTTGTCAGGCATCCTACAAAATGTCTCAAGTTTTACATTCTGCAGCAGTTCTGCGTGGGGGCACGAAGGAGGTGGTTTTGTAATTTCTTAAGTTCTGGGACAAAATCTTTCACATTTCTTTGGAGCATTTTGAGAAATGCTTGACTGTAATTAGACAACTTAAGAAAAGGAACACCACCACGTAAAGCCACTTTTATTTTGCTGGCATTAATCTTTACCTAATACAGATATACACATGCAGTACAGCCAAGCTCCCTAAGAGTCTAGGCAGCCCTGCAGTTCACTGAACCGGTGAGTCTCCACATTTAGTAACATAGGTTTAGTGATGTATTCCATTTGTCTCCCTCATGATCAGGGCCATAAGAGAGGCTGCAAGCAAGTTAAACATTTTTTAACCTGAAAGTCAACATATATTCCCCTTCCTCCCCAAGACTTTTGCTAGGCACCATGTTACCATGTTGGACAAACTTTCAACATGGAGAAACTGGTTGGAACTAACTTCTTCCAGGAATCAATTTTGGGTGCTAGAGTTTGGGGTGTTTACAGATACTCAGCTGGCAAAGAAAGGACTCACTGTATTCAGAAGTAGACTGCAGAAAATTCTAGGGGTACTGGTGGCAGCTCATGTTGAGTTTGGAATATATAACTACCCTCTGCTATAGCTGGAAACTTCTGAGGAAAAAGATTTTTTTAAGCAGTCTTAAGCACGGTTATCTAAAAATATTGTTAATATAATATAATCTCATACATAGGGGTTTAGCTATGAAAACATCTTTAAAAGCCAATAAAAATATCATAGAGAAAAAAAACACTTAAAAATTTGAGGTTAAGAATCATGAGGCATTTCTTTTGGCTGTAAACACACAGTTTACTGTCCTTTGTTGAAATACAAATATTTGGATTTCCTGAGCTTCGTGGATGACAGCAGGAGGCAAGTTTGCATAGAAAATTTGCAATATGTTGATTTACTAAAAACTTGTAAGGACAGTTCACCCTTGGATTAAAACTTTGTATTTTAGTTAACAGTACTCATCAAACCGTGAGACCTGTAAATAGGGCAAGGACATATAAGGCAGATGGAGGGAAAAGATGGAATTTGTGTTTTTCAATCCACAGGATAAAGGACGCTAAACACTCACTTCTAATGTTATTCTAATTAGCTTAGAAATTAAAGCATGTTTGGGGAATGGAGGGCAAAGTGCTCCCCCTGTGCTGAATGGCACAGCCCAAAGGCAGAGATCAGGAGCTAATCATCACACTGGCTTAGCAGATCACTCAGGGAAGCCACTCAGCTGGTCAGGTACCAAGGAAGGTAGACTAGGCTTTGGGGCATAGCTGATCCTGTAGATTCTAAAGAGATGACAAGGATCCCTCACCTCTGCTGGTCTGAAGTACCTATGCAGTTTTGAGGAGGGCATCATCTCCTGAGACTCATCCCCAGAAAACTCTGGAAAAGAAGCTATGCTAGGTCACAGTGCACACCATGGATAAGAACAATGGTAGTGGTCGGCGACAACTCCAGATCTAACACAAAAATAGGCAACAAAGGGGCAGTGTCCTGCCAAGGAATCCGTTTTACTTCTTCTGGGACTGGTTTTTACACATGGTAAGTATTTGCTTCAGGACTTTCTGGACATCTTCATCCATTTGGCCCTAGAAAATTCACACAGAAGATATGCATTAGAACTTCATTTACATCATGACACCTTCTCCCCTGGGGAGCGAGATGGCTGGGGCTCAGCCTTTTGCTTATTGCCCCCCACCCCCCGTGTTCAGAATGCCAGTATTGTCAATTCTCACATTTCCATCATGAGTCAGAGAGAGTTCCCTGATTTTCCTTTGGGGGATGACTAAGTCTAACAAAATCCTTAGCAAAGGGCGACTGCGGTCTTAGTTGTGTGAGCCCAGCTATCGAGTAGCAAGCACAAGGACAAGGCAGTGCTGAGGGACATCTGAAGATACTGGCTTCAAGATATTGGCATCCCTATTAAGTAAAGCTGGGGTCTTCTTGACAGGGAAAGACAGATACATCTTTCATAGTGATAATCCCTCTCAATAAATAACAAATCTACCACCAGTAGGTAAGTCACAGGCTTAACACAAAATCTTAAACAAAAGGCATTTGCTATTTCTCAGAAAGGAGACTTCTCTAATTCTAGTTCGTGTTAGTCCAGTGGTGGCACTCTGGGCAGCATCTGCTGCTCCATTTATTATTGCTATTATTATTTGAGACAGGGTTGTGTGTAGCCCAGGCTGGTCTCAAATTCACTATTTAGCACAGGATGGCACTGAATTCCTGGTCCTCCTACCTTTACCTCTAAATTTCTGGGATGGCAGGTATGTGATATTGCTTGGCTAGGCTGACAGATTTCTTTAGGAGGTCACTGGTGTTACCATACCTGAACGGCATACAGAAGATGCATTCTATAAACCGATATGACCTCCTGGTGTTGCTTCTTACATTCCTAGAAAGAGACAATTTGACATTATTAAGTATGAAAACCCATCACTCAGATGCTACACATCTGCTTCTGTGTGTTAGCACAGGAAGCTTCTAGATTCATTAAATTCACTGGCTTGTGTGTTTTTAAGTGCTTATCACTATTCTAGTTATCTCATCTTGGTATGTCAACCCTAGAAGAATAGTTGTGGACAAAGTACTTAATACAATCTCAATTTAAAACACCAGACACACACATACAGGGGGTGGGGAGTGCACAGAGGATTCATTGTAAGTGGATGTTGTAAGAAAATAGGTGAAAGGCGAAATGAAATTATTTCAGAACTGTTGAGTAATGGGCAAACTTCATTTTAAGATTTTTTAAAAAGATTTTAAGTTACTTATTTTTGCTTAATTTGCAACTTTGTAATTACCAAATAGCTGTTCACTTAGTAGAAAATAAAATCTATTTTTATTTTTTTATTCAGAAGGTATGTTTTCATTAAGTGGAAATTGTACTGATTCCATTGAACAGTTATTATCACATTATTTAAAATAAAATCTATTTATTTTTAAAGGAGTTACTGTATACAGATAATGCTGTGTAGTCCCCAAGGCGTCCAGCTACTTAGTTATCTGTACTAAGGACACAAACAAGGAAGATCTCAGCCTCAGGGTTCTTCACTACCACTGCTGGTACATTCATTGCTCTTGTTAAGTTAGAACTACGGTTCCCCCCAGTGACTGTTCCTATTGTCCTCACCCTCCTCCCAACTCTCCTTGTTCTAAGAGAAGGAGTCCTTTGTCTTTGTTATGAAAATTAAAACCATAAAATATGGATTACCTAAAAAAAATCCACAAATGTTCATCAATACTCTTTCTCCCCTCATCACCAGTATTAGAATCTGAGATAGCTTTCCTATTGCCACCTCTGAAGTTTTTATGCTGATGCTACAAGGCTGGGTTGAGACAGTCTTCCCATGTAGCTCAGGCTAGCCTGGGACTCAACTACGTATCACCTTCATGGTGATTCTCCTGCCTGAGCCTCCTAAGTGCTAACACTACAAGTGTGTGCCAACACATCTGGTGCTATGTAATTCCTACTTCTGTCGTCACTTGTTTGTCTTCAATACCAGTGAGGGATCCACCTGACACTCCAGCCTCTCAAATCTAAATCAGCTTTGTAGTTTGCCCTCCTATTGTGCCTACCCACTTTCATGGTCCTAGTCCTGACTCTGTCATTCCCACCTTTGAATCTTAGCAGAAAGCACCCTCCTCTCACCACACTCCTCCAGCTAGCAAATGTGTCCTATGTTCTGCCTGACTCCTGATGTAATAGTTCAGCTCTACGGGTCACCTATGTGCTTATTCACTTCACTAGCCATCTGCTGCAATCCAGAGTCCATCCCACCACTCCTTTGGTAAAGTTGTTGCCAAGGTTAAAAGGGCCGAACCATGTACATGACGCAGCTTTAAGTGGCAAAAAGGACCTTGCAGATGCCATTTAGGACTCAGAGGAGAGGGATGAGGATTATGGATAATCTGAGTGTAGCCTTCAAATGTCTCCAAAGAGAGTAGCATGGACATCAGAGGTGGAAAGAGGGGGTAACAGGATAAAAGCTGAAGGTGGGGTGATGCACTCTAAAGGTGGGCAAGGTATGATGAGCCCTAGAAGGCAGGGTGCATCTAGTAGCTGGCAGGCAAAGAGATGGATGCTCCCTTAGTCATGAAGGAGCAGCCCTGCCACGCTTTGACGGTCGTCCAGTGAAACTGACTGTCAGTGTTCTGATCTCTAGAACTATTTTGACTAAAAACAAGTTTGGAGTTTGTTGGAACAGCCAAAGGAAACAAAAATATGAGTGGGCCTTCCTGGGTCATAAAATAAGCAGAAAAACCAAGAGCAACTTCAAATATGTAGATAAACAACCACCTAAGATCCTGACCCCCTAACAATAAGATGCCCGTAGCAGTGCCAGAGCTGATGCGTTACCACAGAAAGGAGAGTAACAAAGCAGTGGATGAGGGACCATGAGCATCCTCTTGCTCTCCTGATTTTCCCATCCTAGTGACAGATGCATCTCCCTGTCTCATTGCAACGATGCCTAGGAAGTCTCCCAGTGTTTCCCTCATTTGCACTCACCAAGTCTTGAATCCATTACTCATCAGAGCATCTTTTTGTCACAGCCAGCTAAACTGGTGTGAAATCTGCTCACCCTCCACCCCACAAGGCTGAGGACAGAAGTGCACTCACAGACAGCTGGTTCTGTAGCTGTTTGACCTGCTGCTGCAGCGCTTCCAGCTGCTGGGCCTGCCTCTTGGATGAACTTGTGGAGTAGGAGAGCTGCGAGAGGCTGTTGAGGGCCTCCTTCAACTTCATGACTTCCTTCGACATCTCATTTATCTAGTGAGAAAGAAAAGTTAAAATAATAGGCTAGTAATCTCTCTACAGAAGCAATATTCTGGGTATTTCTAGGCCTCTAACATTAGTCATTTCTTTGAATCTCTGGTCTGACTTCTTTATTTATTTCTTAAAGGAAATCCGTAAAACAAAGCATAACAAATTCAGACAAACCAGTTAAGACCTTGGCGTCTGTACCATTCAGATAAGGCCTATTGTGTTTTAAGTGCATGTAGCTTTTAAGAAAAGCTACAATGCCAATGTAATTCTCTTACTTTAAAAGGAGTGCACTAAAGATATAATACATAATTTGATCAAATCTAGATTTGTCACATCTGTCTTGTGACGCTAAGAACTTTAGCTCATTCTATGAATCCAGGAGTGATTCTTTATCCACAAAGTCAAATCAATACTCAGAGGCTTAATTCCTAGGCTGTTTCTTAAGGCTCTGTGTGTGCTTCACACATTGTGAGTATGGCCATCATCTTCCACTGAAATGGACAGTTAGTAAGTCCAAGGAGCCTAACGCCTCTAGACAGCTTGCTTTAAAGTGAAAACAACCTCTCACATCTTCCCACCGGTCCCCAGGTAAAAAAACAAATATGGGTTCTAACGCCATCAGAGCATAAGGGATTGGGGATGCAGAGAAAATTCGGGTACAGAATGTTCCTGAACTCACTTCTTTTCACTTCCTTTCATGCTTTGTACCACACCCAGAATCATCTCTAAATTGCTGGCTCCCCCCATACCTTTGAAAATGGGGATCAGGGAAAACAGTGTTGGTGGTGAGGAGACCTGCCACATGTCCTGGATCCCTAATACTAGCTGGGCTGGCTAGCCCTATGTCAACTTGACACAAGCTAGATTCATCGAAGAGGAGGGAGCCTCAGTGGAGAAAACACCTCCATAAGATCAGGCAGGTCTGTAGGGCATTTTGAGGACAATCACAGCAATAGCAACCCTAAGACACTAGCAAGGCTTGTGTTAAACTATTAATTTGTGTGTGTATGTGTGTGTATGAGAGAGAGGGAGAGAGAGAGAACATGCACTGTTGGGTTTTTACATTATCTTTTAAAAAATACCCTAAATACTTTTTATTTAAAAGACAGAGTCTTACTATACAGCCCAGGGTAGCCTTCAATTTACAATCCTGCAAATTCTGGGGTTACAGATGTATATCACCATACTATGAATGTGGTTTTGGTGATGGCGACAGCAGGCACAGAGCCTCTGAGGATTCACACAAGTTGTTACCAACAAATTCCGTAAAGGTTTAGTACAAGAAGATCTGAAGGGCCTTATTGGGACTTAGTGCCAGAAACCTCACAGCAAGGAGCATCCACTGACCTTTTCATCTTTATCCCCCTCCAGCTTTGAAGAGGTCTCGGAGGATCTTCTCATCCCTTCAAGTTCTTCCTGAGCGCGCTGGAATTTCTGCAGAAGTTCCGTTACTTCCTGCTCTTTGGATTTCAAGAGAATCTGGATGTCTTCCTTTTCCCTTTTCACTTGGGAGACCTCACTTCGAACCTGGGCGACCTCCGAATGGGCTTTCTCTTTCTCTTTTACTGAATCCTTTAACTTGGTTGCTAAGGCATTTACTTCACTCTCTAAGGATGCCTGGAGCTTTTCATAGGAAGACTTGGGGACCATCGCGTCGGTCATGGCAGCTTTCTCTTCTAGGAGTTGCTTCTCCAGCTTCGTGACTTCTGCTTCCTTGCTTGCTAGGTGCTCTTTGAGGTTGCCGATTTTTTCTTCCATCTCTTTGGCAGTTGTCCGCAGTGTGGTTATCACTTGCAGATGTTCGGTGATGGACACAGAGTTCTCCTTGTGTTCGTCTACCAGTTGCTTGAGCTGAGTCAACTCGTTCAAAACTTTGGAATACTGAGACTTCATTTCGGACAACGCTTCTTCCGCTTTTGCCCTGGACAGGTTTGTCACGTGCATCAGCCTCTCGTGTTCTGCTTTGTGGATATACTCAGCTGCATCTTCTAGAGATTTCCTTTTCCTATAATCCTCCAGCTCTGCCTGGGCTTCCTTGTACAGCTGTGATAACTCGCTTACCTGTTTATTGAGTTCATCTATCATCCTGTTCATGGCCTCTTTCATATCCCCAGCGTCATCAGGGGCTTCCTGTAGCATCTGACTTTTGAGTGTATCTTTTAGTTTCATAATTTCTTCTTGGGCCTGCTGGTATTTCTCAAACAAAAATGCCTTCTCCTTATTCATATTCTCAATGACAGAGCAGTATGAGCTTTTCATCTCCTCACACTCTTCTGCAGGTGGCTTAGTGGCCCCAGCCCTCTCCTGCTCTACCAGCTTTGTTTCTAACTCTCTCACTCTCTCTTTATTCCTTTCACTTTCTGCCAATGCACTCTGCAGGTCCTGCTTTAGCACGTTCATTTCCTCATCCGTGACAATCGGCTCCCGGAGACTCGAATAGCCATCGGCACTCTCCTGGGAGAGGAGACCCAATTTCATCTGCTTCTGAGCACTGAGGACCTCTTTCATGGCCTCCTCATATTTGCTCTGAGTCTCTTTGAGTTTCTGACTGAGGTCAGAGCCGTTCTCTGAAATCTCTGTGCTGTTTAGGCACCTCAGGTCTGTCCTCTGGGACTGGAGTTCGGCCTGTAGCTGTTTCTTCTCTGCTTCGGAACTCTCCAATTTCTTCTGCAAATCTTGCAAAATATCCTGTAGCTGCTGGATTCTGACATCGCTGTCAACAGTGGATTTCCCTACAGGATGTTCAACAGATGGAGATGATTTGGCATCTGAGGAAGGGGCTTCACTAGATTTGCCCAGGGAGGGCGCCAGGTCAGTCTGAGTGGAATGGAACGAGTCAAAGCTTAGGTCTGCTTCAGCCTCCTTGGGCGATTTGGCCTGGAAAAGAAACAAGGAAAAGTAACACTCATGAGTGGCCAAGTGTGCAAACAACTGGAATGCAAGGGACAACCTGAAGTTTAGGCATGGAAGAGCTGCGTCATCATTTTGCATGTGCTCTCCCATATCATGAAAACACATAGTCCATACTGGAGCCGGACTTACGGTGTAAGCTTATTCTGTGTTCTATTAGCATAGCTCATTTCTGTATTTTAAAAAGTTTTAGTTGTTTCATCTGTAAAACTTCCAGTTCAAATTTTTCTTTGTTTCTCATATCGGTTCAACTGCCCAAGGCACTGCATAGTTACTTTTCATCAGGTTCTAGGGATGATTAGAGATCACTTTTACTAAACAATGGCTATTATTATATACATTAAAATTTTATGTATAAAATTTCAATGTGTAAAAGGTCTAAACACGGATGTGGGTAGGAGGATAGGGACGAGGAGGGGAAAGGAGGATGGGTATACATATCACATATACACTAATTTTATTTATACAAACACATTTTTATCTATATTTAAATTTTATGTCACTATGCTTATTAAACTATATATTTATACATAATTTAGCAATTTCCAGAAGTAGATTAGTGAACACTGAAACCATTAAGAATTTTAAAACTAACTATATAGGAAAAGAAGAAACTTACGTGGCTATTTAAAACAATATATACCAGACTACTCTTGAACACACCAATACTTTACAGAATCAGTAATATATTTACAAACCTGTAATTTATCCTGTAACTCCTTATTGTGTAAGGTAAGGGAAGCGACTTTTGCTTGCAATAGGACGAGAAGATCTTGTTGGTCAGCTTCAGAACTTATATCCAATAAGCTGTCAGCACCTTGGGAGAAAAGAAAGGACAAAGGGATGGTGGCTCTGAGGTACCATTGAGTCCATGCTGTGGAATCGCAAGGCAAATGCCATGGGGACATAGCTGTACAGCAACTGTGACAGCTGGCAGTCTGCACACTTGCCATTCACTTCAAGTACCACATCTTGAGTGGTTTTCACTTCTCTCTGTAACCCCAATGTCCCAGCTGTGAGTCTTTTCAGAGGTCTCTCTGTATCTGGGTTGTTTCATACCCTGAATACTTCAGGCTTTATCATTTTCTTGGACCCCCAATAAGTCTCCACCCTCCCCCCCATCCCCCCCGGTAAAATGGAGCCTGCCTGGGAATATCAGAACAGCCTTCTGAACATACAGAGGTTGGGTCATTTCTTTGGTTTAAGTGTTTCAATTATTCTCCCTCCAAAAACTATCTACAGATGGGTCAGAACCTCTGCCTGTCCCAAATCTGCCTTTTCAGGTTTATGACTTACAAATCTTTCCTAGATTTCCACTTTTCTTCAAACTCACAATTTCTGCTGTGTTCTGTAGATACTCTCAGCACACATTGTTGGGGCCCATATAGATGGGTCCGCTTCATCTGGCTTCCAGATCAGAGAGTTCAAAACTGTCCTTAGTATTTCCAAAGACCTAAAGGTCTAAACATTTGGCTAGGGCAGGATGTCTTGGCCTTGGTAGGGAATGTATTATCTAAATAACAACAGACTTGGGCTCAGGTGTGTTTACTCTTGACCCTGAAGGAAGGATAATAGGTGTGGCTACCAAATAACTGGAGGATTAAGGGAAGTAAGTCTTCTGCTACTGTCTCCATTTTTTGATTGGGTACTTAAGAATGTTGAAGAATAAACTAAGGACATTCAGTATTCACTGGATTTGTCCTCCTGACTCTATCCCGTGTCTCTGTCTTTCTCTTAACATCTTTAGCTACCATTTCTCAATCCCCTCTCAGATACAAACGGGCTGGCTCCGACTACAATCCTGCAAAGACAGCTTCCCACAACACATTTAATCTCTCATTGTTTATCTAAAAACGTTCATGCATGCATGCGTCCTTCAGGACACATGTCAAGCTTCTCCTAAGAACTCGTTTTCTTTTTCCTTTTTAAGAGAGGGACCTTACTACATAGCAGAGTAGCCTCAGAATTGTGGTCCTAGGAGAGATTTTCTTTAAAAGACACAATTGATTGATCCCTGTCTTGGTGAAGTCATGGGAACTGTATTTGATTTACTGGCACTCTCTTTGTCTGAGTATACTTGGAGCCTGTAGTGTAACATGTGGTAGGAGCATGATTCCTTCTGTCTTGGTGATAGAAGGTGATAGAACTTGCTGCCTGGCTGCAATGAGAGTGTGGTGCTGTAAGCTGAAAGCCTAAAACCTATGGACTCCATCTCAAAACAGCAAAAGATAAATCCACAGACTATAGTAATCTGAAAGCTTAGTCATAGCACATTAAATATTAAGAATAAAAGCAGGTCTAATAACCGCCATACATTTTATGGGAGGTACTATAAATGGTATTTGAACATGTCTACAAGAGTAAGGTGACAGGAAATTGTGAGACCTCTTGGCTTTTTCACTACTCTGCTAATGTCATTTACTGCCTGCATTCATAATTGGAGAAAATACTAATTCATAGTGACAAAATTTTTTTACATCCAAACTTAATTCTTTACCATGTAAATTAATGTCCCTTGCAGTATAGAGAGCATAGCCTATGCATTGCTGTCAGTCCTGTGCTGGGCATGGACCAGTTCTCACGACCTTACACAGAGTGTGTGACTGCCTGCTGCTCCCTTTATGGAAACAGGTAAAATACTCAATGTGGTCAAAGGAAGGAAAATCAGTTTTCCTGTCCTTACCTGTTGTGCTGTTGCTCAGTCTGTCTTTGTTTTCTTGTATAGAACTGATCTCAGCCTGTGTGCAAAACACAAAAATGATGCTTAAAGAATTCCCCCAAATGTGCTCATTACACATAATCAAACCACCGTCCCTCCTTGAGATGCTGAGAGAAGAGCTTGTACTGTTCTACTAACAAAAGGGTAGAAAACCTCACAGAAAAAGACTTATATGCAAATAAGACACAAGTACTTATAAAAGTACTTATAATTTTGAAAAGATCAGCAACTGCAGAATACTTTTCATAAACTAGTTATATTTTAATTTACGTAGCAGTCCATTTCTGGACCACATCCTAAGACCTGAGATGACAAAGTTTACTTTCATAATAAAGTTAAAGAGAAGCAGTATTTATCTGGGTCATACACTGACTGAAGTATATTAAATAGAATAAATTTCTTATATTTGCAATTTGTTAAATTTCCTGCTATTATCTTTTTTTTTTTAAAAAAAAGATGTGTTAATAGTCAGGGAAAACATAGGTAACTTTAAAACATTTTTATGGTCTTGGGTTGATAGTTGATTCCCTTAAGATTTAGGGAATTAGTTTGTCCCTGAAAAATCTGTTAATATACTACAAAACTTCTTGGAGCTTTAAACAGATTCTCATTTTAAATGTTTCAGCAACTTTGCCAGAAATCACTGCATTTCACCCTGATGAGCTACAGACATGTATGGGTGAGGCCCTTTTCAAGTAAGGACTTTGCTCAATGTTAGTGGAGTGGCTTACTTTTGACAAATGCTTATCTTTAAAGGATAGGCCGTCCTGTCCTTTATGGCACTTTCTTCGGCTTTACAGGGTACACACTGTAAACTGCTTCCAATGACAGCTGACAACTTCATGAGATTGTAACAAGTACACAGATAGGGGCACTATGACAATCAGAAATTCCTGCCAATCATTCCCAATGTTTCCCTATCCCAAACAGTCTCAGCCTGCTCCATTCCAGGCTCCCCCGTTTGCATATTCTAAAGTTGCTATGACAAATGTCACACAGGAAGGGTATCTTTGTGGCTGGCCTGTTCTATCCTTTGTGATGATTTTCTATTTCCGACGCTGCTCACCGGACACACAGCTCAATCCTTCTACTGTTTATCGAGTGATGTTCTCTCATACCATCATTACCTTCATCCACACAATTACTGATGACATTTACAATGTTTTCAGCATAGGGATAGTGTGAATGAACCAGTGACATTTAAGTATATGACGTGGTATAGACATATACTTTCTTTTGTTGGGTAAACACATAGGGCTGGATCATATAGGAGGCACACATTTAACTTGTAACAAATTTGTCAAACATACAAATTATCCAACATTTTACAATCCCACCTGTAGAAAATGACAGGTCTAGTTCTACTGTAATACATGCCCAACAACCCCTGGTCTTCTTAAACTTCAGCCATTGTAAATAATAGTCATTTTTTAAAAATTTTGTTTTGTCTTGCATTGTTTAGGAATTAGATTCTGTTACTCTTTGAAGTGACAATTCATGATGTCACGAGGTGGAATGCATTGCTCCTCTTAAGCCACAACCACATTAGAAGACATGAGGGCACTAATAACAGGACCATGACTTTCTTGTCTTACCCCATGTAAGTGTTCATCTTAAAAGTTTATTAATGCAGCCTTGTTAAAGTGAAGGAAGTGACAGAGAGAACAGATTCATAATACATCTGACAAAATGGAGATATTAGCATAATAAATTAGTTAACTAACTCACAACTGTTCTGTATTGAGACTTCAGCACTTTTCCCACTGGTATTATATTTACACTAGAAGGAATTATATTTACACTAGGATCTACACACTAGGCAAACACTCTACCGCTGAGCTAAATCCCTGGGTTCTGATTTTTTGAGACATGGCCTCACTTTTCAAAGCTCAGGCTAGGCATGAGCTTTCTACATAGCAGGTTGGCATTGACTTTTGATCTCTGTTCCTCTGCCTCTATAGTTGGGTACTTGAGGTATTTGCAACATCACATTTAGCTCTATTAATATATTTTCTCTATCCTAGTATCCAATATAGGACACTGCATTTCCTGTAGAGAATATAAAAAAAATATTGCCATTTTATAAATACCCAATACCCAGGAATAAATGAGATGTAGGTAAAACCTTCAGTTTTCAAGAATTTTACTTTTGGCTGGAGTGATAGCTAAGTGGTTAATGGCAGCCACTGATCTACCGGAGGAATTGGGTTAAATTCCCAGCACCCACATGTTGTATTACAACTTTCTATAACTCCAGTTCCAGGGGATCCAATGCCCTCTTCCGGCCTCCGAGGGCACTGCATGACCATGGTGCAAATAATAAATTAAATTTTTTTAAAATTTAAGAATACTTTTAAATTAAGCATTGCATTTATTTATTAGCTACACAGTAATACCTCGATTTATATGATGAAGAATGGCTAAACTGTACCAGTTAACATTGCCTCATGTATTTTTTTTGTGGTAAAAATACCAAAAACTGCCTCTCAATAACTATTATTTTTGTGTCTACATACATGTGTTAATACAGTGTGTGTGTGTGTGTGTGTGTGTGTGTGTGTGAGAGAGAGAGAGAGAGAGAGAGAGAGAGAGAGAGAGAGAGAGAGAGAGAGAGAGAGAGAGAATGTGGATGCGAGTGTACCATGGGATGAGTACAGGATTGGTATGGAAGTCAAAGAACAACCCTGAGTGTTTATCTTGCCTTCCTCTTTGTTTGCAACAGGGTCTCTTGTTATTTTGCCTCTGCTTCAGTAGGATTCTCCTGTCTCCATCTCCCATCTCATCCTGAGAAAGCTAGGATTACCGACCTATGCTACTGCACTCAGCTTCATGTGTATTCTAGAGACATGACCTCAGCTCTTCCTTCAGTCAGTATCTTATCCACGGGGTGAGTCATCTCCTTAGCCCTCAGCAATTTTAAAGAGTAAAACACATGGTGAACTCTAGTCACTACATTATCTAATAGAGCTCTTAAATTTCTCCCTTCAACATCTCCCCCAAATTCCTCAATCTTTTCAACCCTAGGAACCACCATTCTACTTTCTGCTTCTAAGAGCTAACGATTTTACATAAACGTCATCTATCTCTTATTTGAAAATTATCAGTAAATGTGATTTATTTTTTTCTAGTCTTTTATGTTATCCATGCCAGAAAAAAATCATCAAGGGGCTCTTCATGGTGAAATGTCCTAAAATAGTGATTCAAAAGTGTAATCTGTTTTGCCTTACTAGTATTGCATAAATTAAAGCAAGGTGAGCAGGTATCATTAACTATGTTAAGAAAATTGAACACAGAAAGGGAATACCTTGAAGGGCGCTTCAGCAAAAAATACTGATTCCTTTCCCGAGAGTGGTGTAGAAGTTATTGATCTTGGGGAAGACACATCACTCAACTAAAAAAAAAGGAAAAAGAAAACCACCGATAAAGGATGGATCTTCAAAGCCCTGTCTCCCGTGGTGCTCAACAAGCCATGGTTTATTCCCTAGGGTTGACTCTAACAGTAGGTATGCAGAATTTCACCTAATTCAGGAGTAAAATCCTCAAGGCATTCCAGTTGCTTCAAGTATTTCTGAAAGCTATCAGAGTATAACTACATAATGCTATATATTAACGATATCAACTTGGAAAATAGATAAAATTCTACTGTGGGTTGAGAACGATATTAATGAATATGCTAACATATTTACAAGTGCTTACCCAATTTGATAGTCCTCTCCACTATCTTTTTTTTTGTTTTGTTTTTTGAGACAGGGTTTCTCTGTATTGCTTTGGAACTCACTCTATAGACCCGGCTGGCCTCAAACTCACAGAGATCTGCTTGCCTCTGCCTCCTGAGTGCTGGGATTAAAGGTGTGAGCCACCAACACCCAGCTATTTTATATTTTTTATATCTTATGCTTATCTTAGCAATAAAACTTACCCTGTTTTTGTCTGATATTTCATATTTTTTGGTCTTGCTCCTCTAAATGTACTCAGAAAACAAAAACTTTTAATATTAGCCACCCATAAATGTAGTAAAAAAGGCAAATATCAACATCTGCAAAAACTACCTACAATTGACTCCCATTTATGCCCTCACTAGCTAGCGGTTAATAGGAGCTAATGACGCTTCAAAATTATCATGAGGAAAAGCTTCTGTCCCAAGAGTTTGAGAAATTTCCTTGAAGTTTAGAGAAAAAAGATACTGTTAAATTTTAATTTTAAGATAGATGAAACCCACAATATCCCAGCTTACTAAGTGCCACTGCGATTTACTCTGTGTGTGCGCAAGTGTGTGTATGTGTGTACATGTGTGCGTGTGTTCTCCTTGAGTTCCAACCAAGGGGCACACACATGCTGGGCAGGTACTCTATTGTTGAGCCACATATTGAGCCGATAGTTTGAAGCTGAACAACTACTAAGGAAGATTTAGAATGTGAGCTTAGGGGTCAGAATTTTAACATCCCTTTGGACCTAGACACAAAATGATGGCTTTTGGTTCTGTTTATGGTTCGTTCACTCTTGCTTTTACCTGGGTAGGACTGATAGGAGGTGGTGGAGCTTTGCGTTTTTTTGGAGTTCCACTTCTTTCTGAGCTTATTTTAGAGACTTGATCATGCTGAAAGTTATCACAGTCCAAAGAATGGAGGTGGGTTAGTTATGTTAGTAAAGTCGGAGCGAGTAGCTGCAGCAAACACATGAGAACAACCTGCTGACAGTTATGCATTCCTAGCTTCTTCAAGTCCTGAAACACGCTGCTAACAGAACAATAAGTAACATGCATGTGCTAAGTTTTCTTCCAGCAACCCATGCTTTGGTGGCAAGAGGAGACAAAACCAGATTAACATGGTGTGTAGAACTGGGAAAGGATGAAGACGTGCCTATCAATCATAACCCATACAGAGCACTCTGCAACTCTGCACAGCTTCCATTCACCCCACCACCCCGTAATGAAGAAATGAGAAGGGGAAAGAGAGCTGCATATGCAAAGGTTCCTGATAAGCAACAGTTAGCACATAATAAATCCTGGATTAAATATCTGCTTTCTATGACTTAAAAACTTCAGTGTACAAATGTACAGAATGGCCAGATATAGATATACACAGAGAGCCCACATGCCTTTAAGAAAAACCACAATAAGAAAATGCCTCTATTACTGCTACTCTGTATAACACCAATGACAGTTTTTAAAACTGCAATTAAAATTAAAAGGCTTAATCTCTTATTTTCACAAATGCCTTAACAATTTCATATATATATATATATATATATATATATATATATATATTATATACCCATAGGATATATTTAACATATTTTCATTTAGTTTCAAGATTTAACCACACTGAATATTTTCCCACATCTGTTATTACTGCACTTCATTAAAAAAATGCAGTATGAAGTACCTATTTTTCAAACAATATAATAAAATTGTTAAATTATTTGCCACCATGCAACAATGAATCATTCACTCGAAATTATGTCAGTCTTTCCTTCAGAATTTTCAACCCAGTTTTTAATCACTGTCCTAAGGAACCACAGCATTTATTCTCAACATTTTCATATTGTCACAAGCAAAAATTTAAAAAAATATTTAACATCTCATCCCCAAGATAAATACCTGCTTTGGTTTTGTTGGGGTCTTTACATCTAAAGAAAAAAAGTGGGGAAAAAAAGACTATAAGAATTATAATGACACATATCTTTTACAAATTTTGGGTGGGTGGATACATGCACGTGCGTGTGCGCGCGTGCACACACACACCCCATACATAACATTTAACATTTTGTTTTTCTTCAAGTATATATCTGAAAGAATAATAAACCGTATCATATTGCACAAATTCCTTTACCCTTTTGGGGAAAATGAGTGGGTAAATTAAAAAAAAAAACCAAAAAAAAAAAAACCAAAAAAACATTGGCTGTTTTCTTTTACATACCAGCATCCTGAGAGATTTTTGATAATAGAAGGCTTTGAATTCCTGCATTTTCTGAGAGTTTGGAATAATATAAGGCATTGTGTCCAAGAGAATCTACAAGGGCCAGGTCTGCACCCTTTTTAATTAAGGCTTCCACAGTGTTCGAGCTGCCAGTTTCACAGGCCAGCATGAGAGCAGTTCTGGAGAAAAAGGAGATGTCAGTTTAGTATAATCAAAGGTGGAAATGCCTTCCCGAGAAGACGCACTTGTCTTGAAAACAATGAAACAGGGATTGAATGCAGTTAAATCTTCAGTCATTGGGGAATTAAGTGGAAAACTGTCAAGATGAAATAAGGTGTTATTTCTTAAAAATTTAGACTAAATCAAAATGTTAAACTATATATGGTATACAATGACAGAATTTCCTGTGATTGGAAAAAAAAAAAAAAAAAGGCCAGATTCTTTCACCTCTATTATTTTCAAGCACATACATTATTAAAATTATTGTTATTTTATTGTTTCAAGACAGGGTTTCCCTGAGTAGCCCTGGTTGTACTGAAATTTGCTCTGTAGACCAGGATGGCCTTGAACTCAGCAATTCTCCTGCCTCTGCATCTGTAATGCTAAGATTAAAGGAATGTGCCACCACACCCAGCTTTAAAATTATTTATTATTATTACCATTATCATTATTGGGTTTTTTTCTTTTGAAACAGGGTTTCCCTGTGTAGCCCTGGCTGTCCTGGAACTCACTATGTAATCCAGGCTGGCCTCAAACTCATAGACTTGCCTGCCTTTGCCTCCCAAGTTGCTGGGATTAGAGGTATATTCCACCACCGCCC
This sequence comes from Cricetulus griseus, assembly GCF_003668045.3. NCBI lineage: Eukaryota > Metazoa > Chordata > Mammalia > Rodentia > Cricetidae > Cricetulus > Cricetulus griseus. Next base: position 343,844,683 of record NC_048595.1, read on the forward strand.
AGGTTAAAATTATTTTTAAATACATTCAGTATATTTACCTTTGTTTGTTTAGAATGAAAAAAACCACAGGAAATGGCTTATTCAATTCAATATTTATGTAGTTTCTTTGCAGATCCAACCAGCAACTCTGCCCATGCAGGTAAGCCTGCAGGATTTTTTTTTTTCTTCTTAGTCAAAACATACTCTCAATTATCAGGAAGGTAAAGTTAAAAAGAAGGAAACCACTTTATAACACTAAAATAAATGGGTATCACTGAAGTTACGACTTCTGCCTTAACTTGTGGTACCTTCCATTTTTGTCCCTGGAATTGACATCTGCTCCATGATCCAAGAGAAAGTGGCAGACCTCACCGTGGCCATTTTGTATTGCCACAAGCAGGGGTATGTTCCCATCCTAGGAGAAAAACCGCAGACTGTAACTCCAACTCCAAACAGCAGGATTGCAATACCTCACCCTTCCACATTTTTCTCAGGACTTGTACTGTGGAGGCTATGCTTTCATTAGTGTGGCTTTCTATGCCCCTTTAGGGCTACCCTTCCACTTAACCATAAGTCTTAGGCAATTTCACTGACTTTAGCTTTTCTCTAGAAATCCAGCTATTAAGGTTGCTAGCTCCATTACCTATCACTAGCTCCACCTCTAATGTAAGAGCGTATTCACACTAAGTGTGTTCAGACGGAAGTAAATTGGGGCTGGAGAATGGATCAACAGCTAAGGGCAAGTGTTGCTATTGCTGAAGCCCTGAATGCCATCCCCGGCACCCACGTGTAGGAAAGAGAGAACTGACTTGCTCACTATGTCCTTTAACTTCATGCATGTTGCATCCCCCAATAATAATACATGGAAAAAATTTAAATGAAGACTTTGAAAAAATAAAACTAGTGGGGCTGGAGAGATGGTTCAGCTTAACAACACTTGCTGCTTTTCCAGAGCACCCAGATATAATTGTAGCAGCTCATAACCAACCATCCATAACTGCAGTTCCTGGGATCTGATGCCCTCTAGCCTCTGCAGGCACCAGGCACACATGTGGTACACATACATACGTGTATGCAAAATGCTTTCATACATAATCTAAAAAAAAAAAAAAAGCCAAACCAAAACAAACCAATGACAGAAGTATTCCAGAATTTAGAATACGGGGATTTGGGGCTGGTTGCATAATAAAGTACCCAAGGCTACATATGAAGTTCATTTTTATATTTTTTTCATATAAAACACCTTGTAGTTTATACATTTCAGCTATCTACATGAAATACAAGTTTCAGTACATGGACTTGGGGACTTTTGGAATACAGATACTTAGCCTATGCTGAGGTTCGGAAAGTGGAAACGTATTTGCTTGATCAGGAGCAAGGAATTATGTGCCAATTTTCCTGCTACAGCATGTCATTAGACCCTGGAACCACATGCCAAAGGCATATAAATGTATTCTCATAATAGGCCTGTGAAGTTTAAAAAGACTAAAAGTTCTCTTCGGAGTTGGAAAATTCTACTAAGAATCATCCAAGGTGATACCATGAAAGAAAACAACAGAATTTCTAACTAGATATCTCTGACAGTTTACACTGATTCTCACCTTGAGAAGAGTTAGACTCCCTTTGGTGACAAATCTATGGACATCTGTGGGAGGGACTTTCTAAATTAGGTTAGATTCGGTAGGAAGACCCACCATAACAGCTAGAATGGACTAGAAAGAAGAAAGCAAATTCAGAAATAGCATTAGTCCCCCTTTGCTTCATGACTATGGATGCAGTGGAAATAGCTCCCTCAAGTTCCTACGGTCATGACTTCCCTGCACCTTCAAAGTGAGAGCCAAAATGAATCCCTCCTATTTTAAGCCACTGTGGTCGAATACTTTGTCACAGCAACAAGACAAGTGATATATAAAATTTTCTATTTTTATAAGCTGAGACACAAAGTTTTATTCACATTTGGGTTAATGGTAGAACACCAACATTGACTTATAAAAATACACATATCTAAGGACCACACTCCAAAATACGGACAGTTTAGGGATTCATAAGTATTAACATATAAAACCATTTTGCAGAATGATTTCTGGCTGAAAAGGAATAGAGTTTTGCCAAACACTAAGGTCTTTAAAGTCTCATTAGAAACCCGCACCCCGTTTCCCTCAGAGTCCACCTGGTACCTACCAAGTCCTTGAGGTTTATGGGGCTCTTGTGTTCGCAGAGAATCTGCACAGCTTGAAGGCATCCCTGTGCCGCTGGGGAAGGAAAAACACAACTGGTCACAAACAACCCAGATTACCACTTCTAGGAAGGAAGAGTTCACTCTCTGCCCAGCAGGTGAACAGCACAGAAGAGCAAGGCTAAGCCACAGGTGTGTGCAAACACTGCTTAATTTCCACGTTAGCCAAAGCTACAGCCACGGACTCCCAGTTACCTGTAGGCAAGCATATGATTTAGCTTCTCACAGGACTTGGCTTTTCTACAACTAGAAATAAAATTAATTATATACTTAATTACCCAGTGAATTCAGTATCAACATCTGTCACTTGAAGCTCTGACAAGACAGTAAAACCGAAGGTGGACAAATACAATTGATGTTTATTGTGGTCCCCAAATTAAATAAAAAAATACATAAATCAGCATCTTATAGCCCTGAAATCCACAACTGCTCATTACTGTCTACTTTATAAGGAACTTTAAATTGATTTTAAAATCTATATACATATGCATGCATGCATGGGTACATACATACTTAGTACTGGAGCTTCAAACCAGAGCCTTGCACATGCTAAGCACAAAGAGCCTTGCACATGCCAAACACACCTTCTCACTGAGCTTACTCTAAGCCTGAGCTGAATATATTAACCACTTAACTGGTTGCATGGCAGGAAACTATAGGTGCACTCCTAAATGAATCTGTGTGTGACTTACAAATGGAGTAAAATGGGAATGTCTGGGAACTACGGAAATCAGCCACAGGAATAGTACCGTAAGTTGAGTGACAACTGAACAGTTTCTTAGAGTAGAATGGACACATAAGGGAGTGAATGTTACCTGCATAATGTAAAGCTGTTTTCCCGGAGTTGTCAATACTTTCAGCGGGGCTTTTGTACTGTGAGACAAAAATAAGTTTCTTAAAGTAACCGTACAAATACCATCAAGTCCATCCTTTTCCTTCTAGCACCACTTATTCAGAGAGTCACACACATGCATAAATCCTGCCTTCTGAGCTCTGTGAGCCCACAGTCCTTTATGAGATACATACCCAAATAACCATGTCATTAGCTACGGTCACCTGTTTCCTGATCTAGTCATTCACTCCTCCTTTACATCATCTAACCCAGCAGCTAACAAACATGCTCTAAGATCTCCCATGTAGATCCTATATTTCCCATTTCCTCTCATTCTCTATCCCATTCCTAAAACCAGTTTCCCTGAGTCACCTACACAGTGACTCTGTTTCCTTGTCTCCCACTCACGCAGGAATCCACTTAGGTTAGTCACCTGCCCTCAGGATCCCATAGTGATGGCCTATGCAAGGTCACCAGCAGTCTTTCACTTTTAACACATTTCTCCGACCACTCTTGGAGCAGCGGCCTGCTCTCTTCCCCCTCCTCCTCCTGGAGGCTCTCTGTCTGGTTCTGCCTCTTGTGGCTTCCCCTACTACTCTGGACAGCGCCCCCCCTCCTCTAACAAAACATACAACCTCACATTTGTCATTGATTTTCTCCGAAGCTCTCTTCTTGGTAATCCCATCTACACCTACATCCAGATGTTAGTGACTGCAAGCAACAGATGTAGAACCCAACAACAGCAGCAAGTATTATGTCAAGTATTGTGTGCCAGGCTGTGAATCAAGAATTCCTTTAAGTCTGCTAACAACCCAAGTTGGATGACTCTCTCTGTAGTCATCGTCAGTGGGAACTGATGTATAAATAAGTTAATCAATTGCTTGAATTATGGCAGTGGTGAAGCCAGGATCTGAACCTGTTAGAGCCTGGATACTTATTCATATACAGTGTCACCTGTGAGTGCCCTGTGAGGCTTGAGAACCCACTAAACCTGCTTGGCAACACTGGTTTGATATCTCACAAGCACTCAAAAGGCAAATTTTCCACTCCTCCATTCCCAGCCTGTTCCTCCCTGAGTTTTTACCACCTCTGAGAACACCAACCACCATTGGCAATTTACCCAATGAGATCGAAACTGAATTAACTGTGATTTCTCTTCCTCCTCTTCCTCTTCTAGTATCTCACCCACCACATCTTGTAGATCCTTTCCCCAAATCATAGACGAGAGAGGCCTTCTTCTTTTTCTCAGTACCTTCATCCTAGCCCCAGGCAGCATCTACTTATATGAACAGCTTAGTCTAGCCTCCAATGAATCTCCTCAATTGTTTTGTCCCCTCTTACCCACTTCCCTACACAAAAGAATCGACTTATAAAACTGTCAGTGTCTGCCCTTCAGAATTCCACAGTGAACCTAGAATTACTTAGCTTGCATATCTTGACATACAAGGCCCTGTATGTTGTACCACATTTTCTCACATCTTTGCCTCTGACTCATTCACTGGCTTTCTCCCCACTATCCAAGCCCCAGGACTTGCTGTTCTGTTTGGAATGTGTTCCACTAGTTTTCTGCCCATTGGAGATCTCAACTTAAATATCACCTTCTCTTGAGGGCTTCCCTAGAAACCACCACTTTCCTTCTTAGTACTCTGCAATTTGTAGCATATGTTCCTTTCCTTATTAACCAGACTGTGAACTCCACAAAGACAGCAACTTGCCTGATTGCTGGTAGATACTAACTGTTTAGCACCATGCACTGTACCCTGAGAACACTTGATCTAGGGGAGGGTAGGAGGACTTACACAGGCAAGGAAGAGAAGTCATTGGGATTTGCAGGACTCCATAAAGTTCTATTTGTGCTAACTGCCTTAAAGAGCTAGGAGCTGCAACTGGCAACAACCAGAGAGCAGACTTATCTTCAGCAGACAGACAGGGCTTAGGGACCAATGCACAGGGTTCAAGAGCAAGGTCTCAGAGAGAACACTAAATGCAGAGGTGTTGGGATGAAGAGAGCAGGAAACAAAGGGGTCTGTCTCATTTGTACACAGCCTGGTTTGCAGAGGGGCAAACCACTGGTGGAGAGGTCTGCTATGTAAGCCCAGTAGGAGGCCTTGGATGGCTGGAGTCCTAACAGGAATCTAGAAAGAGCAATATTTGGCCAGACGAAGCGCAGGCCAGGGGAGGTAAGAACAGGTTACCTTATGGTGGAATGCTTCCTCTGTTGTAGTTAGAGGGATGGAGATCAGGTTACTACTTACCAAGGCTTTGGCCTAATTTTAGACCAGCACAAGGAACTATTTAAAGGCTTCAAAGATTTCAGAGAAAAACCAAAGTATTTGCATAACCAGATATAAAATTACATTAGAGGCTAGAATATCTGGTCCTAGCCCACAAGGACTTCGAGCATGTCAGGTTAAATCTTCCTTAAAATCAGAGCCAGATGCATGGACTAGAACAGAATGGGAATTTAAAACATACTTTAAAAAAGTGAGGTAGGACCCAGGGTGGAGAGATGCAGGGCACTCTGGGCAAATGAGTCACCTCTCCCCTCTTATCCTGAGGACCTGGTCCTGCAGAAGGCAGTAAGAAAATTCCATGTCAACTGGTCAAAAGTGACTCTCCTAAGTCAACATCACAAACACAGATCTATTTTTCCTGAATTTTGTTTCAAAGACTCGTTAAGGTTAAACTTTCCTAGAATGGGCAGTAGTGGGTATCATGCAGGACAAGACAAGGAGCTGTGTGATCAATGCAGCAAGTTGATGAATGCGACCATGGTTTGTCCCAAGCATTTCAAAGCCAAATGAAAGCAAGACGCTGAGTCTCAAAAAGAGTGCTTTCGAGGGCCAGGAAAATAGCCTGACAGGGCAGACAGTACTGCAAACACTTTTTTATTGCTCCATGCTGCTCCTGAAAAATAGCCAGCTTGCATTTTGACTGGCAACAGCTGGACATTACTGTAGGGATGCTATGGAGCAGGGGTTGAGAGAGTAGTTCATGAAATATGTATCTTTACAAATTTGCAGAGGTCATCACCTCAAGGGATCATTATAAACTTCCTGGCAGAGTCAGCAAACCAGGGAATTGGCTAAAAATTATAAATAAGACTAAAAGCGAGCACTTAAGCAAGAACCAAGAACTAACTAAAAGCTCATCGAGTTACAGACCAAGGATAATGGTTGAAACTGTTAATCCAGAAGGACTGCACCCCATGAGCAATTTACAGAGAGAGCACAGGACACCGCAGAGCCAGCGAGCCCGGGTTACTACAGTTTGGAAAAGAAGAACTGAACAGGGGGTAATAAAGCCAATCCCAGAGAGGTAATCCAAATTTTGGGGAGGATACACTTTTCTTCTAGTAGAGTTGCCATGGAAACAACCTTATCATTGGCTGTTCTTTACAAGTGGGCTATAGGATAGTTTTAACCGGGGTATGTGCTGAGAAGAATTATTTCTCCTTTCACAGATGATAGGTAGGTAGGTAGGTAGGTAGATAGGTAGATAGGTAGATAGGTAGATAGACAGACAGACCTGTGAGTTACCTGCTTACCTGAAGGAGTTTCTTGATATACTCCGGGTGGCCATTCTTGGCTGCGATATGTAAAGCACTGTGTCCTAAGTGGATCAAAAGGTAAAAACTGGGGAAAGTGGCCACATTAAAACAAAACAAAAATAAAAACAACTTTCAATTTCTTTTATGTTAGCATACAAATTAACTGGTTTCCTTATAGCATTTTTATTCATATTAATTTTGGTTGATTCCCCCAGACATGCTCTTTCCCCCATCTCTCTGCACATTTCTGTTCTGATGCCCCTATCCCTAATACTCCATTTTTTACTTTCACCCTCCCAACCCCCTTTCTTAAAGCTGATTTTTCGTCCCCTTCTCAAGCTTCTCTCTCTAGTTTCGTGTAACCATTAGAAGCTAGACTGTGCATATGATTGAGCTTATGGTGCTTGTCTTTTTTAACCTGGGTTACCTGAATACAATATTTTCCAATTCTATCCATTTTCCGGCAAACTTCATAGTTTCATTTTTTACAGATGGATAAAAGTCCATTGTGTACATGCAAAACAGCTTCATGAGCCATTGCTCTGTTGATGGACGTTTTAGGTTGATTCAATTTCCTTGCTATAGGCAGCGATATGCAATAGGCAGGGACATGTAAGTTTCTCTGTGGTACATCTTTGGGTATATGCTCAGGGATGTTACCGTAGGTGACATTGTAGTTTTTTCTCTTGTTTGGAAATCTCCACACTGATTTCCATGGTAGCTGCACAAGTCTACACTCCCACTTGCAGCCAATGAGCTCCTCTTCCCCTCATTCTTGTTTTCATTTATAATTCAAAGTGGATCAAAGACCTTAATTTAAACCATGAACAGCTGACACTGTGCCAGTGGAGCACAGGGATAAACACAAAGCTAAAAGTATAGACAAGAACCTTCTGAATCCACACACTTCCTACATGATTTCTAATTGCTGTGCCAGAGACAACTAGGAGGAGCGAAGTCTCCAACAAAGCAGGGACTGTTCCTCTAGAGATTAAGGTCCGACTTTATACAGTGTGAGCACAGAGCATCTCCACAGACAACACTCAGAGGTCTCAACCACTGTTGCCTGCGCATTCCATTCACCTCTGGTCAGGACTGCACAGTGGTGCATTTAGCTGACATGTGTATGCAAAATGTCTATGTCCACAACTGTCACATCAGACTACAATACTTCAGACCTAGAAACCCAGAAAAGAGCCCACAAGCCAGTAGTCAATATTCCAGAAACCCAAATACTTACATCCTATGTTTCATCCCCTCATGTCCCTCTCCTCAAAATGTACTCAAAGCTGACTGGACATTACCTGGGTTTTTCAGATTTTTACAAGTTCTTGCTCAGTACATGGTAAAGGAACACTTAGTTCCCCTTCAGGAATTCAGCAGGCAGGTAACTGCAAGAAATCCTAAGGTGCTACCCAACAGCCCAGTGCCAAATGAACTTCCACACTAGGGCCTCTACAACTGCTATATGTTTAGCCTAGATTCTCTTCTTCTCAAACAGCCACCCAGTTTGTTCTTTTATCTTCACATTCAACCAAAAGGCGACCTTTTAAATGGGGCCTTTCCTGGGCTAGAGATGTGGCTCAGTACAGTGCTTGTCTAAATATTCATGATGTCCCAGGTTCAATACCTAGCACAGCACAAATGTGACATTGGGATGCACTGACAACAACACCCAGATCAGACATTCAAGGTCATACTTGGCTATACAGTTGGAGGCTGCCCTAGGGTACATAAGACCTTGTGTCAAACAAACACACACACAAAAAGAGGCCTTTTTTCTTTCCTACCCATTCATATTCCATTTCCTCCTTGACCCCTATTTACAATGGTTTTCTGCTTCATTTCATTCTTCATAATACTCCGTATCTTACAATACTCTGTTCTCAGCTCTATAGTCAAGACATATTCTACTGAAAGCCGCCCCCCCACACCCCTACCTGTTGGCTAACTGGTCCCCTGCCTCTGCAGTTCTGTCTCACTCCCTATTAAGATCCTAGCTCATGCAATACAGCTGGTGAACAGCCGGTTCTCAATATATTCCATTCATTTTGAATTAAAGAGTATGCTAATTTCAATGTCTGTAATGAGGGGTTGGCTACAACTGCCAGCCGACTCAACAGAGCTAAGAAAGCCTTACATCTTGTCTTTCCCAACTTATTTGACCAACATGTCTCCAAGGTCCCATTCATAAGCGACCTTTAATTTGGGGCTCACTTCAAACCCAGTTGTAGCCTCAGCACTATCGATGTTTTATGCTGGATAAGGGCTGTAGATGATCATTCTGCTATTTATCTGTTACTCTGCCTCCCTCCTTGGCCTCCACCCAGGAGAGATCTAGTTGTGGCAATCAAAGCCATCACCAGGCATTGCAAAATGCCCCCTAAGCGCAAAAAGAGCCTAGAGTTGAGATCCAAGGATTTAGAAGAACAATTTCTTTTATCTTTTTCCACTTTTTCTTTTTGATTACTCATCACTTAGCACTGATTAGAATTTACTGTGCCATCATCACATGGCCAGGAAACACCTTAAAGATCAGAGGGTCAGGAGATCATGGGAGCCATGTAAAAGCATCTGAATTCTCAAAAGAACGGACCTTGACTATTCTGAAAAAGATACCCTGAGACGTGAAGGGCACGTGGAAAGGACATTTGTTTAGTTGGTGTGGGATACTGAGGCAGAAATCCCTCAACACTCTCTTGAAGGGATGAGAGAAAAGAGATGCTTGAAAGTGGGAAAATAAGGACTTCTTTTTCCTCTTCTGTTTTATTTACAGGATGCTCCTCTCTTTCTCAGATTTAAATGAAGCCTAAGAATGAGAGTTTCCTTATACTATGCATTTAATAGGCTTTAGCGGTTAGTTTGGCTTCTCCAGACATCATTTATACCACTGTTACTAAGGACACGCACATTTTTAATTTGAAACAAATGCCTTACAAATGAACTTCTGGAACACATCCTAATTGTAAACTATGGACTGTTTATACTGTGCATGCAATACACCAACTGTTGTCTACCCTGGGAAAAGAAGCAGTTCTACACAACCACCATCCATCTAACAAAGGCACAGTTGTCCAAAGACAACGTAGTAGGAACATTCAAAAAACACACCATACCAAATATCAGGTTTTCGTTTCATGTCCAGTGTTCTGGTCATACCTAGAAGTGAGTGATTGATGTCTAGGGAAGCCAAATTCATCTATTCGCCTGGAATGGGTGCCCTAAATAGCAGTATGAATACTTTTCACTTGCTCTCAATATCCAAATCACAAATCATTCCCAGACACCACCATACTGAAAGCAAGATGTCTCTCACTGCTAGCATTAAAACAAATTTCTCTCTCCAAATATAAATTCTCCTAGACAGAATACATTATTTGATGACGGAAGCTCACTGGAAGGAGACGATGCATATTCCTGGCTCCTGGAAAGCTATGGATCTGTCTGGCTGCCAGGGAACAACTTCAAATAGTCAAACAGCAAGGGGAACCATCACTCATGTTCATTTTGGCAGATCTTTGCCCACAAATAAAAAGACGAGTGCTAATTAAAAACCAAGAGCCCCAGATGACAGTTCGAAAATGATCCTATATTGACTGTGACTCGAAGGATCTGCCTCTGAACTACCTACATGATCATGACCTTGTAGGGAAAAACTAACAGGGTCCTGTGACGTGTGATCACACTGCTCAAGTGTCTGTGTCATTCTTTTCCACATCTGGAAACACTAACGTAAATAATGAAGAACTAAGACAACTACATGATATTCAATTAGATATGCCTTAAAATATTTCCTGAAAGGTCAGTTTCAAAATGCAGAATATATTTCTGCAATAAAGTCACAACTTTAATTGGTTATTATTTACAATTTTACATATATATATATATGTATATATATATATATATATGTACACACACACACACATACACACGACCTTTTTTTAGAAATCCTTGTCTTCAGGTGAATTTTTACCACTAAAGCAGAAGTAAGTAAGTCACCTCACTACGCTCCCAGAGAGAAAGTAGACCCCAAAATACTTGTTTACAGTAATGTTGTCATTAGAGTTATGAGGCTGCCCCTGTGCCCTCATCTTTAAAGCACAATATAGAATCCAAGGTCATTTCTGAGTGTTACCCTCTGGAGTATTTTCATGACCAGGTTGCTGGATTCTTGTCTCATGACCTTTCATGACCTCCTCACATACACGCATTAGTAGCAAGTCAAGTATTCTAAGTCATACTTTTCTTGTTTTTCTTTCTGAAGATAAAATATAAATGAACCACACTTATTGATTATGATATACATCTATTAGGATGAATTATCCTCTAAAATGTGAATAGTACCTTTTCCATTTTCTTTTTTCTTTTTTTGTTGGGATGGGGGGAGTCTCACTCTGTCGGTCTGGCTGTTCCAGAAATCACTACGTAGACCACAGTGGCCTTGAACTCACAGAGATGTGCCTGCCTCTGCTTCCCAAATGTTAGTATAAAAAGCCTTCACCAATACATCCACAATTATCTTTTCCATTTTCATAGGGTGTCAATTTTGAGTGGGATTAGTGTGTTTAATATAATGAAAGGCCACTCAGGTTTAAAAAGAAAAGCAAGCAAACAAACAAAAATGAAACAAGTATCCTAGCAACTATTATGTTTTCATAGTACTGATTCCCACTAGTCTAAATATCCTTTCTAACTAAAGAAGCTTGATAAGGAAAAGTGCATCAAGAGATTAGAGATAATTTAGGGTTGTAAGTGTGATAAGACATACAAAATGAAAGGTTCAGGCTTTAATGCTGATCGGCTCTACCTCTTTAAGAGACAGACCCTGCCCCTTGACAACAGTCAGGGCACGCACAGGGATGTGCCATCACCACATCAACCACCACGCATTTACAGCCTGCATGAGGACTCTGGGCATGCATGGAACCTCAGTACGCATGCACAGTCTTCCCTTTAAAAGTTCCAACTTCCCTGCTTTGTTCTCTCTCTGCTGCTTCCTTACTCTGCTCTTCTCTTCTCCCACCTACGTGCTTTCTCTGCCTCTCTTTGGCGACCGGCCATGGTGGTCAGCCATTTACCCTGTTTCTCTTCTCTCTTAGTCTCCCTACTCTGCCGGGCCTATAATAAGCTGGTTAATATGTCTCATCTTGCACCTCCTCTTTTTCTTTACATCTAATTTAAACAAAAACATAACACAAATCACTCTTTAGTCTCTCGGGTCTTCATGTTGTAGAGGAAGGCTGCCACAGTGGACAGGCACTATCAACTAAGAAAGATGAAATTCTAATGCATTAGTCACTTTTAACTGTGCCACACTGTTCCAGTGTATAAGCATGTTAATAAGAAGAGTCTGAGGCTTATGCCCCAGATATCTAGAATAAGCAGTAGATTTTTGGGTTATTCTCTCTAATCTTTTAGTAATATTTTCATTTCATTCTGTTTCCTACTTTGGTGTACAGACAATAACAACAATAATCACAACCAGTAAAAACAAACAAAAGACCCAACAACAACAAAAACCCAAAAACCCTAGGCACCATTTTGTAGTATTCCTACAATGTTTTGTACACAAAAAGAATTCCCAATCCTTGTGTAAGGGAAGAACAAGACCATACAAGGATACCATGGATGCAGTCAGAGAAGGCTGAACTCCCTATCTGTACCTTAGGTGCTGTTGGCAAACAGCAATTAAGGAAGGGGAAAGGGAGCTGGGCGTTGGTGGTACACGCCTTTAATCCCAGCACTCGGGAGGCAGAGGCAGGCGGATCTCTGTGAGTTCAAGGCCAGCCTGGTCTCCAGAGCGAGTGCCAGGATAGGCTCCAAAGCTACACAGAGAAACTGTCTCGAAAAACCGAAAGAAAACAAAAAACATAAACAACAACAACAAAAAAAAAAAAGGAAGGGGAAAGAGAACCCCAAACAAAACTGTAAGTAATGGTCTTCATGTCTGAGGGCTTTGGGTTGTTTGTTCTAATTTTTAAGCACAACCACTTGGTGTAGACACTGCTAAACCTTTCTAGTTCTTTATCCTTGGTGTTTGAGTCAAAATTATCACCAGCAGTAGCCCAGGCTGGTCTCACACTTGCCATCCTTTTACCATAGCAGAATGTGCCAACATTCCGGGCTCAAACCCTTTTCTTCCACTGTGTTGTTGTTGCTGTTGCTGATATTATTATTATTATTATTATTATTATTTGTTTATTTTGTTTTTGTCTTTAAGATGTGAAACTTTTCAACAGCCTAATGAGTAAAGGAGAATAGAAAGTGATCTGACTGAAGTCCTGTGAGTCACGATCAAACAGTAGCCAACTGCAATGAGCCTTCTATGATTTTATACAATAAGCATTTGCCTGACGCTGCTGAGATGCCACAGTGACCCTCTCACTTATGCCAGCTAACCTATTTAAAGTACGTAGTCACCTGCTGACAGTGTTCCTAGAGGATTCTCTGTGAGGCATCCATAAAAATTCTCTGAATTCCAAGCATTTCATTTAGAAGGATAACTTAAAAGACAAATAAAATTATTTGCCTCTAATGGCTGTCTAGTCAATAGTTTAAAATGCAGGAAAAATTACAATTGGACCATCTTAAGATTTTGTGAATAAAAAGAACAGAACGCACCAGGGAAACATACTCCCACTGCTGAGAAAGTCCTCCAGGGGCCCGGCATGGGGCTCACACCTGTAATCTTATAGTTCAAGAGACAGAGACAGGAGATTACTGAAAGTTTATGTATGACTGTCTACATAGTGAATTCCAGGCTAGCCAGAATGATAACAATGATGAAGACATGACGACAATGATGATATAATCCTGACACAGCAATGTAGTATTTTTAATGACAGACTTTTACATCGAGTCTCAGCAGGTTTTCACATTGAAGGCTATCAAATCTCATTAACACTGGGCAATATTTAAGATGGGTTTACAGAAAACATCTTGTCAAAGCTGAGTTGTCACCCTCAACTGTAAATGCCATTTTGCACTAAAGATGACCACTAGGCACAGTGACTAATTTCTTTCCCTCATACTCAGATATGCTTTCTTGAGAGGGACAATGAGCCAGGTCACAAGAGATACATAGGCAGGTTTTCTTATTGTTTTACTTTTTAAAAAATATTATTTTTAAATAATTTAAACATTTATTTTAAATAATATTAAAGAATATCAGAGATTATTCTTTGGTTTTACACACACACACACACACACACACACACACACACACACACACACACCCCACAAAAGGCAGGACATAGAATTCCATAATATGATTTGAGCTAAGTAAAGTATGGTAGGGAGTACATGTTTTGTTTGTTTGTTTTGTTTTTAAGGGGAGTATAATATTTATTTCTTTCTGGTAGGAGTAAAAAAAAAGCCATGGTTATTTTCTTTGGATTTTTTTTTTGTACTTTCCTATCATGAACATTTATCAAAGGTGCTTATTTCTCTCTTTAATATAAAGAGAGATGAAAGGTGATGCTGAGCTAGGATGGAATGATTACAGAGTAACTTGACTCCCATCTGATCTATCTCCTAACAACAGAAGCAGTAAACTGCACACAGGACAGTGGGTCCACTCACTCTAGCCTAGTTCTTTTGACACCGCAGTTTCCTTGGAGAACAAACCCCCTTGCTGACATTATCGGAGGTATGTTGGTCACTCATATTTGCACTAAATGATGCTGAATAGTTTTAAAAGCAGATGGTGTTCTTTAAAATAAATAAAACATGTGAGTCCTAATATGAAAGATACCATTTGTATAAAATGAATTAATATTCCCCTCAAAGCAGTCATGTTAAAGAAGCCATTTAGTCTTCTACTAACACTGCCCTTTCTCATATATTGTTTTAAATTTTCTGTGAAACTACTCAGAAAAATCATTGATACTTCTATTTTTTCCCAAAAATAGTTATATTAGTTTGATACATTTGCCTGACTCATCCCCATTTGGTTCTTGGTTTCTCCAGAAAATAAACACACACAACTATTCTCAAAGGATAAAGATCCCAACTACTAAATTAGTTACAAAATAAGAAAAAGAAAAGCCAAACGATGAAGCAAAGGTATCCCCTCACTGCTGATTTCTTTTTTCCCAGATCCTGGCTTGTCTGCACACACTATTTTCCACAGCGAGTATGTGCCACCTTTGTGCCACCCACCCTCACACTGGCTTGATGACATAAGAGACTAGCAGCCACATACCGGAAGTATCTTGGGCAGTCACATCCACACCATGTGTAACCATGACCTTGAGACATTCCACATGTCCTTTCGCAGCAGCAAGGTGGAAACTGCAAGGAGAGAAAGAAACACATCTCCTTAGGAATCATCTCAGAGTTCATCTCCAATAAAACTTTCCTTCCTCCATGTATACACATCTCTCATCTGAGCTCCATGGCAACCCTCCAAGACCCAAGCAGGCATCATTATCAACCTAACGGTAAACACTACAGACTCAGCATTTGTTCATTTACACTTTTTCTCAGTGCTGGGGCTTGAATCCAGAATGTTGTATTATCACTGAGCTATACACCTCCTGTCAATCACTGTCATCTTTTATTAAGTGATGGAGCAGAAACTCGATCTTAGGCCTTTTAACCCAAAGACAGGGCTCTTTGAAAAGTGAGATTCATCACTTATTTGTCTTTCTCCACCTCAAGTTGAGTTTCTAAGTAGAAAGTCATCAACTTGTTTTCTCAATTCTCACCATCACAAAGTGAAACTGATCAAAGCCTCGATAGTCCCAATCACACATGGTACGTGTACCATGACCTGTATACAGTCTCTTCCATCAGAGTTCACTTTGTAAGTTATTTGCATCTTCGTAAAAATGTACTAATTTGGAAATGTGGTGACTACATAAGCAGAATCTTGGTGAAAGAAAGCTGGCCCCCTAAAAGCCAGTACCACACTTCTCCAGTTGTTCAGCACTGCTTAGGGTATTTCATTCTATCATCAAATTACCTTCAAATGGACGCCTTATATTTTAACCAGTCTTGGCACAGCTCACTGAATGGATAAGTATAATAAAATCAACTAGCCTTGAGGTGATGGAGTCACCACATCTGCCTTAGTTACTGAACTATACTTTCAGAGCCACTGACAACTATGTCCCTAGATTGCTAAGACCTGATTAACAACTACCTTCTTTTCTTTCTTTCTTTTCTTTTTTTTTTATAGCTATGGGCTCGATTATTCAGTGTTCACTTTGCTATCTTCTATGACCAGAAGACAACAAATTTACAAGTGTCTAGCCAAGAGGATGGAAGCCACTCTAAGTATAACCATGCTAGGACCAGTGTTTGTTTTACACACAGACACACAGACACAGACACACACACACACACACACACACACACACACACACACACACACACACACACACCTCTTGTTTTTATTTGTTGGTTTGCTTGAGGCAGAGACTTGCTACATAGCATATGATGACCTCCAACTAATTATCTTGTTGACTCAGCTTTTAGTGCTGGTGTTACATCTGTGTCACACCACACCTGGCTTGTACATGGACTTTTGATTGAAGTATAATACATGTAATGATAATAACATGTCATTGTACAGTTAGCTGAATTTTTGTGAATGGAAGATACCTAATTTACTTTGTACAAACTCAAGAAATGCAAGAGTCAGCCAGTTCCACAGCCCCTCTGAAGCTGTCCTTTGGGTGGCTCTCTATATGTGACAGGATTGCATACTATATTTATGGGTAGCTTAAACTTCAGACACATCTGAAATCAGTGCTATTACATTGATGCATGCAGCCAAATAAACTTGACATGAAATTTACTGGATGACTTAGACCAAAGAGATTCAAACCATTACTTGGAAGAACATGACGATTACAAGGAAGAAATAAAGTGTTGAGAAGATTGACTCAGTTTCCAATTCCACAACAGAAACTCCTCAGACATTGGCTTTAAGGAAAACTTCTGATATAAGCTAAACTGACATCTTTGATGGCTACAACACATTTTATTGGTGAACCCAGTAAGTAAAGGATTCACTGTTTATATTTTGATAAATATGGTATATGAGTGTGATTTTTCTGTGCTCTACCATAACCATCAGACTTTGGATTATAATTTAGAATTAAGGTGATTGTTTTCTCCTGTACTTTGGGGACTTTCCTATTCTCTTGCAGAATGCTCGCACTCTGCTACTAAAAGAGAGTAACAGACTGCCCCCAGTCATCATTTTTGTTTACATTTTACAAAAAGCTTCAATATTTACTGCTCTTACCAAATAGAATACCAAAAGTACAAATAATTAGAAACAGTTCACTACAAGGACAGATACTCACACTTGCAATGTTACACTGCACCCATCTAATCATACTTTTAGTTAAGTAAAGTCATTCTTAGTCTGTGTGGTTAAAACTCAAGCAAGTCATCATTTCAGGTACACTGCAAGAATTCTCATTTCTGGGTGTTTCTGTATCTTATAGCCACACACAGGCTGATGCTTTAATTGTAAGTAGGACCAGACATGCCTACCTGACAGGAAAGGGATGAGTCAGTTATCTGTGTTAGAGCTTCTAATCACTTAACCAGAGAGGGAAGGAGTCCCTTCAGCATCTTAGTTCCCACTCACAGAGCATGCAACTTAGGGAACCTGTAGCAAAGCTGAGCAAACCAGTATGTGAACCTGCTCCTGGAGTAGAGTGTGCAATGTTGAGCCCCTCTGTCTCTCCAGATCTACCCCGGCCTCTTAGTCTGGGGTCTGTGACACAGTGGAGAACTCTAATGGACTGTATCCAATTTGCCCACCTGTAAAGTGTCCTGTGAGAAATAAGAGAAATTATATATAAAAGCACTGACATACAATGCTACGCCCACGGCGGTCACGCCTGTGTAGCAGAAGATGCCACTAAGGCGGGTTAAGGCCGCTGGGTTGGGGTCTGTGCTCCCCGGAGATGAGCCCCAGGCGGTTCCCTGGTGATCATGATGCCCGATGAGTCAACTCGAAGCAGCTGTCATTGGTGCCACTGCAGCCTCTTCTTCCTTGTCTTTTTGTTCTGTGTATTTCTTGTGTCTTGCCAGCAAACTACACTGATGTTAAAGGAACATCTGAGGACATGCTAAACTCTGTCCCACCGTTTATCAAAGCCTTTGCTAAAGTGGCCAGTTTAGGGAATAGATGGGTAAATCATGAGGGAAAAAGACAACTTTAGAAAGACTTGCCTTTCTTAAAAAAAAATAGCTAGATCTAGAAAGCCCTGGTGTAGATGGGATAAAGAAGAGAGAAAAGAAGTATTAAAAAGCATAAAGCCAACATTAAAATACTAGATGACTTTATGGAAAGGATTTGATAGATTTCATAATGTAGAAGAACTTTATGAGGCTTATTTTACAGAAGACTTAGACTCTGAGACCTAAAGATATCTAGGGCCACAAAATCAAAAAATGGGTAGAGAAATGGTTGATGGTATGAGACAGATTTTGGAGAACTCTTAGATCATGTCCTTAAACAATGACCACAATCTAAAGCTAAAAATAGATAATCTATAAACAATTTTGCTGTTCTTTTTCTTTCTGTTGTATGATCTGATGATGTAGCCCCCTTGCCAAGTTCCCTGATCCCCCTTGCCAAGTTCCCTGATTGTAACAGTATATAAGCATTGCTTGAGATAAAGTAAAATTACAGCAACATATTCAACTACATTGAGTGTGTCTGTCTGTCATTTCCTCGCCGATTCCTGATTTCTCCTTGAGCCTTCTCCCTTGTTCCCCTCGGTCGGTGGTCTCCATGAGAGGCGGTCCGTGGCAATACAATATGCAGTAAGTACTCTCCCACAAATGCTACCAGTTGTTATGGACACAAGACAGAGCAGAGTATTTGACGTGTCACTTAATGAAAGAAATTCGGTGCTCACAATCTGTATCTGGCACCACTGCTCTAACAGTGAAGACAGGGACGGGGCAGGAGATAAAAGCTGCACGCATTTCCAGGGACTGGAAACTTGGGAACAAAGTAATAGACATTCTCAGGCCCCAAAGACCCACCCAACATCAGCCTTGTCTAGGGCTCACACTCGAGCTACTCATGTTCTGGCCCCTTTCAGAAAAGTGACAATCCCCAGAGCAGCACTTGGCAGCTGCAAGACATTAACATCTAGCCTCTGACTGTGCAACAGAAGCAGAGCTGACTTGAACAAGGCACTCAAGTGGGGAACACTGGATTTCACTGGGTGGAAAAGCAAGACTCACAGGTGACAAAGCTTTGATTCATAGCCGACAGGGAGCATGTTTCCTCTCCTATGTAGACAGTGAAAAGTGTGAGCACTTTTAGATATGACAGTTTAGGGGACTGGTGGACCGTGACCAGCTCCTGTCTAGACAGCAGGCAGGCACTTACACAGTAACTGCAGGAATAGGAATAGAGGGTGCCCCAGGTCACCACCTAATAGTTGATGTGCCTATTGGCCTATGTTTATAGGACACGGGCTAAAAACATCTACTTGTAAATACAGTTTTGCAGACTGGGATGAGTGGGGGCCAAAGCAATAAATTACCTAAAACCTACACATAAACTCCCTTTTAAAAATGCTTTTCCTGACAATGCTATAGGGTGTGGAATGTGCTACCTCGAGAATGAGATACTTTGGATGCTGCTATACTTCTGTGATTTTAAAGTACTGTTGCTACTATAACTAAATTCACCCATTTGCATATTTACTATGATATATAGCATGTATCAAACGCTGTTCTGAGCCCTGAGAAATAGTGAATAAAACGAACTCTTTCCTTATGAAATGAAGCTTTTAGTATGAACTCTAATGGTTAACCAGACTGAGGGAACATTCTGTACACACACACACACACACACACACACACACACACACACACACACACACACACACACACACAGTGGATGGGTGGGAATTTAACAACACTCAGAGACAGTTTTGGTTACTAATAGGGAAGTGGGGAGAAGAGGGACCCCAGTTAATGTGTGAAAGGCAGAGATAACTGCTAAGAATCCCAAACATCATAGGACAGCTCCTATCTCAAAATGTAAGTCATTCCTAGGTTCAAAAGCCCTGAGCTAAGCCTTTAAAATCAACATATAGTGTTGAAGCATGATTCTATTAAAGACTGAAGAAATAAAACAAGCACATTTTCATATTTTATTGAGATGTTTCGGTTCACCGTGGTGAGGATGGCACAGTGGGACAGAGCTACTATTGTGGTGGTCAGGAAGTGGAGAGAAGAGAAGGGGCAGAGGTGAGGTAGACCCTTCAAAAGGACACTGCCAGTGACTTACTTCCTCCACCCAGGCCACACCATCTCCCAAACGGCACTGCTGGCTGGGGCTCAAACACTCTGTTCAAGCCATACACACACTCTATAATTTCTCATTTTCTACAAAACCCCCAGACTCCTTAAGAGGCACTCATTTCTCTCTCTTCCCAGTGCTTAAAAATAAAATCAAACCACCAATCTAATTTCCATCTTCTACTAATTAACTCCATTGTGAAAATTTCCTAGAGATGGGACCATACAATATGTGGTTCACTAGCTCTGACTTCATTGAGTATATTTTCAAACATGTAACATGAATTATCAGTATTTCATGGCTATGTAAATTCATGAATATAGTGCTTTGTTTTTCCACTTATCACTTGATATGTATGTTGGTTATCTGTACTTTCAAAGTACTGTTACTGCTAAAATACATATGTGTGGGTCTATGCTCACAAGGCCTGCAGATCTGTACAGTGCTGGGATTGCAAAGACAGATACATTTACCTTTCTGAGGCACTTCTACATCTTCTAAAGCTACTGACTATTGCACACTCTAACACAATGCAGGGAGTTCCAATTCCAGCCAAGGCTTCTGGGTTGGCAATTTTTTATTTAAACAAAAGAATTGATTACAATATAAAATTTGCAGAGGCAAAAAATTGTATTTTAAGTTTTTTAAAATTGTCTTTATATGTGTGTGTATGTGTGTATATGTTATGTGTATGGGATGCCCACATAATCCAGAACAGGGCATCCTTTTCCCCAGGGATGCAATTGCAAGCTGCCCAGTGTGGTTGCTGGGAATGGATTTCCTCAAATCCCAATCTTTCTTGATGAGCCCTTTGAAGTAGTTCAGTTTTTTTTAACAGCTGAAATACCCCCTATAAGGAATATAACAGAGTGAATGTAAAACAAAAATACCCTTCGGTTCTGTCTCTATCTACGCTGATTACTTATCCTCCCGAAAACTAGAACTGCCATTAAGTCAACGCAGCTTGAGAAAGACTGTTTACTTACAATTTTATTTAGGTGGATTAAGAATAAAGTGGAGGCAGGAGGGCTTTAAGAACTTTGTATCTACTTCTCTAATTCAAGGTCCCAGGACAAAGCCTAGGGTTGCACAGAGTGGCTCCCTAGATTCTGATAGAGCTGAAGTGGCAGCACCTTATACTCACAGAGTGGTTCATGGACCAAGAGTGTGTTAGAAATGCAAGCTTTGGGAAATGGAGAGAAGGCTCTGCAATTAAGGGCACCAGCTGCTCTTATGTTGATTTGGGTTCAACTCCCAGCACCCACATGATAGCTCACAACCATCTATAGCTCCATTCCAGGGGAGCGGATGCCCTCTTCTGGCCTTTGTCAGCACTGCACATACGTGGTGCACTTCCTGTACCAGATTCCCCACTGGAGTTCCCATACACCTCAAGTAAAAAAGCACTGGCCTAAATGGAGGGCAAATTGAAAACCCCATACCATTATGTTCTGCCATGATGCCCATTGTTTCATTATTCTTTAAAAACATAGTCTCTTAACCTTAATACCCATTTTATAGCTATGCCCCACAAAAAAGGAATCCCTGTGGTGTCATGTTTTATTGTAGCAGGGCATGTTTAGCTCTGCTTACAAGGCTCAGGCCAGCCCTCAACAGAGATGTAACCAAAAGACACAAACAAGCAGCCGCACGATTTACATAAAGCCGCTTTCATCCTGCGATGCTTTTTGATTCTTGGAATGTTTCTGCTTTTGACACTTGGACCAATCCCAAGCTTTTAGTCCCCACCAGTCTTACTTCTCTCTTACACTTTTCCTTTCTCACTCCCCACCCCCCAACACCACCTCCTGAAGAGAAAGTCAATTCATTGGTGATGTCCCTAGCCTCAAGCAGCAACTGGTGGCAGCCTGAGTACAGGATAGTGACGGTGGCAGAGGAGGAGAATGTGGCCTGGTAAGAAGTTAGAGGTCTGGGCAGCACACTGTCAGCCATTTTATTGTGACATAGTGGTGGCTGAAATTTAATTTAAAGCAACTGTATGACACCTCCACCAATGACAGCAGATAATCGACCAAAACACTATACTGGCAGTAATTCTATAATAAACTATTATTTTTCAATTTGCAGAGGAGGAAACCAAGGCACAGAGGAATTTAGTAACCTGTCCAAAGTCCGAGAATAAGCAGCAGAGCTCAGATTTAACCTAGCATTGCATCTAGAGGGCTGGCCCTCCAACACATGCTGAAACATGGCTGTTTGCTCAATCACTCTGTAAAACCAGGTATGTGCTAGGATTCTCACTCACTGGTTGGGCTGCTCTTTATAAGAACAGAAACTTCAACTCGAAATCTGGAACCATTTGGCCAAAAGCAAACATAGGCATCTCCCTGGGGCAGCTTAGGGATGTGGGGGCTCTCGGATGGATGAGGATGCAATCCTAGCTCTGAAGCAAAGAGCCTGCAATGGAGGTTCCCTTTCCTACAAAACCACTCAGTGAGTTGTACAAACTTCCCTGAAACAAATACCTCAGGACCAGGAAGGGATATTTCCCAAGCCTCTTTAACAGAAGCAGACTTGAGCTGCTCTTCAAAGCCCCTAAATTTCAGTTTGGCAAGTTCCAGTCTCCAAAGAAAGAGTAAACGTAATTCTGGTTCCTGGGATCGGGAGGAAAGACATTCTCAAGGCTGCTTTCAGAACAGCCACTTTTCAGACATGCGCATTCACAGAAAATCTTACTCAAACTCTTCTGTCTTCTTTTACACGGGCTCTCTGAGATTTCAACATCTCCTATGCCTCTGGAACCAACAGATTAAACAGCTAACACTCAACAGAAATAACCATTCCCCAAACCCTACCAGCACTAGTGACATACAAGCTAGAATCCAAGTATTACTTAGAAGGGAAACTCTAACATCTTCATGAACAAAGACACTGGGATTCAAAGAAGTCAGGGAACACTTGGAAGAGCAGAAGGTGAATTCATTGTCCCCATGTTTTTCTGTTGGAGACAGGCAGGCTTTGAAGTGACAGCAATCCTCTTGCCTGACCCAGGTGTGAGCTCCAAAACCTGGTCCTCAGGCCTGATGCTGAGGTTTTCTCCCACCCTTCCTGTGGTCAGTCAGAGGCTTAGGACAAATCGTAATGGAGACCAGTTTCTCCACAGTTGCTGAGACCCAAGCAATTCAGTTTTGCAGCAGGAATCTCACAACCCCAACCACCTAAACTTGCTTCCATTTTCCTTGTGCACCTTTTAGAAGATGTCATCGTGGAGAGGGAAAAGAAATAAATCATCCTAGGGAAACCAAGGAAAGTGAAATATTTTTATTATGAGCAAATCCAAAGGTCTGGCCATGAAGCAGAAATCTGAGTGTGAGGCATCCTGGTTGCTCTCCTCAGCTTCTGTCACTCCCTCTATTTACTGGCTCCTTGCTGTCTCTTGAGACCATCAAGGACCATCCCACCTTAGAGTCTTGCCTTGTTATTCAAGAGCCATCACTCCAGAAAGTTTCAGCAATTTGCTGGGTGCTGCCTCTCCCAGGCCTAATCAGAGTGGTGCCTGCCCTCTTCACTTTCTTCCCTATACCTGACAACACTCTGAAGGGGCCTTTTCTTGCTGTGCGCCTCTGTCCCATCAGACTGATTTGCAGTATGGAGTTCTGTCTTGCTTTCTTCAACTTCCCTAGCACACAGAAGTTTTTTTTTTTTTATTGTTTTGTTTTTGTTTTCTTTTAAAGGTAACTTTGGTTTTGTTTTTCACCTTTGTCTAGTCTAGGTACAACAATGAACTGACATAACTGTAAATTATTGTCTGGCTGTAACACATGTTCTTGAGACAAACTGTGTCCTTGGGCTAAGAGCAATTTCGCTTCCTAACACAGGTTTGAGTGGTTCCCGGCAAAGTTCTAGGGCCAGCAGCAGCTAAGATCAGCCGAGAAGCAGACAGAAATGCAAATGCTCAGGCTCTTCCTCAGCAGGCTCGAAGGTGACTGTGGAGCACATTCGATTTTCTCGGTCTGTGGCATAGCAGAAAAAGCATGAACCACACATGGTTTTGGTCTTGGCTCCACCTTTTCTCAGGCATTCATGCTAAAAAGCTTTGCCATGGCCCTGTTGGTGATGACAAGAAGGGTGGTACCAGGTGGTTAAGCTTCAAAAAATGCCCAGGTATCACCCTACTGAAGATGTTCCTCGGAAGCTGCTGAGCCATGGCAAAAAGCCCTTCAAGTCAGCATGTGAGGAAGCTTCGTGCCAGCATCAATCCAGGGACTCCCATACCCCGCTGGGGTGGTCTGTGGCACCATGGGCCACTACAAGGAAGCAAACAAAAGAGCTAACGAAGGTTGAGAAACTAAAATGAGACCCACAGGTCATCCATAAGTCACTCAAACCCATTAGCCTTGGTTTACTCATCAGGTCACACACTGCTGACTCAAAAACAACCAAAATGTTTTATGGCATTTAACTTATTTCAACAATTGAATTTTAAGTCTCTGAGCTCAAGTAAGGGTGGGCCTACACCAGCTTGCAACTGGACAGTCCTATAAGAGATAAAAAGTCTGGATTCCCCTTTCAGAGTACAGTCTTGCTTAATAGCTTTAGTTATAAAAGCAATAAAAAACTAAATTCCACTCTGCCAGAGGGTGTCAACTCCATTGGCCCGAAGCAAAATTCCTACAGCATGAAGTGCCACTACCAACTGGCACTGTGTGTGGGTGGAAGTCAAAGAGTAACCTCAGGGGCTGGTCCTTGCTGTCCACCTTATTTTCAGGTCTCTGTTCACTGTTGCACATACTAGGCTACCTGGCCCATGAATTTCCTGTCTCTTTTACCCATACCTATAGGATTGCTAAAATTACAGACGCCTGTCACCATGTCCAGCTTTTAAATGGGTTCTGGGGACTCAAAGTTAGGTCCCCACTCTTGCATGGAAAGCACTTACCCACTGAGCTATATCCCCAGCCTCGGTTTTATGGACTATTCACTACTTCTACCAGGAATCCACAGAGCAGACAGAGAAATGGAAACTTCTGTTGCATATGACTGGCATAAAGAAAGTGAAAAATACAAAAATAGTGCTAAGGTTTGATTTTGGAGTGTCCTTGGAGTCTTAGGAAAGGTAAGGCCTGGGTGGTCGAAGGAAGTCATTGAGGGTGTTTTAGTTTTACACTGTCTTTGTTCCTGTCTGTGTTCTTTGCTTCCCGCCTTGCGGTGTGGTCAGGAACCTGCAGCCTGGTTCCCACCATGACAAACTGTGAGGTGGCAAAATCTTCCACCCTTGTTCTCATCAGGTATTTTGTCACAGAAACAAGGAAAGTAATGAATATAAATATGATTGTCCACTTTTTTTTTTGAGACAGGTTTTCTCTGTGTAACAGCCCTGGCTGTCCTGGAACTCACTCTATAGACCAGGCTGGTCTCGAACTCACAGAGATCAGCCTGCCTCTGCCTCATGAGTGCTGGGATTAAAGGTGACACCAATGCCTGGTATTAACTGGCCATAAGTGCCCAGATTGCTATCCAAGGCAGTCAGCATTAATGACTGGGCTGGGTTCTCCTGGGGAAGGGGTTGGGAGAGTGGTGACAGAAATGGAAGAGTACTTTTCTAAAGCTGAGAAACCCTATAGGGATAGGGGTGTAACTCAAGGACACAACATTTGCTTGGCAGGGGGGAGGCCCTGAGGACTGGGAAGGCGGAGGGGGAAACCCATGCTTCGAACATAGCACATCCTGAGACTCTAGTGCCTAGAAAGTAGAACAGGTGATGTGCATTCATTCCACAGTTTCTGGGTTTCTGTGTTAATTCTTTGATGTCTGTGCCAGGATAAGCGAGACCATCAGGAGAGAGATATGTCAGGAAAATGAGAAAGAGAGAGACAAATGAACTTTGATAAATGTATGACAAGGGGGAAAGTCCCTTGTCCAGTATCTCAAAAAACAGTCCCTCAGTTGACTCTAACCCTAGCAGTTTGGTAATGAAACAAGACAAATGCAGCAACTTCGGAACTTGGGGGAGGGGAGGTTACAAGCAAGACATGATGCAACAGCCTTGAGACACTAACTCAGTGGACTCAGTGGGATGGGTTTTCAGGGACGCTGGCACTTTGTGAGACAGTAACTAGGGCTAAAGGGGAGGATGTGGATGTGTGAAGGACAGGCACTCATTACTGATTGCACTGGCCTCGACCCTTGAACTGCCCGGCTGCTGCTCAGCGTGAGAACCTCCTGCTCCAAATGCCCTATTTCTTGTGAGTGACTGAGGGCAGGTCACTGACTGTGTGCTCAAGAGCTCCTCCCCCAGCCTCCCTGCTCTGCTCTCTACCAGAGTGACCAACTTTCCCAGGATCTCTCTGACCCCTGCATTGGGGGCAGCTTCAGTCTTAGAAGGCACTGCTAGCCAACCAGGAGGAGAAGGAGGTCAGCCAGACAGTCAGGCAACAATTACACACTGCCATCTTTAAGATTCTTCACTTGACATACTTACTCTACTTGCCTATGTTTTGAGACAGGGTTT
This sequence comes from Cricetulus griseus, assembly GCF_003668045.3. Classification (NCBI taxonomy): domain Eukaryota; kingdom Metazoa; phylum Chordata; class Mammalia; order Rodentia; family Cricetidae; genus Cricetulus; species Cricetulus griseus. The sequence continues at coordinate 343,871,043 of NC_048595.1, forward strand.
TGTTACATACACTAAGCTGGCCGAAAACTTATAGTAATCCCCCTGTTGCTGTCACCTAAGTTTTGGATTACAGGTAGTTACTTAATGCAACTTTGCAAACAGCTTTAAAACAATATTTTCATTTTAGTGGGATTCTAGCTTCCAAATCTATTCTAGTCATATTTCACCACTACCGATAATTTTTCAACAAGATGGTATTCTGCTTTAACACAGACCTCCTTAGAGTGTAACTGACATGATTTACCAGAAGACAAAATTAGCTTAACTTGTACACAAGCGCTATATACTAAAAAGTGTGTGTGTGTGTGTGTGTGTGTGTGTGTGTGTGTGTGTGTGTGTGTGAACTAAAAAAATTCCCCTCACTTCCACAGGTTTCTTCAGCCCACCTGTAACTTGTCAGGATACAACGCCTATTGGGAAGCCTGGTTGAGATGTTACTCTCACTGCGGCGTGTCCTGATTGGTGTTTCGCTAATTGCACTGACCATTTGCATGCATCATCTAGGGTGATTACAGACCCTTCCTATCCAGACTGTGTTTGTATTATGTGGTGGTTTGAATGAGGTGCCCCCCCCATGTTCTCCTGCATTTGATCACTTGCTCCCCTGCAGGTGATGCTATTTGGGGAGACTTAGGGGGCTTGGTTTTGCTGAAGGAAGCAGAACACTGGGGCAAGCTTGGGAATTTCCCAGTGTGCTCCCTGCTTCCTGTTTGTGGATCGAGATTTGAGATCTCAGTTGCTGCTCCAGCACCACGCCTGCTGGCCGGCTACCATTTCCTCACCAGGATGTGATGGCATCTTCCCCTTCTGGAACCATAAGCGCCAAACAAACTCTTGTGTAAATTGCCTTGGTAATAGTGTTTTATTGGGGCAATAGAAAAACACCTGCAAAGGAAGATTCCGCAAGCCCTTTACTTTCATGTTCTTCAAGACTCGAAGGTCAACATTTTTTTGGATGACATTGCCAAGTTCCACTACCAACTTGGGGAACCCTGGTCCCCTTCAATCACATTTGCAGCAGCTTTTATTGCTGTTGTTCCTTAAGGCAGAAAGTTCCTTAAAACGTTCCTTTTCCTTTTACACACTGGAAGCTTAGCTGAGTCTTGCCCTGACAGCAACCTTCCCACTATGCCAATGCAGATTTGGCCTCTTCTTACTGGTGCTAATTTTAACAATTACAGCCTCCCTCAGAGAATATGAGTTGGCTGTGACATCCAGTTTGGTAGTTTCCTTTTCCTCTTCAAACTGGGCATTTTTCACTACTCTTGCACCATTTACTCTTCTTCATTTTAGACCTGCATACAAGTGTTACTAATAACCTCTTAATAGAGTCAACATGAGGCTGTCTTGAAACATCCTCTGCCAAAGAAATTAGCCCATTACTTTTTCATCTAGCCTCAGGCAAGTTCCTAGGGTGAGGGCAGAAAGCGGCCAGATTCTTTGCCAAAGAATGGCAAACACTGTTCCCCTCTGGAACCCCTTGATCTGGACCCCCACAGTCATGGAAGCCTCACCACTACTGACTTCCAAGTTCCTACTAGGATGGCTTATTAAGCTCTGCTTAATGTTCAACTGCTTTTCTAGTCTAAAACCCCAAGTTTTCCCACATTCCTTCAAGAAACCTAACAAAAACAAAACCCAGCATGGTCAATTAAATCTGTCATGCAGTCTACTTCCTGGTACTAATTCTCACCTTAATTATTCTTTTATTGTTGTGATAGAACATCATGACCAAGGCAACTTAGAAGAAAGCGAATTTGGGCCTACAGCTCCAGTGAGTCAGACATGAAAATACAGTGCAGATAGAGGTCAGCAGGCAGACATGACAGTGGAGTGCAGATACAGGTCAGCAGGCAGACATGACAGTGGAGTGCAGATAAAAGTCAGCAGGCAGACATGACAGTGGAGTGCAGATAGACGTCAGCAGGCAGACATGTCATCTGGAATAGCAGCTGAGATCTCACATCTTGAACCATACGCAGAAAACATGTAAAATGGTGTTCATCTTCTGAAATCTCAAAGCCCACCCACAGTGACATACTTTCTACTCTTCTCTAAACAGCCACTAACTGGGAACCAAGTATTGAGATGCCTGAGATGTATGGGGGACATCTCCACTCACATGGTCACACACTTGAGAGGGAAAAATCTTTTGTAAAAATTTTTGTGTATGAGTGCTTGCCTATATGTATGTATGTGTACCGCATGCTTGCTTGGTGCCTAAGGAGTCCAGAAGAGCATGCCAGATCCCCCGGAGCTAGAGTTACAGACAGTTGTGAGCTGCCTTGTGTGTCCTGGGAACCAAACCTGGTTCCTGTGCAAGAGCAAGTTCTCTGAACCAGTGAGCTGGCTCTGCAGCCACATGAGGGGAAATTATCTTAGCCCATGTTTCAGGGGCTCAGTCTAGGGTTGATTAGTCCCATGCACTTAGACAGAACATTATGGTGGTGGGAATGAGTGGCAGAGGCTGTTCTTTGGGGTCAAAAGGCAATGTAAAGAAGAATATAAAAAAAGACCAGGGATTATGTGAAGTGCATGCTTCAGTAGCCACTCCTGCCAACTAGGCCCCATTGCCTGCCTTTCACCATTTAATGAAAGTCAAGTGGAGAACCAGTGTCAAGTGAGGCCCCAAATGGTTTCATTCACCTTTAAAAGTTGATGTAGGGGCTGGAGCTATGGCTCAGAGGTTAAGAGCACTCACTGCTCTAGCAGAAGACACAGGTTCCATTGCCAGTACTCACATGGTGGCTCACACCATCCATAACCCCAGTTCTAGTGGTGTGATGCCCTCTTCAGATACCATGGGCACAAAGCATATACATGATGCACACATGTAGTAAAACACTCATGCTGTGCAATAATCCTTCCTTATGCGGTGAAGATGTGTTGCTCTCATTGTTAATAAAAAGCTGATTGGCTGAGAGCTAGGCAGGATTTTCTGGACAGAGAGAACGCTGGGAAGAACAGTGGAGTCAAGGGAGTCACAAAGAGTTGACAGCCAAATGAGGAAAAAGCAACATGGGAAATTAACAGATAAGGTAAATGAGCCTCGGGGCAGCACAGAGATGAATAGAAATGGGTTAATTTATCAGAGCTAGCTAAAAAAACAATCCTAGACTATCGACTGAGCATTTATAATTAATATAAAGTCTCTGTGTAGTTATTTGGGAGAGGGCTGATGGGATGAAAAACTCCGCCTATACATTCCTACACACAAAAATAAACAAAATACTGTGTGACTCAAAATAGAGTGTGTATAGCTTAAGACCCATCAAGTATCAACTGGAAGCAGAAAGATGTGAGTCAGGGGATAAAGAACCTCACAGGCTGAGCCCCAATTTACAGAGAAGTTTCAAGAAACACTTAGTTCATAAAATCTACAGCCCAAGTACCCATCGCCATCTAAGACCAACCTTCAAAGGGAAGCTATGCAATGACAACACAGAAGTGGGCAGAGGCTCCAATCACACACAGTCTGTAATGGTTTCCATTAAACAATTTGGAAGTCCTTTGTGAGAAAAATTAGAGAAGGCTGATCACATGGCATGGCTCAATTTTTAAGATGGAACTGCTGGTACCAACTATCTCACGCGTCCCTATTCCGAATAAACAGAAAGGCAGAGGGTAGAAAGGGCCACAAGTCAGAGAAGTGTCTCACTGTACTGGCTTGCAGAGATCAAAACCTACTTCTCTACTTTACACTTCAGCTCCACAGTCATCTGTGGAGTGTCTACTTTCAAGGCCAAAGAGATTGGGTTTCTGAGATGTGGACCTCGCTCTCTCCTCTCTCCTCCCTCCCCCTCCCTCCTTCTCCCTCCCTCCCTCCCCCTCCCTCTCCTCTCTCTCTCTCTCTCTCTCTCTCTCTCTCTCTCTCTCTCTCTCTCTCTCTCTCTCTCTCTCCCTCCCTCCCTCCCTCCCTCCCTCTCTCAATGCTCTTTTGAGGTCTATGCACACATGCCCTAGTGAGTATTTGTTCAAATACTATGGTCCCAGCCGTGATTTTATTTAGTCTAGTTGTTCCTAAGAAAAACACACATAACTCTAATTAAAGGCATGTCCAACACAGGGGAAACCATCTTGAAGCAATTAGACTCTTCTACGGTAAGGTTTCAGGGTACCGACTGCCTCCCACTTCCTGACCTCCCCCATGAAAAGAGAGCAGATGGGGCAGAGGAAACCCAAGCCTAACTCCATAAACACAGCCTGGAGCTGTATCTTTTCTGCCCTGCTCTATTCTGTTCTCTGAGCACCACCCTGATTTACCTCTTCTGTAGATGAATTCGAGTCATTCAACTGCTTTTACTTCTTAGAACCCTCTCTTAATCAGTGTCTGAGGAAGATATCTTCTGACAGTTTCTCCTTTAGCCATGACAGGGGATATTCAAGAAGAAACTAAGAAATTTGAAGAATTTCTAAGCTACCCATCTGGTCTTGGGCTATGATAGTTTCTGGAGAACAATTGAGCAATGGCTACTTTGATCAATACATTCTTGGAACTTCTGGGCTTGCTGGTCCTCTGGATAGTACAAGCTGATTGTGTTTTTTTTTTTTTTTTTTTTTTTTTTTGTTGAAACTGCCCTGGAATCAGGGGTCTCAGTGGTAATCCTTCCCCAGAATTGCTATTTCCCCTGGATCCCACGTTAATTCACCTCTAGGTAAAAAAGAGGGTTTTTTCTACAGCATTCACAGCAAATGGTTCTTTTGTGCCAAGAACACAGGGAAAGGCAAACCCAACAAAAATGGTATGTCCTTGTCCCCCTGGAGCTCAATCACTGCATGAGATTAAGGCCCTTTGGAAAGCAAGGCCTTTCTTAGTGGAAGTATGACAGCTGCTCCCGTTCTGCCAGTACCTCTATGTGTCACTGGACACAGAACCTGGACAGAGACATGGACAGTTTACTTAAGAGAAGGTAGGGACATATAGCAGAAGAAGATACATAAGGAGAGAACATCTAGATAAGGGTGTGGCTGAGAGATGGCCTTGAATAACCATGTCAAGACTATGCTCTCACAGGCACAATCCCTAACATTAAAAACACTCTAGAAAGGGATCCTGCAGCCTAATTTTGCTATGGAATTGTACATAAGGAAAGGAAGGAAAAGGCAGAAAATGAGACCAAGCTTGGTCAGGGACGTAACGTTCAAGTTCATGATGTGGCCTTATCCTTTAGAAGGAAGGGTGTATCATCTCACACATGTCCACAATGAGCACCAATCGTTACTAGAAGCTCAACTGGGCTGACTGAGGCAAGAGCTGCAGTTGAGGGGACAAGACTAGTATTGGACTGTCACAGACTCTGAACTATTCTTAGGACATGCAGTTCATGTGTTATTCAATCAAATGCACCTAGAAAGACCAGGAGCAACCAAACTTTTCCAGGAATAAACAGATCACGGGGAACAACGACACAGGGAAGTCAACACCTATAGGTGAGAAGGCTAAGGCAATGGAGTGATGCCCTTTATAACAGAAAGTTCGATTTTACATTGTTATGGGGTGTTGAAGGGATAAGGAAGACGGTTTCTGGTCTCGAAGCCCCACCTCAACGTGAATATAAATGCACAGAGATGGCAAGCTCATTAATGATGGTTGAGGGAAGACTGAGAGAGGTTGGGGTGATGTCCTGGTGGGTACAGAGTTTCCTTGGGGATGATGAACAGCACTGTGAAAGTGTGTGATGAAACCAAACTGTAGATTTTTAAATCATTACAGCGCCCAGTTTTATGTGATGTACCCCTTTATCACAATAGAGAAGGGAGACTAGAACATGGTCACCTTAGTCATCCACTCTACACATATAAATAGGAAATAATTTCACATGGTCTTTACGCCTGTGTCTAAGTTGCTAATGGAAATTTTCTGTCATCTTTTTAGTGAATGCCGCCTTGGTCAAAGGTGTCATAAGCACTTACCTTGCCTTCCCCAGGGATAACTATAAAAGGCTGTCTTATGCAGACACCTGGATACAAGGAATAATTGCAGGAAGGCTGTGGGAGACTAATACAAAAGACGCTGTCTGTCACCAGAATCCTCAGGACAAAAGCATAGACTCCCCAGCCTCCCAAGGTGCAAAGACTCAGAACACCTTTTTTAAAGTGCCCCAGGCAATTCCACTACAGCTGCTCACTAGTATGGAATGGGAAAGAAGAGACATTTCTCAAGTGTCTCCTATGAGTGAGAACTGTGCTAGCTAGCTCTGTGCACGCAGTGCCTACAACCATGGGCCATCCATACTCTCCTGGAATTTTACTAACTAACCGTGAACACATGGTGGTCCCTAGGAAGAGACTGCACCTCTCAGGAATGGGAGATTAAGAACAAATATCCCATTTGCTTTATCTAAACTCAAAGGAAAATGAACATTTTATATGAAGAGCCGGGCAATGAGAACTTGGGGCTCTGGGAGCCATATGGCCTCTGCTAGAATTATTCAGCTCTGCCTTTGTAGCTCAGGGGCAGCAGTGGACCAGGACTTAATGAACAACAGACAGAAAGCCATGTCTGCCAACTCTGCTAAAAGTCTAATATTTCTAGAAGTCCTCAGAAAAGCAACCCAGTCACCAAATGGAGAAACCTGCCAATAACCCCACAGCTACACTTCTTTCCTTCCCTTGCTGCTGGGATCTCTGGTGACAGAAGCAATTGGCAGGCAAGCCCTTGTCTCACAGCTGCTTCTGAGGACACCAAAGTGACACTCAGAGAAACATGGAGGCACACACCTTTAATCCCAGTACTTGGGGAGTCAAACGAAGGCATGTATTTATGAGTTTAAGGCCATCCTGGTCAACACAGTGAGTTCCAGGACAACCAGGGATACAGTGAAACCTGTCTCAACAAGAACAAAAAGAGGGAGGCTCAAGGATTAGGAGGTCATATATATAATAGAGTCCACATGAGCCTGTGTGGCTCGAAAGTCACTGTTTTCAATATCACTACCAGAGTAAAGATGGTTCTAAGCTCCTCTCCTCTCCTCTCTTCTCCTTCCCTCCCTCCCTTCCTCCCTCCCCCTTTCTCTCCCTTCTTTCCTCCCTTCCTCCCTGTCTTTCTCCCTCCCTCCCTCCTCTCTCTCAACACAAAGTTTTAATTATGGCAAGCAGGATTTTGATGCATACAAACATAAAGCAAAAACCTTACTACAGTGTTCACACAATCACTACCTATGCCAAAGAGTGGCTTCACAAATTACGAAGTAAGGTTGAAGGTTGAGAGCTGTGCTGTTTCTTATCCAGGGGAGAATTATTTCCTATCTACCAACTGCTTGCAAGCCTGTTGCTATTAGTTCCCTGGTGCAATGGTTGGTTGGTTGTTCCCAGGAACAAACACAGCCACTAGGGAAAGTCCAATGTATAATTTGGACCTTGATGGGAAAGGAAACAAACCCATACATGTTTTAGCACAGGGTTAGGAAGGGATCGGTAGAGACTTTTCCAAGTCTCCTGAAACATGATCAAACTACCTTCAATATACCAGGGATTCTGGAGCCCATGCCAAAAACCCTAAATAGCTAATATTTGGGGGTTTTTATTTGCTTGTTTCTTAGAGTGTTGGAGATGGAGCCCTTGGCAGATACTTAGCAGATACTCTACCACGGAAATGCTCCCCAACCCTTAATAAGCACATGTGAAAACCAGTTTTTCTCTTACGCGGTCTTTCCCTCGCTGTCATGCTTGGTGGCACTAGTTCCTTTCTTGCCCAGCAGTGAGGCCACCTTCTCAGCATCTCCATTCTCCACAGCCTGCAGCAGGCGGTCATCGTTCTTGTTCCACTCATTGGTCTGTGGAGCAAGAGGTAGAGTTAGAAAGGTGAGCGATATCAGCCACGTCCTTGTCTCCCTGGGCCAAACCAAGCCCTGCTCCCCCCAAAAACACCTTCACGAATGCCTTCAGCTTCACTGTGGGAACACCCAAGGAAGCTGGTTTTCCCAAAGAAACAACAGTTTAATGAAATATCAGCCATCAGCAAATTCCAAGATAGGGTCACTCCCTTCAGCCATCCTTCAGAAGATGAAGCAACAGAGAGTACACGACGGGCCGGTTTACTCATTAGCTAACTGCTAGCTAACCTTGACAGCTGGTGTCTGAAAATGCAGGCCTCTGACCTAGTGCCCGGTTCACTCAAGTGCACTGTGCTACCAAACCAAACCGGCTAGCAGGTCAAGTTTACCAAGGGTTTAAACACAAGCTATTCCTTCTGGCCCGTTCACCAGGCCTTGATTCTCTGAGCTGTCTGCAGGTTTTAGCAGCTGTCCAGGCTGCCGACTCAATAAAGTATCACTAGAGACAGAAGTTGTCTCTGATCAAGTTATTAGACAACAAAGCCAGTGAGGCTCAGGGAGTGAATTCTGAAAACTCTGAGAAACTGTTAGTGAGTGCCACAAGAAATAGTCCAGCTCTGTATGATTACTTTGAATTGTATTATCATCAGTGTGTCTGGGCCACCGTCATCCATATTCCTAGTCCAAGTGTACTCACAAGCAAAATAGTAGGCATTATCTTGACTACAAACCAAGCTTCCTCCTGAGGGGAAGACAGAAGTGCATGGCCAGGACACCAGCTTGTATTACTAGACTATGCAGCGTCACTTAACTGTTGCGCACACACACTAAGAAAGAGATTGTAGTTGATTTCCCCCATAGTGCATTTTATAAACAAAAAAAGAAACAAAAGTTTCCCTGAAGTGCATTTAGAGCTAATGACCTCTAGCTACACTATGCTAAATGGGAAAAGTATGGTCCCCTGTAAAATCCTTCCCTAACCTAAACTGACTAAACTGACTAAATTCTGAATTGGGCCACTCAGAAGAATGTGGAATCTTAATGCGTGGAAGTTAGAGCACTTAAGCTGGGCAAGGCCCCGTGCATGGATTTTCTGTCTATTGCCACCAGGGTACTCCATTATTTAGAAAAAAATCCAGCCAGGCATTGGTGGTGCACACCTTTAATCCCAGCACTTGGGAGGCAAAGGCAGGTGGATCTCTGTGAGTTCCAGACCAGCCTGGTCTACAAGAGTTAGTCCCAGGACAGCCTCCAAAGCCACAGAGAAACCCTGTCTCACACACACACACACACACACACACACACACACACACACACACACACGCCCAAAAAAAGAAAAAAATCCGATGATGACGTTCCCTAAATCACTTCCAGACGGATCTCTGGGGATGACGCAGCAAGGGAGGTCTGGAGGGCAATGGCCCTGCCTGAGGTGCCAAGTGACTGACCCAGGTTGTATGAACCTCTCTGAGCAGATGAAGCTGAGAGAAGATGGCTTCTCCTACTCAGATGCTCAATAATCTGCAGCACCAATCAGTCCGTGAGTGCTGCATACTGGCTCATGACAGGCACAAGGGACAAGAATGGATGAGCGTACATAGCACGGACCTTTAGAGTTTAAACAGAGGAAGACCAGAGCAAGTTGAGAAAGGCAAAAAAGGTGACCCCACTTCCTTCATTTTCCTCAGGAACCTCTCCAGACACTGCCACCTGCCAGATTATCTCCTCAGCCAGGCACAACATGGGGGCATGAATGATTGAGACACCTCTCTTAGGAATCTAGAAGCAAATCTCTCTTCCCTACCCTTATCCCTATTGTCCCCTATCCCTCTGCCAAGAGACACAGCATTGAAATCAAGCACTAAAAGAAACCTTTAAAAGTTGTCTCGTTCAATCTACAGTCAAAAGAAAGGATTGGCTGGATAAGGAGATGAAGTTTGACTTTCTCTCTTGACGTTCCAATGTAATCCATTTGTACCCCAGGATCAAGAAAGGTTTCCAGACACCACCACATATGGACAATGTCTCTTCCTTGCTCTCTGTGAGCATCCTCTCCTCTAAGAAGCCTTAAGACAGGCCCCACACTGGTCACTTTAAGAGTTTTCTACCCAGTTTTGGGTTAAGCTAACATACTAAAAGCAAAACAGAATAGGCACTGCCAGGTGCTCAGGTTTAATAACACTGAATGCCTTATGAGACATCAGGCTCATGAAAGCATGTGTACACTGGGCTGTGACAGCAAGTACTTCTTATTAGAAAAGCATAGTAAGACAATGAAAGTTGCTGCTTAGAACACTCTGTCACCCACCACCTACACACAGGACAACTTCTAAAGCTGACCAGGCCCTGTAGGCTCCCAGGGCCTTCCTGGTGACCTCTCTGTGCTACTCTGCTCTGCTGTGTCCTCAGGGGCCACCTACGCAGCTCCACTGAAGCCTCCCGTCTAGACGAGATGAAATACGGCGTCCTGGCTTATGTTCGAGGCTTCTGGTTTGCTCGTTTTATCCCAAACCCTCACTTCCCTGAAGACAGTGAACTCCAGCTTTGCCGTCTTCCATCCCCCGGTGCCTGGAGAATGCTCAGTACGTGCTCCCTGTTGACTAACCTAAATCTCTCTTGATTTAGCAAATATTTGCACTGCCAATATAAAATTCATTCTCTTTTAAACAATTAAATCATGTTTCAATCTTTCAAAAATACATTTATAGGGTAAATGGGTCCAACTTCCTTAGCTCTTCCACAAAAAGGCCAGTTTTCCAAGATTTTTAATCATGTATACTTCCCGAAAATTTCTTCACGACTAAGATGCCAAACCTCATAAATTCAATCAGGGTGAGCCAGTGTCTCCCTCACAAGAATCAACCAGATGGTGGGTGAGTCTGCAAGTCTGCAGACTCTGGGTCCCATTCTAAAGATTCTGACCCAGGGATTTAAGAGGATTCCCAGGAGTCCAATAGGTCCAGAGCTATTCTCACTGTTCCCACTCAAGGACATCTAGCATCTAGCCAAGGCTTGCTAGAGACTTTATGTGAACCAATTCTGTCCTCCACAGAGGTTGCTAGAAACAAATGTTCAGAAGAAAGATTAACATGCAAAGCCTCACTTAGTCTCACTGTATGCATATAAAGAAAAATTCAGAAGAATTCTACACACCATGTAGAAACTGATACAAAGAAAACAAGGCCACGGTTGTGGTAAAGGCCAGAATGTAGGTTAGGAGGTGGGGTGTTGTGTCTGGTGAGAAGGGATACATGGAACTACACAGAGGCCCTGGTCTGTTCTGCAACCTGGTTAGTGGTTCCATAGACACTCACTTGGTAACTATCCGTTAAACCATATATCTGTGTATGTCTTCTATAGGAAACTAGCAAATCACATTTCTCCTACTCCCTCCCTCTCCCATTTACAGAACAATAACATCTCGTGGGTCAGTTTCTGGCTAAATTGACATTGGGTCAAGGGGTTATGGATGGACACATTCCCACCCATTTCTTTATTTCTACTATTAAGACAAACCTGCTGCCAAAACCTGGCTCTTAATTGTCTGGGAGACTCATAAACACACACAGTGATGAAGCTACAGGTTTTCATCAGATTCATGCACATACACATAAAACATGTATGTAGTTTCAAAGGGTCCACTGAGCTTCCCAGGTTGGTCTCAAACTTGATCTGTAGCCATGGGAATCCTTAACCTTGTGTGGCTCCTCCCCCAGCCTGTGGACTGGTTGAGATGATGGGTCTACACCATCAAACTGAGCTTATTATTCTTGAACTAGACGATCTGCCCCATTCCTGTCTAGCTAATACTCCACGAATCTTTTTAACATCTACAATAAACATCTACTTCTACAGCTACAATCTGACAGTCCATTATGTGGAGGCAGGTAACACTTTAATGCAAAATTTCTACTACGTTCCTCTGAAATCACATTTTAAAGGACCCTAGAGAAAGCTCCCTGGACACAAAATTATTTTATTGAATGCAGCTTCGTTTTTCCAGGAGACTGTTTAAACAGACGTTATTTCAACAGAGCAGGAGGCCACATTTGCAAGTTCAGGAAGCCATATGTTACACTCCAGAGACATGTGTAATGTGTCAGCTATGAAGGGCTGCATGTGGGAAAGGCAGACCTTACCCTCAATGTGGGCTCCCGACATTCCTGCTAATATATCACAAGTGAGATTTTCAGTGGCTAGCCAGTAAGTCTCCTAGCTATCAAATCATTTCCAAATGACACCTACTTGCTCACAGCTCTTTTCTTGAAGCTTGGCCTCTGAAAGCCCTGACTGTCTCCATCCAGGGGAGCAAATGGCATGTCATGGTGACGAATGCTGGGGCTCTGGCAACTAGCAACATCTGCCCTTGGCCAGACATGGCATCATCTTCTTTTATTTTGGTTTAACCAAGAAAAACTAAAAAACCAGTGGAAATCCAGTGGTCACAGATATCTCGTCAATGGCAGGCTTGAGTTTTGAAATAGATCAGTCCAGGCAAAGTAGTCTAGTGGCACAGAAGTGAGCCAGGAGGGAAAAAGATAGTTCTTGGAGTCATTAAGAAAGATGCTAAAGCCCAAAGCACTACAACCTGAAATAGCTCTTATTGTATGGGGTTTCCTGGAGCAGTCATCAGGGGAAACCTATTTGATAGATTATGTTTAGAAATGTTTCATTTTTCTGCCTAGTTTGTAGAGAAGAGCGGATTGTTTTGCCAATATAATCAGCAAAGCGAATGTAGAAGGCAAATTGTATTTGTACTGGGAAGGTTTCAGATTCATGCTATACAGGAAAAAAATGTACATACTTTAAAATTTTAAAAGGGGATGATAAACAGGCAAGCTTCATGGCCCTAACTAGTTTTCTCTGTCACTGTAATAACCAATGCTTAGTAATGTCTACCTACTAGATGTAAAGTAATAAAGAGGCTATAGATGTTTGTTACAAAGAAAAGAGACAAGACCTATCATTTGCTCATTCATTCAACAAGTATTTATTTCATAGCCCTGACTGGATTTTCTATAAAATTGCAAAGATAAATTATGATATTACCAGGAGTATGCCAACAGTAATAGCTAAAGTCACCAAAAGTGAGTGGAACAGAGAGCCAACTCCATAAAAAAGGAGAGAGAACTCTCAGGTGGGAAAGCAAATTTCTATACCAGATCATGAACCAGATTGTGCAGTGGGTGATATTTAGGTAAATGGGGAGGAATCATGGGTGAAGGATGCAGATGCATTCGGTAGATGGTGTAGACATGGGTGAATTGATGCAGATGCATTCGGTAGATGGTGTAGACATGGGTGAATTGATGCAGATGCATTCGGTAGATGGTGTAGACATGGGTGAAGGATGCAGATGCATTCAGTAGATGGTGTAGACAGGAGATGATCCAAGGAAAGTCTTACAAAACTACTCTCTTTAGCAGTCACAGAAAGCCTGCAGTACCAGCACCTCATGACACAAACATATGACTTTTCTCCTACTGCAGGGAGCCCAGCCGTTGCACAAAGACCTTTCCACAGTGTTCAGTGACTCTGGAGCAGCAGCAGAGATGCCCATTTAAGAATGAGTTCTGCTACATTTCATTTCAGATAATGCACATCTAGGTCATGCTGTGTCTGCTACTCACCCAAAAATCTGTCACCCTCTGTTTACTGAGCCATGCCATGGCTCCTGAGGCCTTTCCATATTAGAGGCAGAACACTATGTTACGGACATAAGATAATTACAAACACCTCCCCCCAAGATCAGGCAGGCCATTCTACCATCAGACTGCAACATACTACTCTTACTATTGGTCAGGGAAGCATCACCTCCTGGGTTTTTGGTCCTGGATTGTGTAAAAATGGAGAAGAGGAGCGAAGAGTGCAAATATGCATGGATCCACTCTCCACTCTTGCTGTGGATATGACTGTGTCAAGTTCCCAACTCCTTGAGTACCCTGCGATGGTGTGCTGTATTCCTGAACTGTGAGCCAAAGAAACCCTCTCCCCTAAGTTATTTTGTCAATGTAGTTCACTGCAGCTACAGACGACACTGAATAGCTTTTTTTCTTCTTCTTTCTGTATCACAAGCCACTATGGTGAATTCTTCGCTACCTGATCTTTTGTCTGGGGCAGCAATTATACTTACATTCTCCATCATTTTACCATAGTCCATCTGCTGACTATACTGACCAATGTTAAAACACAACAGTTAAACACATCGGGGACTGTAGCACAGTGAAAGAGCATTTTCCCAGTACCTGGGTTTGATCCCAAGCCCTGGAAGATAGATAGATAGATAGATAGATAGATAGATAGATAGATAGATAGATAGATAGAGCTATGCAACTTGTGATCAAAGATTCATTGAGACTTAACTAAATCTAGAAACAGAAAAGACAATTTTTCCCTCCATAGAGAAAATTTGCTTCATCTAACTGCATTCATATTGCGATGGAGAGATAAAGCTAAGGTACCAACTCTGTTTAGTCCTGGGAATAAAAAGATGGGAACAAATAATCTTGTTCCTCAAGGAGCCTCCAGGCTTTGAGGACAGAAACACACCCAATAACTGCCAGGTTTATAGATAGGTGCTAGGAAAGAAGTCCCGTGAACATCCAGAGAGGGTACTAATACCACCTTAAAAAAATTAAAAATGTTCCACTAGGAACTTCACTACATAATAATTATATGAAGTCAGTAATATTTGCAGCTCATTTTGCACATGAGGAAACTAGAACGATTAAAGGACTTGGATACCATCACTCCATTCACAGTTCAGTTCATTTTTCTTAAGAGGAGAAAGTAATAATACCTCAATGGAAAGAGAAATGAAAGGAAGGAACTTTTACAGTGAAAAAGACTAAAGCAAATGCAGAGACTGAGACAAGCAAAGGAAAAAGTGGAGAGAGGATGCAAAGGGAAGGGGAGCATGTGGGAATATCTGACAAGAGGGTCTGGGAGGAGGTGGACTCAGGCAAGTGGTTGATCACTGAGAGGCTTGTATTCTGATTCTGAGATGGAGGGAGAATGGACAGAGAGGCAGATGTATAGTGTGGGGTATCACAATGTGTGTTTTATGGCTTTTATGGCTTCTTGGGGAAGGAGAAGTCAAAGCAAGCAGAGTCAGTAGTAAGTAAAAACAACACACACACACACACACACACACACACACACACACACACACACACACACACACACACACACACACACACCCCACACACGCAAGCACACACTAGTGATGTTCCCAATAGTTCACGGAATTGACAGTGGAAGCCATGTGAAAAAGGGAAGGTTTTCAAGTAGCCATGAAAGTCTGGCTGGGAGCAGAAATCATAACTATATGAAGCAACTATTTGGTGATGCCAGGTGATGTTCTCTTGGAAGATGGAGTAGAACAGAAGGAATCGGTCATTAGCCCTGGGCAGAAGCTGCAAGAGCGGGTTCAAGCACAGACTCTGAGGCCAAGGCCATGGGATGTGCCAGTTAGAGATAACCGGAAGTGACTGTGGTATGGGGGAGACCGTGTGTAGACAGGTCCAGGACTAAGTCCTACAGACTAAGGGCAGGTGTTAGACAGGCTATTTACAAGAAATATGAAGGTTCAGAAAAGAAATGAGAATTCTGGGTGACATCAGGGAATAACTCAGATGTTAGGATTTTCAGCCCCAAACTGAAAAGGTGACATCAGAGTGACCCACAATAGCTGGCGGAGTGACTGCCAGCTGAGAAAGAGGAGATGGTGATGTAGGGCAACTGGGTGGATTCTTATTTTGTTCATTTCCTACATGTGTAGTTAGTTCCTTCCAGCTTACTTCATTTAAATCTCCATGACCTCTTACAGTGCATTGAACAGTGTCCCTAGAAAATCAACATCCTCAGGCTGGAGAAATGGCTCAGTGGTTAAGAGCATTGACTGCTCTTCCAGGGGACCTGGGTTCATTTCCCAGCACCCACATGGCAGCTCACAACTGTCTGTAACTCCAAGTTCTGACACCCTCACACAGACATACATGCAGGAAAAAGACCAATGCACATAAAACAAGAATAAATAAATTATTTCAAAAAAAAAAAAAAGAAAATCAACATCCGCCCAGAACAGTGGTTCTCAACCTTCCTAATGCTGCCACCCTTTAATACAGATCCTCATGTTGTGATGACCCCCCATCATAAAATTATTTTTGTTGCTACTTCATAACTGTAATTTTGCTACTGTCACGAATCATAATGTAAACATTTGTGTTTTCTGATGGTCTTAGGAGACCCCTGTGAAAGGGTCATCTGACATCTGAAGGGATTGCAACCCATAGGTTGAGAACCACTGTCCTACAAACCCAGAATATGACCTTATTTGGAAATTGTCTTTGCAGATTTCTTTTACGATGAGGCTTTACTGGTGTCAGGTGGGTCCTATGTCCGGTGAATTGTATCCTTATAAGAAAAGAGACTGAAGGCCTAGGAAAGGTGACTGTGTAATGATGGCAGCAGAGGCTGAAGTTGTGCTGCCAGGTGAGACACACCAACCCTGAAGGAACCACCAGGGATTAGAAGAGGAGGAGAAGCAGTCTTCCCTTGAGTCTTTGCAGGACGCATGGCTCTGGTAGCCCTGTGACTTGGGACCTCTAAACTACAGCGTGTGGCAGAATGCATTTCTGTGTTCTTAAATCCACCCAGCTGTGGCGGCAATCTGCTACAGCAACCCTGGAAAGCAGCTGAAGAGGTAGGTAGGCAAGTACTGTGTTCCTCAGAACATAGATCTTGTTCTAAGTTCCAGTGTTACACTGTGGAGACCGTAAAAGCCTAGACTCTAGGAACTACTGATTCTTTTGGGACAGGAGGTATCTCAGGGTTACTATGAAGAGACACCATGGCCATGGCAACTCTTACAATGGAAAGCATTTAATTGGGGCTGGCTTATAGGTTCAGAGGTTTAGTCCATTATAATCCTGGCAGGAAGCATGGCTGCACACAGGTAGACATAGTGCTGGAGAAGGAGCTGAGAGTTCTACAGAGTTCTACATCTGGATCTGCAGGTGGTAGGGGGAGAGAGAGAGAGAGAGAGAGAGAGAGAGAGAGAGAGAGAGAGAGAGAGAGAGAGAGAGAGAGAGAGAGAGAGAGAGCGCCACTGGGTCTGGCTTGTGCTTTTGAAAGGCCAAAGCTGACTCCAGGTGTTATACTCCCTCCAACAAGGCCACATCTTCTAGTCCCTGCCAAGTGGTTCCACTCTCTAATGACCAAAACATCCAAGTAGATGAGCCCATAGTGGCCATTTCTATGCAAATCACAACAGGTGGTGAACAAGTTGACTGAGCCAGAACACCAGGAGGCAGCCATGCAGGGCAGAGGAAGAGACCTAGGTCTGGAAGCATTAAGGCTGGAAAGAGAACTAAACCCTTTTCTATTTTCTCCCTTCCCTCCTTCCCACCTTCCCCAGCAGAGGCCAGAGCCTTGCACACTGAGTTATACCCCCTAAGGTCCTCTAACTCCCTTTTATACCCAGGAACCATACTTAAGACAAACTCAGTATTACCCATGGAAGTTGGTAGTTATACAAAAGCAATTGAAGAGTGATTATTTGCTTTAGTAACCTGTTCACAGTAAGACCTCTGTGAGGAACAATCTCTTAAAATTTTTATGAACACACATATGAGATGATTTATATGATTTATTTTTAAAACACCTTATTTAAGAGAATGGACTATGGTCTGAGAATTTTTTTTCACATGTATTTAAACACAATGATCAGCTACAGCTTCTAAGTCTTGCTCTTTGTGTAAGTGACACAACAGAGAAATCACATGAAGCCCCACAATGGGTTTATCCACAAAAGCTGCTCACATGTGTTTTAGGGTCTACACTGTCGAAGTGGGGGGGCAGGGTGGTTTCCAGACTGATCATATGCGGCACCATTCCCATTACAGATGCTGAAATTGCACAGAAGAATAAAATGATGGCAAAAGAAACTCATTATCCATGAAAACAGCTCTTAAAGAAATGTGTTCAAAGTGAACTCTTAACGTTCTATCTTCTGATATGCCCACTCTGGCCTTTCCCAGAATCATTTCAAGATTGAAAACAGAGGTATTCAATGGGTTTGGAGTCTATCACAATTGTCTATTATTCATTTGAGGACTTAATTTGTGGATTAAAAAAAAGTTAAGAGAAACTCTTACTCCTGATGTCTTAACCCTAGGGGGTATGTAAGTTATAAATGATATGGATTTGAGAGGTGTCTCCCAAACATCTCCACTTCACACTGCTATCTGAATTAGAAACAGGGTCTTCGAACATCAAACCAGTTAAGGACTCACAGACAAAAATATCCTGACTTTAGGGTGGATCCTAAATCCAACAACTACTGTTTTTTATAACATATGGAACAACACACGGGACATGGAGAAGAAAACATTAATGATGGAAGCAGAGATCAGACTGTGGTGTCCAGAAGACAAGAATACAGGACGACTAGCATCCACCAGAAGCGAGGACAGGGATGGGATGGAATTTCCTTCGGGACCTGCAGAAGACGTGAGCTAAATGCTGCGTTGCCTTTGGAGTTTCTGACCTCCAGAATTGCTAACCATTCTTTAAGCTTCACAGTTTGTAGTCATCTATTAAGGCAGCCCTGAGATACCAACCCAGTGACATACAGAGAGAAGGCTGCTCATTTTCCACCAGGTGGCCCTTGATCCTCCATCCGATTGGTTCCATAACC
The DNA here is from genome assembly GCF_003668045.3 of Cricetulus griseus. NCBI lineage: Eukaryota > Metazoa > Chordata > Mammalia > Rodentia > Cricetidae > Cricetulus > Cricetulus griseus. Next base: position 343,889,517 of record NC_048595.1, read on the forward strand.
TCTGAGGCAACCACATACTTCTCTAGTCTGTTCTGTGTTCTCAATCCCTGGGCTAAGCAGTGTGCTTAGCTGGGTTCAAATCCTGGCCCTTAAGTCATTTAACTTTGTGCATTTCAGTTTCCCAAACTGTAAAACAGAGTTGCTAATAACACACCTTACATATTGATAGATGGACTCCTCAATACCACACTGTAGACCTATTGGGACACTTTTCAATGAAATCACTCTGTTAGAATACAGCCAACTATGTTTGGATTCTACATGACATTCCAAAGCTTTAGGTCACCATTCTAATTTTCTATATATTTTGTCACAGGTACTAGAAGCCTCATTTCATTAAGTGATTTAAGTAGTCCAAATATGACACATATAAGCCCAGGATTTCTTGTTCCTAGATGTTATTTGCTATTTATTTCTGTAATAATGCCTGGGTCTGAACTAGGCTTTCTACACGCACTAGGCAAGAGCTCCACCCCAGAGGTTAATTTTAAGTAGTCTGCATATTTTAATGGATTTGAAGCAAAAGACACCATTGATTTATTTGTAACAGAACACTTAATAGTCCTCAAGAAAGGGCATATTTGTTGTAGCTTTTCTAAACTTCAATAATAGGAAACTCAGAATAAACTCCAATATCCACCCACAAGGGAAAAAATCGAGTTCCAAGAAATTACTTCTGCCTGATGTTAAAGGCAGAGGTCAGTGCTTTTTAACAGCATAGAAAAGGGGTAAGAGGCCCACTATCAGTCTGATGTGTCCCAGGCCTCAGAAGAGCCTCTGTGTAGGTGGCCCTCCGACACCATCGCCACCCCAGATCTCAGAGGACACAGGGCCTCCCAGGCAGGCCCAAGAAAGCTCAAATCCTCCGCAGAACAGTTCTGAGAGCAGCAGAGAAATCAGTTAAAGATACTACCAGATGTAGAATACTCTGAAAAACCTCACAAAAGTTCCTACGTAGGAAGCTGTACTCATTACTCTTTCAGAGCCCAAAGCGGAGCCTTGCCTTCGAGTTTTATGACTCAGCTAGACTCTGAGTGATAAATGGGCATGAACAAAAAACACCAAAAGGAAGAAAAGTCTAATCAAGCAAATAAGTGCTTGCTATATGTCTGAGGCCATGGATTTTGAACCTACTCTAATATAAATGCCAGGTATCTGCCACTTGACCATTCCTTTAAAACCAGCAAGTTTACTGACAATAAAAAACAATGAAATCATTTAAAAACAACGCTTTTGAAATTCAGAAACTCTATGTCTCGGGGCATACAACATATTATCTCTTATTATAGAAACAATTTCTACAGAAAGATATTAGGTGTTCAGCTATTCGTGTCCCAATGACTGTAAGCTCAAGGACAGACACTGTGGTTTTTCCATCTCATCTTGGGGACCTAGAACAAGGGTCCCAGCCAGAAACGAACAGAGTGTTATTTGGTGGATGAGTAAAAAACTCAGCAGAATACTGCCACTAAAAATATTGAAAGAAATCCATCTTCAAGCCTGCCTCAAGATCCCTCTTCTTGCTCATTGCCAACTATTTGAATGCTTTTACCTTGACATGTTCATCCTGACAGCTCCCTGATACTGGGCAGCAACTGGATCCCTTCTGCCAAAGTGAAATTAAACTCTGGACACCGGTAGGGGAAAACCACAGAGTTCCAATGCCACTCCCAACTTCTGAAAAGTTATATAATACAATGCTAAAAGGTATGGACCCTGAAGTCAGCCTCTCTGGGTCACTCACTGCGGGCTCCATCCTGTGACTTGGGCAAGTTATGTTATCCTTCTGTGCTTTGGTCATAGAATAAATGATAGTAAGAGTAATCTCTGTTTGGGGGTGTTGTGAGAATTAAATGGATCTGATATTTCTAAAATAGTATCTGGCAGAGAGTAAAGCACTCAGGAAGCACTGGCTAATTTGCTTATTACTCACAGTCCTATGGGACATTCCATTGTTCTTTTAAATAATGGAGCCTTTTCTCTAGGCTTAGTGGATATCCACTCTCACAATATATACCCAGAGCCAGGTTCAGATCTGCTGACTGGTTCTAGCAGAGAAGAGATACTGCTGACAATATATAAGTCCAGGAGCCTCTCCAACTCTGCTTGGCCAGAGAAACACTGCCTTCTAAGATTCTGCAGTGGTATGAACTTGGGGGAATTCATTAAACATCTTAACAGTTTTAAATGATATATCACTTTCCCAGTAAAATGAACTGCAGAATATAAATTAAGGGACACTTTGCATCACCATGGAAAATTATGGAAGGATATGCCCAACCTAGAGACTGTGGGATATATCTTGCAGTTCTAGGTCAAGTGGGACAAATTTGGAAAAAAAAATTTTTTTAAAAACCCACTAGACCATGAATGCTAATAAACTGCATTCTTGTCTGCCAGGAAAACCCCTGGAAAAGAGCCCAACAAAAGCCCCCACTCCTGGCGCCTAAATCAGAGGGAAGAGCGGAGGTTAGCATGGTTCATGCCTTCCTGACTTCAGCTTGGTCACCAAGAGGTGCACTATCTTTCTACAGCACAATAAACATGGAAGGACACGTGGGGCCAGGGTGTCTAGAAGGCAATCACATAGGAAAGGGTTCCAGGACACCATTGCCATCTATCTAATCATTTTCGTTGTAAGCGCCTCCTGCTGCAACTGTCCCCAAACCACACATTCCTCAGGAGCCTGGGCCTCTAAACGGCAACACAGAAGGATGGACTGATTTCCTTTCTGCTTGCTTCCGCCCTGGTGAATGGAGATATCTGAAAAGCTTTACTACATCCAGCAGGCTGCCTTATTCAAGTCCACACAGACATGCCCTTCCCTATATAAATGCACGCTGTGACAAACAGCAGTTTCTACAAAAAGAAGGACAAGCTCTTTGAGTAACTGTAACGCATTTGTTCCTGCAAAAATAAAATTACACTCTTCCAGAAACCAAAGTGGTGTTCAACCAGGAAAAAAAAAATAGATGTGTCCATGACACTGAAGAATAAGCTGGACTCAGGGACTAGTGTTTGCAGAGGCCAACTGTGAGATGTGCTGGATGCAGTGAGGAACACATTGAGTAATGCAGAAAATCTCAACTCAGGCTGAAATGGAGAGAAACAAATGGAAGCAAAAGGAGGAGGAAAGATATTAATGGAAGACCCGGGAAATAAATGATGTAGGAATTGAAGTAAAATTAAGAAATAGCAGGCATTGGTGGCTCATGCCTTTAGTCCCAGCACTCAGGAGGAAGAAGCAGGTGGATCTCTGTGAATTGAGGCCTGCCTGATCTACAGAGTGAGTTCTAGGACAGGCTCCAAAGCAATATAGAGAAACCCTGTCTCAAAAAAACAAAAAACAAAAAAACAAAAAACTTAAGAATAGTGAAATTTTATTGATTTAAGGAAAAAAGAAAAACTCACATGCTGTCAGGGAGAAGAGCAAGTTATTTTCAAAGGCTTTTCCAATTCAGGCTGGCTCAGATTTTCCCAGAAGACCACACATTAGTGGTCTGTTTTAAGCAGAGGTTAGTGGAACCAGGCATTATTACCCTGCCATCCTCTCCTTGGTAGTCCTGTGGACATGAGGACAACAGAAGACACTGCAGGCAGAGCCTGCTTCTAGCCAAATGGAATTGAACAGATTTGTAAAAATTTGGGCCGGTTGACCAGGAAGCAAATCAAAATAACGACACAGGAATACAGAAACTGATATGAATGCCAGGAAGTTATCATTGTTACAAAAATAATAAAATAAACGTGGAGCTTAAAAACAAAAATGTGATATTAATTGTCATGGATCTACACTAAACAGATCAGAGCTACATGTTCCCGACACCATGTTTTCCTACAAATCCACTGTTCTTGCCTCCATAGCATGATCTAATAGATGGTAATCTACGAGGAATGGATGGTAGGTGTTAATTAGGAAAGCCCATGGGTCCCAGTAGAATTTAAAAAAATTCATGTCTTGTTTATGTGTATATGCATAATATATAATATTAAAGTATACATACTATATAAATAAAATGTTTGGATATGTGCTTGTGAGTACAGGTGTCCACAGTCCACAAAAGAGGTCAGGTCTCCTGGTGCTGGAATTGCAGGCAGTAGTAATTGGCCCTATATGGGGCTGGGAACCAAACTTGGGTCCTCACAAAAGCCCTCTTAATCACGAGCCCTGGCATTTCAAAGACTAAACTGTTCTCAAGAATTTCATACTAATTTTATGCTCACAATATCCTCCTTAACTTCTCTAAAGTCCTAGCCCAGTTCAAGTGTTACCATCTATCCCCTTACATCTGGCAAGCAACTACTTTTACACTGACCATACTTCTGGGCTATTCTATTTAGCATGCTGAATATCCAACAAACACTCTATATCCAGCTCAGAATTTGTACACAATTTAGACAACCAAGTACAGCAAACATTAAAACTATTACTCTTAGTTTTTTGTAACAATAAAGAATTTCCTAACTTTTCTCACTGTTAACACAATCCGTTAAAAAAATCATCTTTGAGATTTCCATGAGAATGTTCAAGTTTAACCAAAACTTCAATCTACATAAGCAAAAAACTTTTTTCCAAGGTATGTGTATAGCTATGGAATTTTAAGCCACTGGGGAGTTAAAACTCTGTGTGTTTTTCCCCCTTATTTATTTGGGGGGAATGTTTAGAAGTGCTTACCACAGAGATCTGCTAGGAAGGCTGAACGGGTTAATATGTTAACACACTTAATCATGTTCCTTGCCTACATTAGGTGCTGAATAAGCATTTGGTGTCATGTATGCTGCAACAGCACCAGGGCTGGCGATGTCACAGGAAATGAGACCCATAACCGGTTCTTAACTCAGGGTTAGAGGCTGATACTGGCTGGGTCTGTAGAGACAAGAAAATATAGACTTTATGCCATCATCTCTCTACATGCTCAAATTCCACCCTGATTTATTACACTCTAGCCACTTAAATAAACCTTGTAGAATTGCTTTCCCTGAAATACTTTCTTAATAAATTACAAAACAGTTACAAGAGAAGATGAATGGCATTTGGAGGCTCTTTTGACAAATTAAGTGACTTCTCATTTTTTTGGTCTTCAAAATGAGGACTACAACATAATAATTTTAAAAGTCACTTGGAAGAATTCATCCTGTAATAAAGGCAGTTTTCCAAATTAGCACATACATTTACAAATGCCAAATAGTGTTTAAGACATCCAGTTGTTGAAATACAAGCCAGATTGTGGAATGAGGTAATAGTTATTAAGCCAACTAAGACAGAAGAAAAAATAATTGAGTAAAAGCTTTCTGTGAAGAGATTTTTTAAAACTCAGAGATTTGGAGAAATGTCAGAAATCATCAGAAACTAAACACACAGAACACCTCAAATAACAGACATTTGATAAAAGCATGCATTCTAGCCTTTTATTACATTTAATAGTGTAAGTTCTGACTTTCTTTTAATTATGTGGAAGGGGTGTTCTGGGCACATGTATACATCCATCTGTGGGAGCCAGAGGTACCTAACCCTTAGAGCTGGAGTAACCAACAGCCATGAGCTCCATTATGCGAGTCTTGGGAATTGAACTTGGGTCCTCCGTAAGAGCAGCAAGCACCCTTAACCACTGATCCATTTCTCCAGCCTCCAGTTATATATGTAAACTGGATTAATTGTAGAATTACTAGGAATAAAAAAATAAAATAATAGCATCACTTTTAGTCCTATCACTCAAGGATAAGAGTGTTCTTAGTTGCATGACCCACTAGGACAAGAGAAAACTAGGCGAGACTGGTTTTGTATGCTGTCCATTTTTAGTATTTTACACATGCACTAGGGATACATACCCTTTCCTTTGTACCAATAGGTTAAGTAAAGCAGCACCATGCTAATTTGCTTTTTAAAAGCTCTTTAAAGAATCTGCAGCCATCAAATGTCTCCTGGCAGTACAGCTCTACAGCCAGACAAAGAAGTCTACGAGTAAGTGGCCATCCTAGTTTGCATTCTGTTGCTGTGCCAAACACCATGACCAAGAGCAACTCTGGGAAGGTAGGGGCTTACATCAGCTTACAGGCTGCAGTCCACCATCAAGGGAAGTCAGGCAGGGGCCAGGAGGCAGGAACTGAAACAGAGAGCACAGAGGAATGCTGCTTGTGCTCCATGGCCACAGTGAGCTGGGCCATTCTACATCAATTAGCAATCAGGAAAATATCCCCCACAAACATGCCCACAGGACAATCTAAGGAAAGCAACTCCTCTATTGAGATCTCCTCTTCCCAGATATGATCAGGCTTGTGTTAAGATATGTCAGGCGGCACAGTGGTATTGAGTTCCCGGGTGCTACCAGGCTTTCAGTATTCAAGCAGCCCTGACAGGAGCACCTTTTTACATGCATGCCTGTGTCCTGCAATGCTTACAGTAACTTCAACAATAACAAATGCTACTGGACTCTATCTTCCCAACCTGCCACTTAATACCTCAGTTCCCAAGTTTAAAGATTGTTTCTTTTAAATCCTTGGGATCACTAATATCAGACAATGTAAGGGCTTTCACTTCTATTAACATTCCCTTGGCACTTAAGCATCTGTAATAAATCTTAGTATGACTTCTCTATGACATCAGCTTTAAAATACCAATGTCATTGCTAAGAACAAAACTACTATATGGCTCATCTCCAAAAACATTGAGGCCTCCTATCTCCTCCAGAGGTTACCTGAAGGTTAACTGTTAGTCAGCTATCCATCATTTTGCAAAATACCTGAAAAGATCATCTTAAAGCTGGAAGGATCTATCTTGACTTATGGTCTCGGGCTTTGGCCCATGGTCCCCTGGCTGTGTTCTTTCTAGAAAGTGGCAAGATATAATAGCATGGCAGAAAACAGGTACAGCAAAGCTGCCTTATCTTCATTATCCCACGATGGCTCCTGAGCAAAATCTACGCTTTCGGGGAAGGAATCTACTTCTTCCCACTGGGTCCTACTTCATAAAGTTCCTGCCACATTCAAATAACACCATCAAATCTAAAGCCATCAATGGGGTAATTGAGTCACAGGCTTATAGGCCCTGTGATTTGTTCACCTTCTGAAAGTCCAGAACACTGTTCTGAATGCTGCCACACTGGAGTCCACACTTTCAATTGGCTTTTTCAGAGCCAATCAGAGCAGTAAGACTTAGCCCTGGCCAGAGGCTGCCTCTGCATCAAGGAACACTGGGGGAGCATGGCATGCTAGCATTCCCCAGAGGAAGAAGGAAGAGCTCATTCCTCCAGGCACCCCAGCTTCCAAGCTCTTTGCCTCTAGGAGGCAATCAACAGAATCACTGAGTAGGGTACCATCAAGAAGGGAGAGCTACTTAATATCTCTTTTATTAGCTGCCCCCATATATGTAGACTGTTTGTTGGCTACTCCCCACCATGTCTCTGAGCTACTGACAAGAACAGAATAGAAAGCCCAGTATGAGAAAGTAGCACTGGAGAAGTCACCAGTTAACCCAGTTTGGAGTGACATGGATAAGCAGCCTTGGGTGGGATGAATCTGACACCATTATGTAGCCAAACTAGAATGGCTGTCTGCAGTCAGTTAGGTGACCCCTATTATATACAATAGAGGGGCTAGTAAAGGTGTTACCTGGAGGGTAGAAGCCTAAGGGCTTAGGCTAGCACACTCTCTCTGAAGCAGCATTTACTCAGAGAAACAACCAGTATAGACCAACAAACCAGAGGACTAACTAGCTAATTAGAGATGTTCACAATGCCTACCCTTCTAATATACCCCCAATTTCCTTTGTAGCTCCAAACTACAGGCATTTTATCCTTTGATCCCCAGCAGAACACAAGGGAGCAAGAGCACAGTACCTCTTCTCTCTGTTCCGGTGTTTTAACACTGGGTGGACCCATGCTGGAGAAAGGAGATTTAAATGACATTGGGGAATGAGATTTTGGATTGGTCTCTGAAAGTTTTGAATGTTGTCTGGTGTAAAAGGCAAAGAGAAGGAGAGACCTACAACATACGGATCCTGCTGAATGCACACGTGATGGGTTGGAGAGAACTCAGGAAACCAGCTCCCTCTCAAATATAGTTAAATGTCTGTGCTCAATAAATAGGGCATGAGGTCCTCGTTGGGCCACTCATTCATCCAGCAGACTTTTTTGAGTGCCTGTGGGAGAACAGCCCAGTACAGCCCAGGGAAGTTAAATTCCAAGGGAGGGAGGGATTCTGCACAACTTCCCCCAGTATCCTGGCTCCTTCAGACTCCCTAGTCTCACTCTGATAGTCTTCCTCTAATTAACTTGTAAAAAGCATGGAAATGAAATATAGTAAAACCATCTGGGTCTTTCTCTTTCTTTTTTAGCAACATACACTTCAGGAAATAAAGCTGAACAGCTCGTGTTTCAGAAACACATGCCATATGGGTGCTTCCGAACCAGAGATAATAAATACCCCAAGTGCTCAGACCAGAGCTAGGGCAAAGGGCTGAGGGAGAGGGAGCCAGGAAGAGCTTGCCTTGTCAATATTATTTCCAAATAAATGGGGGCAGGAGGAATCTGATAAAAAAAATCCTACATTCATCATTACTTTAAAATATCAACAGTCTATGTATTTCATATAATTATTGATAACAACTAAAGCTTTTTGTTTTGTTATTTTGAATTTTCGAGATGGAATCTCAGGCAGATTCTCTTGCCTCAAACTTGTTGCGGCTGTAAAGGGCCTTGAACTTCCAATTCTCTGACCTCCACAGTGCCGTGATGACAAGCATGGACAACCAAGCCTGGCTCCCACGTTTAGATGTAAGAAAGACTCAGAGGCCAAAGAGATAGAAAGGCAATCACTACTTAAGCCTGACAACCCAAGTTCAAATCCCATGACTCACATGGTAGAAGACGAGAATGGATTCTCCCAAGCTGTTCTCTGATCTACACAGGCATGCCATGGCACCGTCACACACAGTACATACGTACATTCTTCTTGAAGATTCAGAAGAATTTGTCCTGGTAGATTTTCGATGGTCACTCAATAGGTTTGCAGTACTCTCATAACTGTACACTACTAATTCCTAGTCTGTTCTTTCCCCACCCTATATAGAGAGGTAACCTTCTCTAGGACACTGGGCTGTGAGTTACAACTTAGCACTGTGATAGAGGAGACAGAGAACCAAGCAAGAAGACAAGTGTCTTCCTTGACAATAGGCAGCACCCTCCCTGAGGTCTGGCCTCCTGAGAAGTTCCTGGACGGCTGGTGAACCCCTGATCCACTCCTCGGCTTTCCTTCCTAATTCAGCTCCAGGGTCAAGTCCATTCCTAAGGACTGTGATTATCTCTCTGTCAAGGCTCTAGGAGACTGACAGCAGACAACTGGAAAATAGCATCCTTCCCCAGACTCCAGAGATGATGGCTGGACACTGGGGTGCCCTTCCATACCACAATCCTCCTGGGTAATGTCTCGCTCTAGGAAGGTCAGGCCTTTCTCTAATTAATCATCAACTGGTCAGCTTTTAACCAGTGTCAAGTCCAACTGCAGCCTTCTAACTGCCCTCTCTGGAGAGGACCACGATCACAGAGAAAGACTGAATCAGAGTATTAGCAAATTAACTTCCAGTTCCTTTCACCATTGTTTTCACTAGTGAGGCACCACCTGCTGGTTTGTAGGTGTTGTTTGTTCCATTCTTTAGTTGGTTGGTTGGGTAACAGTACCAGGAACAGAAAGGCAGGCAGTATGTGAGAACCACAAATAGCCTGAATAGGCTAGAAAATGCAAATCTTCCTGATCCCACAGTATGAAAGCTATCTTCTACTGCTCACTCAAAACTAAGTAAACAGGTATATAAATAAATAATTATCTTATACCATAGATTATCTAAAACACGTAACTGTAAAGAAATGTACCATTCCTATAAAATATAAAATAGATCCCTAATATATTGCTTTTTAGAAAAAGTATTTTTGATTTTGGTGAAGATATCCTAGCTTAAATATATGCATATGGGCATATTTTCTCAATGTATAACACTGCCACCAGTCTGTGCTATACCTGGTCACCAACTCCCTATCTAGCCTGAGCTTGCCTGGAACTTGAATTCTTCCTGCCTCTGCCATTGAATTACAAGTCTACATCATGCTTGGGAACAGTACACATTTTTATCTATAATGTTTTCAAAACTAAATATGACCACATGACAAAATATGTTAACATGCACATTCATAATTTAATACTGTACTTAAAGTTAATGTTTTGTTTTATTTCCCATCAATTTTCCTTCTCTGCCATAACCACTTTGTCTTACTTTCTTCCACTCTAATACACTAAAAGCACTTTTTATCAGTAGCCCACAGACTGGGAAAAGATATTCACCAACCCCACATCTGACAGAAGGATGATCTCCAAAATATACAAAGAACTCAAGAAGCTAGTCTCCAAAACACCAAACAACCCAATTAAAAACTGGGGTTCAGAACTAAATGGACAATTCTCAATAGAGGAATCTAAAATGGCTGAAAGACACATAAGAAAGTGTTTAACATCCTTAGCCATCAGGGAAATGCAAATCAAAACAACTGAGATACCATCTTACTACTGTCAGAATGGCCAAAATCAAAAACACCAACAACAGTTTATGCTGGAGAGGATGTGGAGAAAGGGGAACACTTTTCCACTGCTGGTGGGAGTGCCAACTTTACAGCCACTTTGGAAATCAGTATGGTGACTCAAGAAAATGGGAATCAGTCTACCACAAGATCCAGCAATTCCACTCTTAAGCATATACCCAAAAGAAGCACATTCATACAACAAGGACATCTGTTCAACGATGTTCATAGCAGCACTATTTGTAATAGCCAGAAACGGAAAGCAGCCTAGATGCCCCTCAACTAAAGAATGGATAGAGGAAATGTGGTACATTTACACAATGGAGTACTACTCAGCGGGAAAAAAAACAATGGAATCTTGAAATTTGCAGGAAAATGGATGGAACTAGAAGAAACCATTCTGAGTGAGGTTGGGTTCAATCACAAAAAGATAAACATGGTATGTACTCACTCATATGTAGATTTTAGACACAGAATAAAGGATTACCAGCCTATAATCCACACTGCCAGAGAAGCTAGCAAACAAGGTGGACCCTAAGAGAGACATACATGGTCCCCTGGAGAAGGGGAAAGGGTCAAGATCTCCTGAGCAAATTGGGAGCACGGGAGGAGGGGGAGAAGGGGTGAGGAGGACATGAGGGAGCAGAAAGGTTGAGTCTTGGGAAGAATAGAAGATAACAAGAATGGAGATACTATAATAGAGAGAGACATTTTAGGTTTACAGAGAAATCAGGCACTAGGGAAATGTCTGGAGATCTATGAAGATGACACCAGCTAACAATCTAAGCAACAGAGGAGAGGCTACCTTAAATGCCCTCCCTGGATAATGAGATTGATGACTGACTTATATGCCACCCGACAGCCCTCATCCAGCAGCGGGTAGAAGTAGAAGCAGACACCCACAACTAATCACTGAACTGAACTGGAATCCAGATGCAGAGAAGGACGAGTGAAGAGCAAAGGGGTCCAGACCAGGCTGGTGAAACCCACAGAAACAGCTGACCTGAACATCGGGGAACTCTTGATCCCCAGATTGATAGCTGGGATACCAGCATGGGACTGATCCAGACCCCAAGAACGTGGGTTTCAGTGAGGAAACCTTGGAAATCTACGGGACCTCCTGTAGAAGTTCAGTACTTATCCCTAGCGTAAGTGTGGACTTTGGTAGCCCATTTCACATAGAGGAATACTCCCTGAGCCAAGACACATGGGGGTGGGCCTAGGCCCTATCCCAAAGGATACGATAGACTCTGATGACATCCTGTGGAAGGCCTCACCATCCAGGGGAAGCAGAAAGGACATGTGATAGGTAGGGCTTTAGTTGGGGAGGGGTGGTAGGGGAGGATGGGAGGGACAAGGGAACTGGGATTGTCATGTAAAACAATCTTGTTTCTAATTCAAATAAAAAATGTTAATAAACTCATGCCAATGGAACAAAAAAAGCGCTTTTTATGAGGCAATAAACCGTTATTTTATAGGACATATAACATTCCATAAAGTGAATTTAAGACCTTAATTAACTTGAACATTCTCTCTTTTTTTTTTTGCTTAATATTTAGGTTATTATCAGCAAAGAAATATAAAAAACTGGCCAGAAACCTGTTTATATGTTGTTTCCATTTTGCCTATTGCAGTACAAGGTTGGGATTGAACTTGGGGCCTTGTGCATGCTACAAAAGTGTTCTACTCACTATAGCTGGGCCTCTATAGTTTTAAACAAAAAACATCTTAGATAAAATTCTGGTTATATTGAACATTGGCAAAATATGAGAGTACTGGATAGCATCACTGAAAACAAATGCTCATTATTTAACACGACTTGTATTCTACTGTATCACTTCAGTGGCTACCAACTGAGCACTGTCTCCCCTCAGATGATGGGAAAGGGATTATGATCCATGCATATTTGGTACATGTCACTTTTTAAATGTGAGTTTAATTGTGTAGTTTCAAAACAAAAGCAAAAACAAAAAAACAAAAACAAAAAAAGCCAATGCCTTAAAATTAAACCTCCAATAGTACCCAAATTTCCCAATCTTCTCAAGTTTTCTTTCTTTGGTGAAATCAGGACACAAGAAAGATCCACACAGAGCAAAATTGCTCCATCTTCCAGCCTCTTAATTTGTAGGTTTCCCCTTCAACACCTTCTGCACACTTTTCTTTTATATTTTGAAGAAATGAAGTCAATTGTTCTCTGTGGTGTTCCAAATGAAAATGGTTCCTAGGGAGTGGCACTATTAGGAAGTATCACCTTGTTGAAGGAAGTGTGTCATTGGGGGTGGGCTTTGAGGTTTCAGAAGTTCAAGCCAGGCCCAGTGTCACACTCCCTTCCTGCTGCCTGCAGATTCAGATGTAGAACTTTTGATTTCCTCTCTAGTACCATATCTGACTGTGTGCCACCACATTTCCTACCATGCTAATAATAGACTAAGCCTCTGAACTATAAGCCAGCCCCAATTAAATGCATTCCTTTATAAGAGCTTCCATGGTCATGTCATCTATTCACAGCAACAGAACTATACCATACCCTCAAAAGATTTTCACACTTCACTCTTAAGGATTTTAATCTCATAATGGCATTTAACATATTTCCCTATCTCCTGAATTTCCTGTGATTTGGTTGTAGAGCTGAAAAACCTGATCAAATTCAATGCCTTTGGGCAGAATAAATAATTCATAAGTGATACCATGTTCTTCCATTGGAAGGCATGCAATGTGTGACCATCTTGTTTTTTATGAATGGAGTAGGGTCTTGAAGGGATTATTGGATTTTTGTACTTGACTTTCATTATAAAAAATTTCAAAGGCTCCAAGGGTAAAAGACACTTGGTGCCAAACCTGACAACCTGAGTTCAATTCCAGTACCTACCCACATGGTGGAAAGAGACAATCTATTCCCACAAGTTGTCTTCTGATCTATTGGCATGCTCCTGTCTGTACTCATACATATAATAAAAATATACTAATGTAACAAAATAAGTTTAAAAGTTTCAAATATTACAAAAGAATTCAAGCAAAAGAAAAAGAGATAAACCTCCATGAGCCCATCACCTGATTTCAATACATAGCAACTCCTACGACTCTTTCTCTTATTCATTGATGCCCTAATTTTTCCAGCCTACAGATTATGTTCAAGCAAATCTGATAGCATATAACTTCATCTCTCAATATTTCAGTGTATACTCTAAAAGACAGAGGTCATTTGTTATTGCTTTATTTTGTCTTTTGAGAAAGGAGGCTGCTATGTAGCCTAGGCTGCCCTCAAACTCAAGTCAAGGCTTGCTTATTTCAGCCTCTCAAGTATAGGCATCACTGATATGTACCACCATGCCCAACTCACTCTCTTGTCCCCCCTTCCCCCTCCTTCCCTCTCTCTGTATGTACATGTGTGTGCAAGTGTGCATGCCTGACTGTCTGTGTCATTGTCCTGTCTCTCTTACTCTCTCAATACAGGCATTCTATTGATTCTGTTCCTCCAGAGAACTACCACACACACCATCACTACCATCCTAGCAGCTGATCCATAAAATTAAAATTAAGTGTGGGTTAATTTTCTAGGAAAGTGGATTTTCAGAAGGCAATTAAAGGGAAGCTTTAACTGTTATTAATGGGGATGTGTATACACACACACATTATTTGATTTGATCCTTTGTACCAATCAGTCTTGTTTTAGTATAGGAATGGGTGAAAGTTATAGGAGTTCTTTAATAGAACTGGATGGCTGAATATCCTCTCATGTTGTTTGTTTTTGTTTTTAACTATATTTTAAAATATTTTAAGGGCTGGAGGATGGCTCAGTCCATAAATTACCTCCCATGAAAGAATGAGGACCTGAGTTCAATCCTCGGAACCCATGTAAAAAGCTGGGCATACTGGCACACATTTATATTCCCAGCACTGGAGAGGGACGGGCAGTGGATCCTGGAGGCTCTCTGGCTAGGTAACCTAGCCTACTTAGCAAGCCCAGGTCCCAGTGAGAGACTAGTCTCAAAAACCAAGGTGCATGGCAAGAGGGACACCATGCTTCACCGAGGTCCATCTTTGGCTTCCACGTATACACACATGAATACATGCACACACACACAAACACTTTCTACATTTTTTTTTAGCTGCTGAGTTTGGTTATTGGCAAAAATCTTCTGCCATGAAACTGGCTATGGTCTGTTATCTCATGTCTTCTACTTATTTTGCTTCTGAGCTGATGGGTTTACAATAACAAATAAAGGTGGCTTATTTGGCTACAAATATTCTCTCAGTCTGGTGTTAGCCTCCAAATGGGGTGAGGCAGAAAATAGACTCTTGCGACTTCTATATTAGTCAGGGATCTCTAGAGGAACAGAACTGATAGAATGTATATATGTACATATGTGTGTATATATATATGTATATATATGTATAATATATACTTGATCAGTATATATGTACACATACATATATATGCATAGGATTTATAAGAGTATACCTACTATCTATTAGTATTTTATGCATTATATATGATATATACATGGGATTTATTAGAACTGTTTATAGGCTGTGGTCCAGCTAATCCAACAATGGCTGTCTACCAATGCAAAGTTTAAAGAACCCAATAGTGGTTCAGTCCATTAGTGACTGTCTCAGCTGGTTTTCAGTATACACCAGAAAGAATCCCCAAGAAGCAAGCTCTAATGCCAGTGAAAGAACAGACTGCCAGTGACAGTGAGGACAAGCAGGCAAAGAGATTAAGCTTCCATCTTCTATGTCCTTTATATAGGCTGTCCAGATTAAAGGTGGATTTCCAAACCTCAAGAGACCCAGAATAAAAGTGGGTCTTCCCACTTTAAATCATTTAATTAAGAAAAAACAAATCCATACAGGTTTTAGTTAATTCCAAGTGTACTCAAGTTGCCAATGGCAGTCAAGCACACATCACAACTTCCTACTATCCAATAGTAAGTTCAGGCTTTCTAATAAAAGTGCACTTTGGCACCTGCTGTGGCTAAGTTCAAAATGACTTCCTTCCTTCAGGGTTATAAAGAATATTCACACCCATTTTTGTCTTAGTTCCTCAAAGTAATCCACAATGTTACACTCAGGTTTTACGTATGCATACAGATATTTGAATTATATAAACTGCAAAATTTAACCACCAGTAGATTATATCCACTGACAGAAAAGAGTGTTTCATTATATTGGCACATATCTAAATAATTTGAATTATTCTGCAGACTATCTATAAGTACATTTCCATATGTTCTTAAAGAAAACATAGCCCAACCTCTTTTAGAAAAGGGGGAATCCCCACCCTCTCCCTGGCAGAGGTTTCTAAGCAATTAGGGCATTAACTAGTTATATGCAAGAATGAAAATCGGGACTCATTTAAATCACAATGAGGTGGGTGCTTTTTTTTTTTTTTTTCCTTAATGGCATCTTCTTTAACTGTAACCACCGAAATTCAAACAGACCTAAGCCCTTTTAAAGGGACACATTGGTTCAGCACAAGTTTGGTAACCTAGGAGACCCTCTTCTCCCATCTCCCAGAGCCTGTCACCTCAGAAAAGCAACTTCAACTTAACAGATGGCCAGCTTTCTAAGCCTCAATCAAATGGATGGAAAGAGTAACAGAAGAAAAGTGACACTCCAGTATTACCTAAATGGTAGTCCTAGGGCAGTTTTTAAAGCAGGAATTCCCATGGGAGCAAAGGAGAATTCTGATGCAAAGTCTCAAGGCAGCCAGGGAAAAAGCACAGACTAAGCAATTGATGCAACCAGTCTTGCAGGGTGCCAGGTTTCTGAGTTATGTGGAAATAAGAGTTAACACTTGATAGCACACTAAATGCTTGCACAGAAATTTAGGGGCAATGAGCATGCTACATTTTAGTATGTGATCAACTCATCCATAGACAAGACGGGCACAAAGAAACACATCAGATTACGCATTTGAATACACTGCTATCAATAACATTTAAAGCTTAGCTTTTATGAGTCAGCTTCAGAAATTCTGATTTTCTAGGGAATGTGCCCATACTCTGACGTTTTTGTACCATCATGTGCAAATTACATGTAGTGGTGGAGAAGCCCTGGGGTCCAGTTGTTTGCTCAAATGCTAGACATTGCTGTGGAGGAAAATTGTTTAAAGACCTGTAAACATGATTGACATTTAAAACAGGAGCCTCTGGGAAGAGATGACTACCTTCCATAATATAAATAAGGCATTTTTCAAAGAGCTGAAGACGACACTATTCTGATTCCAGAATGCTGTCAATTTTGAGCTGAAAAGTCAGCCAAGTCTACAGCTGATCCATAAAAGCTAAATTAAATTCACAGTTATCTACTTATTAGCATATGACCCAACATATCTTTACAAATTTTCACTAAATTGGATAGTGTCAGTTGTTAGCGCCTCCATAACAGAACACTGCACCCTGGGCGGCCTTGTCAGCAGAGATGGATCCTCTCAGAGGGTCTGGAAATCCAAGCAAAGCATCAGCAAGTTTCTCCTGGGACCTCACTCTGCAGCTTGCAGACAGTGGCCCACTATGTCTCCATACACTATTGCCTCTGTGCATGCAAATCCCTGAGGTTTCTTCTAGTAGCCAAATCTCTCCCTCTTGTAAGCATACTAGTCTAATTGGATAAGGGTCCTCTTAAAGACCTCATGTTAACCTAATTTCCTCTATAAAAGCTCTGTCTCCAAATGTAACTGCATTCTGAGATACTGATGATTGGGTTTTGAGCTCAACGCATTCATTCTGGTGAGACTTGAGTCACCACCGGACAGAGAATGTGTTCAGAAATATCTGATCAAACATATAGAGCACACGGCCTGTATGGAACTCCTTATAGAGGTGACCTAAGCAGTAGCCTTCCTCCAGCCAAGTGTCCCATGAAGAGCATGTAGGACTGACAAGCTGGCTCAGTCAATACAATGATTACAGCACAGGAGGACCTGGGTTTGATCACCAGCACCCACATAAAAGCTAGCATTCATGCTGTGTAGGTCTATATCCCTTGAGATTAAGTGTGGGGAAACAGTGAATTCCTGGAGTTCATCGGCCAACTAGTTTAGCTGACCTGATTAATTCAGTGAGAGCCTCTCTCAAAAGGCAAGGTCCAGGCAATGGAGGAAGACATCTAACACTGACCCCTGGCTTTTACACTCCTATTTGCCTGCACACATGTATACACATATGTATTCATCCATGTGAACATATAACACACACACACACACACACACACACACACACACACACACACACACACACACACAGAGAATAAATAGAAAAAAGAAAAGAGCAAATATCCTATATACTAGCTACAGAAGAAAATAAGAAACAATCAAATAGCCCAAATCCAACCCACTGTTAAACTCCTGAGCGTGACTTGTCATAAGGACAGTATTTTAAATATTGCTCAGTATAGCCAAGACTTTCTTAACTATGGTTCATCATTCCCTAACAAAATCACATGTCAAATTCCTCAAGTCCTGGGCTAGGCATGATGCAAGAGCCCTGTTAATACATACTATGACATAGTTTCAAACACATTCTTTTTTCAAGATTTAGATATGGTGAGTAGCATCAGTGAGCACCAATGGAAACTGAAGACCTTCCAGAACACACTGAAAGAGATGGAGGCTACAGAAGGGGCTGGAGAGATGGTTGAGATGTCAAGAGCATGGATCCATGTTAGGTAGCTCCAGGGAATCCAACACCCCCTTCTGGACCCCACTGACACCTGCACTTACACTATACATGCAATTTAAAATTAAATGCATCTTTAAAAAGAGGGGTAATATGACAGAAAGACAAGAAAACAGAAAAGGCTGGGTGTGGCAGTGTGTACCATTAATCCCAGCACTCAATAGGCAGAGATGGAGCTCTACGAGTTCAAGGCCAGCCTGGTTTACAGAGAATTCCAGGCAAGCAAAGGATGCATACTGAGATCCTGTCTTAAAAACTAACTAACTAAAAATAAAAGAAGGGATGGGATGGTGATGGCAAGAAAGAAAGAAAGAAAGAAAGAAAGAAAGAAAGAAAGAAAGAAGGAAGGAAGGAAGGAAGGAAGGAAGGAAGGAAGGAAGGAAGGAAGGAAGGAAGACAGGTCTGGGGACAGTGTATGAAGGCAGGTTTGTGGTTCACAGTCAGAAGTTTCCCATGTGACTTTAACAAAAATGCCAGAACCATATATATGGAAACACATGTACATCCCAAAGACATTTCACCTTCGTCATTCCTCAAACAGCCTAAGGAGCTGCCATGGTACTTTTATTTGACAGAAAAATCAGAAACAGATCCATAAAAATGGTTTCAGAGACTGGAAGCAATTGAGTATTTCACAGACTGACTCTACTCACATCACTGATACGCAATCATGGCTTGGTTTTTTTATTTTTGAAAACATGCAAACAAACATTACTGCCCTTCCTTTAAATTTCTGATTTAAGCTATGGGATGTAAATATATTATAAAATTATGGAATATATATGTATTATAAAAACTATGGGATGTAGATGCATTATAAAAACTCACGTCTAGATCTTTTTCCTCAAAACTTCTTTTTGGCTACACACACCTAAGAGTTTATAAACTGTTCAGCCAAAAGGATTTGTCCCTTTCAAACAAGCTAAGAGAGGAGTGATAAATGATCATTTTCTGGGGAAAATGTCCACGATAACATTGTAAGAAAGAAGCCTGATTGCTTTTGAGAAGCCAATTGGTGTCCCTCCCAGGTCACTGTCAGTTCCTGCCTCAGCCTCACAGAGAAGACAATCCAGCAAATATTACAGCTTTTCTATGTTCATTCAAATGCATGTTTTCTAATCTCAGGGTACACTGTAATTGAACTTTTTAGTGGTGGGGCAAACATGGCTTTTATCCTGAAGCAAAAATCAAGGCAAAGCACTAGAAAGGGAACAGGGAGATAGTCAGGCCCTGGAATGTCCTGCACTGCTACCATTACCAACACACACACACACACACACACACACACACACACACACCATGGTTATCAACATATGCCCAGCTATTATACACAACAGTCCAGTTTCAGATAAAAACCCAAGCTCCTGCTCCAAACTGGGACAGAATTCACAGTACTCTACTCCATGGCTTTATGTTAAGCCATAGAGTAGAGCAAGCCACCGAGGAAACCTGAGTAACATCTGTGGAGGGTGTAGTAGCAACACACCTGTGCTAATCAACTTACCAACTGCTCTCATACTGTGCCAGGTAATGCTGCACAAGTGTCTCAGGAAGGTTCCTGTCCCCATACATGCATCCAGAACCTGCACCCTCATCCAGAGAGGCAGAATTGCATTTCTATTTCCTAGGCTGGACTCTGTGACATCCTCAACTGATGACCTGTGGCAGGCGTGAAAACTCCCATGACAAAGCTATGAAGGAAAACAGAGGCTGTCTCTTGGGATACTTGATTCTGGAACCTGCTACCACTGGGAGAAAACTCAGGCAAGGTCACTAGGGTTCTATTCAGAAGCCTCTACTAAGAACACAGGTAACATCTAGCATCTGCCAACATTGTAAGTAAGCCCCAACGTGATTCCAATCAAAGCCTTCAATTCAGCTGTCCCCAGAAAGACTCTGCATCACTGATCAGATGTGAACTGTCCCCACCCACTCTGTCCAGAGAATTTGTAAATGTAGTAGTAACCACTCATCAAACAGGCCCAGTCATTGGCATCTGTTACAGCTCAAATTAACACCAAGAGGCAGGAAGGATTTTCAGTGGAGAAGAGGGGGTCTGGGATCAAATGCAAGCTTCTGCTCCAAATGCAAGCACATGCCAGGCAAGGACACCATTACTGAGCTATATCCCGAGCTCTAGTTAATTTTGATTTTGTCATTTGAGGCCTCAGATCTGCCTTGAAAGTAGGAAGAGTAAGGAGGAGAGAGAAACACAAATATTTAAATGTCATCTCCCTGTGTCAGGCACTACATGGAATACCATAAAACAAGGGGTTTCATTACTAAAACTGTTGGGAATCATCCACTGCTCACCGCCTTGTGTGTAATTAACATTCAGATGTAGTGGATTTGGACAACTGCTGCCACAGGAAAACACAGGTGTCGCAAATGAACGACAGTCCATCCACTACAGTGATAGAAACATTAGTAAACATTTCCTCTTGAACTCTGGTCTTTGAGAGTGGGCCCCCTAAGCCACATCCATTAACTTGTTTACTTGTGCTTCCCATTGAGTGCTGGCCAAGAGAGAGGAGTTACCAACCACCTGATTCCTACTCCCACAGCCCTAGTTTGGGACAGGCAGGCAGAGGGGAGTGAGCTCAGTTTTGTCCTCTCCCAGTCTCTCGTGCCTGTCTTTCGAGGATGTTCTGTTGAGCCAGCAGTCTGCTTCTCTCTCCCAAGAAGCTCAAGGTAAGGACTGGAGAGGATGTAGGTGAAAAGTCTGGGAACAACTTAATTATCATAGGGAATGTGCAGTGAGTTCCCTGTCCTGGGTAGGGGCAGCCAGTTCCTTTCAGATCTGTGTTAATGAGGCAAGAATGTCAACACCTAGTGCTGTCTAGAAAAAGCTTCCTTCCCACCACAGACCTGCAATGTGGCAGCTGACATTTACAAAGAGATAGTGAACAAAATACACCAGGAGAACTCCAGTCTGTCACCTGGGATGGTTCTAGTTGCATTTCCTTTTCCTACGGCCATTCCTTCAACTACAGCCATCAGGAGTCACACTAAAAACCTTGCTTCAGGACTTCAGGGTCTAATGTGTAAGCCACCACCCCCATCCCTGAGGCTGCTGAGGGACTTAAATCAGCGATTTCCATGAGGATAGTTTTTCCTAAGTGGGAGAGCCAGATGACAGGACAGACTACAATGTTGAATGAGGTCAATTTGTGTGGCACAACTGAGAAGTTCCACTGTACAAAGGTGTACTTTATTAAACCTGCACTACAGTTTTTCTGAAAGCCTATCTACCTGTGTCCCAAGAGCCAGAATGTCTGTCTATGGGTTGTTCATCTCTGGTTGAATGGCAAGACGAAGAGAAGAATTGTGCTTCATAAATCGTGATTCTGATTATCATTAACTTCAGGCATGCGAACAATTCAAAGACATTCCTTGTGGTGATTCTTTAAAACAAACATAGTCTGAAAACCAACTATGGTTATGCACCGTTTAATCCACAAATGAAGAAAAATGTATGCCCTTGATTAAGTACACAACTGGAATCCACTCTGCCCCACTTCTCTCTCCAGTGGTGAATTAGTATAAAAAGAAATTCACAGGTGCTGGGGATGTAACTCCCCAGTTGGTAAAGTGCTTTCCTATCATGCATAAACCAGGCATGGTGGGACATATCTTTAATACCAGAACTGATGATATAGAGGCAGGTGGTTGAGAAATCCAAAGTTATCCAGTCATCCTTGGCTACATAAAGAATTTCCAGGCCAATCTTGGATGCATAAATGATCTCTGTTATGGAATATTTGTATACGATGATGTGAAGATGTGTTGCTGTGATTGCTGTAATAAAGAGCTGAATGGTCAACAGCTAGGCAGGAGGTATTGGTGGCACTTCTGGGGACAGAGAGAACTCTGGGAAGAAGAGAGGTGGGGATGCCAGGAGATGCAGAGGAAGCAGGATGTGCAGGAGGAGAGGTAACAGTCACAAGCCTGTGACATAACATAGGTTCACATAAGTGGTTAATTTGGGAGCTAGTGGAACAACAAAAAAAAGACTCATTAGAGAGATTCTAACTTAAAAAAAAAAGGAATGGCTTAGAGGTTAAAAGCACTAGTGACCTTTCTAACTGGAGGAACTTCAGCCCCCAGAATTCAAGTAAAGGCCAGGTGAGCATGGTGACCTGCCTGAAACTCCAGCCTTAAAAGGGACAGACAGGAAATCCACAAAGCAAGCTATCAAAGATAGCCATGACATTGTATCATCAAGCTTTGGGTTTGACCGAGAGACCCTGCCTCCAAGAATAAAGTAGACAAATGAGAGGTGAACAGACATGGATAGTCACCCTTCCAACACACACATATGTGCAAACACACATACACATGCACAGCACACATGCACAGACCAGAAAAGGAAAAAAGAAGAATGCACAAATTTGGAATTATATACTGTCATTAGAAATATTGACCATACAGAAGAAAATCTTCATTCATTACCACAACTATCTGGCTGCTCACAGGAGGAAAGTGTGAAGCCAAAGCCTGCAGGATTCTCCATTTCTCTCCCATAGGACATAGTCCATTTCCCAGCCAGAGTAAAGATGGAAGAGGAGAATAATCTCAACTAGATCTTAACCTTGTGCTCTCTGTTTGCTCTCAAAGATGGTTAGAGGAAGAAGGAGAACATGGAAATGTATCTGCTGGAAGGAGCACCCTCAGGAGTTAATGAAGATGTATTATAAGCTAGCCAAAGCTACCGAGCATCTTCATGTCTCCATGTTCTTTCTGGATGGAGACGGAAGGGCAGACTGAAGAGATACTGGACAATGGCACCAATGGAACTGCTCCAAGCTGGGAAGTCTCGAATTCACTGGGGCAACCATCTCCAAATGCCTGTGTATCTCAAAACATGAGCATGTAAATCAGCCTCTTCCTCATTGTACCACTCTTGTAATGCAGATTATCTGCCTTGTCTCTGGGCACAAACAGCTCCAGATGTGTGCTATCAGGCATTCCCAGGGCCAGAGTTCTTTAGCCTTCACATTCCTGCAGAACAAGAAATGTGGTTGTTTTTCTTGTGCTGTACTATAACTGCCCAAGTACTGCATACAAACAGAAATTCCTGCCAGGGAATTCTTTTTATATTTTTAATTTTAATTTTTTTTAAGTCTCATTTCCTTTCAAGTGTCTGGCCTTGTAAGAATTCTGGGAAGATGAACAAAAACATCCTAAATTTACAGCCGAGGTAGCTGTGATTCATGCATTTATTCATTCATTCAGCGAGGATTTGCTGAGCCATTCTTGTGTGCCAGGCTGGAATGTCTGCAAGGAGACAATCAGAGCACGTTCCTCATGAAGGCATGAAACCTAAACAAACAAGAATGCCATCAACAAACAAGCAGCATATCAGGGAGAGGATGAGAGGATAGAAAACCAGAAGGGTGATTTTTATACTGGAGGACGTTATGGAAGGCCTCAAGGGGCAACTGAACAGAGAAGAGTGAATGAATGGCTCGGAGGCTCAAAACTTGGGTGGGCTGGAAAGGCACACTTAAGCCTTGAGTAGGTTGAGCATTAGTAAAGAGGACAGTGCCTGTCGGGGACTGTACACTTCAGCAGGACTTGCTTTGACGAGGGGGATGGCAAGCCACTCAAGTGTGGTGAGCACAGGGCTGAGGAAGCAAACGGACCCCTGGGCTGGTGACTAGGGGTGGGAGACAGAGGGCAAGGGTGGAAGCAGAAGTCTTCCTAAGACAGGATAGTTGCTGGGACTGCAAGGTTAGCTGTGGGCACAATGCAAGACCCTGCATGTGTGAGCACATTTTGAAGACAACACTAGTTACCTTTTGCTGATTTGCTATAAGTAAGGACAAGTAAATAAGTTTGTATTTAAATTCTAGCTCAGCTGCCAACAAGCGGCGGAATCCTGGGATAATAAATGTTCTATATCCTCCAAGTCTCTGTTTTTTCCCTCTGTTAAATGGAGGCAAAACTATCCACCCTGCAAAGTAAAAATAACTATATTTAGACATCCACTACAATACCTAGGTGCTATTTTTTAAATGAAAATAATTTCCCCCCTGTGGCTAACCTAAATGCATCAATTCTCACCCCCAACAAACAAAGTTCTCAGTAGGGTGCTATCTAAATGCCTTGCACTTGCTCCACGGGTGGCACTCACAGACAGCCAGTCAGCTGTTGTCTTCAAGGCTGAGTTACACTGCAGTTCTAATCTCAACAGAATCAGCAAACCAACACCCATGTCCTTTATCAGAGAGATGGGCACTCACAGCGAATAAAGACAGAACCCTGGGGCTAGGAATTCCAGGCAATGCTTGTGCAGTATCTGAACACAGTATAGTTCATACTAAGCTCTCCAGGGTTTGTATTCTACAATATACAGCATTGGATTTTGCAGCTTGCCTCCTTTCCTGCCCAATAAACTACATCTAGTCCAACATTTCTTACTTACGTTGACATATGATCAAGATCTCAACATCATTATGTCCTTGATTCTAGCACTTGGCAATGCAAATCAAACAGATTAGTTTTCTGCTTCTTGAATGGCATGCCCACTATGAGGTACGAACTCTCAACTATGGCTCCCTCCACTTTGCAATCCCCGATAAACAACACCATATGCATACGGTTTCTGCTCTTAAAACCTGATATTACTTTGCTGATACTATTTGTGTTGACTATGTATGTTACAGACTTTTCTAAGCCAAGCATGGCAATACGTACATAGAATGGCCCCTGCTGAAGCAAGAGGACCACTGTAAGCTGGGGGGAGGGGGGTCAGTCTGAGCTACACAGCGAATTCCAAACCAGCCTAGGCTATGGAATAAATGTCTTTTCCCAAAAATAAAATAGGATGGAGAAATGGCTCAGTGGTTAGGAGTGCTTCCTGATTGTCTCCCACCCACAGTGGGAGGCTTACAACTGCTTGCAGTTCCAGCTCCAAAGGACACAAAGCCCTGGTCTGACCCCTGCAGGCACCTTCTAGTACAGACACAAACACGAGCATATACACAGACAGACAGACAGACAGACAGACAGACAGACAGACATACATAGAGAGAGAGAGAGAGAGAGAGAGAGAGAGAGGGAGGGAGGGAGGGAGGGAAGGAGGGGGAGGGGGAGGGAGAGGGAGAGGGAGAGGGACAGGGACAGGGACAGGGACAGGGAGAGGGAATTATTGCAAGAGATAGCTAGTAAAACTGACTTTTATTAGATGCACTCTAGAAATGGTCCGCTAACCTGTTATCCACCAGGGAAATTAAATGACCCATTTGTGACAGCAGAGCTCTCTGTAAGTCCCCACCTGGCCCCACACCCCAAAATAGGGATTTCAAAAGTTTCAAAATGAGTTTCAGTGGGGGCAAAGCACAGCAAAGGCCCTGGCCATGCAGTAACTCCCCACCTTAAATTTCTAAGCTGTGGAATTATGACAAATACAGCAATGGAGAGAGAGAGTAGTATGTTAACTGTTAGTTTCAAATATCACACATTCAAATAATCCTCTTAGCCCTGGTATAATCATAAGTGCTAGTCACAGCCAACAGAGGTGACTGACAACAAAGCCTGCGCATTGGCTCACTTGACTCTCATGATACACAAAAAAGCAGACCAAGGCGTGTCATAGACAGTTTACTGCAGCGCTTGTGAGATTAATCCCTGTTATCTGACTTCCAAACTCAATAGTCTCTGACTGCTTCACTTCAGTCTCTTAAGCTATAAACGATGTCCATGCCCCTCTACGCTAGTACACACTTGACAAATAAATCTATTTTTCTTTTATCAACATTAGTCTATCAATCATCTCTTATTTTTCTCCTATGGGGGCATCTGAGTTTCTGAACCCACTTCCAGACTCTTGAAGCCATCCTCCCTTCTGTCAGTGTTTGACTTTTCCTTGGGCTGTTCATTCCATCTTACCTGAATTGCTAACCACACTCCATACCAACAAATTTGATACACCCCAATCCATTCACTCTGTCACATTCAATTGCCTAAGCCAAGTGCCCAGGCTGGATGCTTACTCAAAAGTCTCCAGGCTACCCACACTGAATATGGGTATAACTAGAGTGGCACACCCATGGTTTGTCTCCTCAGAAACTTTCATGCTGGGATTGATTCCCTACTATAAAGCCACTGTGGAACCAGGTGAGACTTTTGAGAACTGATAAGGACCTGTCTCATGAATGGACTAAACAATCCATGTGACTGCTAGATTAGTGGGTCATCTCTCAAGTGTGTGTTTACTATAAGAGCCGGTTTGGACACATCTCTTGAGCTGTATGCATTTCACCTCCATACCTTTGGGGATCTAGAGTTAACTACACCAAGAAGAGCCCAGAGAACTGATAGTTAGAGTTTGATAGTCTGCTCTTCTTACAAGATCATTTAAACATCCCTTTGTTCCTCCTCCACTCTTCCTTGGGTATAACAGTTTTCTTCATTCAAATTCCTCTCAGTATCTGTTTTTCCCCAGTTTCCCCCTCCCCCAATCCTGAGCCACCATCATCACCAGTCCTAAAGTACAGGACTCAGAAGGCAGGGGAGTGTTCAGGAAATGCTTTTCCGTTTATCTTAAAATCCACCTCACAAGGATGGCACTTTCCTCTGAACCTTTAAGACACACACTTCTACCAATCCTCAGAGATACTCAGAGACCAATACTCGGGGATAGAACGCTCAGGGATAGGGTACTCAGAGTACTGGGTGGGGGAGAGCACTCAGGGATACTCATAGGTAGAGTTCTCAGAGATATTGAGAGATAGAGCACTCAGAGATATTGCAAGAAGAGTTCTCAGAGATATTGAGAGGTACTCAGAGATAATTCAGAGTACTCAGAACACTAAAAGATAGAACACTTAGATTCTCTCCAGAATTTTATTTTTCCTCATGTAAAGGTCCTATTCCCTCCCTGCCTATGAAAAGTTCAGGTTTCTTGGGGGGGGCAGGGGGGGAAGGGACAGATTGGAAGAGCAATGACAGAGATATCTTAATAGAAAGAACCACTGTGGGGTTAGGAAGAAACTTGGTGGTGCCAGGGAAACTCCCAGGAATCCACAAGGATGACCCCAGCTAAGACTCCTAGCAATAGTGGAGAGGATGCCAGAACTGGCCTTCTCCTGTAATCAGATTGGTGAGTACCCCAACTATCATCATAGAGTTTTCATCAAGTAACTGATGGAACCAGATGCAGAGATCCACAATCAAGCACCAGGCCAAGCTCCGGAAATCCAATCAAAGAGAGGGAGGAGGGAATATATGAGCAAGGGAGGTCAAGATAATGATGGAGAAATCTACAGAGACAGCTGAACCAAGATCATGGAAACTTGTGAACTCTAGACTGGAAGCTGCGGAGATTCCAGGGAACCCAACTAGGCCCTCCGTATGTGGGAGACAGACTACTATCTGAGGGAACCCTGGCAGTAGGGCCAGGATCTATCCCCAATACATGAGCTAGCCTGTTGGAGCCCATTCCCTATGGTGGGATGCCATGCTCAGCCTTAATGTGGGAGAAGCGGGGGCACATGTGGCTTGGTCCTGCCCCAACTTAATATGCCAGACTTTATTGACTCCTCATGGGGGCCCTTACCTGTGAGGAGGAAGAACTGAGGTTAAAAAGCAAAATGAAACTTAAAAATAAAGTTTTTAAAATAAAAAAAGAAAAGAAAAAGCAAACTGAAAAGTTCAGGTTCCAAGAAAGCAAACAGCAAGTCTCGCATGTTATGTGTGGCTCCATGACCTGGAATTTATATCTATTAAGTGAAATATATACTCATACATGTTTATGTGATCTTTCCCCAAACCAAATTCTTCCAAGGCTGTTCCCAAGATCAATATCCAAGGGTTTTTTATACTTAAAAATATCAAGCAGACTTGAGGAAGTCTGTCTTTCACCTGTTTGGTGCTTCCCTTGGTGAATCCTGTACCCTGGGCCCAGGTGGCAGTTCAATTCACCCTGGATCAGCAAGAGGCATAGTACAGTGATGAATCAGGCAACTGACTTAATCAGCCAGCTCTAACACATGAACAAGTATCAAGAAAGCAAGGTAAGGTCAGTTCTTTCCTTTATAGAAAGCTTTAGGTGGCCAAGTAGAATATAAATGTATGTCAACAGCCAAAGCCACGAACGTCCTGCATCTCTTGGGTTCCTCAGCACCACACTCAGGATCAGTGAGACTGCCACTGATGCTGAGTGAATTGCTGGACCCTGGACCCTTATTTATCTAATAAGTGGATGTGTTTCTCCTGGAAGATAAAAGTTAAGAGTTCAAAGACATGATCGCCTTGTCACATCTACAAGTTCATCTTTACTGATTTGCCCTCAAAGTTTTCCTACCACTTCTAAATACATCCCCTCTAAATAAACAAATGGAAGCTCATGTTAGCTATTGTGATCATCACTCCCAATTAGATCCAAGGGGACCTCAGAACAACCCCGCCATAATGAATGACCCCTAGGATTGACGGAAGATTCTGACTCCATCTGGCATCTGTCAGTGAAGACTGAGCAAACGTAGAGATGAGATGGAGATGGGAAAACAGCTTCAACTGTATCAGAGACAGCTAATCTTTGGCATGAACTTTCTAGAGAGAAAATTATGTTAACAGCTTGTCTGATGTTTCTTTACCAGACAGGCATTACATAGATAGATCTAGAGTGTAATAAATAAAGGAATGAAATACACGTATCAAAGGGAGGTTATTGTGCATGTACTGATGATATGGGCTGAGTTATGTCCTCCACAAATCATATGCTGGTGTTTTAATTCCCCTACTCTATACTGTGGAATATGACCTCATTTGAGAGTAGGGGCTTTACAGGGATAATCAGGTTAAAACGACATAACCAGGGAACATCAACTCAATGTGACTAGTATCCTGATATAAGGGGGAATTTGAACACATGGACAGATCCAGATGGAAAATGACTATATGAAGATGGGAGACTGGAGTGGAACACCTCGCAGTCCAAGAATGCCAGGCAAGTGGGCAAAATGCCAGCAGACAGGGCAAGCAAGGAAGGCTCTAAGCAGTTTAGGCCAGAACTCTCCCAAACAGCCTTAAAATGTCAGCCTACCTCGGCTCTAGTACAAATGACTCAATTTTTAAGTTGTTATTAAATTTTTAGTTAACATACAAAAGGACACTTTCATTGTATCTTCATACATGTGTACCATTCTACTTTGCTCTTGTTTATGCCTGGGTTCCTCCCCATGGTTGATCAGCTATAGGATAGGAAGGATCTGGGGAACAAAGAAAACTTTTATTTGTAAGGCTTCCTAGGTGAGACTGTAAGAACAACTGCCTGAGATTATGTAGTTAGGTTTTCCTCAAATATCAACAGAGTGGGAAAGAAAGAAAGGGAGAGGGAGGGAGAAGGAAGGGCGGAGAAATGGAGGGAGAGAGGGGAGGAAGGGAGGGGGAAGAAAAAGGGGGAGGGGGAAAGGAAGGAGGGAGAGTAAAAGAAAAAGAACCCCAATCAGAAATATGAGAAAAACTCATCATAGGAGAAATTCAGCAATAGGCTAAAAGATTACTCTAGAACTGGAATTTCAGAATGAATCAGTATTCTATTTTTGTTTGATTGACAATTTGCAACTAATAATCCCAGACAGTTCTCAGGTACCCAACTGTATCTGTGCGCATGGGTCTTTTGGGACCAGCAAGATGGCCTAGGAGTTAAAAGCACTTGCCACACAAGCCTGAAGTCTGAGTTTAATATCTAGAAGGCAGGACTGGGAGGAGATAACAGACTCCAACAAAGCTGTCATCTCATATGTTTGTATGTGCACATGTGTGCAAGCATATATATATATATATATATATATTATATATATATATATATATGATTTCCTGAGATGACATTTAAAATTTTAAAGTCTTTTCTATTCATCTCCAGTAGTTTGAAAAAAGCAAAATTTAATAATTACAATACCTGACACTCTGGCTCTTATAACTTGGCAAATATCCAAGTATTTAAATCCAAAGAGATCCATAGCCGCTGAGATCCAAGCTACATAAATTTAAGAGAAAAATGTTTTCTCCTCTTTTCCCTTGTTATATTTTAGGCAAAGGGGTAGGCAAATAATGGACAACTGTTTAATGGCTGAGATGATTACACTGTCAAGATTTATTTTTATTATTTTTAATTATGAGCACGTTTGTGTGCCTGCATGTGGGGATGTGCACGAACCTGCAGCAGACACATGAGGTGGTCAGAGGCAGTGGACCACCTAGGGCCAGTGTTACAAATAGCTGTGAACAGCCTGATGTAGATGCCTGGGATGGAATGATTCTGGAAAAGCAGTAAGTGCTCTTAATTACTCACCACCCCCTGCAGATTTCTTCAAAACACGAAATGTCATACTTAGCAATTCCATCACTTCATATGTGGCCCCAAAGAGTATATTAAGTTAAATCTTGAATTATAAATAGATAAAATTCAGAAGGTACTTGGCTTTTATGCTACCTAATTGCTTGATAAGACTTTACTTTGGACACAATCTTGTAACCCATAAAAAGACATAAAGAGTCCCCATCCCACCCTATTTTGTCTTTCCCATCAATCTCCCTTCTGACATTTTTCAAGGTTTATTTTTCCTTAGAGAGTGGCAAGGCATTAGTACGCTTGCCAGCAAAGGCAAGACCCTGAGTTCTCAGCTTAGTCTCCAGCATTGAAAATATAAAAATTTAAAAAATGAGAATGGAGAAAGGGAAAAATAAAGGAATGAAGAAGGGAGGGAGGCAGAGAGGGAGGGAGGCAGAGAGGGTGGGAGTATTCTAGTGGTCAGAGCTTCAGGATTTCCTGCCCACAGCTTTGCTTTGTGCTTAAGGCAATGTGGAAAGGAAGACATGTATATTTCGAAGGCTAGTTATGATAATTATTCTCACTGCAGGGCCAGAGGCTTTCCTTCCCAGTTTTTAGCTAGTAACAATTCCAAGACCAGTCATGGACTAAAAAAATGACACATTCTGACTGGGTGCTGCAGTGACTTGAACATGCTTCATTTAAGATGTGTGTTTTCTTTTTCCAGATGCCTCTGGGACTCTGCACAGCTCTAGTAAAGATAAATGCACTACTTCCGTACCTTCTTCATGAAGCAATTACCAGTGAATGCAAAGGCGGATGGGAGCCGAGGGAGCTGAAAAGAGAATTCAACAGGAAATACATGGTCCTAGAAGCTTAATAAGACTTCTGAGAGCATCTCATTCTACTCATGTGGAAACCCAGGGAGGCAAATTGAGTAGCAGGAGTCAGGAATAAGTAACTGGCAGGGCTTGGGTCAATAAATACAGCTGATGTTCTGTCAATGGTATGTGCCAAGTTCTGACGCAATCCAGAAGTCAACAGTACATGTTGAGCCAGCCTCTCTACCCTTATGGCTTATATATTTATCATCCTTTAATAGTCTGTAATTGAATATCTGATATGAGAGATGGGGGTTTTGATGGTCTTGACTGAGTTGTTAGTGGCTCTTGTTAAGATAAAAATCTCTTACTGTATGAAAAGAGAGAGAGAGAGAGAGAGAGAGAGAGAGAGAGAGAGAGAGAGAGAGAGAGAGAGAGAGATTTCTCGGAAAATGAAATCCATAGTACAAAACTCAAGGTTGACTGATCAGATGGGTCAAGTATATTACTTCTGAATCCACCGAAGACTACTCAGGTAAGCTTGCACTTCAAGCAGAGAAAAACACTGCTGCAATAACAGGAGACAGCTAAGAGTAAACAAGACCAATCAGGGTTTTTTAAGTATACTATTAAATAGCATAACAATCACATCACAGACTCAATGCCAATGCAATGGAGTCCCGAAATTAAGGTTTTCTTTCTGAAGTCCAGAACTCGACTGTGGAAGCATCCTCTTTAGGATGTCAGTGTAGGGCTGGGTTTGGTGCTTGTGTGCTTGGGTGAGAGTCAGGTCAGGTGGATCCAGAGTTCCAAGTCAGCTTGGGTCACATGGATGAGACCGTGTCTCAAGAAAAACAAACAAACAAAAAATCAAGTTTCATCGAGCGATAGAGCAATCAGCTAACATTTCAAGACCCTGGGTTCCATCCCCAGCACTGTCCCCCTCCAAAAGGGATTGGGGGGGGGGAGCTTCCAATCCCTAGTATTCACAAAGAAAAAGAAAAGAAGTCAAAAGCTCAATGCAAGTGTCTAACAAAGCTCAAATCTATTGTACAGCCGGGGACATTTACATTTTGAATAGAGGCCTTTCAAGTAGGAGGGGGAAGCATGTAAGTGAAAACATTTAACTGGTATTATATTCATGTTTACCTTGTAAGAAATCTTCATTGTGTTCGGTTCACTTTCAGTAATGGAGAGACATTCACATTCCATAGGTCACAGAAAGCCAAGACTGCTTAAGTGGATGATCTAACACTGCAAGGAAAACTGGATTCTGGGAAAGTCAAGTCGCTTTTTAAAAAGCATTATTAGGAGGCATTACAAAAATAAGGAAGTGGTTATAAATCTGAATTCCAAGAATTGCAACTCCCCTGTATGGACAGAGGAAAACACTCGAACACTGACATTCCATGCTAAGAGGACACGCAGCATAAAACACCAACATGCATACACAAGCCACAAAGGCCAAAATCACATTAAAAATGTATTTGTTGAGGTATTCCATTAAAATCAGTGGTATCAAACCACAATAAGTAAATAGTAGGAGACATCCTCAAACATGGTTGTTTGAAGAAGGTGAGACAATGCTCAAGAGTGAAAAGGCAGGAAAGTGGCCATGGATCCCCTCAATGGCCAGTGCAAGTGATCCATGAAGTATGAAGATTCACACCTCTGATGTAAATAGGTCCCTGTGACCAGCCTCATCATACTTTCAGTGTTATGTTCTGCTAGTCTGACTTACATCAAACCAAGAGAAATGCACTTTAGGTCATAGCTTATATTTCCCCGAGAGCCCACTTAAACAAAGAAACCAGTGAAATCAAACTTGAATGACATGTTATGTGACCTAACGTAACCAAAGTATCATTTCAGCAAAAAGTCAAGGGGTACTTTTCATGATTACTAAATTATGAAACTACATTTTGCATATTAAAACTTCAGTCTACTTTTAATATAGCTCAATTTCTATGTTACATGCTTCTTGGAAATAATACCCATCATCTATGAGCTTTATACTTAAGACAGAGGCACGTACCCATGCTGTACAGTATCCAAGCTAATATTAGAATTGAGTATCTTTTAAATTTTAAACCCAAAAACAAATAAAACTAAGAAAGAAAATAACTGAGGTTCTTGGAAGTAGCCCTGGCCACGTTTTACATGCTTGACAGGAGAGGGTAATAGAGATGTGACCTCTGGCCTAAACACACACACACACACACACACACACACAACACACACACACACACACACACACACAGAGAGAGAGAGAGAGAGAGAGAGAGAGAGAGAGAGAGAGAGAGAGAGAGAGAGAGGGAGATAGATCCACATGATCTTGTCTTTCTAAGTTTGGTTCACCTCATTTAACATTATACTTGCCATATCTACCCACTTTCCTACAAAATTTTTCAGTTTCTTCACCAGAATAAAATTATAATGTGTACATGTGTAACATTTTCATTAATCACTCATCTATTGATGAACATCCAGGCTGGTTCTATTTCCCTAGTATTGTGACTAGAGCGGCAATATGCATAGATGTGCAAGTATCTCCATGATACATCGGGGAGTTCTCCGAGTTACTCCCAGGAAAGGTACAGCTGGGTGATATGATTTCGAGTCACTTGAGAAACCTCCATATTGATTTCTGTACTGTAGTAGTTTGCACCTCTACCAATAGTAAGAATTCATCTTTCCCCACATCTCACCAGCATTTGTTGTCAGATTTCCCTGGGTGAAGTGATAACTCAAAGTAGTTTTAATTCACATTGCTCTAGGGATGGTCCACCATGCTTCCTAAGACAAGGACTCTCACTGAACCTGGAGCTCAACAACTCAGCTACACTGGCTGCTAAATGAGATCTCAATATCTGCTCCCCTCTGCCCCTTCCAGTGTCACAGTTATAGAAGTGAGTGTCACACCTAGCTTTTTATGTGGATGATGGGAATCCAAACTCAGGTTCTCATGCTTGCAAAGAAAGCATGCTACTCACTGAGCCAACTACCCAGCCTAGCACAAGTATGTCCTTTTCCAAGTCCCATTTTCCTATAATGAACCACAGGCTCAAGATAGTGAGGGTGCAGACTTTGAGCTAAAGTGACCAAATGAACTAACTCTTGGGTTATACTTCTGGTCTTTCCACAAAACAATGGCCAACTATTCAAACAAGAAGCTATTGCTTCTTTCCTGGTTGAGTTTGGAAAAAGAGTTCCAAGAAAGATCACCAGTGGATGTGTTCATCACCATGACCTGCCCATACGCCCCTATTCTCCCTGGAAGACTAAATCAGTCGATTCTCCAGTCTGGGTGACTGATCAGTCTTGGCAGATGTAGGATTTTAAGATTGTAAGAAGTCATTTGAAAAGCTTTCTTGGTAGGTACAGAAATATAATGATTAGCAACTACTGGGCTAGGTAAAAATCCCAAACTTTGGTTGCTTCTGAATCACCTAAGCGTGGGGCTGAAATACATAGCACTAACTAGGCTCCCTCCCAAATTTCTGATTAGGTAAATATGGACCAAGAATTTGCATTGCCAACAAATTCCCCAGGTGTGCTGATGGCCCAAGCAGCACTCTTGGAGACAGATAAGCCTGACTAAGACAAGAAAGTACCCACCACGACATTAATGCAAGTTGGTAGGCTTGCCTAGGGCACTCAGAAAGTTACTGCTTCAATGTGCAGAAGTGACATTTGACTCTCCTGAGCTGACTTTCCACGGGATGACCAACTCTTCAGCCTCAGGCCTTATACCCAAGGCCTGTATCATTTGAAAAAAGGGCTGAAACATACATATATTAAAGTAACCCAAGTCTTCACAAATTTTAGATCCTCCCTGGAAGGCCTCTCAAATATATATATGTTTTCTAGGAAGAAAAAGATACTATTTTCCCAACCATCACAAACACAAAAATAAACCTGCTTTTATTCTCAATAACAACACATGGAACAGCTTTGTAGATTTCTGCAACATTTTAAATGACTATGAAATGCAGAGCCAAAATATGCTCAGCCTATTTTTCACTTCAAATACACTAGTACCTTCTATTTTTATGTATTTAAAAGAATCACCATGGTGACTCTCCAGTAGAAATAGTTGTGACCATTCTTATTTCCACAGATTTCTCTACAAAGCAAAACAGCATGTACCACATGAATTTAATTTATGCAGTTGTCATTATATAATATGTAACCTTGTCATTCAAATTCCCTCCACTTAATATGTACTTTGCTGGCTGCTGCATTTTGTAAGCTTGTTTTGAATGACCAGAACATTTTTCTCCAGGGTAGTAACAACTTGCCTGCTCCTCCCATATCTGGGTCACTCTTAAGTCTTCAGTGCAATAATACAAGAACCAACTCTCCCTTTTTTCCAGGATTTGTTTACCGGGCTTTCATTAAAGGGTCAAGAATCAGGAGAGTGGCCAAGCCAACAATGCTGTTTGGATGCACAGGTTTGTGGAAGATGGAAGCCTGAAACAGGCAGACCTTTCAGGAAATACACGTGCCCGGTTAACTGAAGCCTGCATCTGTCTTCAGGGCTTCCTTGACTACCCTGAAGAATTTCTTACCCCACTAGGAGCAAGTGGTCCAGAATCTCTGACAAACTATGGCTAAGCAACTCATAAGTAGAAGAGCTGAATAACACTATGCTCTTTAAAAGGGGTTGAAGGGGCTAGAAGGTTGGCTCAGTGGTGAAGAGCACTTGTTTGCTCTTACCGAACACCCAGGTTTGATTCTCAGCACCTACAAGGCGGCTCACAACCATGTAACTCCAATACCAGGGATCCAAAGCCCTCTTCTGATTTTCTCAGGCACCAGGCATGCACATAGTACACAGATGTAAATGCATGTAAAACACTCATACACATAGAAATAAATGTTTCCTCAATTTCTAGATGAGGTTGAAGACAATTAGACAATGATCCAATCCAAACTAGCAATGAAGCAGTGTTTTGAATTAATGACAGGCAGGTTCTTTTATGACCAATCTGGCTCTAGAAAACTGGCTACTTAATTAGTACACATGAGGTCTAAATTGATATAGAATGTATTGTGGCTCTCCAATCATTTGAATGAGTAATAATACAATAACGGAGATTAAAATAGTCAGCCCTTTGTATTCATGAGTTCTGCATCCACAGATTCAATTGAACACATTTAGAAAAAGTGTCTCTACTGGAAACATACAGATGGGTTTGCATGTGTATTCATGTTTCATTTCCTAAACAATTCAGAACAACTGCTTACAAAGCATTTGCACTGTATTAGGTATTTTAAGAAATCAAGGGACAATGTAATATATAAAAGGATTCAACAGGTTACATGAGAATACTATGTGGGTTTTCCTTCTAAGAAGCAACTTGAGCACCCAAGAACATGGTGTTTGTGAACTATCAGTAATCTCATTCTATACTTTGGTCATTAATTCATCCAATACAATGACTGCTGCTAGGAGTTTAGCTGAGATGATAATCCCACAAACCCAAGACTGCTGCCTACCACTACAACCCACCTGTCTGCCATCTTGGAATGGCTTGGTTAGCTTTCTAAATACAGTTAAAGCAGGAATCCACAGAAACAGACATCTGTGGGTCTTACTGAATCCTACATCCAGGACTGGAGACATTCCATCTCCCAGCATACAGACATTCCCCCAAGATCTCAAAACCAAGAACCACCATCCAAGGGAAACTATGCCCCATACCTTCAGAGGGTGAAATCACACCCCTTGTCATTTTACAAACAGAAAGCTACACCACACCCCTTAAGTCTCAGGTACCACTGTGCTCTTAAATCCTCTTTTTGCTCCACCTTTCCCCAAACAGGTCTAACTACTTTGATTTCCATATTCTCCGCCCCACTCTTATCTTTGGCAACAAAGCTTTATTGGCTGATAATCGTGGACTGGCCAGGTAGGTCTCACTGAAGCATGTTTTGGTCAAAGTTTACCCCGGATTATCAACTTTCAGTTGCCACTGGCAATAGGAATGAGGAATTTGAAATTCAATTCCATGCCTTCCCTCAATTGGCTGGAATTATTGTACTCTGTACCTCCTGACAATCCAACCCAGGTGTGCACAGCCACAGCTGTTTCATCTTGGACTCATGGTGCCAAGACCCCAAGGCCACGTCCTAATTCCTACTTGACTTTGGTGACTGGGGTAAATGTTAGGAGTTGCATTCACTGTTAAAGTCCTCTCCCTGAGGAACAGGGTCAGTACAGAAGAAATTCATTACCCACAAGGTGGGCCTCAATCAGCGTAGTGTACTTCCTAGGAAAGGGGAAATCTGGGCACAGACGTGCACAATGTGTGTATTTGGGAATGAAAGTAAATAATAGAGCAGAGACAACAAACTTCCTGAAACTGGAGAGACGAGCATTCTCCCTCACAGTCCTCAGAAGAGTGCCAGTGCAGTCCCCTATGCAGAGACAATGGGGCATGCATGCTAAATCACCCCAGATGTAAGCCACTCTGAAGTCTGTTGCACTAGCACTATCAAAGCAGCACATCAATTCTCCACCTAGCAGTCTCCTTGTCTGGAAAATGCGACAAGAATAGCTCTTTTGGGATACAGAGGAGTCAACAAATTGAAAGTGAAATTGCTTGATTAACACTTGGCAGCAAAGTGCATTGTGCTGTTAAATCGTCCCTTATTCAGGTAGAATAGTGTCATCTTCAGCTCCTTTTTCCTAATGCTTGCCTCACCAAACTGCTGAGTGACAGCCAGGGCCAAAATAATCCCACACCAGATTTCTCAGGTGATGAGGGGCACTTAGCCTGGACTGGCAGGGTGTGGTCACACAAAGAGACCTTCCTTTGCATTATCAACCGGAATCTGGCTCCCTCCCTGCTCTTCACTCCACACCCACTCAAATCCCATCCTTTCCTTCCAGCAGCAGCCACCACCCTAGCCTTGGCCTTAGGCCTGGCCCCTTTCTCTGGTTACAGTTTCTCCAAACCCCCAATCATTCTACTGCCAGAACATAATCATGTCAAAACCTCATTCTTCAACTCACCCCACCCTGGGCTTTCAACACTGCTCAGAGCCACCCATCTCTTCTCGAAACTTCAGTTCCTATTAGCTGCCCATACACGCCTTGCTCTTCGGTTAAATCTCTTCACTCTGCTTCTACTCTTGACACCCAGACCTCATCATTATTGGATTCCTCTATTGCCCAATCCAGTTGGTCCAGCAACAGGTTCATCTCTTTCCCATGAAGCTTTCCCCAAACTCCTATATTGTTGGCTGTCCACCCACACTGCAGAGTTTATTCTGAATGGCAAAAGCCATGCATGACCTCAGCTAGACAGTAAATATCTTTAGGTCATTCATCCCCTACTGACTATGGAGAAACTACAAAAGCCAGGCATCCTGTTAGGCACCAGGAGCTATGATTTACTTTGAATTTACTATGTTCCAGGTTTCATCATAATCCTCATGTTGCTTTAAGAGAGATACCAGTCTCTCATGAATTAAAGATGAGAAAATTAAGTATCAGAGCAATTATGGAAATTACTGATATCATACAGATACAGGGGATGAAAGTGACAGAAAAAAACAGGGGGAAAGATGGATAACCAGAATCCAAAGAGTATGGATTAAAGGCTGGGAAAAAAAAATGATGTCAGGGGCTGGATATGTGGCCCTGTAGCTTGAAGGAGGTAGACCTAGGCTTAATATCTAATATTTAAAAAAAATGCACACATTCTGTCAGTCTCTCACACACTCACACTCACCCACACATACCCATACATCACACACACACACACACACACACACACACACACACACACACACACCGAGCCTTTCAGCTGCTCAACAATTTTTGAGACTTAGATATAAATTAGATGAGCAAGTCTATGAAGACTGAGGATAACTCAATGCCAATGTTATAATAAGAACTAGAATTTAAAATGATGCCAAAGCTACACAAATAAGTTCATCTAGTGTAAAACCAAATTTAACAAACTTTACTACTATAGTAAAATTTAAGTGGGATAAATATAATGTCTTGATTTTGAGTATAAATTATCTGATTGCACAAATATATAAAAAGAGCAAAAAACATCTGGGGGAAAGAATTAATAATAACCCCAGTATGAATGAAGAGGACAATGTGACTACCAGAACAGCTAATTAAATCTCAGAGTATGCCAAAAGCAAAACAAGTCTAGGAAGTGAAGGTTATTTTTATAGTTATTCTGGAACAAATCTAAAGTTTTGCTCAGAATGCTGGGCCACAACTTGAGACTTGTTGACCTAATTAAGAACATTCAGATTTCACAATTTCATAAATTAATGTTGTGGTGGTTTGAATAAGAATGGCTCATATATCTGAATGCTTAGGGAGTATCTTTAGGAGGTGCGGCCTTGTTGGAGTACATGTGGCCATGTTGGAGGAAGGGCATCACTAGGAGTGGGCTTTGAAGTTTCAGAAGCTCAAGCCAGGCCCTAAGTCACTCTCTCTTTCTACTGCCTGCCGATCCAGATATAGAATTCTCAGCTACCTCTCTAGCACCATGTCTGTCTGCAACCTGCCATGCTTCCCGCCATTATTTATAATGGACTAAGCCTCTGAACCTGTAAGCCAGCCCCAATTAAATGTTTTCGTTTATAAGAGTTGCTGTGGCCATGATGTTTCTTCACAGCAATAGGACACTGACTAAGATACACACTGACAGACCCACACCTTATCAGATCAATTAAAGCACTAGATTACTACCTTGAAGGAAAAACTTGACTGGAGACCCAATGTCTCCAACTGAAAACATCCATGAGGAGTTTCCATTCCCAGCTTGGGAAAGGCATTTACCTTCATGTCAAACAGCCTGCTACAATGTTTCTACCCACACTATGAAGCAAGTAGAAACCAACAGCTATGCCTGAATTGCAGAAGTACTCAAAACTTGGAGAAATCACTAAAGACTGAGAACATTCTTGAATATTCAAGTTTCCAATGACAGTGTAGAAACTGCCTATGGAGATGTCAACTGTCTCTAATATCCATTCTCCTCTGCCCCTTGAGGCTCACCTGGTCTCGTGAATGACAGAGAATATGATCACCTGCCTTCCCTCTCAGGTTTTAGAAGAGGGCAATGGCTTGTACTCCCTTGGGCACATCTTTTAAAAAGGAAAATGTTACGCTTTGCTTTCTTTGAAACTTAAATGTTGACCATGCAAGACAGCCCGCAAGCCCAGAACAGTATTCTCCAACATGGAAGTTGGAAGACTTACAATGGATGACTTACACCATTTTGGAAAGGTTCTGGGGTCAGGGGGATAGCCACATTAAAATACCTAAACAGAAGCAGGTGAAATGAACTTCACTGCTTTGAAAATCCAGCATTCTAGACCATCACACTCTGCTGAGCTATTATTGTAAAATGACACAAGATGCCTTAAAAATATTTAACATAGCAGGCTGGGTACAGGGTTCAATGTCCTTGAAATCTGCTACATGTTTTATGCTTTTAGTTCATCTCAGCTTAAATCAGCACCATTTCAAATGTTCAGAAGCCACAAGTGGCCATGGCTACTGTCCGGCACAGGGCAGCCCCAGAGGGAATAGAAGGGCAGTATGGCTTGGGGCCCAGTGCAGTCTATGCAGAGAACTGTGCTACAGACCTTTTGGATGCTTGAAACTCTCACTTCAGAGGAAAACAGAGCCACTGGATTTTGGCATTTTAACACATTACCCCATCATTAATTAATACATCCAGTGGGTTCCAGAAAGATCTTGCAGCTCCCTGATTATAAAAGTATTTTTCAAAGGATGAGTTTCAATTTCATGAGCTGGCATTTAACTCTTGCCAGAAACTCTCTAAAAACAAAGATAGAGTATAAATGTCGCTCCTCCCCCTCAAAAAAAAAAAAAAAAAAAAAAAACGTGTTGGGAAACACATTTTAACGTAAAAGTGTCTGAGGGCTCCTTGGTCTTTTTCTTGCTCTCTGTCTGTACACTGCCCAACAGAGCAGCCCCCTGGGCAGCAGAGCTGGAGACATTAGTTCAATAGGCTCTTAAGAAGACAAAAAAAAAAAAAAAAAAAAAAAAAACTAAAAACACTTTCAGGCAGCATTTCCCAAAACAGGGAAAGCATTCTCAGTAATGATGGGAACTGGCATATCCTGTGAGTCAGACACAAGGCCCTTCCTCCTTTTGGTGGAGGTAGGAACACGAACAGAAACAAAGCCTAAGCCAATGTTTTTAAAGACACCCATTGGCCATTTGGCTAATGCTATCCCATCACCATAAAAACAAATCTATCCACCTTTATACAGCAAAGATCTTAGGGCAGAAACTCAACTCATAATGTCCACAGTATGATTCAGAAGCAATGCCTGGTATTTCATCACCAAGGAAAAATCGCACAGTGAATTTGTCAATCAAGAAAACATGTAGGTCAACAATAGCCCTCATTGAAAATGATCATGTGATTAATTCATAACAAAGAGATAAGAGACAATGGCACAGATGACTCATTTGCTTGGTAGACTTTCAGATTCTCCCAAGTTTAGGGGTCAGGGTCTGCATTTTACTTCAGTCTCTAGCTGGAAAGTGTCAGGTTTAAGGAAGAATCAGTTTGGGGTAATGGCTGAAGCTGTGATTCACAAAGCCAGCCATGGAGCTGCATCTCTGGCTCCAGGTAACAGCAGAAGCAATGTCTGGCCTCCCGTTCAAAGCTGAGCTGAGATACACGCAACTCTCAGCAAGCCAACCACCCACAATTTTCCCAGCTCTTTCCCTACCACAAGGGAAGGAAGGGCACTGACAATGAATGGTGAGCTTGATTGCTATGTACAAGCTTGTACAAAATCACTATAGATATTTTTTTCTTTTGAGGAAGGAGTATTGCTGGGAATTGAATTCAGGGCTTGCATATGTTAGACAAGTGGTCTACCCCCGCCCACTGTACAGGCTTACTTCAGCTTAGGGCGACAGGAAAGATCTTATTTCATACAGCTTGAAGATTCGAACTTTACAACTGCTGATGCCCTGTGTAAGCAGGGCAAACTACCCTCTAAGTAAAACCCCAGTTCCTGGCCTGCCATTTATCCAATATGAAACTCGAGCCATAAAAGCGACTTTCAACCTTCCTTAGTTCCTGTGTGAAAGCTATCATTAGATGCCCTTTACCTGACAGAGTCTGAATATAAAATGACAAAGGACTTGGCACAGTCCCTGGTACCTGGTAGTGAACATGCAATACATGAGAATACTCTTCACTGTCACCATTAGTACATGAACAATTAGTTAAGTTTTCACTCTGTGACTGGGGAGATGGCCTAGTAGGCTAAGTGCTTGCTGCAAAACTATGAGGAACCAGGTCTGGGTCTATAGTACTATATAAAAGACAGGCACAGAAGAGCACATGTATAAAACCCAGCACTGGAGAATGTGGGGCGCACAGGAGGACCTGGAAGATTTCTAGTCAAGCAACCTCATCAAACTGGCAAGCTCTGGATTCAGTGAGGAACCCTGTCTCAAAAATAAATAAATAAATAAATAAATAAATAAATAAATAAATAAATAAATAAGGTATGAACACCTAATGTCATTGATCTCTGACCTCCATGTGTATACTAACAGGCATCTGAACACACGTGCACAGATGTACAGACAGACATACAATATATATGGGGGGGTGAGGAGGAAGAAGGGGAAGGAAGGAAGGAAGGAAGAGAGAGAGAGAGAGAGAGAGAGAGAGAGAGAGAGAGAGAGAGAGAGAGAAGAAAGAGTAGATAAAAAAATTTCAAATGTGGGAAATGGAGTGATGGCTAGGAGGTTAAGGGTACTTCCTGATCTTCCAGAGGACCCAAGTTCAATTCCTAGCACCTATGTCAGGTAGCTTCCGACTACCTGTAACTCCAGCTGTAGGAGATTCAACTCCCTTTTCTGGCCTCTGGCACCACATACATGTGGCACACACACACCCATGTATGCACACGCACACACAGATCTTTTAAAAAGAGAGAAATGTTAACTCTGACTTCTATGCCGTTATATTAGAACAATCACTTCAATATTGTTATGCTCCTACTTCCTTCTGAGACACTGAAAATCATCCCAAGATGAAGGGATGTTTTGTTTGTACTCCGTGGAAAGAGGTGGAAACTGCTAGGTGGTGGTGGTGCATGACTTTAAACTCAGTACTTGGGAGACAGAGAGAGGTGGATCTCTGAGTTTGATGCCAGCCTGGTCTACAGAGCAAGTTCCAGAACAGCCAGGGCTACACAGGGAAACCCTGTCTCAAAAAAGACAAAACAAACAGAAAACAAAAGCAAACAAACAAAAACCCAGAGATGAGAACTTTAAAAGCTATTCTAGAATAGAAATGTAATACAGATTGAATTGAGTCATGTCCAGAGGATTTCTGTTCAAGTCCTAAAGCCTCCACATCATAATGCTACCTTACTTAGATTAAGAAGTAGAGTTTCTACATTAAAAAAAAAAAAAAGAAAAAAGCCTACATACTAATCTAGTTTAAAATGAGGTCAACAGAGTGGGCTCTAATCCAGTGTAACTGGTGTCCTTATATAACTGGTGTCCTTATCACAACTAGGAATGTAGGC
Organism: Cricetulus griseus; assembly: GCF_003668045.3. Taxonomy (NCBI): domain Eukaryota; kingdom Metazoa; phylum Chordata; class Mammalia; order Rodentia; family Cricetidae; genus Cricetulus; species Cricetulus griseus. The sequence goes on from NC_048595.1 coordinate 343,933,441, forward strand.
ACATATGTGCACAGCAAGAACGTCAAAGATGAAGTCTAGATTTGGGATAATACGCCCACCAGCCAAAGGTTCCTAGTAGACACCTAGCGTCCAGGAGAGGCAGACAACAGACTCTCCCACACAGCCTTCTCCACACCAGCCCTACCACAGTTCCAGACTCCAGACCCAACAGACAAAAAATTCCTGTTGTTTAGGCCACCCAGCTTGTAGCACCTTGTTATGGCACCTGGCCAATTAACACAAGGTGAGATCAGGCAGCAAGAAGAGTCTCTGTTTCAAAAGGTCTGACAAGACCTGGAAAGTATGCAGCCCGACAACAACCTACCCAAGTTCTCTCCAGGTCTTTACCAGTATCTCCCATCTCCACCCAAGGGGGTCAGCCATCTCTCATACATTTTTAAGTCATGTCTCTGCAAAAAGAGGTTAGAGCTTGAGACTGGCCAAGGCTAGTATGTCTACAGAGAGACCACGATTTTAAATAGTCCTCGTGTGTGTGTGTGTGTGTGTGTGTGTGTGTGTGTGTGTGTGTGTGTGTGTGTGTGTGTGGTGACTCAGGAATCTTTAAGAACTTTCAATAAATGACTAAAAACTTCTTGGGAAAAAAAATTACCTTGGCAGCAACATCAGTTTTCGACCTTCATGAGAAGTATAAATCTCAACAGGCAACAAATTGAGATCCTGACTGAGCAGGATGTGTCTGGTTCCTCAAGATTCAGGGGGTGTGGGCACTTCCTCGGCTTAAGGCTGCTACATCACGGCAGAACATCAATTTTGTCTTTTCTGAATGCAGTCATATTACTGGGGATGCTCTGATTTTCTCCACGCTATTTGCCACTTCCTTATCATAATGGAACACATAGCTGGGAATAAGTCTTTCATCAAAGCAAACACACACCCACAAAGTAAACTCCCTCAATCACACTGGAATGGCACTTCTCAAGGTTTGTTACAAAGATCTTTCAATCCCATTTCCCATCTCTCAAACGTCCAGCCATTCCACTCTGACAGTAAAAATTGTCATTTGCAAGGAAATTCCAAAAGGCAGAGTGTTTTACTTGCAAAGGGAAAGCCCCACCTTTCTGGCCTCACTTCTCATGATGACAGCAGAGTTTTCCACATGGGAATACATGCTATCTGCAGCAAATATTTAAAGTGGTAAAGGAGCCACAGGAAATGAGAAGATAAAAGACATAAAGTATACAGTCAGAAAGGGTAGAAATAATGAAGATTTGGACTTGACTTATTTCAAAAGCATGAACATCAGCCTCGGCGTCTGGAAAATAGGATGACACTTCAGGGTGTTCATGCTAAAACTCTCATAGCCATACCTTAAACTGAGGCACTGTCCTGAATTCACCAAGTCTTACTATTTTACACTGTCAAGGACAAATTTTGAGATTCCACATGCTGAGTCTTTGCTCCCCCACCACCCCACCTTCATCCTTCCCACACATACCAATCCCTTGGGTTAAGCTCCACCTTCACAAACCCCCCAAATTCTCCCATTGTCAACACTCAGAGCATTTATCCCCACACCTGGCTTTGTTTGTCGGGCACAGCTGAGCTCCTCTTAAAGGTCCACTTAGTATCCAAGTTCTATTTGTGTTTTGTCTAAGTATTTGAGGGACATGGTTACTTCTCCCCTTCTTAGGTTTATCAGCTTTTTGGGATGCAGGGGGAGGAGTGGTGAGACAAAATTACTGCATGGTCAAGGTTAGCCTTGAATTCCCAGTCCTCCTGACTTCAGTTCCCAGGTATTGGTCAGGGGAACCATACCCTTATTTTCAGACAACACTTTGTATTCCTTTGGCGTGTTCCTTTCTAGTGTCTATCTCAACCGTAACGATGCCCCAAATCAAGTTATTAATGTAAACTAAAAAATGACACTGCGGTAGTTTAAATGTAAATAGTCCCCATAATCTCATAGGGAGTGGCACTATTAGGAGGTATGGCTTTGTTGGAGTGGGTATGACCTTGTAGGAGGAAGTGTGACACCGTGGGGGCGGGCTTTGAGGTTGCCTATGCTTAGGATACTTCCCAGTGTCTCAGTCGACTTCCTGTTACCTATAAGATGCAGAACTCTCAGCTACTCCCCTCTAGCACCATATCTGCCTGCACCCCTACATGCTCCCAGGCCATGAGGAAAATGGACTGAACCTATGAAACTGTAAGTAATCAAGGCCCCTCAATTAGATGTTTTCCTTTATAAGAGTTGCCGTGGTCATGGTGTCTCTTCACAGCAACAGAAACCCTAACTAAGACAGGTATCTACTACAGAAGCACCTCTTTAGCCCCTATAGATTAACTGTGGGGTCCCAAATATATTTAGGGATCTGTCTAACCACAGCCCACAGCATCACACTGAATCCCCCATGACATTCGTATAAACATGCCCCAGTCAGGAAGTCAAGCTGAGGAGACTTCCAGAAAGCACACCCCAGCTGAAACTCTACCTACACTATGGTCCTGGGGTAGCAGAGTGACCCGAAGGCCACCCACAGGGAACTCCTTGCAGACACTTTCATCCTTTTTGCTTACTCCTGAGCTTTCTTCTTAATGGCCACAAAGTGACCTGGCTGAAATGTAATCACACCAGTGGGTCACCTGTCTTCTCTTTATGTAATCATGAACCTGATCTGCCATCCCTGGCCGCCTACCCCCAGAAACACAAAGAATTCTTTCTTCCCTTTCTTTTTTGCACAAAGACGAGCAGAAACATGGGCTGGCTGATGGCTCAGGACACTCAGGAGACACCACATACTTTAGTATAATGGCTGATGGCTCGGGACACTCATACCACGAGCTTCAGTGAAGATTATAGTTTGGCACTTTTCACTTTTTGGATGAAGACCTAAAATCAGAAGAGTGAGACAGTTGTCCAAGGCCATGAACCTCAATCCAAGTTCAAAGCTTCTCCTTAGATCACTGCCATTTCATAAACCTGAACCTCCATCAAAAGCTCCTGCCTTCAGAAAACCTGGAATTCCAACACCTGGCTGCAAAAACTGGTTCCACAACTTAGAGCTACAGGAATGGACAGAAATCACTGCATCTCTCTAGGCTTCAGCTCCTTAATCTAAAAAAAAAAAAAAAAAAAAAAAAAACCTGCTTAATTATAAAACCTACCACACGAGCTTGGTGGCAGGAATTCTCATCAAGTGCCTAGTGGAATACGGAGTATCTGGTATAAGAATCTGTTACAATCAGGACCACCATACGGCAGGCTAACAAACTGGGGTCTGTCTACAAGGGGTTTTCTTTTTGTGTCTTTATTTCCTCCACTGATGGAGCTTGAGGAAACAATTTGGGATAAATCTGGAAAGCCCTGTAGATTGGGCTGGCTCCCTTCAAGCAATTTCCTTTGCTTTCATCCCCCAAGACTGCTCCTCGGACATTCCTTCTTAGCACTCACTGCCAAAATCAAGACCTTTCTGCTGCCAAATCTCAGAAGCCTTTACTAGTGTTATTGTGATTATTTTTCTTTAATTCATGGAAATGTTTCAATTTTCTTATTTGAAACTGAGATTCCAGCAACACCATCTCTATGGCCACCAGTTTAAAAATCTTTCAACCAGCAGCTTAGCACCCTCCTACACAGATTCAGAGACCACTCCCCTTACATGATGATGAGATCCTGCTACAATAATCTCAATGTGAAGAGATGGAGACAGTCCAAATTCTCTTGGAACAATTTCTCCCCATTGGCAGTCCTGGAAACTGACCGCAGGGCCTTATGAATGCTAGGGAAATGCTCTACCACTGAGTTATATTTCCACCCCCAAATTCCCTTATTTGGTAAATTATAGACCAGTATCTCCAGAACTGGGCAAGGCTGTGTACTTACTACTTGCTTTTCCTCTTTGACTAAGCCAAAGGTGATATGCAGGCCTGGTACCACTGGCCAGTGGGTGAGCAGGGTAAAGTTTCCTTAGGGGAGGGGCATCTGAGGAAGTGACATGAACTGGAGCTCTCTGGGGCAAATGGTTGAGCTACCTGATCTTGTCCAAGCCACTTCACATTCTCTGAGTAGCAGCAGTAGTATTCACCTTAGCAATGAAGTGAACTTTTCCCTAAGATTTCATGTTACTTTTTAATTTTTTTTTTTATGAGATGGTACTTTATAGTCATCCCCAAAGCATCTTGTCTGGCCTCTTATCAGAGCAGTAAGTACATAGCGACATGTCACAATGTAGTCTAAGAGATAAGTAGGTACACACACGCATGTATGGAACTAGCCATACCAACACAGTCTCATTTACCACAAACAGGGAACTGTGCCAACCTGCCCAAATAAAATTCATGGCAAAGCACAGAAGTCCAGACTCACCTTTAACTATACAATTTAAACAGTAATAGAATAAGTGTATTTTGAAGGTCACTTTATCTGGGCTTCCTCCTACTGCTCTTCCATAAATTTCTCTCATGTAACAGTTTTGCTAGAAGCTTTTGGAATGCAGCTTGTTGCAAGACTCAGATCCCAGCACAGTTTAGGAGGCAGAAATTTGTGAAAAAAACACTATGCAACCCCTGGCCATTTTCTCTGATGGGAGAGTTCTGACCTATATCCAGTTCTTCCAATCCAGAGTCTTCCATGATAGACATCAAGTAAGAGAGAACCCCAGGAATTTGGGGTGTGTGAAGCAACAGTGAACAACAAATACTGAATTCAAGTTTCCTAAAGACCAAGAAGAACAATGTTGATAATATAATTCCTTAATCACCCCTATTCTGGCCAAGTATGGGGAGTGAACACATGTAAGGCAGGAGGACTGCCATGAGTTCAAGGCCAGCCATTTGTACAAAGTAAGATTCTTTCTCAAAAAAGAAAAAGTAATTATTAATAAATATAAATTAAAATTATTAAAATGACATTGTAAATCAGAATCCTGGCAGGTTTTACTGATTCTTTGACTGTTCCTTTCTCTACATGACACAGACCTGAAGAGTTTCTTACAAGCTGTTCTGAAAGCAATATACACAAATAGCAAACCTAAAGTGCGCTCATTCACAGGCATCAGGTTGAGCTGGTGCCTTCAGGAATCTGTAGTTTATTAACTCAGAGCCTTATCAGGGCAGGAGCAGGGCTGTCTCTGTAGGCCTGTGGAGCATGGTGGAGCGGCCAGACCATGAGTCACAGTGTACTTACATCACTCTTTCTAAACTTCGCTTTCAGGCTCTTCATGTTTAGTCCATTCAGCTTTCCAAAGCCCCAGGAGATTTGTCAACACCTAAGCAGAGGGAAAAAATAATGAATGAATGTAGATTGCCAAATAAACATTCCAGATTTCCTTCCCTGATTGGATTACAACACTGGACATGAGGAGGAGGCAGGGGTGGGTTGAGATGACTGTCGGTGAGCAGCTGAAGTGTGCAGTGAAGACGTAAGCTCTCCCACTCATGATACACACCCTCCCTCCGACCAACCTTCTGACATGTACAAATCACAAGAAAAGAAAGCTTTTATCCTCCTCATTTATTTTAACTGACATATAAGAACTACATATACTTACAACAGAAAGAGTGGTATTTAGAGACATGTATACATTGTAGAATAGCAAATGAGCCAACCAACTCTTACATTACTTCACACATTTCTTGCTGCATTATGATGAGAATCTTTAAGCCCTAGCAAGTTCACAGACCAGAATTTACAGGAGTCACCAGGCTATACAACAGAGGTCTGGAGTCCATTCCTCTTGTCAAATAGAAACGTATCTTCTGATAAGCATTTACTCAATCAATCCCCTGTCTTCTCATCGTCAATCTGTGGCAATGACCTCTCTAGTCTCTGCTTAGGTGACTTAAACTTTTGGGTTCCATACATAAGTTACCAAGCATTAAAAGTAGAATATGTGTGAGTCACACCTTAACTATCTGCACAGCTGTGACTGGGGTGTGGCTCGCCCTAGGGATTCTGGTATTGGAAGCTTGGTGATATGGAAGGGCAATGGAATGAGGAAGAGGTAAGGCCTGGTGGGAGGTCTTTAGGTCTTTGGGAGAGTGTTCTCTTCAGAGAGCACTGATCTCATGGGGTGAGAGTAAACTGACCCTTAGATCTCCTCCTTTCCAGCAATATGAGCTTTGACTTTTACAGGCCTTCCCAAACACTGTCCTTTGCTACAGGCCTTGTCTAATGAAACATGCCTTTGAATCTCCACAACTGTGAACTAATAATCTTTCTGTCCCGACAGTGTCACCCAGCCATGGGTATTTCATCATAGTAATAAAAAGCAAACTAATGCCTGACTACTGAAGTGATCTCTTTATATAGCCTTCATTTTGCAATTATACAATTTACCTCCTTTTGAAGTCAGGAATAATAGAAGATGATAGGAAAACCAGCTCCTATTGCACAAGCTGTTCATTCCCTACTTATTTTTCCAGTGTTTGCCTCCCTTCCCCGCTCCTCTTAAATGCACAGTGAGGTTGGTACAAAATGCCAGGAACAACAAAATCTCTCTCGTAAATACCTCATTCCTCAGGGGGCCCACTCTAAACAAAGCTAAGACTCCAGGTCCTTTTTCCTCTTTGAGACCCAGCAACTCTTAGTTCCTGCTGGAAGTCTTCAGCAATTACCACACTATATATATATCACACACAAAGAGAGATATTAAGATGCTTATCTGCAATCATGAAGCATGCTTTTCTTACCCCACTATAAAGCTTCACAATCAAAACCAAAAATCCAAAGCCTGTGTTAAAATGCAGTGCACAATTTATCATTTTCATTAACCTAAACTGTGTGTGGTGTGATGTGGTGTGGTGTGTGTGTGTGTGTGTGTGTGTGTGTGTGTGTGTGTGTGCTCGTGTGCACGTGCACTTAGATCAGAAAGGCAAAATAATCCATGTGAAAGTTCCCACCATAGTAAGTACACAATAAATGCCAGTTTCAGACTCCACTGACACAGTAATGGGTGAGCCGCCAATTAGCAGCACCACTACAGCTGAGAGCTATAGAATAGTGGGTAAATGTTTAACACTCCTAGCTATTATTTTTTTTAAGTCTTTCAAACCCACCTTGTGTTCTGCCACATTCTTATTTGAAATAAACACGATTTATGAGTTGGGTACAGACAAGGAAGTGAATAACTCGACTCATCTCTTTTCTGATGATCTTATGGCGGCCTCCAAAAGTCCCCATACCTACATGCTACCCTCTGATGTGTTTGCCACCAACACTGCTGCTATCAAGCAGAGTCCTTGGATGAAGGGTATAAAAACAAGGTCATCATAAAGTATTTGGGTGGCATTTATCTGGGGGGTCTCATGCCACTGAGCAAGACCTTTCATGGGCCTTTCAATCTTCCCACCCTCTATAGAGGTGACAGAATGCATGCTACCTTCGAAAGTACATGGACTGAAATTACACACTGTTAATTGCTGAGGGCTTAATCACAGAGTACCCGGAATAGGCACACATCGAACAAGTGACATACTCGTCAAAGTGGACCTCATCGATAAGCCAAAACTGAGCTGATTTTTTTTTCTTCATGAGAAAACAAACCAATTTTTGATGAAATGTTTGCAAAAGAGAAATAATGGTAACCAAATACTACCAAATTGTCACTGGCCTAGGGCCTCTGGACCAACTATTTCTAAACAATGGACACCATCCTTCAAATTCAATTCCTCCCACTGTCTCAAAATAACCAAGGAAGGAGAGGAAATCAATGCAATGGAGAGGGAGAAAAGAGAAGCCACAGCTGGGAAAACCCACAAATCGTGTGGCCCACCAAGGCAGAACTGCCCAGCATTCTCTCATTCACAGAACAAAAGGTCTCAGATAACAGTGGGTAAGACTTATTTTGTTTGAGGTCATAGGGGTTATAAGGGTGGTGTGTGTGTGTGTGTGTGTGTGTGTGTGTGTGTGTGTGTGTGTGTGTTTACCTTTGGCTTTCTTCCCTTTTTTTGCTTTTCTTAAAGCAGTATGTGGACTGCTATTTGGAAAAAATTAAAGTAACAAATTCCAAAAGTTCTCAAGGGAAGGTATGAACTACTAAATGAATGTTTTCCTGGAGCCCAGGATTGACTGTGTGATAGTTGGGTGGTCCCTGGGTATGGATCCGTGATGAGACAGACTGATGTTAAGGGGCAAGTGCTAGAAACAGATTAGTAACCCTAGAAACAAGCCCTTGGACTGGGCGTAATTAGAGGTATTAATCCTGGTATTTGTAAAAGGAGCTAACGCTGGAAGCCATGGCAAATGGGAAGTCACCTGACCCATGGTTGCTGCCAAGTGGATCTAGGTTTCCTTTGGGGTGATAAAATGTTTTTAACATTTATTGTCATGATGTTGTACAATCTGTGAACATATTAAAAACGATCTGATTAGGCATCAAGGCATGCCTGAATGTTACAGATATCTCAACAAGGCTGTTATTAACAACAAAACAAAAATCTTCATTTCATCTCTAAGACTTAGAATCAGGAAAATTCTAAGTTAGAACCCTCAGAGTGGTTCCAAAGGAACTTCAAAAGAAAAAATGTCAACAAGTAAAAGATGATTATACCCAAGAGATTATTTAGCTATTTCTCTATTATACCTCATCACTGATTTAAAGTACAGTTAAACTCACCCTACCTCCCAATGTGGCCCAGGGACCATACTCCCCCACCCCCAACCCCTCAGATCCTCCAGACTCTAGGATACCCACCTACAGTTTACACTCTCAATGTAAAAGAATCTGGACACTGAACAAATGGTTAAGATGAGTATTTCTGAGCAACACCTATGTTTGAATTTTCACACCATAGAGCAAGGGAGCTGGGAGCAGGATGTGGGAGGAGGACCCCTAAACCCAATTCTGTGTGAGCAATTGGCCATGCGTGACCAATAGGAATAATATCAATTCATAAAAGCAGACAGTGGCTATACACCACATACTTCGTGTCTGAATCACAAGAATATATTAGCACCTGACAGATCACACCACGTGGCCCGAATCCTCTGAATTACCACAGAATTAGGAGAGCAAGGTCCTCTAGCTAATCCTTGCGTCCTAGAATTTGTAAATTACTGCATGGAATCCTCAGGGACAGCACGGCACTAATGTGTACCTTGACAAGTGTTGAGATTTTCTGCTTCCGAGTTGAAAAGAACATTATACTTAAAACCCAAATCTACAAAAAAGTATCAAGTAGAAGGAACCCAAATACTTGTTTTCTTGAACAATAATCTCTCAGCAGCGAAGATGGATTCTTACCAAGAGCTGCACAAGCATGTGCTTCTCTCAGTGTGGCAGAACAAAATCGTTCTCCAAAAGGCCTCTCCAGGTCAACTACAACTATTCCAGGAAGATGGCCCTGGCCCTCATAACCATCTCTCCAACTCCGTGGAAGCTGCTCTAACTTGGCCTGTTAGCTGGGGCTTCCCTGGGAGTTACACCTCTGCTTCTGAAACAAGGAAAATAAATTGGGGTTCAGGATCCAGTGAATACGCCCCATATCCCATTCAATTTTCTACAGCAGACTGGGCTAGTGTACAACGCTGAATTTTAAAGACATTTGGACACGCAGGTAATGGAAAGAAAACTCACAACTGATGCAAGGTACGAGTAAAGAAGGATTTTGGAAAAGACTCTTAAACTTAGGTGTTAACTGCTGCAAACTCACTGGAAATCCTTGGAAGCAACACCAAAAAGTAGAGAATCTTTATAAACGGGGCAGGATTCCAACCGGCCTGAAGCACAGGATTTAGGCTGGGTGATGAGGGACATGGTGTCCCTTCTAGCCTGGGAGCTAGCCCAGTCTAGCTCCCCTTTAACCTGTGCAACCTCCCTAAGCAACAGTCTCTAGTGTCTCTCATGATGCTGAGTACACCCACCAGGAATTACTGCAGAGTTCTCTCCTAGGCCTCCCCATGGCACAACAGAGATTTCAGGAGCCCTGTTACCATATCCCAGAAAATTTGAAAATTTCCATGCCAGGCTGCCCACTAACTTTGGAATAGAGGGGCTTTTTTTTTTTCAGAGTAGAATTTTCATTTTGCTTACATATCTGGGGGTCCCTGACCACCATCAATCAATGTGAATGATCATATAGGGCAAAGATACAAATTAGGAGCCTGTGTAGGCTCCCCTTTAACCTCAGCAGAATTCTCTTTGCTCTCCAGCACTGGGACTTGTGTGAAGGTCACATAATGATTAGGTTTCAGCACATATTGATTAAAGTACTGAGAATTTAAAGGCTCAAACTCCCTTGGCCTCGGAAGTCTTCACAAGCTGCCTCCTCTTCCTGCCTCCCTGCCCCCTTCCTCCCTGGCTCCTCCCGCCCCACTGCCAGCATCCAACCCCAGCCATGGGACAGACTCTGAATAATGCATTGTTAGGCTCAGCAGAGACCGAGAACCATCAAACAGAACCTTGGAAACAAGTTCTTACAATAGAGAGATTTTGTCAGCCTTACTGTGCAGACAGCTGTGGGCAAGGCCAGTAATTCCCTGCAAGCAATCTGCCACTTCCAATACTTCCCCGAGATTCTACCATTGGCCTTATTAAGCGTAGGCATTTCCCCTGCTCAATTCAAAATAAGTCAATGAATCATTTTCTCCATCACTTATCTCCAATCATCACATGAAGGGTTTTAATCAATGAGGAACAAACAATACAAAAAGTTCTATCTGTTGTCATATCATTTGAAAGATCAGATGCAACAAGCAATTTTCTCTATTAATTTTTCATTTAAAAAAAGGAATGTAATTCTCGATTAGAGCTTAATCTCTTATACTTACATCCTTAATCAAAATACCTTGATATTGCCTATAAAGCATTGTAATTAACACAACAATGTTAGACTCAAATGTTATATATCCATCCTAGACAGGGCCAAGGTTTCACCTTCAGTCTCAGCCATGCCCTCTTCAGAATCCAAACTGTACCTGAACAAAAACCTTATAAATAAATGTGTGTTGAACTAGAAGCAAAAAAAAATGCAAGCCATTTAATTCCGGTGAAGCCAGTTGAAAATGCAAGTTTCCAAAGGATTTAGGGATTTAACAGAAAACTGGTGACTGTGACCTTAAGCCCCCCTCTTCACATTCAGAGTAAAGGGTCAGAAAGTAGAGAATGGAAGAGATCTTTCTTTGGAAAAACAAACAAGCAAACAAACTATGCAGGGATTCCCACTGTGCCAACTCGGCCTCATGCAAAAGACCCGAATGACATCTGGAAAAAGTTGATGCTTGAGTCATACCTGGAACATCTAAAAGGTATGAGAAAAGCTGTCCTACACTTTGAGAATGAGAATGGAGAAGTTGTCTCTGTACTGCCATCAGTTTGAAAGCTGGACTTTATCTGTGTGTAGATGTATTTCCTGAAGTTACATGAGGTTAACTAGCCACAGATAGTAAGTAGCACATTGTCTCAGGTCTGTGTTAAAGGATAGATCAGACGAACAAACCAGGAACAGGGAGAAGCTGACAGGCTAGCAGAGAAGCAAGAAACAGAGACCAGCGATGCCCCCCTCTTCTGGAGAACCCACGAGATTCAAGAGGGGAAGAGAGGGCCCCTTCTGCTACTCTGCAGGGACCACCATAACAAAGCAATGGAGGGCCATCCGTAGCTTAACAGAAATGTAGTTCTCACAGCTCTACAAGCACGGTGGAAAGGGGCAGGCAGGCTGGTTCCCTTCTGAGGCTTCTCCCTTGGGCTGGTGGATGGCCATCTTCTTTGTTTTCATTTGGTCTTCCTGTGTGTCTATATCCTGAACTGCCTATTTTGTGGGACACCACTGTTCCTGGATGAGGCCTGACCATATAACTTTGCTTAGCTTTAATTACCTCTGCTAACTGCATCTCTAAATAGTCATATTCTGAAGTACTCGAGACTTGAACATCAGCATATGAATTTGGGGCCACACAGTTCAACTTTTAACACCCCAGAAAAATCCCAAGAACAAGATTCAGCCACTAAACACGTGTCAGGCTCAGGGACTACAGTACCGTGTAGGCATGGTACTGAACTTGAGACTTCCTTATTCCATTCCTCCACAGTTCCAGTTGTATCAAAGCAGAACTCTTTATGTTTTGTTTTTTAAGACAGGGTTTTTCTGTGTAACAGTCCTAGGTATCCAGGAACTCACTCTGTGGACCAGGCTGGCCTCAAACTCACAGAGATCCACCTGCCTCTGCCTCCCTAGTGTTGGGATTAAAGGTGTGTGCCACCACCACTGCCTGGCATCAAAGCAAGACTCTTAACAGAGACCTTAAACCATGGCAGGAAGATGGGGGAAGCGAGAAAAGTACACAGAAAAAAAAGGGAAGAGGACTTAACTTTAAAGCTCATTTTATCTTTTTCAAATTTTCTGAAAATGGACATTCTGTGACAGGAGTGGAACTCAGTGCTAGAACTGCCCCCACCCCCCAAAAAGAGAAGGAATTGGACACTCTAAGTTCTGAATTCAAAGTTTTTAGCCACAGAAACTGAGCCTGGAACTTCTTAAAATTTAATGAACAAATAATAAACTAACAACTTTCAGGCAGTGGGACACAACACAACACATAAAACAAAGTTTTATGATGATATTTCATAAATTTATTAAATCACCAAATCAGATAGATACATATGAATATATAAAGGAGCAAATTTTCCAGAGTATTAACTATGGACTGGGTGTTTTCATATGTGTTATCTCATTTATTAATGAACTAAAGTACAGGTTTCAAAAAATGTGATCTAAATGATTAATAAGTTAAGAAATGTTTTAAGTTCATGACTATGCCAATATATCTGATCTGGCCATTCACACTGTACACATATATCAGAATATCACACAACATTCAATAAAGTATTATCAGTCAAAAATTTTAAATCTTTTAAATAATTTTCAAAGGAAGTTTCATTTTGGCAATGAGATCTTTCTGAGTTACTGTAAAAGCTCAATTTTTTTTTTTCACAGAAAATGAACACATTCTTTTAGGATCATAAATGTCATTGTGACATCATATCAAAACAACCATGCACTGAAACTCTCCAGGGAACAGTGATCCAGGAGATGACTTTTTTCTTGAGAACCAAATCGATCTTTCTTCTTTGGCCATAATAAACCCTGACATCCACTAGGACTGATCTCAGTCCATGAGTCAGCCAGAGTTGTAGGCACTGATACGAAACTGCCCAGGGCTCTGGCAGCTTCGCTATCTGCTCTGTCAAAGCAGCTACTCATGTTCCAGTTGAGCCTACCAAGAAGTCCCAAGGTTACCTCCTGTCCTAAATCCATCTGATTTCAAAGATGCAGGCTTAACAAAGCAAGCTAACTCTGCAACGCAAAAAAAAAAAAAAAAGAAAAAAAGAAAAAATCTTTCTAGGACTAAGAAACATGATGTGACTGACTATCCCTTAGAGGAAGGATAGTTTCTAGGTCTCTCAAATGTTCTCAATAGTCTTCATCTTTTGATGCCCACTTCAATATCTCTTCCTAAACACATCACCATGTTCTCCTCTTAAGGGGATAACTGCCTGCCTGAGTGCCTGTGTAGATCTGGAACCAACCCTCAATGTCCAGGTGTCTGTAGGCACAGGCACCCATGTGTGTAAAGGCTCCTTCCTCCGGATTCATTCCTTAAATTTTATTCATCTTACATATCAAGCTAAAAAGAATTAGGTCCACTGGGTATGATGAGACGTACCTGGAATCCTAGCACCAAAGAAGCTGAAGCAGGAGGATCGGGAGTTCAAGACCAACTGGGGATCCCTACGGAGACTGACTCAAAAACAAATTAAGTTGATAATATTTTCATGTGTGATCATAACAATTAATAGTGGCAATAAAAAATAAATGCACAATGTACAGTAACTATGTAAAGCAGTCTGGCGGGTGCCTTAAAAAGTTAAATATAACCTGACCATTTAACCCAGCAGTTCCATTCCTGTGTATCTGAGAGAAAAGAAAACATATCCACAGAGACTTGTACATGGATGTTTACAGACATATTCATGACTGCACAAAAGGAGACTCAAGCAAACAAAACCTGATGTTTCTTTTTTTGTTTGTTTGTTTTTGTTTTTGTTTTTTGAGACAGGGTTTCTCTGTGGCTTTGGAGGCTGTCCTGGAACTAGCTCTTGTAGACCAGGCTGGTCTCGAACTCACAGAGATCTGCCTGCCTCTGCCTCCTGAGTGCTGGGATTAAAGGCGTGCGCCACCAACGCCCAGCTTCTGATGTTTCTATAGAGTGAAACGCTACCAGAAGTAAGCTGCAGTGTACTGTGGATGCATGGTGCAATCTTGTGGTGTGTGGATACCATGGTGAGTACAGCTGCCTGCCATGGTGCGGTTTGGTGGTGTGTGGATTGTTGGGGCCCATGAAGACTTGCTCCAGTCCATTCTGACTGAAGGTCAGAGAGTTCAAAAATGCACTTATGTCTTTAAGTCTATAGCTTGGCGGCTACAGGATGTTTTGGCCTTGGTAGTGGGTGTCTCTTCTCTGTATGTGTCTCTGTCTTGTATCCTAACCCTTTTAGCTAGCTTTTCTTTATCCACATTCTCCCCCTCTCAGGTACGAACTGTGGGCTGCCCAGCTGGCTCCAACGGCAGCCCTAAAAACACTACCTCCCAGAAATGGTGCTACACAGAAAGCGGTGACAGTGGAAACAGTGGTGAGTACAGCTGCCTGCCATGGTGCAATCTGGTGGTGTATGGATACAGTGGTGAGTACAGCTGCCTGCCATGGTGCAATCTGGTGGTGTGTGGATACAGTGGTGAGCACAGCTGCTTGCCAGGGTCCAGTATGGGTGAGGCTCAACATGTGAAGACAGATACTAGTAAACACATAGCACATGATTCCACCTCTATGACATGTCTGGGAAAGACAACGTAACAGAAAAATGTGGAGTAGTGGTTGTCTGGGAGTGACTGTAAATGGCAGGGGGCTTGCACAACCTTGTCGATTATTAATTCCTGACTTGCATACTAAAGTTGGTGATGTTTCACGACAGAATATAAATAACTCCTCAGTAAAGCTGCTTCTAAAAATATCAAATGCAGAAAGTAAAAAAGGAGTTCCATATGCAAAGGGTTTGGTTGTGAAAACTCTCTTTAGATGAGTGAGAAGACAGCTCTACTCATGGTTATATTTAGTCCCCTGGTTTTAGTCTTTAAAAAGTTTTTGTTGCCAAAAGTTGGCTAACTGCCTATTTCATCAGTTCTTTGACTCAGTTGCACAACAGGGACAACATGGGCCTTCCACGAGTGGCAATGTTGGCAATGTCACCTACAATGATCACAGTTGGCCTGTGAAATCTCTTTACCCAGTCATGGGGTGTCTTAAGTATTTGGCAGAGTAAGAGACATACACGTTATTTTTTTTTTTTCTGTGAATGACAAAAACTAGGAGCAGGGGAAAGAGGAAGGATAGAGAATCCTCAAATGATTTCTGCGTCCCAACTATCACACCTGGACATTTGAACACTGGATCCATACAACTCTCACCCCAGCCTAACTGAGCAGTAGTGCTACCTAGCTGACAGGTCTATGTGCTCCACCATGGAAGGCAAATAGCTTTTAATATGAAGGATATAGAGCACTTCTATAATGGAACTAAGACTTAATAGGTCCTCACACTTTATTGCATAGCCACAAACCTGATGTACCTGATGCTACAACAAGAGTTTAGATGGCACTCAAGACCTTGCTATTTAAGTGGACAGAAAGAAATGAAAAGGAAGAAGTCTATGATACCGTATGCCTATTTTACATACTGAATTACCAAGGACATGCACAACTCATGTAGAAACGGGGAATCACAAAACTAATGCTTACAAAATAAAATAAGGCTTACTACTTAAAAAAAAAAAAAAAGAATGTCCATGTGGACTGGTGCACTTGCATGAAAACAGGAATACATTTTTGCATACATAGTCAGAACTCATCTGTCTATTATACCGGTTATACCACGTAGCTTCTGTTTAGAAATGCTCAAAGCTGAGGTGAAAAATCCAAGATAAGTGGAGAAGCTTAGTGGGACATATACTTAGCAAAAGCACTGTATCCTTTGTCTTTTTGTCCTCTGTGTCCCATGCATGGAACTAGAACCTCGTGCATTCTAAGTGAAAGCTTTACTATTGACCCACATTCCCACTGGCTCTAGCTGATAGTGGCTCCACTGATAATGTTCTAAATGGCAGGTGGGGCTAGCTAGATGAAGCAGTCTGACTTAGCCAACGATGCCAGATACCATAGCCGCTAGCCACAGATTGCTGCTGAACATTTGAGATGTAACTGGTGTAAAGCAAGATATACTATAAATGGAAACACACAGGTTTTGTAGAAAAAGAAATATTTACCCCCTGTTACCACTAATAAATGCTATATCAATTATGTATTAGAAATGACAGCATTTGAATGTATTATTCATTTTATAACATTCCTGTTGTGACTACTTAGAATCGAAAATTGCCCATGGAGCCTATATTTGAGACATGAGTCTCTGATGCTGACAATTTGCATTTTCCCCCACAAACTGCATATAAAAACATTTCACTTCATTATTACTGAGTCAGGATAAAAATTAAACAAAAATGTACATGCTATCAGTTTTAACCACCACCTCAGTATCTTAATTTCATTAATTTACTAAATAATGCAAGTTGTAGTTTAAAAGGCTTCCTCAGACACAGACAGAAGGAATAACTGACTAATAATTATATTCTACTTAGGATTCACAGACATTCAATCTATGCACATTCAACCATTACCCCCAATACTGTACTATTCAAAAACTATGTCTCCATTTTTCTCTATTAAGAGTTGGATAGGTGGGATTTTTCCCAAAGCATTCAAAATGGGATATAGCTGCATTCACTTCATTCCAAGTACCACCACATTCAATTTAAACAGGATTTTACTGCTATGTTTGCATGGTGATTGAAGCAAGACAAATTCTCTAAGGAACTTGTTAAGGCAACTTAAAAATTAGTCATCCTCACATCTTTCAAATGATTAACGATGTAAAAGAGGTAGACGAGTAAAAAGAAAGTGAAACATATCTGTGAACTAAGCTGTGTCACATCAGCATATGGAACAACCTTGCTTTATTGCTATAGATTATTAATGGCAAGAATAATTACTTCTGTCAACATATTCACAGCTCCTTAGGAGGCTGCCAGACATAACATGCCATAACAGTCAAAGTGTCATTTACCTAAATAAGGACTTCAACTTTTTACATTTGCAACCCTTTTACAAGAGAAAAACTTTTGGGACCTTAGTAACTGAATAGGTATATAAAAAGGTAAACACTGACAAATCATCGGGATATTTTTTAATTCTTATGTATTCATATAATTTTTACCATTGTTAATGAAAAACAGATCAACATACTAATGAGAGGGGTGTGCTTATTCATTTTTACATGAAGAATTAAATCTTGGCTGAATATCTGACACTGAAGGACTCAGAGCATCTTCAATGGTTTTTAGAGTTGGTTGACATTTCAATTTTATAATTGCTAGATGCTGAGAACATCACTTTGCACAAATACACAGCACAATATGGAGGAAACATGTTTAGAATCAGTTCATAAATGCTGGAAACTGTCCTAATCCCATGCCAAAAATCATTTTGTAATTTTCTTTAAATGAAACTCAAATCAGCAACTAGTTCATTTTTAAGACCAAACATTCTAATACAAAGATACACTAGTTTGATAGATGCTGAAGAATGGTTTATTTTTTGTAATTAAGCCAGTATGTTTCTGTGAGGGCAGAAAAGTTTGCATGTGCATTCTAACAATGCAATTCAGAACATGGAATAGCCTTGAGTCTGAGCCGAGCCTTCCAGGCAGTGATCAATGGTGTTGGCTGGCGGGAGAGCATGCACAGTGCAAAACCCTGTGCAGCGGTCAGAACCAAGGCCACAACGAACTTGTGCAGTGCATTATGGGTGAGTGTTACCCAAGACACCTCAGAGTCATTTTGTGTTTGTCTTTAACTAATTTTTGGTCACTATACGTTCAGAAAACTTTCACTGTTGCTACATTTTCCACAAATATTACTTTCAGTTGCTGAAGGATTGTAAGCCACAGTTTGGGTAGCTGGGATTTAAATGATTGCTTTGAAATGTTTTTCTTTTTTAAATCGTATTACAAGTGAGGACTACCTCATTTAATACAGCCACTTCTGAATTAAATGGCATTATCATTTTCAGCTACCAGATTCAAAAACTATAGGATAGAAACTTTTATCTGCCCAAAGTGGCTACATTTACCAAAACAACAATCCTAGAATGGCTGCTGGCAGGAGAAAGCTCCATCTTAGGAGCCTGCATGGACCAATTTGTAAAGGTCTCTAGCCGTTCCCTCCCTCCCACATCCCTTACTCCCATGTAAGCTTAACCAGTAATTTCAATGAGCCTGCAAATCAAATGCTTCTCCACTTAGCTTTGCTGAGGATACCAAGTGACTATCAGAGCAAATATAAAGACAGACAAGTTGGAAGCCCTTTTTAAAACTTAGCTGAGACACACAGACAAGGGTGGAAGGTCCCATGTTTTCTGGCAACAATTCAGAAAACTGAAATGTCTAATACTTGAGGTACTTCTATTGTTGGGGGCATTTCTGTGCCTGAAGAAATCATATTGTCTTATATAATTCTCCCCGACATATGTATAATTTCAATGCTGTAAAGATACTGTCATTCTTCAGGACAGTGAAAAGCATTGGTACTATTTTAAGGGTAATTTAGAAAAGCTGCCCAACAGAACAAGGGCATGGCAGGGAAAAGCTGGTGACAGCCGTCCTGCAGCCACATACAGAAGAGTCCACCTTGGCCAGAAGGAGATTGTGGCAAGATTACACGGGCTGCATTTTGTTCCCTTTGCCAAGATAGAGAGAAACACTGACTTGACTGTCAGGAGAATCAAACACCCTTTGCTCTAGGGGTATGCATTTAAAGTTGTCAGGGGAGGCATTAGGGCAGAGGAAGAGAGCGAGCTTCCCGCCAAACAAGGCAGGAACAGTCACTGCTATGAACAAGCTGGCCCAAGCACAAGCTTTAGCTCAGTGACATTTGGAGGGAATCCTCAAACTGTGCTTATTGCTGGTTCTGAGAAGCAAGAAAAAGAGTGAAAGAAAAGGTAACAACACTTCACACAAACAATGAATAAAGTTGTATGACATCTAAAAAGTGAGAGTCCAGCAAGATCACTTACCACACAAGTACATAATGAGTTTAAAAAAAAAAAAAAAAAACTTCCTATAGTAGCCAGGCAGTGGTGGATCATACCTTTAGTCCCAGCACTCGGGAGGCAGAAGCAGGCTGATCTCTGTGAGGACGAGACTAACCTGGTCTACAAGAGCTAGTGCCAGGACAGCCTCCAAAGTCACAGAGAAACCCTGTCTGGAACCCTCCCCCCCAAAAAAGAAAATCCTATATTGTAGAAAGATTAATATTGGATTAGTAATCCCATATTTAATAGTTTCTTTTTTCCAATTTAACAACAAAAAGTTCATGAGGAGAAAAACAGTGAATTTCAAGAGAAAAATGCTACTTAACCTCCCAAAGAAATCTAAGGATTTGGTTACATCTCTAAACAAAGGTCCAAAAGGGCTCTGAGAGCGAAACTTCCTTCCAGGATGCCTATGGGAACCTGAAGATTATCCATTGAGAAAAATGAGAGACTACTTGTCAACCCTGTGTCCAGCGTTACAGCCTTCCAACAAGGCTTGTGAAGGACCCTGGCCTGCTATGGAGGAGCTCCACCTTAGTTTCCTGTGTCTGCCAAGCTGCTGGCTGGGAGGAGGCCACCATGCCTTGGTAGCCTCTCTCAGCAGCACACAGCACACCCTCATTTTTTGCAAAGTCTTCAGTCATCGATGGGTCAACTTTCACGGGAGGAGACATTCGCATCATTTGAACATTCCTGTCAAGTTAAGACTCCGAACCGTTCTGCTCCTGCTCCGAACAGAACCTGCTAACTCCCTGAAAGTGTGTGAGAGACTAATGTGCTTCCCTCTCAGCCAGCAGGCTGCTAAGGGCTTGGGCTCCACATCGTTTCTGTCCTTCGTGTCCAATAACATTTGCCTGACCTGAAACTCCCAATTTTCATATATTCTTTAAAGTGGCTTGCCCAAGTTTAAACAAGTCTGTGTTTGTCATAATAATAATTAGCTATATATAGGCCTCCCAAGTTATAACCTGTGTCTAGGACACAGACACAGATACACACGCACATGCACACGTGTGTTTAGGAGCCCAGTGTTGTGAGCAGTCAGAACTAAGGTCATGTCTAGTTCTACCACATACTGCCCAAGTAGTTATTTTCATTTCTCTGGGTCTCAGTATCCTCTACAAAATGAGTTCACACCACTACCTCAGTCCAACCACCAACAATCCATCACAGACTGGATCAGACTGTGAACATGCCGAACCCTGAAATTTTGAGTCTATGAGGGCAGGGTTTGTCATTCCAGGACCTTCAAACATCCAACTCCCCCATCAATCTTTGCCCCTTATGAGAAATCCGACCACACCTTAAAATCAGACTAATATCAGCCTGGGCCTTATTCCCTGTGAGCCCAGCAGCAAGGTGCCTGCCACAGAGAAGGTGCTCAGGTCAAGCCACCTGTAAAGGCTGAGAGAGCATGGCCTTACATGCTAGTCTCTGTTTGAGTGTAAGTTTTGAATGTGGGGTTTGAGAAGTCACCATCAGCATACTTCGAGTTCTAGGGGGTGTGGCTCACAATGGCAGTGCCTTCCTCCAGCGTGTGCAAGTTTCACAGGAGAAGGTTTTCCTTTGCAAAAGCAGCCCTAACTGAGAGCTAGCTTACCAGCAAGGAAACATGGCCTTATATTCCACAGGGTTTGCTGAGACAGCCCCTGCTGGTGAGAAAGCCAGGACTAACTGGACCAGAGAGGGGGAAGGGGGACAAGTTGGGATGTTCCAACAATGGGCTAAGTGTTATCAGATAAGGTTCAGGTTGCTCCCAGTGCCTCCTGAGAGAGAAAACAGGGACCTGCTGCCTACTGGTGAACAAAGGCAGCACAGGCCCAACTGCAGACCAAGGGATGCTACCCTTGGAGAAGGAACTAAAGCTTAATTTCTAAAACTCTTCAGACCTTAAAGAAACAGTCATACCACAGAACAACCATTCTGCTCCTGTAATCATTTTTTAAACTTTATTGGGGGTGGGGGGGCACATGCTTTGCTATGCGTGTACATATACATATGCTATATAAGTCAGAGAATGATTTACTTCAAGACAATCAGTCTCAGTAGCAAGCACTTCTACCCACTGAGCCACCTCACCAGCCCCCAGAGTCACATTTTATTTCTTCTAAATAGCATCATACTGCATCCAATGGAACCAGTTCTTAAAAATGGCCAACAGTGTGTGGACTGGCAAGTGCGGCAACCAGTGACTAGTTTTCCAAGTGTGGTTGCAAAACCCACAGTTAGTTCTTCCTGGCATACATGGCAGGTTATCAACCCTTCCTGAGGGGTAGAGGCACATGATGTAAAACAAATACCTGAGAAGGGGCATAAACGCAACAAGGATTTCCAGGTACATTACATGGATTTGGGGTTCTCAAAGATCTGAGTATTCCAAAGAGGTTCAGAAATTGCTTTAGCACACCAAGGTCCGCAAACCTCTTAAGACGGATTTAAAAAGCATTTTTGAGTATACATCGTCACTGGAAATTAGCCAATTTCCTCCATGGAAAAATGGCCCAAACCCTGCATTTGATGTTCAGAAGTGCCCATCGATAGTGCCAGAGCAGTCCAGTATTACTGCAACAAGGTCTTCTTGGGTTTGATGGATGGATTCCTTCTGGAGGAAAAAGAGTTCTTTGCTGCCCAAGTGTAAAAGGAGCTTTTCTTGGTGCTTTCCATCCTGCCAGCGAGCTCTGCCAGAGCTTCCTTTCCTGGCTAAGATTCTAGCACTTCAGCCAGTACCAGCAATTGGAAAGATGCAGTGGAAGTTTAAAAAAAAAAAAAAAGTCAGGGTGGTGGTGGTAAGAGATTAAAAATAAAACAAAAATTCTTGATAAAGCAAATTGAATTCATCTAGAAATCATAAAGAAAAATGGGACTGGGTAAGGCTGCATAACCTACATAATGCAAATTTGGGGCTAGGGGAGGCTGACTTAGTTCTTATTTATAACAAGACAGCAACACTGAAACCTAAGTATTTTTAATTAATTTTTGACAGAAAACTGATGTAATATATATGCTGCTTTATTATAAACTTTGCTATTAACAAATACAAATTTAAGAAAAGAGTAATTGGGCTAGAAAGATGGTCCAGTGGTTAAGTGAACTTGTTGCTCTTCAGAGGATCCCAAGTTGGGTTCCCAGCACCCACTGGGGTGGGGTGGGGATCCAAACCACCTTTAACTCTAGTTCTAGGGGGATCCAATACCCTCTTCTGGCCCCTAGAGGCATTGCATGTATGTGGTGCACAGATACACATGCAGGCAAAACATCCACAACATGAAATGTATGATTATTTAGATTGCTTGCTGAATAACAGAGTGAACTAATCATAATAAACACATCCAGGGTGAACTATGGGCATGGAATTGTATGACAAGACAATGTAGTTTTCAGTGAAGTCCACTTGCTACAGAAAGGAATAGAGCAGATCACAGGTGAAGTCAAGATAAGATGACATGAGTCACCAAAACCCAGCTGGCAAAGCAGTGGAGACACAAAGTGCAAACTTCTCCAAGGAGTGGGGGAAGGAGGAATTTCCTGAACATCTTCTCAACTCCAGCATGCATTTTTGCTGCAGCCTACATTGTTTTGTGATTATTGTTTAAATTCATCTCTACCCTAGATGGTTTTATGTCTCATGGCTACTGTGAGGGGCCTTGTTGTTTAACAAGTACTAATCACGTACCCTGTGGTAGATATCTACTGGACTCCCTGAATACAAAACTGAAGAGCCACACTCACTTCAATGAAGGTTTTGTTTTTAAATGCATTAATAAGTCAGTAGAACCACCTTTTTTTAAAATAAAATGTTGGCTAAATTCAATGATAATCCATCAGTCAGTCTTTTTCTTCCCTACAGAAGGCTGGAGCTAGAAAAGGGGAAATTAGGTAAGCAATCCTTCTCTAGCTCTTGTTGTACTGCTTGCAACTATATACCAAGGGAAGAAATCTCTTCATTTAAGCACCTTACTATGATCCACTGCTTGTGGCTAACCAGGACCATCTCAAACTGTACCATACTGATTGGTTCACCATCACTTTACTTAGAGGACAAAATGGTTATAATTCAACATTCTAGCCAAATTTTAGGGATGTTTGTCAGTATCGCTTTTATCTGGTAAAACATCAGACTCACTTCCCTGTCCCACTTTTGAAACACACAAAGGCCTTTGACACATCTAGCTTTGTTCTGTCAACTCCTATACTCATCACCCATGGTAGAGAAAATTCAGTTGGCTCCCAGCAAAATAAAGCCTGTACTGTGCAGTGGATGTTGTCTGTACCATGAGTTAAGGACCTTCGGATGTGACAGTTCTAACCCTGAATATTTTTAGGTCTCTGCTTCACACTGGCTGTTCTTAGACCTTCACCACAAAAAAAAGACCCTACCCCACAACCTCCCAAATGAAGGTGTTTAAGAGTGATGCAGACACCTCTCTGTAGCAAGTCAGGGAGATGCTTTCCTGTTCTTAGAAATTCATTGTGTCTGGTGTTGCTGGTGACTGTGAAGACATGTTTGGAGAGATGCTGTGTGGAGGGAAAAGTCTGCCCCTTTCACATCAGGATTACCAGGAAGAAAAGTTGTCAAGAAAAATGAGAGATGACTATGTTGCCAAGCATCACGTTCCTTGTTTTTCCTTGAATTTGGTTTCAGGCAAAACATTGGGCAAAAAATACCTTCAGCACAAATACTCTGGGCTAAGTTACACAATGAAATAGAGTGAATTCTTTGTAAGACTTTTTTTTTTAATCCCTTTAGGGACTGTAAGTGTGGCATTGGGGTATGACAGAGAACATCTAACACCCCCAGGATGTCTAACATGTGCAGAAGAAAGTGGAAGCAAAAAATACCAAGTTAAACAACAAATATAATATTGATAGGAGGGCTTGGTGATATATATCTGTAATTCTATACCTTGAGCAGAGGTAGGAGTGAGTTAGAGACCAATCCACATAACTAGTTGCAGGCCATCCAGGACTAAACATTTACACTCCAATTCAATAAAAAGCACATTACAATCATTTATATTTATCCTATATGAGTAACTACTATGTACCAACAATGTTCACAATACTCCTAGGCCAACAACTTAAAAAGCTGCAAAACTCTTGCCCTCATAGGCCTGTACTCTAGTGTAAGAGACAGTACTAACATAAATTAACAAATCTGGCAAGGTAGAAACTGACAGGGGCCACACTGGGAAACAAAGTAGGTGAAAGGTTGCAGGATATACTAGGTGGAAGTGTCTGAGGAAACACCTCAGGGGGAAAAGGCCAGAGCCCATGTAGGGAAGATGAGCTCCAGGGAGAAGGGAAAAGGTATTTCAAAGGCAAGAACTTGGGGGCCAGAACGTGACTGGAAATCTGAAGGAATAACACAGAGACAAATGTGCTAACTGCCTAACTCTTCTTTGAGAAGCTGGGTACCATTAGGGACAAGTCATATCATTAACACAGCCACACTTCCACAGAGTGGAGTCCTGCCTCTTCATTCATACTTAAGCCCTAAGGCCTAAAAAGGAAGAAATGAGGAAGAGGACACTGAATGAGTAATTACAGATCAGAGGACCAACAAGCCTTTAGCACTAGACCAAACTCAGCAGTATGATGAACTATTCTTACTAATAATGAAAAAGAAAACCCAAACAAAACAATCCAGTCAACTAACTTGACCTAAATGTTTAGAGTTTAGAAGTGACCAGTATTCACTTTTTCATCTAACAGATGGCGGGGACAGACCCTAAATACTCCCCGAGAAATGAATGAAATAAGGAAAGCAGCCTTCCAAGAGCGCACTATCCCAGCAACTAGCCACAGGGAAAATCTGTGAGCCAGGAAGCCTGTCTCAGGATATGGACTGCTACACCACAGCATGCTACAGTAAATAAACAATATAAATAAGTAAATTAATAAATGGTGGGCTCTCCCTCAGCTAAAAAGGTGCCCTGGAAACCAGTTTTCACTTGATGGGGAGATAAATATACTATATTATTTACATATTAGATTTGTCTATAATAGCCAATGTGAGTAAAAACAAAATATTAAAGAAGCAAGCTGTAGGTATATAGAATTATACCATGAATGTAAAACTGTATACATAAATGCGCATGATTTTTTTTATAAACACACAGAAGGACCAAGCACGCATGAAAACTATGTCTGCACTAACTTAGTCATTCCTGCTTACCTTAGGCTAGAAGCAGAGAGGAAAGGACATATAAAGAATTTGTTATTATAACCATGTAGTGGAAAGATCAATGCCTTACTAAGCTCAATTTTTGTTTATCTTTGAAATATTTCCATTTATTTCTATTTTTGGAAGACAAGCAGGTTAGGAAAGGAAGAGAGGAAAAGACAACACTGCATTCTGTTAAACCCAAGGCCCAGTTATCTTAACTCCAAATCTCAGTTTGCCTATGAATTTGGGTGGCAGTGGGGGTGGGCATTAACATGGTGGTAGAGCTCATCTTAGCACACAGCAGGCCCTGA
Source organism: Cricetulus griseus (assembly GCF_003668045.3). Taxonomy (NCBI): domain Eukaryota; kingdom Metazoa; phylum Chordata; class Mammalia; order Rodentia; family Cricetidae; genus Cricetulus; species Cricetulus griseus. Next base: position 343,959,076 of record NC_048595.1, read on the forward strand.
GTTTGATAGCTAGTAGCATCAAAAAGAAACAAAGGGGCTGTCTTTCCCACCAGGAAAAGGCACTTTCTGCCAAGCCTGAAGACCTGAGTTCAGGTCCCAAAACCACATAGCAGGAGACAACTGACTTGACAAGTTGTCTTCAGACCTCCACAAGCATGTCAGTGGTGCCCATGTGAAAACATACATACCTAAGTATTTCTCTGCCCCGCCCCCAACACACATACACACAAATGGCAAACAAAAATCAAGGGAAATGACAGTGGTATCTTCTGATGACATGCTTTAAGAAGTGGTAGTCTAGAGTCAGCAAATGTGTGTGGCCACCATATTTCTTCCTCACTGAATCCCCAGTGGCTGGGGAATCCATTCTTACTCAGTTTCACAAGGACAGTACAAAGATCTTTCAGCTGTGCTATGTACACCTGCACTGCTCTTAAAAGTCATTAAAAAAAAAAAGCTAAGGATGTGAATACTACAACAAATTCGTTAATAAAGCATCTCTGTAAATAGATAAAATTGACAGCCCAACACCAGATGTCTCTCCAATCCATATTAAACAAGAATTGGATTTCTTCTGATAAAACTGGCTGCCATATAAGCATAAAGGAGATAAGGCCTCGCTAGTAGGTTATTACTAACAAAAGATAAAATTACATCCATCAGAAAAAAAAAAAAAAACTTGCTGTCACACGTGTAAACAAGGACCCAGCACTTGTGGGACAAAGCAATCAAAGTCCAACCTCCCTGAGATTCACAGGTTTGTTTTCTTTCCAACTATGATCCAACTCATAGCAGATTCAAGTTCGCGCTAAAAGAGCTAATGAAAGTCCCGCTAACGGGCGAAACTAGTTCCTCCCCAGGCGACCGGCCTTTATCGCCTTGAGAGCCCGTGCCTCAAGATAGACAATGAGCAAAGCCTCCAGGTCCCTGGCAGCTCCGCACTATTTTTCCTACTGCGGTTCCCAGTCAAATCACCTGTGAGCCCAGAATGAAGGGAAGAGGCAGGTATCGAGTGTGTGGCTTTGCACACTTCGTCACTGGGAGTAAAGTTGCGCTCAGCTGGGCTCCTTGGAAAAGAAAGCCTGGCTTTATATAAAGCTCGGGCCTCTGAGAGGTCACCCCTGCCTCTTTAAGTCACAGTAGGTTCCATCTGGTTTAATCCCCCATCTGTTGCCTTTCCAGACTCAAACTACCCACCACCCACCCCATCCCAAAAATGAGATGCGAAATCCAAAATGAAAAACCGCTGCAAACTACAGAACCTAAACTGCAGACACAAACTGGCCCAAGCCAACAGTGATGAGAGTTGAAAGGATGCCCGTCCTTCCAGACGGGTCGCAATGGATGGCGACCTAAGCTCAGCTGCCTGGAGTGTGCCCCAACTCCAGTATCTTCCCGCCGTCCTAGGAGTTGGGGGGGGGGTGACAAGGAGGATTGGGGACAGGAGGCCGGGGCAGGCCCGGGGCTGTCTCGCCTTCGCCCTCCCGCCAGCTCACCCGCTCCCTTGAGTCCATAAAGGAACAATAGCGGACTGTGGGTATCCAGAGCCACCCGGCTTCTCCCGCTCGCACCTCCTTCGGCTTTTCCAAGTTCAGCGGAGAGGCGGGGTCGAGCCCGGGAGCAAGGATTCGGGAGCGGGACGCTGGGCAGGGCACGCAGGTGGGATGAGCTTCCCCGGGAGCTCAGTCACATCGTCCTCCCGGGTCCGGTCATTCATTGCCACCCGCGCTCCCTCCGCAGACACCCCGCGCCTCTGCCGCGCACCAGACCGCCAGAGGAGGCGAGCCCCGTTTCCTAACTTGGTGGGTCCTGTTTCTGCCAGACCCCACCATCTTTCCCGTTTCCCCCCCCCACCCCCAAACTGTCTTACGCGGACAGTGGGTGGCCAAAGCTGTGTGTCCTGACCGTAACTCCCGCCCCGCGCTCTCGCCCTTCGCAGTCCCAGACACAAAGGCGGGGACCAAGCCCGCACCCCGTACCCAGTCTCCCCGCTCGGCGCCGCCACTCACCCCATCCAAGCGGCGGCCTCCGCTCCCGGCCCCGCTGGCCGTCCCGCCCGCCGCTTCCCCAGGAAAGCGCGGCCGCCGGGCTCGCTTCCTGCTCGGCTTCCTGCACTGGGTCCCTCCTCCTCCTCCTCCTTCTCCTCCTCCTCCTCCCGACGCGGGGGTCAGTGGGCGCTCAGCTCCCGGGCTCCGCCGGCAGGGCGGGGGCAGCGGCAGCACCACCACGTGGCCACCGAGCGCCGGCCCCCACCGACCTGGATCCCGTGGGCTCGAGGAGGGAGGTGCTAGCCACTCCCACCCCGCGCGGCCCCAAATTCCCGGAGTCAGGTGACCTGGCCTGGGCGCTGCTCCCCGGACCTGCGGGAGGTGCTCTCGGACCGCCCACGCTCAGTCCCGCGGCGAGGCCAGGACGTCCACGATCAGTTTTGGTTTCTGCGGATCGTGGGATCCTTCTGCGTGGATCTGTCTCACATCTTTACCTGAAGTTAGTGGGAACCACAGTATGCGTGGCCCACCGCTGGGGTAAGGATGAGGGCCGGAAAAGTACTCGTTTCTGGTCAGTTTCCAAAGTTATCTGTGGTCTTAGGGAAAGCAAGGTCAGGGGCAGAAGTCAGAGCCACTGACCCGAGCCCCTCTGAACCAGAGTCGAATTGGTTCCATTTCCAAAGTCATGGAACAGAAAGAAACCAGAATGTACTCACATTTTCTAGGCTGAACCGGACTGTTTCCTTACCACTCCTCAGGTGGTAAGACAAAACTTAGTTGTGTTTTGCTCAGGAGTTGGGAAGACTTATGCCTGGACTGACTGGAAAGAACAGGAGCGCCCTCAGCGGGGTGTCTGAGTTGGAAGTCCTTAGGTCTCCTGAAGCTTCCCTCCCCCAGCCCACCAAGACAGGACCTCTAAACCTAGATGGACGCCTCCGTTAATTCTGGGGATTTCAAACCTCTCCACTTACTCCCTTAATTTAAGAAGGCTTTTCCATGCATTTTAGTCCCACTAACCAGCTAGGTCGTAGAAAGTTAGACTCACCAGAGCTCTGTGGGCTCCTGAGTCTTTGGCACGGAGAGAACTAAGTGGTGTAGTTGTTTTGCTAGGCTCTACTTACTGTAAGTCCACTGAAGTTGGGAGGAGAAACAGCCAGTTCCAACAGAAGTGAAATTCACTCTAACAGCAATCAGTATACTGTATCTTGGCTGTGTATTAACATCAGATATCCCGTGTGTTTTCCCCACCCCTATGCGCCCCAAGAGAACGGCTGGCTGCCTCAGCTTTCACAAGCCAACTTGCCAACTAGAAAACAAAAACTTCATCCTTAGCCCAATAGTCTTTGCTTCCTCACATCAGGCATCAAAAAGATCCCCGAGCACGGGGCCAGAGGGGGGTGAGGGTGGGGGATTAGGGTGTGGAGGGAGGAACCAGTTCAAAGCAAGATGCACACTTGACATGTGATACAGAACTCAAACCACACTAAAAGAAATGTAACTGATAAGCACTTTGTTTAATGCTGGCAATTTCTGCAACCCAGGTTTTCGTCTTGGTTTATTTAATCAGTTACCACAGAACATTTGAATACCTTAGAGCACTGAACCTACAGCATTGATCGAAGTCACCTGTGGATTTTTTTTTTTCACCTATGGGTATTGTTGAATCAAAGGCAACTAGGATGATGGCACAAGGTGTAAAGAGCTGCTTTGGAAATGTCAGTGTGTGTACATTGTTTAGAAACCGATGACAAGTCACAGTTAAACTATTAAACAAGTGTCTAGCCAGCCTTTCATTCACCCAAGTCCTCACCTCTGCTATTCTTGCCCAGTCACCTGCCAAGAGCCTTTGTCAAGCTGCCAGGCTCCCATAGGTGTCTATTCTCATTAGTTTATAACCCAACCCTCATCAGCAAGTCTGATGTGTGTGAGGCATTGTATGGAAGGAAGACCATGCCAAAACCATTTGCAGATTCACTCTTCAGAGTTAAAACTGGCATCCAATAGACTCCATCTAGAGTCTTCAGCTGCCTTAGACAACAACTAAAATTCTCCCTCCTGTGTGGAAATTAATGGATAAGTTTGAGGTAAAGTAGTATCTGGTTGTTTTTTGTTTGTTTGGTTGGTTTGCCCAGAAGTTTTAGAAATGACAACTGAGCGCAGGATATTTGAATAGGTCTGGGACTTGTAAATGGGCAGCAAGAATGAAGTGAGCAGCTGCTATCTCATGTCTGTTAAAATCCTGTAGGATAAGCAAGTTGCATTCCTTTATCCCCAGGAAGGTAATTGTGGCACAATACATATTGCAATGAGTACCCAGAGGAAGGAGCCCAAGTGAACAGATCCATTTCTTTGTTTGTTTTGATTTTTCCAAACAGGGTTTCTCTGTGTAACAGCCCTGGCTGTTCTGGAACTCACTCTGTAGACCAGGCTGGCCTCCAACTCACAGAATTCCTCCTGCCTCTGCCTCCCGAGTGCTGTGATTAAAGATGTGTGCCACCGCCACTACAAACTGGCTTCAGATGCATGCATTTTGTTTACTTTTGAACTTAGAGTGCTTTAACCTCCTCTGGCCTTCCTTACTTTCCTAATCAATAAAAGAACACACATCAAATTGCATGGCCTCTTAGAACCTCCTCAGTTCAAATCCCTAATCCTACTCTTAATTTGTAGTGCCTTTATAAGCAAAGTCTCCTTGTTGTTCTTAAGGTAAAGCACTCTCTAGTCATTCTCTAGTGCCATCTAGCACTTAGTAGGACTTCATGAATAGCCACCTAGCACTTAGTAGGACTTCATGAATGAAATACAGTGATTTGGTAAGACGTGGGCTTTGTTTTTAAAGCTAAATAATATCACATCTCCTCCCTTGCTCAATCTCTCATCAGTTTTGGTTCTCCTCAGATTAGGAACATTTGAAGATAAATAAAAACTACCCAACCTTGCCTAAGAAAATAGATATCGCACCAAAACCAAAGTACTGTCCACTTTATTTGGTGTGTGGTGAGTGCTACAGTTTAGATATGAGATGTCCATGTGTGCTCAAGGCTTTGACCCCCAGGACTGTGCTATAGAGAGATGGTGGGACTTTTAGGAGGTATAAACTTCTAAGAGGCATTTCAGTTCCAACATATGTGTCCTTGAAGGGGTTTGTGTACCCAAGTATCTCCATCTTTATCTTTTGTTTCCCCTGCATGAAGCAAGCAGCTTGGCTGTGCCATGAGTACTGGCCATCATATAATACTTTGCCACAAGCCTACAAGCACCATGACTGTGGGTCTCAGACTGCAGCCTCTGTACCTGTGAACTAAAATCAGGCTTCCAGCCAAGAGTGATTGCACGTGCCAGTAATCTCAGCTCTTGGCAGGGGAATCAGGAGAACAAAGTCATCTTTATCTTCATGATGAATTCAAGGCTAGGTCGGGCTACATGAAACCTCATCTCAAATGTCCAAATTAATTAATTAAAGCTTATCTTTTTATAGGTCGATTATCTCTCGTATTTTGTTACAGTGATGGGACGCTGACTCACAGTCAACATCTGACCCCTACTCTGTCTAATAAAAAGCATCCAGATTGAGAGAAATGTGGGGCTCTCTGGATTCAATCCAGAGAAGAAGGGGACAACATAATAATACAGTCGGAAGGTTCAAATACTCATAGAAAAAAAACTTTTTTTATATTTCCAGTATGAAACCACTAACACAGGAAAACATTAAAAAGTAACTTTAGATTGCAGAATTTAGTAAGTTCATGGTGGTAAAGCAGCTTCAAACACTAATTGGTTTGTGGTTTTTGGACTAACTGGAAATCTGGTGAATGCCTTTCTAAAGGTAGGTTGTTCTCCTCTGTGTCTGAGCAGATTTGCCCACTTGCTCAGGAGAGGAGGCTACAGAAAGCCCTGCCTCCGTGCCCTGCTTGAAGCAGGCAGCAGGCCAGCTGGGCATCTTGGCCTTGACACCAGAGACCTGAGAAGGCCTTAAGGCTTTGGTGATGACTCAGGATTGCTGATTCTCAGCACTATCCTGGTAGTTTGGTGGTGACAGATACTACAGGTCTACTGGGTACCCATCTACCATGTACTATAAAATGCAAACATACCCAATTGCATGTGCTAGTATGAAGATAAAAAAAAATAAAGGGCAAGTGTCTCTAACCCTGTTTTTATATTGATTAGAAATAGAAATGTACATATTTTCTATGTCAACATTATTTTACTTATTTCATCCTTGATCTAAACAAATATGGTTAATAGAGCTGGGTATTTAGCTAAAGTGGTAGACTGCTTGCCTGGAGCAGGCACAATGTCCTGGGTTCAGTCTCCAGTACCACACACCGAAATAGATGGTTAATAGAAAATTTAAAAGGTTATTATTTGATTTACATTATATTTCATTTTGGTGACATTTCTTTAAGGGTTCATATTATGAGTGAACACACTTTAGCATTCACTACATATCAAGCTCTTTTCTAAGTGATCAACTACAGCGACCATGTGCTTAGGTGTCCAGTCTTCCGCACTGCTCGATGTTAAGGGGGAGTTACAAATTCTGGGCAGGTCTGAATAGAGAACAAATGGCAAAACTGGCAACATTTTATGCTTACATAAGTGTTAGGTCAATTAATCCTTGTGTCAGTTTGATGGATCAGAAAGACCTGGGGCACAGAAAGAGTAAGTAATTTGCCCAAAGTCGTCAGTTTATGATCAGGTAGTAGGGGTTATGATTCAACTTAGGACAGTCTGGCTCCAGGACCTTTGTCCTTAACTGTCGCGCAGTCCTGTCTTCATGAGACATAACATGGATTTCCTTAGTATTGTTTCTCCTAATATCCAGGCCAACTTAAGGCATTATGTTATCCTGTGTCTATAAATGGGGAAACTAGGTTTCAGATAGATGCAGAAATTTGTGCAAATCGCAAAACTAGAAAGAATAGAGGTAAGAATCTAAGCATGGTTGTCCAAGTCTGGAATGATCCTTTTAGTCACCTCCACTAACACATGGCAATCAATCTCTTCACTTATTTTCTGCTCTGCAGAGGACTGAATATGGGAGGATAAAGCCCCAGCTGGCAGCACCCTGAGTACAAACAACCAAAGGCATGGAAAGCTTGACCTTGATGGCCTTTCCTTTCTGAGAACATTTAAAGCTAATCCCTATGTATTCCATTGCCAAGATGGCTCCTTTACTGTGGTCATCAGAAATGCCAGGAACTATTTCCCCATGCAGACTATGGAAGATGTTCCAAAGGGTCCACAGACATCAAGCTGCAGCTCTCATGGAGCTCCAGAGTCAGAAAGGGTACCTTGGCATATGAGTTCATATGTACACCATGCAGTTTTTCTTGCTTCTGCTGGAGGTCACAATCTCAGGAGCCCTTGAAAGTGACCTTTCGGAGAATGAAAAAGAAAAAGAAACTACTGTCTAATGAGTTAAGTTTCCCCAGAAGATGTGAACACTTTCCTGCCCCAGATAAGACACCAGAACCAAGCTGAGTAACAGTACCATCCAAGTCTAGCTTGGGGAGCTAATGAGTTTATTGGGCATAGTTGACCCCAAATCACCTACATCACCCCCAAAATCACATCTTAGCATATGTGACAATGTCCTGAGAGTTTCATAGATAGAATTCCCTTCAATTAACTTTCTCTCTATACAAGAGCACCTTCTGAGACCCATGTGCAGTTGGGGCATAACTACATGCAACTGGAGGTGGAGGGTATAAGCTGGAGAGAGTAGCCAGGCAGTGGTGGTCCACACCTTTAATCCCAGCACTTGGGAGGCAGAGGCAGGCAGATCTCTGAGTTTGAGGCCAGCCTGGTCTATAGATCAAGTTCCAGGACAGCCAGGGCTACACAAAGACACCCTGTCTCAAAATACCAAAAAAAGGGAGGGGAGAGGGAAGGAAGAAGTAGCAGGGTTCTGAGGAGAGGGGCTAATGACTTCTCACTCCCTCCTGAACATCAACAGGTCTAATCTTGTAGAGGTTTTTGTGTTGTTCTAATTAAGATGGTAACAGGAGGCTGGTGAGATAACTCAGTGGGTAAGAGTGCTTACAATGCAAGCAGGAAGTCCTGGGTGTGAGTAAATCCCCTGTACCCACATAAAAACCTGGGCTTCTAGGGCAGTGAAAGAGCCTGCCTTAAGGCAATGAGGTAGAGAATGACAGATGTATTGCCCTGACCTCTACCTCTGCATCCACACATTCACATATGTACAGCTCACTGTACAACACACGTTGATACCATTGTTATGCATATCAGGCTCATATTCTTGGATGCTGGTTAAAACTGTCTGGTGTGGGTTGTGACATCAGCATCTTTCACTCAGATCATGACCACATAGGGTCCTCTGCAGGGCTGGCTATCCTAACTAGGCTGGGCTGAGCTGTCTCTGACTCCTAAGCCTTGCAAACAGAATGAGCCAGGTAACAAAGGTAGGGTGATTCCTGCACGGGGCCTTGCAAAAGTTCCAAGTTCTTGCTGCAAAAAGGGTGACTCTAAGCCCAGCTGCTGTTTCTGTTGTACACTTGCTTTCTGTTGTGCTGCTTACCCTGAGCTTTGAGGCGCTCCTACTCTCCATTTGAGATATAGCAAGTTCTGCTTAGAAGCTATTTTAGTTTGCACTCCTTTCTTTATCCAGTGAGTACATCTGAATACTCTTCTTACTTACTGATAAGGTTTTGTTTTTGTTTTTTTTTTTTCTGCTGATGTTGTGATTTTCAAACACTCTGTAACCATCTGACTTCTGATCTTGCACTTCTCCATTTTCCCATCGTCTCTAAAATCCTCAGTAACCTCATGAAATGGATTGCTTCTTGTTTTCAAAACTCATCTTCCCACTGTGGGTGAACACACAGGGCAGATTGTTACTGCTTAGGGCACTTGACTGCACCGCTGTGAAAATATTCAGCAAAATTCCACAAACTCTTTGTTTGCTTTGCCTTAGTGCAAATTCCTCCAGCTATGCAAACATTCACCTGGAGGAGGTTTTTCATATTCAGGACTGGGATTCTCCTAAATTAAAATTCGTCCTTGCCTCTTGTAAAAGACTTCTGTAATTTCTCATTCCAGATTTCTGGTTTAAGTTGCAGAATGTGAAGACTACTGGGAACATATTCTGGTTGTCTGTCTGTGTCATTCCAGAAGAGGAAAGGGGTGGAATTGGGGAAGCCAGAGAGGTCCGTGACAAATATTCCTTCAACAGAGCTAAACTGGGAAAAGGAAGGAGGATGGAAACTAGCAAAGCAGGAAGGGGGAAGCAAGGCTCCCCCAGATTCCTAGAACCCCAAGAACACAAAAGCTGGGAAGATGAATTGTCTTTGCAATAGAATAGTAAGTGGGGACAGGGAAGGTTCTGGGGCGAAAGATATCTGGGTAGCTAATGGTCACCCAAGAGGGAGTATGTCCCTTGAATTGTGTAACAAGGAAGAGAATTTTGGAGGCCCTTTGAAATGAAGCATAAAAGAAAGGAAGCTGGCATTAAATAAGACTGGAAACCTCTCACCCAGAGACCCAGGGCTAAGGGACAGAAAGGGAGGTGGAGCTTTGAGTGGGTCTCATATTTGCTTTGTGGGCTTCTGGGAAGTATTTTTAAACATTATTTAAACTGTGTGTCTTAAGAGGGCTCTCCACTTACTTCCTACTTAATGTGCTCATATTAGCAAATATAAATCATGGGAACATTCCTCCCCTTCCTGCTTCTCCCTCCCTTGACCCAGAATCTGTGTCCCACCCAGAGTCTGGGCATTCTCTCCCAAATGCTTGTTCCCGGGAGATGGAAACTGATTAAAAACTACAAGGGTGCTTGGGAGACATTTTATTATAGCATGTGTGAGGTGAGTTCTATGGAAGGCCAGGGAAAGCAGGAAGCCTGCATGCAGACACACGGTGACCTAAAGAAGGCCCTCTGAAGGTGACCTAAGGCCCTCTGAAGGTGGCCTAAAGAGCATTCCCTCCCAGCTCCAAGCTGTTGTCAGAATCATGGTGGAACTGGGCTTCATTTTCCCTTTGCTTTTAAACATGAAGTAAAGATGGAAAGTGAACGTTTTCAAAGCACACAAAGCCGATATGCTCAGTTAGTAAATTTAAAACCTACTAAGTGGCACCTACACTTAAAAGCTATGCTAAATTGATTGGTCTGTCTTGGCTTCCCATTTGTTCGTTTTGGACGGTAAACAGTTAATTCACAGGAAGCAAGTGCTCTCTGCCTGGTGCAGAATAGAAAGGAAATAATACTGTTATCAGTAATATAAAGAAGCAAATGAGAGTCATAAAAGCTAGGGGAAAGGAAACAGAGAGGATGTAGAGAATCTCCGAGGTTGTTAATAGGCTGTAGCTTTTAGGATGCTATCTGCTAGATCTTATAAAGAAACTTTATCCACTAAATGTAAGTGACAACATTAAACTCATAAGGAAGTATGAGATATTGTTTGGTCCTTACGGAACCCCTAGCCCACTTGGAGAGATAGTATGAAGATGATTGTACTGTGGGAGGGTCAACTACCTCATCCTAATGTATGTCTTGGGAATTCTTCCAGTTGGTTATTATTCAGATAATCTACAGACCTCTCCAAACACAGAAATTATTCCAAGAGGCTACCCTTTCATTTAAGAAATTCACATCTACAAAGGAAATTTGCATTGGTGAGTAAATAACTAGTGGGCACCGGGGTTCTCCACTGGTACCCTCCTTTCTGCCTTAAGAACCATCATTTCACAGAAAGGAGACATCTGGGCTTCTACACCTGGCCCAGTCAGAGGTGACACCCTCCACCCTCCACCCCCCACCCCCCACCGTGGCCAAGAGCCTGCTTCCCGGGACACTTCAACACTTCATCTGCACTACACGCTCTCTCTCTGTACAGGTCATCCCACAACAACCTTCCCCCACGTGCCCAAGCTCTTAACCATTTGTTTGGCTCTATAAAAGCTTCAAGGGTATGTCTCTCAACCCTTTGCATCTTGCGCATCTCATGACTTCTGTTTCTACATACTAATGAGACATGTTCTTTTTTCCTGTTAATGTGCCTATGCCTAGTTTATCTGCAGACAGTTAAGCTATCAGGGGTAGATGACTAAATGTTACATTTCTCTATGGGTAAAAATAGTCAACAAAACAGCTAGTGACTTCATGTTGCCCTCTGGTTCTTCAGTGGCATTCTGTGGCTTTACAAAGCCTTATGACCTGGCCAGTCATGCCATTGAAAGGGGAACATACTGTGCTGCTGAAGTGTTATGGCAGTGCAGAATGTGACTAAACTCTTCCTTGACTGCACTTATTCTTCTGTGCAGCCAGCATTGAGGACTATCTGCCATATTATACCACTTCCAAGCTAGTTACTGTCATGTCCAAAGGAAACTCCAGTTCCCTGGAGTCCAAAAGGCAGCCCAAATACCCAGAAATAAGCTCAACCTGGACCTGAGGGGGATTCTTGGTGGTTAGATAAAAGCCAGCATTCCTCAGGGAACTTGTGAAACCAGTTCCTGTCTGCCCAAAGGAGTCATCCCTTATCTATGGCAAAATAGACATATGGCTCTCCAGGGAAATATGTCTCTAGTACCTGTCTTAGTCATTTTTCTATTGCTGGGAAGAGACACCACGACCCTGGCAACTTTTATAAAAGAAAGCATTTAATTGGGTTTAATTGGGTTTTGCTTGCAGTTTCATGGTGGTCAGTATGGCAGCATGCAGGCAGACATGGTGCTGGAGAAGTAGCTGAGAGTTCTACATCCAGATCTGCAGGCAGGAGAGAGAGAGAGAGAGAGAGAGAGAGAGAGAGAGAGAGAGAGAGAGAGAGGAGGAGGAGGGAAGGAGGGAGGAGGGGAGGGGAGAGGGAAGGAGGGAGGGGGGGGAGGGAGAGAAGGAGGGAGGGGAGGAGGGAGGGGAGGGGAGAGGGGAGGGGAGGGAGGAGGGAGAGAAGGAGGGAGGGAGGGGGAGGGAGGGAAACCTCAAAGCCCACTCCTAGTAACATACTTCCTCCAACAAGGCCACACCTCTTTTTTTTTTTTATTTTGTTTTTTGTTTGTTTGTTTGCTTTTGTTTTTCAAGACAGGGTTTCTCTGTGGCTTTGGAGGCTGTCCTGGAACTAGCTCTTGTAGGCCAGCCCGGTCTCGAACTCACAGATATCCTCCTGCCTCTGCCTCCTGAGTGTTGGTATTAAAGGCATGCACCACCACCACCTGGCTAAGGCCACACCTCTTAATCCTTCTAAGCAGTATCTCTCCCTGATGACTAGGCATTCAAATATATGAACCTATGGGAGCCATTCTTATTCAATCACCACAGCATCTATCAGTGTAGTAAGGCCCATGCTAGACATCAGGCTCCTTCAGTCCCTGCTCATAAGTACTTGTTATTTATTTCAAAGCCTCCTGCCAGTCTCCTGGCCCTTCCCTGCCCACAGCTACTCACTCTTCTTATAACCCAGCTGTTCTCACTACTCCCTGTTCTTGCACTCACTATTCTCTTGTTATTCTTTATCCCCTGCCGTTCTTCCCTCTCTCACCAATAGCCTGAGTCATGCCTAGTCTGCTGGCCATGTCCAGTCTGTTTTTCTCTGCTCCAGACTCTTCCGGATGTCTCTGACTGTTCTCTCTCATATCTACAATATGTCTTAACCATATCTTGGAGCAGACATGTCAGCAGGCCTTTTTTCTTTTTTCTGCACCTCCCTTGCATATATCTGGTGTGGAAAACCCCTCACATACAATAACAGTTGATGGGAACTCATCAGTGCCTTAATCAGCTGCTTATAATTCAGTATCATTGGTTTTAATAACAAGGGGCTGTTTCCTTCATATTTTAAACAGTTTCTAGCTTTGGATCAGTGGCTTAAGGATGTCAGAGCTGAGGTATTTTGTGATTCTTTTGATGGTCCTCTCATCATTACAAGATGACCTATCTATCTGCAGCATTGAATAAGTGTTCCAGGCAGGCAGAAGGGGAATAGATTAGCAAAGTATGCCCTCTTCAGAAGGATTTTCAAATATTTTTTATTAGAATATGTGAATTATATATGGGGCTTTGTATGACAATTTCATACATGTACATAATGTATTTCAATTATATTCACTTTTGCCATCAGTTTTTTTTTTTTTTTTTTTTTTTTTTTTTTTTTTTAAGTTCCACACAGTTCATGCCTAGTACTGAAACCTGGTCAAAAGCCCAAGGCTGGGGAGGTCATAGACTCTAGGGGGAAAACCTACTGTTATTATTTTGCTATATGTCAAACTTTCTCCTAAATATGCACGTCTATACTCAGATTAGTGATGCTCTCAACCTGGTTGGAGAAACTTCCTTTGTAGTGGTCACCAGTCAATACAGAGATTCATAACCGGTCAACGTGCTGACGAAACGTGGCTGTTGAGTGCTCAGCTGAAGATGCCATAGCTATGTCAACCTCACACTACACAAGAGAGAACAGATATACGCACTGGAGGTTGGGGAAGAGTGTTGTGAAACACTGTCTTTAGACGTGACATGGACATCATAACAATAAAGGCACAGCAAACATGATTACCTGCATAAGACCTGTGTGAGATCAAGTCATCCAAGAACTCCATCATGAGTTGGGGAGGGAATCAAAAGCTTCCACCCCTTGATGAGGAGCTAGTGACAATTGATGGCAGCTAGAGTAGGAAGAGTCATTTTTCTTGGTGGGATGTGTCGTCTATTGTTAGGTTTTTCATGTGAGTAGAGGTAGCACTAAATGAACCACCTCAGTGGGTTTTTGAGGGGAGAAACAGGGCAGGAGGTGGGTAGAGAGATGGTTTTCAGTTAAGAGCACTGGCCGCTGTTTCAGAGGACTTGGATTCAATTTCCAGCACCTTCAGGATAGGCTTATAACCTTCTCTACCTCCAGTTCTGGAGAGCCCAGGGTCTCCTTTTTGTCCTCCAAGTGTACTACATGCATGTGGTGTACATGTATACATGCAGACAAAACATCCATAATATGATTTTTTAAAAAGAATGACATTAAAGCTGGAGGTGCACATCTTGTGTGGTATCATGGGAAATGAGAAGTGAGGTTAAATATAATCAAGATTCTTGTATGTGTCTGAACTTGCCAAAGAATGGTTATTTTGAAATGAGCTTTTAAAAAGAAAGGGGAAAGGCTTCACCAGTTAACTTTTGTTGGGTGAACAGCACCATAATGTGAACACACCACTAAAAGGAAAGGATGGAAATAAAGAGTTTTTACTTGAGATTGTCACACACCATAGACACTTGGATTTCTATTAATAGGAAAACAAGAAGACTGGATATTGACTTTATCTGTTACTGTAAAATGAGGAATCCCAGGGACTATCATCCCCAAATATGACATCCTGTAATGTGGACTATTTTAAATTAAAGGACTGTGGAGAGCGGTAGATGTTGCAAGAGAATTTCTCTGAAGTCTCTTGTTTTCTTAAAGTCTGTGTCCCCACCCCAAGGAAGAAAACAATTGACTCTTTTCCTTCCCCCAGTTTCTGTGAGTTGAACTTGTATCACAGGACGAAGCATGGAAGCCTGCTGGCACTCCTGGACAGACCTACATCACACCAGCATCCCTTTATTCCAGCTCCACCGAGAACCACTGACAATTCCTTATCTGCCCAGACAGCCCAGTGGACTTTGTCCCAGGTCATTTTATCTTCAATAAGCCCACCAAGTTCCCCTGGAAATCATTTACTGTTCCTCTGACATATCTTACTCTCCCCTTTCCTTACATAAAGAAAGTCTATAAAATTCTAAAAAATACATGGTTCACAGGTGGTCACACTCATGTCATTTCCCCTGGGCTGAGATTCTCCCTTCTTACAAGTTTATACATTTGTCTTTCCCTTTATTAATTTTTTTGTCATCAAATCCTAAGTAAGACTCATAAGGTCAAAATATAGCTCCCGGGGTGACATCAGGTCCTGAAGTGCATGCAGCCTATGGTCATCTGCTGATCTTTGTAGCTTCATTCTTGGTGAAGGAGACAACCCAGGATATCAAACATCCACATCCTCAGACAAATGTGGGTTAGAAAAAAAAAAAGCATCCTCTGCCAAAATGAAGTCAAGAAAGAAATGTGATTTTCTTGGGTACTGGTGAAAGGAATGAAAACACAAACAAACATGAGAGTTTTCTGACAGTTTGTAACCCTAAACCTGACCTTGGCAGGATCTAGTGCAGATACTTCTGTGGTCTAGGAAGCCTTGGGTAGAAAAATAGTTTATAAAAAAAAATGAATCTTACTCAAACTACATGAAACTACACCAAACAGCTCCTTCAGCCAGATGTTTTTGGATCCAGATCTTTAACAGGAATCTCACAGAAAAAATCAACATAAAATTTTAAGTTGAAGAGAAAACAAATCCTCTGAATTGAGATTAGCAGAAACAATGTAGGACATAACTAGAAACTGGGCATGGTGTCATCTATTGATACAGACTATAAAGGAAAAATCCTTGGAATGTTTGTGAGCTGTCAGAAACACTGGGAAACACAAGAAATGAACAAAAGACCAACAAGAATAAAGAAGTATTTTGAAAAGAACTAAGCTTAATTTCTATAAATGATGAATATAGCAATTGAAATTTAAAACAGAATGGATGGATTAAACAGCCATGATTTATCATAGATATTGAGAGAATTAATGTGTCTCAACATATTCCCCAAACTTCTTATGCTGGAAACTTAAGTCCTAAAACAGCAATGTTCAAGCAGAATGGATGATACATAGCTTATGAAGACTCCATCTTCATTTATTGACCATAGTATTTCTGTGAAAAGGATATACAGAGTGAAGTCTACCTCTCCTACCATGTGAGGATTCAGAGATTGCCCTCCTCAGATCCTCTGTCTTCTGTTATCTGAGCACATGACAAGAAGGCTTTTTCAGATGATGCTCACCTTGACTGTGGACCTCCCAGCATCCAAAACCATGAGAACTACAGTCCACGCTAAGTACTCATCCATGGTATTCTATTATAGCACACAGCCTGACAAGAACATTTGGTGACGTGGAAGAAAAGATTTCAGAATTGTTTCCTAATGCTGTATGCAGGGATGAAGGTATGGAAACTATGAAATTGAGGCTAAATGATGTGCATAAAAACACTTGAAATTGGAATTCTAGAAGAATAGACGGAAGTAAAGGCAATGTTCAATGTAATAATGAAAAACCTGGATATTCAGAATTGGCAGGAATATGGTTTCTCAGATTGGCAGAGAAATACATCAGAAATGAAGCAAAAAATAAACGAATGTCTAATGTTCTGCTGAAACTTTAAAAACTAAGGTCATAGACGTAAAAGTCCCAGAGAAAAAGATGGCATTACCAAATAAAGAAAAATAGCTACTTGTCTTTTCAACAAAAGTAAGAGAATCTAGAATCTAAAGATATAATTTACCCGCTAAACTACCACCCAAGATTAAGAGAACTTAAAGATATTTTCAGAAGAATATAGGGTGATATTACTATGCATCTTGGCTTGTTCAGAGGATCCTTTATGCTTGTCTCCACAATACAGAACAGTACATCAAAGTCACATGTAATTATGCGTATATACAGTATTGGCAAGGATCTGTTGGAGGGTAGTCATACCTGGTACTCTGTTGATTTGTGGACAGAATGAGTTTTAGTTACTTAAGGAAGTATTGGGGAGTTTATATTATGGATAGAATTCTACATCCCCAACCCAAATCCTGTGTATCTCAGTACCTCAGAATGTAACTTTGCAGGGATTCGGTACTATAAAGAGATAAGGTAAAATGAGGGTATTTGAGTGTACCCTATTCCAATCTAGTGTTTGATAAGATAAGGACACAGAGGCACAAAAGAATGACTATGTGAAGAGGTAACAAGATAGCAGCTGTCTGCAAGTCAAGCGAATGGGGGTCAATCTTGCTATACCTTGTTCTAGGACTTCCAGCCTTTAGATCTCACTGCAAGGCTACTGGCTGTCTGATGTTTAGGCCCCTAGCCTAAACATTTTGTTGTTTCTGGTTTGCCGTAGCTAAGAGAGTCTCATTTCTGTACATGCCTTCTCCTCAATGCTAATAGAAAGGTTCATCAGGGAGAGAGGGCACTAGATACTCCTGTTCTGACTGTATGTGATGCTGCATGCCTGAAGACTGAAGTGCTCAGAAGACTGAGACAAGATCATGAGCTTGAGGCCAGGCTGGGCTACATGGTAAAACCTAGTTCTAAAACAAACAACCAAATTCATCTTTTCTTTCTGTAGAACTGATGTCATGTGGTCAAGCAGACCCAAGTACTCCCTCTGACTGCTAGGAAGCCCACACACTAAGTGCACCAGAAATGGCTGGTCACACTGGCTGCCTGAACATAGCTAATGTCAGGCTTGGGCTGGAGTGAAACCATTAAGTAATATCTCCCACCTTCTTTTCCAAAGAATTCTTTCCTCGTGTATTCTTGGCCAGGATTCCACACGAGCAGCAGCTGGGTTTTTCCCTGGCTGTACGATGACTCTGGTCTTTATGATGCTCATGACCCAAAAGTTGACTCTTCTGGCTCTGGGATCTGCACTCCTTCCCAAAAGTGTGTTGGGTAAAGATGTTGAAAGACCAGGCAGTTCCACAATCCAGATAGGGAAACTTAGAGAGACATATTTCCTATGCTGTGCACCAGAGGCATGCTGCAGTTGTGTGAAGGAATGCAGAGCATCTCTGCTACAGGCAAACACAGGAAGAGGCTGTGTGAGGCCTTGAGAACTTTAGGCAAATGCAGAGCAATGAAGGAAGTTCTGTTGCACTCAATACTGTTTGTGTTATTCTGATGTTGTTTGCTAGACTCTTTGGTATTGATAGGTTTGAAAGTTAAACTTAGTAACATATCTGGTAGACTACTACAGCTGGTCTCAAATACCACTGCTTTCCTTCTTTAAAACTGAACAAACAACTGAATGTTACTTGGAACCCGTGAATTCTCAAAATACCTCAGGTTGTAGGATTCAGGAAATAGTCCCTTCATTATTTTTTTTAAGATTTGTTTATCTTTATTATATAACACACATGTAATATGTAATATAATGACTATAGATATGTGTGTATTTTGTCAGTATGTGTGTCTCTGCACCACATGTGTGCAATGCCCATGGAAGATTTTTGGATCCCCTGACTTACAATTGGTTATGAGTAGCCTTGTAATCCTCAGAAAGAGCAGGCAGTGCTCTTGACTTCTGAGCTCTCTCTCCAGCTCCTGGCATCCTTGCTTTATTAAGCTCAGATGCACTTCACTATCCACCTTAGCCTTTGGGACAGGGTCTTCCCTGAACGTGGAGCTTGTGGATTTAACTGTCTTGGCTGGCCAGACATACCTGCCCAAAAATTCTACTGTTTCCCCTGGGTTAGGATTATGGTGCTGTACACATAATGGCTTTTCACATTAGTTCTGGGTATCCAAACTCAGGCCCTCATGCTTGCCTGGCAAGCACTTTACTGACTGTACTGGCTGGTATTCTATCAACTTGACACAAGCTAGTGTCATCAGAGAGGAAGGTGCTTCAACTGAGAAAATAAGATGCAGCTGTAAGGCATCTTCTTAATTAGTGCTCAATGGGGGAAGGCCCAGCCCACTGTGGGTGGTGTCATCCCTGGGCTGGTGGTCCTGGGTTCTATAAGAAATCAGGCTGAGCAAGCCATGGGAACATGCCAGTAAGCAGTACTCCTCCATGGCCTCTGCATTAGTTCCTGCCTCCAGGTTCCTGCCCCATTTGAGTTCCTGTCTGGACTTCCTTCATTGATGAACAACAATGCTGAAGTGTAAGCCTAATAAACCCTTTTCTCTCCAACTTGCTTTTTGGTCATGGTGTTTTGTCATGGCAATAGAAACCCTGACTAAGACACTTGCTGAGCCTTCTCCCCAGCACATATCCTGCTTCTTTGACACAGATTCTCTTTGCTGTGTATCCAGACCGTCCTGGAAATCACGATTTTCCTGTGTGTGTCATCACAGCCAGTTATCTGGTATTTTCCCCTCCTCACCAATGCATTTAAAGTTTCCACAAACATTCAAGTACTCGCCTCTGTGGGAGGATTGGACATCCGTACCCTGCTGAAGTGAGGTATGACAATAAGTCTTGCTGTGGGAGGTGAAATGAGAACAGAGTTATGAGTGGCACCCACAAGTGGACATTTAGAATCTTGTGTGTGCGTCATCAAAGTCTCCATGCCCTGCCCTCATTTGTGGGAGGCATAACATCAGCCTTGTTAACCTTGAGCTTCTGAGTTACAGTTATATGAAGAGCTCTTGTTGGCCCTCATGGGCAGAGGAATAAAAGCAAGATGTGTGTGACTGTACAACAACCTCCCTGTCTCAACCAATACAATAAGTAGATGGCTTTAAGACATTAAGCTTCACACAAAATATAAGCGAAAAGATTTTTGATTTATAATTATATTTTGAAAGATACTATGCTTTTATTTAGGAGGTTAACTTTTTTTAATGAGGAAAATTCTCACAACAACTCACACAGTCTGGCATCTAACTGTTTCAGATCGACTTCACTATGGCAAGTCTAGGGTGGCCTCAACAATTTTTTTTTCCTCTAAAGGATTCAGATTATCACCATGTTCAGATTGTGGCCCATATAGATGCTTCTGCAATTACTGAAATACTGGGACTTTGGATGCTGGAAGTGGTCATAGAGTGTGTAAACCAATGGCTATTTGTGACTCCAATATCCCTTGAGTCATCCAATATCCCTTGGCCCATACTTTGCCTGCCACTCTTCTAGGGTGTAGAGGTGAATGCCCTATGCTACCAGTTCTCCACATCTGTTTCAACCACTCCTGAGTAACAGTATCACTTTGTCCAATGGAGGTAGCCAATCATTTTCTCTTGTAAGCTTTTGTTCACTCAACAATGATCCTCTGTTAACCTCCCATATTTCAGTTACTGTGTCAGACCATGGGAAGGAGGAAAACACAAAGCTGACAAAGTGTCTTGGGTTGTTCTCGATGCTGTAACAAAATACCTTAGACTGGATAATTTAAAAAGAACAGAAATGTATTTCTCATGGTTCTGGAGTCTGGGAAGGCCAGAATCAAGGTTTACTCTCTGGTGAGTGCGCTGTTCTGCTTCCAAGTCACTGTATTCACAGGGCAGAAGAAACGGGGCCCAGAAAGTTACTGTCTTATTCCTTGAGCGCTAATCCCATCCAGGAGGTCCAAGTTCTCATGACCCAGATCCCCGCCAAAAGCCCAACTTGTCACATGTTTTCATTAAGGGTTAAGTTTCACCATGATTTTAGAGAGACACAAACATTTCAACCACAACACAAAGTTATCTAAACTCGGTGTTAAGAGCAAAGTGTATGGAGACAAATAATAAATTCATGAGTAAATAAACAAAAGCATTTCTGATATAGTAAGTGTTCTGGGGGGAAAATCCCACTTTAAAACTGATGTCATGGAAGGGATCTCTGCAGAACTGACCTTTAAACTGAGACTCTCAGGGTCACCTTGATTAACAGGACAGAGGTAACTGTAGGTGCTCCTTTCGTCTCCCAACACTCCATTAATCCTATTTAAGTGTCCTTTTCCACAATTGGAAGAAACAGACTTAAAATGCATCGACATGGTGTCAGTCATATTACAGCCCAAATGAAATTCAGTTGGTATATACAGTTAGCCAATTCAATCATCAGTACGAATGGCTTCTTACCACAGTCTCTGTTCCTGGGGAGGTGGAAATATAGGGCTGTGAGGAGACTTAGACAATCATGGGGGAGGGGAGGACCCAGTTCTTGTGTTCTCAGCTCCTAGCCAGAAATTCGGGAGAGCCCGCCCACTGTACCGGATGGGTGAAAATGACCAAGAGCGGATATTTCTGTGAATACAGGTAAAAGCACCTCTAGAAAGTAGCAGGGCAAGAGAGCTTTACAATTTGCTGTCTATTTAGTCTTCTCCTACCCTTAGGCAATGTTACTTGCCATAGTTTAGTTAGACATCTTGTTTGCTTTTTCTCCTCCCTGACACCCCGAGTTCAGTCCCCAAGTGTCTGTTAATATCCCACTGCCCTGGTTTTTTAGCCCACACATCGAGGCATTTAGTAAATGCTCTACAAATGCCTACGGCTTGATTGCTATACTTGAAATAGAATGCACTACTGAGCTGGTCTGCTGACTCCCTCCCACATGGGCTTTTGTGCTAAAAGCCTAAAACTCATGGTTAACCAGAGGAAAGAACCTAATACAAATTTTAAAGGTTTTCTTTGCATGCCTTTTTGAAGTCCATTAAAAGGCATGGGGGGGCGGGGGGCAGAGTTGGACTGAAGAGCATTGCCCGGAAATGTGGAGAGAATCTTTTCCACAGGATCTGTCTTTCCACAAGTTTTTATCATTTTAAATATAGGGAGAAACAGCTGCAATTGCTATTTTGATTTTGGTCCACTGTTAGGGAGGCAGCCAGGTTTGGGATAGAGAATTCCTTTCTTCTTTCAAGTCCTTACTAACTGGGATGAGGAAGCCTACCATTTAGACATGGGGCAAGAGGCTTTTTGAAACTCAACCCTTCCGGAGACACCATGCCTTTGATGTTCTAGGCAGTGCCTTCCAGAAAGCGTGGATGCTTTGTATCTGCTGCAAATGTCGGAGAAGCCACTTACTACTGATTTATTTTAATAGGGCATGTATCAGCTACTTTTCTCAAAGCTTTGAAAGACATAGTCTTTATGGTAGGAGGGACAGCAGGGAAGTACAAGAGGATAGACAGGAAGTAGGATTGGGCTGTAAAATCCCAAGGCCTGCCCCCAGTGGTCCACTTCCTCCTCCTAGTCTCCATTTCCTAAAGGGTCTGTAAGTTTCTAAAGTAGAGCCTTCAACTGGGGGACCAAGTGTTCAGAACACACAAGGCTACAAGAGACCTTTCAGAGCACAGAAGCACCTGTTAATCGTGCAGAGTAATGCCTTCCCTTGTGACAATTCATGCCTATACATTGATCATGTCCACACCCCTCTCATTGTTGTCTCCTCCTCGCCTCTCACCCTTCCTAGAAGCCCTCTCCTTTCTCTCTAGTAGTCCTCTCCTCCTGTCCGGTATGCTTTCCCTTTCCTTCCTCTTTCTACCTCTCTCCCCGCCTCCCTCTCCCCTCTCTTTCTCATTTACAACCTGTACATGGGGGAAATGTTTGCTCAGCACTTCTCTGGTCTGGCCCACTTCTCTCAACACGATTGTCTCCAATTCTTTCTACCTTGGCATAAGTGGCAAGGCTTGTTCTGACCACTCATTCCTAACTGTTGCAAATTCAGACCATGGAGCTTCTATTTCTGCTGAAATTCTCGCCACATCCATATGGGTGATAGGGTTATCTTTAACTTTGGAAAAGCAGTCTTTAGGAAATCATATTCGGTGGCAATCAGAGATAAGCCATCATGAAGCAATAACAAGGATATGAAGCGTGGAGCCAAGCTCTGTGACTTGGAATCCCAGAGCTGCCACTTGCTGGCTGTGAGACCCTGAGCAAGCCAATGAGTAGATCTGAGCTTAGGTTGTCCATCGCCATCCTGAATCAAGAGGAGCATCTCATTGGGAGTTCCATGAGATCTGCATGTAAGCAAGGAAGTTGGCCAGGGCAGTTGGCCAGGACAGTTGGCTGGGTGCCTGATCTATGAAGAGCTTTTTATATCAGCAAGGTCTCCAGTCTATAACCAGTCATTAATGATACCACCTTTGATGAACCACTTCTATGAAGAGTGTTTTATTTTACTTAGTTCCCTTCCTAAAACATGAGAGTGTTGCCAAACATGAAACACTGTGGTTGAAGGGCAATTTGGGAATGAAAAAAGAAAAAGAAATATTTAAACCCCGTGATTCTAAACCTCCTTGTTTTATCTTTGGGTTTTGAAAACCACTGTTAAATCATTTGGTATTTTGGTTGTAGCATAATATGCAGCATTAAAAAAACCAGAGCATTTACCAGTGGAGGGATCTGGTTCCTTATTTACATGTGATGCACAGAAAGAAAACCTTTCTTCTTTTTAAAGGTTTTGGTTCTGCTTCTAGTTTACAAATCAATTTCCTTTTCCTATTCACATCCAAACAGCTCACATCCCTGTCTAACTTTCTGGTTATTGGTGTCTCTCTGGAAGTGGCATTACCAGCCTAAGAGCTTTACACGAAGTCTTCTTGGCCAGATGAGGGGAGGGTGCTTCAGGTCCGTAAAAGCTATAATTTTAGCATGGTCATCAGATAATAAGGATAATAACAGAGTTGTAGAATTAGAACTACAAGAACATTGGCTCCATCTAATGTAACCCCTCATTTTACAGATGAGTAAGTCTCTCATCCCGGAACTACAGCTTCGTCCTAAAAAACTTTCACGGTGATAATATCATTTGCCTCCCTAACTACCCTTTGAGGTGAGAGAGGATGGGAGTTAGTTACTTCTTCTTTGGGATTACATGGGACACACCCAAGCCCTGGAACGAGTCAATTGGTACTCATACATAAATTCACGATTCAGGTTACCTTGGGTACATTTTACTAAGGGCCGTCTAGACCACAGGTCTGCTGGCTTTCATGTTTCTGGTTTTTAATCCTGTGGGTGAAAAATGAAAGCTACAGCCCAATAAGATAACGAGGTCCTACATCTCACCTTACTCCTTTCCTCACCCTCATGTCTCCCCACTGTGTCCACTTTGTCCTTTAGGAACAATCAGTGACTCTGTACCTGCAAGTTCCCATTGCTTTAAGCACCCTCCCAATCTTACTTCTTAGCCCCAGCCACTTCCTTTGAAACATTTCTCTTCTGTCCCATCCTTTACTTCTCAAGGCCCCATTCTAACCAGAGTTCTAGGGAAAGCTTTTTTTTTTTTTTTTTTTTTTTTTTTTTTTTTTTTTTTAAGCCATGCCTCTGATTCTCCACAACAAGGAGAATGGGGAGATGTGTGGATCTAAGTAGAGATAAGAGAGAATGTGACTCCAGAGAGCCTGAGAAGACAATGTAGGAAGGTAGCTTTGATCTTCAGAACTGTACATTACCTGGCTCCAAACCTTCACAAATCTTCATGATGAAGCCCAGTATAATCCACAAATCCCTCTGCATCAGTAGTGTGTTCTTAAATCAGTTCTTAAACGGCAAATAAAATCCTGATTTGTGGAATTTACCGTTTCTAAAATATAAAAATGCTCCCACAATGGATATATTTCAAGTGACTGTGATGTCACTGAATGTAGGCATGTGTTGACATTCTCCTTTGTGAGTGGGTTTCCAGCCACTGGCTCTAGAACACACCACTGTCTTTGGTTGGTGTGTGGGGTTCTGTTCCTTGTAATCAAATATGTCCATTAAGTTAAGGCACCATTGACCACCACCAGAAAAGAGAAAAAACCATGAACACCATGATATATAGACTTGTAAAGACAATACCGAATCTCATAGGAAGTTGGTAGCACCAGCCTTGGCTAATCTGACACTTCCTGTATCTATTCCTCTGTTACTGTAAACTTCTACCTCCTTGCTCTGTAATATTTCAATGATTATGATCAAGATTATTGTGGGTATCTTAGTAACTATATGTAACACAGATTCACTGAGTTGCGGGTTATCTCGAGTCCTATAAAAACACATTTTCTGAAACACATGGAGAATTCAGGCCATTCCTCTAATGATAAGTAGCTGTTCTCTTCCTTCCTTTTCCTTCCTTCCTTCTTTCCTTCCTTCCTTCCTTCCTTCCTTCCATTTCCTTTCTTTCTTTCTTTCTTTCTTTCTTTCTTTCTTTCTTTCTTCCTTCTTTTTCTTTTTTTTCTCGAGACAGGGTTTTTCTGTATTGCTTTGGAGCCTGTCTTGGAACTCGCTCAGTAGACCAGGCTGGTTTCAAACTCAGAAATCCCAATGCCTCTGCCTCCCAAGTGCTGGCATTAAAGGCGTGCATCACCAATGCCCGGCAAGTAGCTGTTTTGTTAATATCCAATGAAAATATTTTTATTTCATTCTTAAGCTTTCCTCTGTATATAGTAACTTTTGCTGTTGACACCAAATCATAGGAAATTTTGTTTAAAACATTGAAAATGTCAATTAAACACTGCATATGTAATGTTTGCCTTTCAAGTAACTCTAACCTGATGACAGGATACCCAAGATTGTTCCAGAACTGCTAATGATGTCCTTTTTAGGGAAGCCACCTGACCCTAGATCCATCCCTAATCTCCCCGGTTTATAAGCTGAATCCAACTTCCAGAGCTGTTACAGCATGAACTTGAAGGTGTATCTCAGATCCAGTGAATGGCAGGAGTCCTTGCTACAGAAAAGAACTTGGCAGGGATAGCTATCACCTCCCAGAAGCCTCACCTAACCAACCCTGTCTACCTCTGTACTGAGTTACATACTCTTTACTGTGTTCCTGTCCCATCCTGTGTGTCATCCTAGTGTTTTTCAGAGGACTATACATGTGAGAATGAACATCTCTTGAGAGTCTCTTCAATAATCCCGTTTACCTTGCTCCCAGAGTTCATTTGAGACCCTGTTTTAGAAATTTAGGAGCTAGTTAAATTGTGAGGAGAGCCTGAGTCACCATGGGCTTCACCTCTCCCCTCTTGGGCTCCTTTCTTCCCCCTTTTCACATGATTGCTTTGGCCAAAGAGCCAACATCCCGAAGTTGTAGGTGGTCCATGAGCCCTGTGAGGCCAAGAGAGGAAGTTACGTTTCTGGTACCTGACACCAGCCACTGTTACACCCAGAATTCTCATGCTTTCCTTAAATGAGGAAAATAGTTTCTTCCAGACTGTAGTTCTTACTTGTGCTTCATGGGGAGGGGGAGAGAATCTTATTTCCCTTTGTTTATTTCCCCTCTGTTTTGTTTCAAAAGAAACAAAAATAAATAAATCAAAGTTACCCCTGACATTTTCTTTTCTCACAACATTCCACACAAGGCTTTACCTTCCACTGTCTAAAATAGCAAAGTTGAAGAAGGAAATACCAGTTATTGTTATCAATTAAATAAACAGACAGCAACAATTCAAGCAAATGCAATCAAAATTTCCTGGGTTTGGAGTCTTGCATGCTGGGATGTCCAGAGACATATCAAAGGTTAGAAGGTGGGGTCTAGTCCAGTTCCTTGTGTCTGTGCTCTGTGGGTCAGGTGGGGGTAAGCAGAGGAACCTCTTCCCAGCTTATAAAGGCAAAGCAAGCCTCTGGCAACTCTTTGGTCCTGGGAAGCTTTGTGGTTAAGAAACCTCAAGAATGAAACAGTTAAAACCAAACCTGGAGCAAACAAAGACTCTCTGGCCCCTTTGAACTGTTTTAGAGGAATCCTTACTACAAAAGGCAGGTGGTTTCCAATTTTTGTAAGAGATCAGTGACAAGCTGGAATGTTTCATTTCTGGTCTCAGTGAGAAGCTCAATTTAAAGAGTTATCCTTTCGGATGTGTGAAAAGCTAGTGGGCTCAGGCTCAGCACCCGGGTAAGCTTTGAGGCAGCAGAAGGAACGTCCTTGGAGCTTTTGTGCTGATATAGTTTCATAACTGGGGAAAACTATTTCAGTCATTTCCTTCACTCTAATAGTTTCCATCCATAACTTCAAAAGGGATGGTTGCAAGAATGATGCGGTTGCTCCTGCCTCTTTCTGGTCCTCAGCCACCCTCACTATTTAACTTGAAACTTCTTCTGTGTGATCACTTGTAAATGCTGGGGCTTGATACAACCTGTATATGTAAAAGATATTGCTTTTCATAAGCTTTGTTGATGTAAGAAAGTAGCAATATGTGGGCCTGGAAGTGTAGATCCCCAGGCCCCCATAAAACTGGGTGTAGTGGTATACTCCTACAATTCCAGCACTCACAAAGTGGAGGTAGAAGGATTGTGAATTCAGGGTCGCCCACAACTATATATCAAGTTTGAGGCCAGCCTGGGATGCGTGAGACTCTAGTTAACATGATGGCTTCAATATAGAAAGGATTTCCAGGGCTTTGTGGCTGCACCTAAAGAATTCAACTCTCGTCTTTCATTTTTTTCTCTCTATTTTAGGAAACTTCTAACCAGTCTATTTCCCCTCTTCTCTGAAATCATATCAAAACACAGCAGTCTTTGCACACCAAAAGTTAATTTTCAGACTTTTCAATGGCTTACAGTCATGTTCAGAAATCAAACACGAATCCCTGGAAGATGTGGTCACTAACTACCCCTGCAATGTCTTTGCTCGCTTTCTCACTGGGACCCAGCTAGTAGCATGCCCTCCATCTTTTCTGAACATGCCAAGCACTGCCCCTCCTCCCTATCAATGCCTTGGGAACTTGCTGTTTTATCTGCCTAGAGTACCATTCCCTGGCTCCTTCAGTTTCATCCTGAGGTCTCAGCTCCAGTGTTGCCTGCCTTCTTGGCTGCTCCTTCCCAGACTATCCAATAGTATATGACAAATGTGCTGCTCACTCTACTACATTCTCTAGTCCCTGCCAATTGCTGTTATCCTATTTATTTGTTGACCGATTTGTCTTGTGTTTCTGTTCTGTGTAAGTGTGAGAGAATGGGGACTTGTGTTTTGGTCAGTTCTATTTCAAAGGGAACAAGATAGGACTTGAATAAACATTGAACAATCGAATGTCTTATATTTGCTGTTTTGTCTTTCACAGTTTGTTCCCTCACCTTTAATACCCAATTCTGAGTCTATGGCTTTTGAGAAGTGCCCCCGCTTCCCCTCACACACATTTCAGGCTTTGTTATATAAAATCTTCCTTTGCAAATGTGTTCCAGTTTGTTTGGAAAGAATTGCTTTCAGTAGTGTCTGATACACTATGAGGATTTCCACGTTTTAAATGGTAAATGTAAAACAATGGAAAATCATATTGCCCTGAATAATTCCCTTTCTCTGAGGCCAGCATGTTCATCCAAGTTACTAGCATCAGTAGCTATTTTGGATCTCTCTTTTTCTTTACTTTTCTCCTCCTCCTCTTCCTCCTCATCCTTCTCCTCCTCTTTTTCTTTTTCTTCAGGTAACTGACTCCAAGTGTGGCTCAAGTTTAATACCTTTGGCTTCTCTTTTAGTTCTTTAAAACAGGTTATTATGTAAACCTAGAATTTCAAACTATTTTCCTCTGATATTTATTGCTAAAAAACACAAAGTTCTAGAAATACAGTTTGCTATGGGGGAAATTTAAATTGCTTTCGCTCATCTGGTATAGCTCCCTTTTTCTCTCCTTCTGGCAGGAGTATGTTTTTAATGGAGGGCTGGATGAACTAATTAATTTTTCTAAATGTCTTATGAAATTTTCTCCACTAGAAGCAACATACATGCACATGCATTTTGGAGTCAAAATTCTTTCATAGGATGCTATGTCAGCCACCAAATATTAAGACTCCTTCCCTTCCTCATCAGCACTATATACCTAGTGTTTAAACAACACAAAACACATTTGAATTGCTGACCTCACGAACAACTTGAGGCTGTGGAGTTTTCATAGAAGAGGGGATCATCACTTTTCAGAGAAAGGAGCCATTTCAGAGAGGCTGGGTCCTAACCTGTGTCCTGCTGGACCACATTCAGGTTTTAGAAATAAAGACATTTCCCTATTGAGGGCTAACAAACCATTACAACATAGTCATCAAAAGGCTTTATTGTGGACATGCAATAGAGTCTACAAGCTTTTAGTACAGTGTTTTTGTTTAGAATAATGGTCTCTGAGATTTTCCTCATAAAAATCCTGTTGTTCCCTTGTGGATTCCCTTCATGTAAGGGTGCATGTGCAATCAGTCAGTCTGATAGCTAACATCTCACTGCGGACTTCATTAGCTCTGGACAAAGCAGAGGCTCTTTGTGTTTCAGTTGACCTGGGTAGCCTCATCATGGACAGATTTAGTCGTTCACTTTCCGAGTTTAAAAATGTTGATAATACCACTGAGCTCCCTCCTTTAATATTTCCTCTAAGGATCTATAACAACCCAAGAATATATTCTATGTAGACTTTGATTACAGTTGAAAAGACATTCGTGAACATTGAATGAAGTTTAAACTAAGTCATATCCAGAACTTCTGTTACAATGTAGTTTGAAACATAAAACATTACTTGAAATAAATGAGTGACAACTACAGGCAGGAAATATTTCCCCTAGTTTACTACCATGATCTTTCTAGGACTATTAGGCTTGCCCAAATTCTAAGACAAAAGACTTATCTTTGGCTGGGTGTTTTCCTTTATTATTATTATTATTATTATTATTATTATTATTATTATTTTGAAACATTTTGTACTAATGTACTTTTGAACTTACATACAGGAAAGAAAACTATTTCCTTCAAAACAACCAGGGCATATATTTGGTGACTGATCACTTCCCTTTGCTGCACATCCCAGCGACTATTACTTAGGGTAATAGTTAATTAATACTTACAGGGATAGGCTGGGGAGGGGGTGTCGAGAAAACACCCACAAATCCTTATAGAGTCCTTTCTTTTACTTTCTTGTTATCTCTGCTGACAGTACAGAGCAACTGAGAGGCTTGCCCCAGACCACCCAGTGTCAGGAACAATGGACTCCAAATCTGCCGCAGGCAGGCGGCCCATGTTTCCTGCTGCAGTTCTCTCTTCCTCTTTGTCCCTCTTTGGAGATCCTTTCCCACTGTTTTCTGAAATGTTTGAGTGGAAGAAAGTGAAAGTGCTAATTACACGATCACTTGGGAGCTGTGATTGCCACCAAACTCCAGGTAGCAGGTTTCTGTTTGTTCTGTTAGTAAATCGCCCAGTGAAATCCTTTCCTTGGATAAAAAGCTGCTGAACAATTGGAAGCTCAGCTCCCTTATTTCAAAGGTGTGTGAAACCCAGAGTTGGCTACTCCAAGGAGAAAAGGCAGCTGATGTAATAGCTGTGGGGTTTTTCTTCCCCTTGTCTGGGTTATCTGCCCCCCTCACCCCCACCCCAAACACACCTCTTTCTCCATTCTTTCCTCCCATCTTCCTGTCTGACACAGAAACAGTATGGAATAATGTGGTTGTCTTTACAACACAGTAATACAGAATTGCTCGTGGTAAGTTGGTAGGAAGAGTTCTGTCAACCTTTCATCTTGGTTCTATTTAAACAGCCTCTTGTGAAAAATTAAAGGAAAAGCCATGATGGAAACAGCAACGGAAGAGCCTTTCCCAGTGGAGTCTGGAGGCCATTAGAAGCAAGGCTGTGCTAACTACTGCCTGAGAAGTCAAACTTTGGCGACCTTTACTCTATGACGGTAGCATCTAGGACAGATGTTTATACCACACCTGGAGATCTGAGTTGCCCATCAAGAACATGTGGCTATTGGCCTTTTACTGGGTATATTTCTTACATCAGTTGACAGCATGACCCTGTGTTCTAACACAAGTTTCCCCACCAAGGAATCACTGCCTGGTAACAAATGAATACTGTGTGCTTAGTGGAAGTGCCCACCTCCCCCACCTTCTTTGGAACATGGATTTAGAGACGCATGCATCTGTTTCCTGAATTATAATCCCTAGGACCCTTAAATAAAATTCTTTAACTTTCTCAATTTCTGATTATGGGCCTCTCTCTCAAGGTCCAGAGCAAATAGATTTGCTCATACTTTACAGTGTCAAATGGATTTGCTCATACTTGACGGTTAGAGACTGATGGAACTGATGCTTGCCCAGTGACATGCGGGTAGCCTGCATAGTCACAAAGGGCACAGGGATTGGGAAGGCATGATGAACTGATACTCTGTCTTTGCTGTGTTGCAATTCTCAGTAAGTTTAAAGAAGAAACTTTTGCCTGAAGCAAACATTCTGCAGCTAGTCCTGCCGGGGATTTTAGGACTTTAGACAGAGGGATTGGGTGTTAACCTAAGCTCTGATCTGGCCTAATGGAGCTGCCAGATCTTGGGTCTCCTCCAAATAGCTAGGAATAGATGGGCTGACACAACCTTATAGACTCAAGAAACTATGAGGCTGGGACTCACAGTCTTGAAGGCTGATGGTATGTGGGCCATGGAGGCCCCAGTCCACAGAAAAGACACTGATGCTGTCCATTTGCTGGCAAAGGGATTCTGCCGTAAGCCAGTAAGATAGAGACCTCTTACCCTACCCCAAATTCCAGGGCGATATGGAATGTCCCTAGGAATGTAATCCTAACCTTTCATCTGGGATTCTTTCCCCCCCAAAGCCACTTAACCTACTTACTTAGCAGTGCAGCAGCAGCAGCAGATAAGAAACAGGTTGTATATGCAGCAATCAAAATACAAGCCTTAAATTTTTTCTGGTCCCTCCCTCATTAAAAACAAATCAGTCTTAATCTACAGTTTTTAGTCTTTTAATTATTATACATTTATAGTAATTAAAATTTCAGGCTGGATGGTGGTGGTGCACTCAGGAGGCAGAGGCAGCCAGATCTCTGTGAGTTCAATGCCAGCCTTATCTACAGCTTGAGTTCCAGGATAGCCAGAATTAGATAATCAAACCCTGTCTTGAAAACCAAACAACCAAAACTAAAACAAACAAACAAAAAACCCTCCATATTTCATTACTGAAGAACAGAAAATTTGAAAACATCACCCACAGCCCAAGTCACTAGAGAAGATCATAATTAACATCATACTTTGCATGCTCGTGTTGCATTAACACATTCACAACGCTCGTACACACACACACACACACACACACACACACACACACACACACTCCCCATAAAGGAAATAAAATGAGATAATATTCTCTCTTTTTATTTTATTCATTTATTCGTTTTCACAGGGGATAGCCTCAAACTCCAGAGTCCTTTCTCAGCTTTCTGAGGGCAGGGATCATAGGCATGCCCTGCCCTGCCTGGCTTCATTCTCTATTGTATCACACATTACTTTTTCTTTCATTTAGTATCCTGAGATGATCCTATCCACTATGTGTTATATTACCATATCACACAAAATGTACCACACAATCGTAAACAAATTTATAGTAGATGAACTAACCTTCGTGACTTGGTATTTAAGTTGATTCTCATCTCTAGCTCCTGAGAAGCAATGCTATGATAAACAGGCACAAGAATACACTTTTGTTTTTGTCTGCCCGTGATAACTGCTGTTGAAATATTTTCTAGAAGTGGATTTTTTTTTATTTAAAAAAATTCAGAAAGGGTCCATATGTATCACAGCAGGTCTTGAACATGAATTTCCCATCCTCCTGCCTCTAACTCTCAAGTAGCCTGTGCAAGCATTATAGGCTTATACCACCATTCTTGGCTTATGCAGTGCTAGGGACTGAACCTGGGGCATTGTTCATAGTAGCCAAACACTATACTAATGGAACCATGTCTGCAGCCCCAGAAGTAAGTTTTCTGAGTTAAGGATCTGAATGCATTGAGAGAGGCTTGTCCAGTCACCTCCTAGAGCTGTTGTTTCAAGTCCCATTCCCATCAGCAGGGTTTCAGGGGTTGGGTAGCATCCGTAGAGTCATATTCAGACTGAGCTTGTAGATGGGTGAGAGGTTGGAATTAATTCATGCCTAAAGGTAGCTCTTACCCGACTTTCATGGAACTTCCAGAAGTGCAAAGGGTCACTAGGATGAGGGTATAAATGATGTTTCTTTCTTATGATTTGGAGTCAAGGCAACCACTGTGAGAGTGCAAATTATCCTAAAGAAATCACCACCAAGAAGTTGTCTAAACATTCTATTTGCCTATAATTGCATCATATGGTTACATATAACAGCAAGTTCACATGGTGCTGAATCAGGACTTATAAAAATTACACTAAAACCACATCCTGTAATTTCAAAAAGCAAAACAAGACCTTTTTCTGCTCTTACTCAATGAGTTATAATTATTGGCTTGTATGCATTCTCTGTCCACCCTGCTTACAAGTCCCTCGAGACTTTTCATTCTTGTCACAGAGACAAGAAGAGGCTGAATACTGTGTCTGACATCAAAAAATGAGCTCTTAACCTTCAACTTCATTAATATATAAAAATCTCAGCTTAAATCTCTTCCATCTTCCAAACCCTGAGCCTCAGAATCTTCAAGTGCATCTGTGTATCAGTCTTCCCTTTGGGGAATCCATTTGTAATCTCCCATAAAGCAGGCAGGCATCTGTGCTTCTGGACACAATCAATAGAAAGAGAGGCACATCCACCCGAAATGCAGCCCTGTCAACCAAAGGACTTTTCCCATTTGTGTTTGCAGTTGGCAACGATCTGTAATGGATGACGGAAGTACTACATACAGAGCAATATCAAGATCTTAATGAATTATTGTAGATCACAGCAGGCTTCCTTGTAAGTGGATGTGAGACCAATGGCAACCTTTGGAGATAGATTTCCCCTGTGGGTTATAGGTGATGTTCTGGGAACACATTCGAATGTCAAGAAGAGCTATTCCCTGGTGAGCAGGCAGTCGTGTTTAGGGAATGGTGGTTGGGTCTGTGGTTTGTTTATTTTCTTACACAAAAATGCAATGAATTATACAATCTCTTCGGTAGGCAGTCTTAGAATTCCCATGGTACAATGGCCCATTCTTTTAAAAATTCATTAATGATTGATGAGCCATCTATCATGCATAATAGTATACGCTATACTCATGTGCGTGCCCCTGCTTTTCCTTTCTCTCCCATGGGCCTCTGTTTTCTTTCTCAGCACCCTCACTATAAACTTAGCAGCTTGAGCTTGCTTGCGTTTTTTTCATTGTTGGGTTTTTGTTTTTTGGTTTGTTTTTTGGTAACAAATCCAACACATTTCCTTCCACATTTGTGATTTTTGTTTAGCCTCCCCCCCCCCTTTTTTTTCCTATCCGAGTCATATTTACTTTCATTTTCCTCCCAATAGTCTATTTTTTCTCCATGCCTGTCACATTCAATTGAGATCCAATGCGTGATCAAGGTGAAAAACAGGCCTTTTCTTCTCATGATTAAAAGGGGAGCTACTTCCTGTCTGGCCTGATACCTTATCCCAGAGCACTGCCTATCTTGAGAGGACTCGAAGCCTTTTCTTTGGGAAGGCTGTTTAATGACCAGTTTTATGTTCTGTCTGGAGCACATGCAGGACATGTAGGCCTGGGATTTGGTGCTCCAAGTCCTCAGTGTTTCTTTTGTAAATGTGACAGAGAAACTTTTATCTCTGACCTCGCCTCCTTCCCACATTGCTGCTGTTGCTTACAGACGTTTTGAACTGAAATCCACATTCCTTGTTCAAGAGGAAACTGATAGCCCTCAGCTTGCTAATCAAAGCCCCAAAAATGTTAAATGCTACTAGACTCCAAGAGCCTCTCTCACTAGTGGGGCATAAAGAATATGAACAAAAGCTTCTAGTGCAGTGTGTGGTTGGTTGTAAGATGTGGCTTGCGCCGGGCGTTGGTGGTGCACACTTTTGATCCCAGCACTCGGGAGGCAGAGGCAGGCAGATCTCTGTGAGTTCCAGGACAGGCTCCAAAGCAATACAGAAAAACCCTGACTAGAAAAACAAAACAAAACAAACAAACAAACAATGTGGCTTGCACGGGACAAGTTTGCTCTGCTCCTGTGTCTTCAGCTCTGTTCTGTTTGATTCTGTTGGCTCATGCATGTGCACGGGAGGGAGGCAGTGTGTGCTGTTAGAGATTTTGCTCAAATCCATTCTTGAGTGAGTGTGGGAGGGGATAATATAAATTCTAAAATGTGGAGTAGCTCATGCTCTCCAATGAGTCATTTCCTCATTTTTCATTAGTCGGCTTAGGTCCAGCTCTAGAAGAAACACTGTTTTAATGCATTTGTTCGCAACTGAGAAATTTCACATAAATTTAATAAATACAACCTGCCAATTTGAAGAAGAGAAAAATATCTTGTCACATTCTGTTAAATTAGGCTAAGGGTGTCTTTCCAATTTTGAGATCGTCTTTGCTTTCTAAAGCGGTCATATATGGAGATGTAGGCTGCTTAGATATAAAGAGTAATATTCTTGTATTTTTCCATCTACTGTGACTTCCTTAAATAATCTTTTCTTAGTGGTTGGCGGGGTTTTTTTGTGGCAGGATGGCTTGAATTGAAATCGCAGGCAAATGCTATATGATAACACGTGGCTCTCCTCTCAACTGTAAAAGTTGAAAAGTAGTAAAACAAGTGTGTAGCTGACTCAGTAATTGCCCAGTACAGTCCTTGTTGAAGTTATCCTGTAGTCTAGAAATTAGAAGTGGAATAGCCCATGAAATCATCTCAACTGAGCTATTTTAGGCTTAGTTAAGGGTATGCTTTTCCAACTGGTTTTGTAATTATCATTCACAAAATCAGTATGATTGATTATTTATCAAATGTCTATTTTTACCAAGATGTAAACCTGCAGAATACATCACTAGGAAAGCTGCCCATGCCCTGTGATGAGGCAGTACTTAGAGTGGAGGCTGGTTCATAAATCAGGAAGGTTAAGGACATTATTTTTTCTGTGTGATCTTGTTCCCGTCTTGTGGAGTAGTAACAAGAGCTTCTCATGAGAGTGACCTGGTCTAGACATGGCACTTGAGCTTCAGGAAAGAGGGCCACACATCTGATGGAGTACACTTGTCTCTCCCCTCTCCCCCTCTCCTGGAAGACATAAGGAGGTAGGGAAGAGCTCTAGACTAGGTGGATTGAGTACAGTGGGCAGTGCTGTGGATTAAATCAGCATAAAGTTTGAGAATTAAGTCTGATTGTGGCCTTTCATTCCAAGCAATATAATCCTCAGATCTCAATCTCTCAGCACAGCAAAAATAGCCATCAACATTCAGTTTTGTTTCGACCCTAATTCCTTGAACATTCTGCTACCTCTACCCTCAAAATCTTATTCCCTTATCCATATGGAATAGTGGATCTACCTTTCAAAATGCAAGTTTTGTTCTTTGTATCTTTAGAATGTCACCACTGAACACAGAGATGGACTCTGCCCCACTGCCAACTACATGCTTCCATTCTTCTCTTTACTCAAGACACAGCTGTGTACAAGTTTGCATGTCTTCTCTGTGTGCTTCTGCTGATGAACAACAAGCTCCCTAAGGGTGAAGCTTGTCTTCATTTGTATTTGATTTTTTTTTATTTTGCCTACCATGGAACCAAGCATATTTTATAAGCTCATTGCAATTGTACAGAGTGAGCTAATGAATGAATGAATGAGTGAGTGAATGAATGAAGAGATGCATTTTTAGCATACTGAATCAGAAACAATGCCTCCAGAGATGCTCTTGGGGGCATATTGTAAGGCAAAGCAGATTAAATGTTATCTAACAAAGTGCCATAAATCAATTAGTTTTCTTGACTTTTAAGGGATCACAGATGCAGCATGAAGAATGAACTTTAGAAGTCATCTAGCCCAAATCCCATTTCAAGTGAAAAGGTCGCTAGGGCTTTATTGACAAATGAGAGTCTGGTGTGCATCTGAATCCCCAAGAGCCAGAGGGAGAATCAACTAAGCAGGGAGTCTCTTCTATCACTCCCAATACTGTTATAAATGTACTTGACCTTTATCTAGTGCCTGAGATTCACTA
This sequence comes from Cricetulus griseus, assembly GCF_003668045.3. Taxonomy (NCBI): domain Eukaryota; kingdom Metazoa; phylum Chordata; class Mammalia; order Rodentia; family Cricetidae; genus Cricetulus; species Cricetulus griseus. The sequence goes on from NC_048595.1 coordinate 343,995,438, forward strand.
TACACTCTACCGTGTGTTTATTTTCATTTTTCACCCTCCTGTTGTATGACCTTTCATTCCACCCATGCTTAGCTTAGTGAGCCAATGGGTTTATTAGAGTTATTTATAGGAATATGGACAAGGGCTATTTACAGATGAGTGATTGACTCAAATGAAGCTGGATCACTGAAAAGACCACACCAGCATGTGTGAGGACTCATGAAAGCTGCACCCCTAGAGTTCCCTACCTAATATTCAGGGAGCCCAGACTGCCAGTCTCCTCTCTCAACAATTGGTACTACTTCAATCACGTTGGGGAGGGCCTTTTGAGTCTTGTAAGTTTCATGAACTTCCTGAAGCTTGTAGTTTAATTTACTTCAGAGTCTTCTAAGCCTCCCTCTTTCTTTCAGGAGGGAATGTTTCCACTCAGAGGAAACAGCTATGTGGAGGTTTGAATGTAACTGGCCCCCATAATCTCATAAGGAGTGACACTACTGGGAGGTGTGGCTTTGTTAGAGTGGGTATGGCCTTAAGTTGGAGGAAGTGTGTCACTGTGGGGGCAGGGTTCCCTATGCTCAAAACATTGATCAGTGTCTCAGTTGACTTTCTGTTGCCTCAGTCCTACTTCTGTTCAAGATGGAGGACTCTCAGGCCCAGCACCACATCTGCCTGTATGTTCCCATGCTCCCTACCATGATGATAATGGACTGAACCTATGAAACTGTAGGCAAGCTACCCTCAATTAAATCTTTTCCTTTAAAAGAGTTGCTGTGGTAATGGTGTCTTTTCACAGCAATAAAAACCCTAATTAAGACAAGCTACATAATTCTTACAAAGCTCTGTGACATTGGGAGTTCCTATTACTATTTTGCAAAGGAGGAAACTGAGGTACAAAGCAAGTGATTTGACAAATGCTAGAACCAATTTTCCAACCCAGGTATGTCTTAATCAAGCTCCACTCTAGCCACCAGAGCTCCCCTCTGTCACTTGAATTTCTGACCCCTAGTTTCCTCACAACATTAACTATGGGGATGTGGTGGATTATAGGACTTCAAAAGTCTTCCTGCTCTTAGAGAAACTAAGTTCAACAGTGCAGGCTGGAGCTTAGGTAAGTTTGTTTCCCTCGCCCCCTAAGGTGCTGCTCTCTAGAGAAGCATGAGCCCTGCCATTAAGTTTGTGAGGGAGAGAACTGGCTCAGACTCAGAGGCCTGGAGTAACAGATGCCAAAAGAAAATAGTATTTGATTCAATAGTAATTTTCCAGCAAATTTAGCATAGTGACTTGCATATTTTAGGAGTCTCATAACTTTTAGGAACAAATAACAAGTTTAGAACTTAGGAAACTTATAACCAAGAGAAATTTAAAGTCATTCCTGCATGTGGTTTTGGAGTTAAGCTGAAATTTTATTAGCTCATAATTGTTGTACAAAGCAATGGGATATATATTTAGCCTTTGAATTAGAGAGCTGCCTGCTAAGTACTTGGTTATTCATCTCTATGCTCACATGTTGAAATTCTAATCCACAATCTCTTAAAAAGATGGTTGCTTTCGGAGACAATGCCTATAAAGAGGTCATTAAGATAATGATAATGAGAAGAAAAGGTTAGTGCATGAGTGAACACACACACACACACACACACACACACACACACACTGCAGGTGCACACAGCAGGAATCACATCTTCAATGGCCCAGAGGTTAAGAGCTCTGGCTACTGTGCTGCTCTTTCAGGGGTCCTGAGTTCAATTCCCAGGACTTGCATGGTGGCTCACAACCATCTCTAATGGGATCTGATGCCCACTTCTGGCATTCATACATACATGTGGACACAGCACTTGGAGGAGGAGGAAGAGGAAGAGTAAGAAGAAAAGAGGAAGAGGATAAGAGGAGGAGGAGGAGGGGGGAGGAAGAGGGGGAGGAGGTGGGGGAAGAGGAAGAAGAGACCTTGATCTTGGATGTCAACCTCCAGAGCTGGGAGAATAAATTTCTGTTGTTTAAGCTACCCAGTCTGTGATATTTGGTTATGGCAGCCCTAGAAAATTGATTCACTGCCTTATCTTTGACCTTTGTGATGTATAACGAGGCACAATTCACTTCATTGTGGTTTTTCTGTCCCTTTTTTTTTTTTTTTTGTATCCCAGGATGAATGAACTCTTGATCCTCCTGCATCAGCTGCTTGAGTACTGGGATTACCACACCCTGTGCCATTCTAACAGACTTATTCACAATACACAAAGCTATTGAGGTAATATTATTCCATTCTAAGTGAAAGCAAGCCTGAAGACACCTAATCTTGAAGGCCAGCATGCCATAAAGGACCAAGGAGTGTCAGAGATAGTGAGAAAAAGGTCATCTTAGAATCAGGAGGAAGCAGAAGATGTTGGAAGAGTGACAGAAATTTCATTTTGCTCTCAGACCAGGGTAGGATTTCAATTTCTGGTCTTCTAACCCTCACATGATTGAACCTGAGGATGGAGTCTTCTGAGGATGTGGTTTGTGGCCAACAAACAGAGTGAAACTGACTGTCCAACGCATGGATTTAGACAACAACCATGACCTCAGCTAACCAATCAAATATATTAACAGATGAACAAATAAATTTAGCCTAGATTCAGGGATTGAGAATTTATAATGCCCTGTAGAGTAGTTAGAGTAGGACAGTATGAGACTTAACTAGTTATGTGGGTTTCCTGCTATTAATTCAGATTATCCAAGCTCTAACTTCAAATCATGGAGTTGGGCAGCCACTGGGCAAAAAGGGAGAAACTAGCAAAATATAAGTAGCATATAACATCAAGCAGCTCAGGTTTGGTTCTGAACTATGAATCAGGAAATAACTCTGATTAAGAGTTATTTTTTTAAAGATTTTATTTATTTATTATGTATACAACATTCTGCTTCCTTGCATATCTGCACACTAGAAGAGGGCACCAGATCTCATAACGGATGGTTGTGAGCCACCATGTGGTTGCTGGGACTTGAACTCAGGACCTCTGGAAGAGCAGTCAGTGCTCTTAACCTCTGAGCCATCTCTCCAGCCCCAAGAGTTATTTTTTTCTTGAGCCATTTTTTTTCTTTTTTTAGAAACCAGTGTGTTACAGTAAGTCTTTAACCGCCTGAGCCCTGCTGTCATATGGGCACTTTCTGCCAGGCGGCCCAAGTTTCGCTCGCCACCACATTAAGGTCCCAAGTAACACAGAGACTTATATTAGGTACAAATGCTGCTTGACCAATGACTAGGATTTCTCATCTGTTAGCTTAGTCTTAATTATCATAAATCTATATATTTTATAAGACTTATCTTGTCAGACACCAGCAGCAAGCATCCTGTCTTCCCCGGGCTCACATGGTGGCTCTCCACTTTCTCTTAACTTTTCCAGAATTCTCCTTGACTTCTAGTCCCACTTATCTTGTTTTCCTATTGGCCAACAGTATTTTATTTATCAACCAATAAGACAAACATATACACAGAAAGACCTCCCCATCAACAGTGGTCAGGTTAACCATGGTCACATCATTTCTAGCTTTCAAAGCTTATGTTCAAATAGCTGCTTTTTGGTATTCTTGCCTCCAAGATCTTCCATTCTGGCCGATTTTGCATCTTAATGACACTAAGATCAAAAACTTTCATTATCTCCTCCCCAACCCCAAAACATTTGTTTGGCTTTGAAACTATAGCAGTTTAGAGCTTGACAAGCCTGCGATTCAGTGGTCTTCCTCTAAAAAGTGTGTGGGGGGGAGAGGGGGAGCCCAGAAACTGGTTTACTCCATGCTGTACCACTTCTGTCAATGTACAAGACAGTCAGATTATTGGGGGGGGGGGACTGGAATTAAAAGTATGAACTAAGGTCTCTGAGGAAGCCACAGCTATGTCTTAGAGCCTAAAGACTGAGGCTAGTTGACTAGAGCTGAAAGATTATGGAAGGTGGGAGATATTAACACCAAGAATGAGAGTTATCTAGCAGTATCTTCAGTCTCCTTTAGTGGACACTTCCAATCAACCTCTGCATCTGACCTAACACCCACTGGACTTCTAGATAAAAACTGCAATGGATGACTAAGCTTCATATGTTTCTAACCTCCACCAACCCTAACACTGAGAATGTGTGACTCCTGCATAAGCCATTTCCTCTGTTTTTTTGCAGCCCATGCATGTGATATCCCTGCTGATGGGCACTAGTGTGTTTCTTTAGTTCCATCATTATGAAAGCTCATGTCATCTCTTCCAGAGTGGACCATGGCATTGATGGTGAATTGAATCCAGATTCCTGGGATATACTCGCTCATATTTGGCTTAGAATATGCTATTTCCTTTAAGGTAGAGTTGTTACTTTGTGCTGATAGAAGCCAAAGTGTAGGTGGCTTCTGTTAGCCATTTGAACTGAAGAAGGGGGTGGGATATGAACTGAGGGGTAGGTTGTTTTGTGTAATTACATACATAATAAAATCTGTTGTACAGAGAGGAAAGGGTGAGACAGGTGCAGAGAAGACAAGGAGAGAAAGCACATGCCTGCTTAGGAATGGAGGGATCAAGACTAGGGAAGCTTTTCATCCCTTGGTCCAGGCCTTGAGAGATCAGATGCCAACCCTCCCCTCCCAGGCCTCAGATCTCTGTGTTTTAGGTTACCTCACTCCCTTTGACTTGTGGGAGTGTGATAGCTTGGAAAATTTCTCCAAAATTATTTAGAGCAAGGCAATGTAAAAGAACACATCCTTGATGTAGCCTGGAAGACTGTCCCCAAAGTGGGCATCACAGGTTGTCTTCATTCTCTTCCCTCTGTTAACTTTGGTGGACATCACTACTGCTGCCTGCTTTCTATTCTCTTCTTACCTTTACACATTTCTGACTCTTCCCTAACTATTTCTTTTACCTAAAATCCTCTTTCTTCTTGGCCTAGTAAAATGATCCATTTGAGTTTGTTCTACATCAGTGATTCTCAACCTTGCTAATACTACAACCCTTAATACAGTTCCTTGTGTTGTGATGACATCCAACCATAAAATTACTTTCTTAACTACTTCATAACTACAATTTTGCTACTGTTATGAATTGTAATATAAATATCCATGTTTTCTAATGGCCTTAGGCAACCACTGTGAAGGGGTCATTCAGTCCCAAGGGGGGTCACTAACCACAAGTTGAGAACCACTGTTCTAGATAAAAAAGCTCCTACAGACTTTCACTGCAACTTCATCTCTTTATATTCCATTGTTCTAATTGTTTCTTTTATAATTCTTTAAAATGTAACAATTGCTATGGCTGTGGTGGGGAAAAATAAGTTCCTTTCAGGATACCTACAAGTGAAAAGCTCTCACACCCTGAAGTTTAGAAATAGTTAGAAAAACCAAGATATATGTCACAGGATATCAACAAAAGGAAGGTGGTTTTAAAATATTGAAATATTGGCATTATGAAAACATACAATCTATCAGAAAATACAAAATGTGAATATTCAAATGCCATTACTATTCAGTTTAATCAACTTTAAGCATCTCCATGGACTGTGATAACAATACTAAATAGAGTGGAGATCATAATGAAAAAGACAGAAAGCAGAAAAGAGTTGGAAGAAGACTGGTATCATTGGAAAGGGACTTGATGAGAGAGAAGACGAGAAAGGGATGGCATGCTGCCAAGTCCTTCTTTCTTCCAGCCTTCCAAAGAGACTGAATATTAACCTGGACTTTTCCAGGATCTCTGCTCTTTGGAAGGAAAAGGACAAACTGTAAAGGTGAAGTACATTAAAAAAAAAACCTCTGAGATGACAAGGGTAAGTACCTCCCACAGCAACAGAGACTTGGTATCCATGGCCTCTGACACAGGGTGGAGCACTCTAGTCTTTATGGGGAACACTCTAGTCTTTATGACAAGTATGAACCTATAGCAACAAATTAATATTTTTAAATAACAGGCAAATGAGTCATAAAAATATGTCCACTCACCAACACCCACTCAACAAATTTGTACAGTATTCCTTATTATTCACATGGTTCATTAGCATATGAGGTAGCCATATCCACCTTGCACTGTAGACTATAGAAATCCAAGAACAAAGTCAGATAACTCTGACAATAAACATCACTTGGTCATTGCCTTGGTTGATAAGGCTGCCTTTGACTCACCATTGACCTTAGTTCATGAGATCACCCCACCCCGTCTGTCTCTGGGGTTTCCCAAGGCTTTGCCCTATGACTTGTGCTGCCTTGGGTCATTTTTTTCTCCTATCATCTATACCCCAAAGTAATGTTAAGCAATGCCGTGCGTTTGCTTAGGGATATCCTCTGCTTACCCAGTAGATTGAACACTAAATGAAGTTAGAGCATAGAACATTCTGTGTCTATTTCCTTTCCTCAAACATTTTTATTTGGTTTTATGAGAACATCAAAAGCAACACAAATGGGTGGTGGCACACCTTTAGTCCCAGTGCTTAGAAGGCAGAAGCAGGCAGATGTCTGTGGATTCAAGGCCAGTCTGGTCTACATGGTGAGAGTAGGGTCTCAAAAACAAACAAAAGCTATGGGAAGGAGAAACGGCAAAGTCTGCCAGTTCAATTCAGCTTCCTGGAATTTACAAAGATCACCACATTTCCTTCACTTTTGGTTCCAGCCTAAACTCATAATGAATCTAACTCTGAGTCAAGTATTGACCAAAAGCTGATGGCCAAGCAACCATGGGGCCCTGTGATTGACAAACACGCAAACCAGCCTCTTTTATAACTATTTGCATAATTGATATCTTCGTTACCTGCTTCTCTGCCCCCATATCAGCCCTACTTTTCTTTCTTCAGTGAGTCTTAGAAATAGCTTAGTTTTGCAATGGTGAGTTTATTGCCTTTTCTTGTGTATATGTCTGTTAATATGTGTAAGAGAAGTCCCCTGATTTAATGAGTCACACAAAGAAACAAGGCTCCTAAATTCTTCCCCAGTGGCTCACAATTGATTTCAGAGAAACATGGGAGATTCCAGAGGGATAGGTACCTTTCCTCTCTCATTGAGAAACAAGCACACATGCTTGATGCCGTTCCTTGCTGCTGTGTGGGGGAGACTTCTAATTATTAGGCTAAAGTCAGGCTGTGAGGGAAGGAGTTCTGCCTTCGTTCATCCTTGGCTGACTCTTTTTTCTCCTTAAATGGCCAAATCTGTGATCTGTGCTGTTTCTACTCTTTCCACACATTATGGTGGAAAGCACCCGGTGGGTGTAAAACTCTACCCTGAGGAGACCATGCAACTGGGTGCCTTGCATTTTCCAGAGTACAGACTTGGGGTGCTGGAAAACTGAAGCATTGTTCTCCAGTCAGATGAAATTAGCATGCTGTTCCTTAGCTTTGAAACACAAATTGGAGGATTTTTGTTGCTTTTTCACCCAGTTGAATTTGTGTGTTTCACCGTCCAAATCCAAGTCACAGTTCTGCGATGAAATATGAAACTCATTTTCCCCCAAGACTCAGATACCACAGATTTGACTGAACAGTTCACAGCAAGGTCAACTCCAATCCTGTCACATGGTGATCAGCTCATCTGGGAGCTGCAAAGCAGGACATTTGGGTTCAAAGAGTTATTGGCACAGCTCTTCACACACAGGAGCCGTCACCAGATAATTGTTAGCTGAATAATAGAGTTGTAACACTTCGTGCTGTCTTTTAGAGTCTCGTGCACCTTTTTATAATGATGATGAATCTGAACGATAAAGTAAGAAATGGTCTGCTTACAGAGTAGCATCCACGATTTGGAAAATAAACAAAGACTTTCTGCTGGACCGGCAGTGTCATTCGTGGAGCTCACTATAGACCGGAATGTCAGACTTTCTTGTTCAAAACTCTGGAAACGTTGATATGGTTGACTAAAGGACACTAAACCCAGTGTCAGTGTTAGTTGTGAAGCATCGTTAGACACCATGCAGCAGGCTATGGCTCTTGTCACTGTAAAATCCACAGTTCTCATGTTAAAGTGAGTAAGAGATAGTTTATTCTGCAGCCATTTCAAGTGATGACTGTGGCCCAGGAACACAGATTTAAGTAACCATAAACTCCACATTCCGATGTGGAAACGGCTTTATTAAGTTTTTGTAGTTTCACAGAACAAAGGAAGTCAAAATATCAAGGCAAGTTTAAAATACATTGGTGGGTACATCAGAGAGGTGGTTACAACCAGATGAGGGAAGCTTCTCTACAGGCCGCAGATGCTGTTTGGTGACATTCCGAGCTTTTGGATTGGTGAAAGCCAGAGTCTGCTAAATTGATAGATTCTAAAAGGTTTTTATTTATTAGTTGCAGGATGCTGGCTCTGACATAGAGATGGGCAAGGAATGGCTGCTCCACAGGGCTAGAACTAGCACAAGATCAGGCCACATGTCTTTGGCCCTGTAACATTCCAACCTCTCCATACAACAGTTGTGATCAATCATCTCTGCAGACATGACTTCTTCTCAGGAGTTTTCATTTGTATTCTCTATCTGAGTAATGTGTAAGAGGCTATCATTTCGCCTGCATTGTTCCTGTCTTTGTAGCATATATGCAATGTGCCCTGTCATTCTCATAATGACCATAGGAATATCAAGCATCCATTTTATCTGTTTCCCAAACCTGTACTGACTCCTGTCCCTTGCCTGTCTACTTACTTTGATGCGGGAGGTCCTTCTGTATGCTGCAAATATGTGTTGCTTTTATTGGTTGATGAATAAAGCTGCTTTGGCCTATGGCAGGGCAGAATATAGCTAGACAGGAAATCCAAGGAGTGATATATAGAGAAAGGTGGAGTCAAGAGAGACGCCATCCAGTTGTCCAAGGAACAGCATGCCAACAGACCTGTAACACCACAGCCACATGGCAATACTTAGATTAATAGAAATATGGGTTAATTTAAGATATAAGAGCTAGCTAGTAAAGGGGCTTGAGCCATTGGCCAAACAATTATAATTGATATTAAGCCTCCGAGTGGTTATACTGGAACTGTCTGGCTACATTACTTTATCTCATTTGTTCAGTGCTCACCACGCTTGTGGACAGCAGAGAACACATAAAAGAAAAAGAAAAACTATCTGTCCAATAAAAATCGCCATCCTGAGTGAGGTAACCCAGACCCAGAAAGACAAATATAATATACTCACTGGTAAGTAGATATTAGATATAAAGTAAATTATGACTAGCCTATAGGCTACAACCCCAGAGAATCTAGTAACAAAGAGGACCCTAAGAGAGACATACATGGATCTGCCTAGGAAGAGGAAAAAGACAAGATCTCCTGAGTAAATTGGAAGCATGGGGGCAGAGGGTAGGGTGGAAGGAGAAAGGGTGTAGCTCATATATATATATATATATATATTATATATATATATATATATATATATATATATATATCAGAAGTAGAGACCACATCTTCACATGGCAAAGAGCCATGTGAAAAAAGCAAAAGAACCTACTGGTCTCTGAGAAAGCCAAGTTCAGAACAGTAGAGGATAAAGCAGTTGCTTCAGCAGAGCATTCTGACATGAGGCTCTAGAACACAGCCTAGCCTAGTGCCAGAGCCAGAGCCATCAGTCCTAGAGAAATGGCTAATGTATGGATGACCCTTCACATGGCATTGTCTGGAAGGCACACCTAGGAACGGGTGAGATCAGAGGATGTGGGATGGTAACATTGTACAAGATCTTACCTGTCACAGTCCCATATCTTTTCAATGGAGGTGAGCTCACAAGAAAGGGGAGGTGGAGATGAAATTGCATTTTCGGGTATTGAGGGGATATGGCAGGAAAGCTGCTCTCTGTATACAGAGGCCAAAATCAAATATCTCCAGTTGTCTAAGATCTTACAGAAAAGACTTCGGACAGTGCCAGTTTCTCTAAGCTCAAAGCAAATCTTTTTCCATAGAGAGAAAGCCTGTCAATTCTGAACAATATTTTCACATATGTTGACATGCTGTCTTATACAACTCTTCCCCATTGACTTAATGTAGGTAATAATTAACAGGAGATGAGAGCTGATGAAGTCCCTGGGCATGTCCTATTTGCTTGCACATGTTCATCTGTTCAGTTCCCACTGTGCATGTATGCAACGCTGAGAAACTCTATGGTGGTTGCTGGAAAGCCAGGCTCCAAGGACTGACAGTCATGATTTTAGTGTAATGATTTTGAAAAGCTTGGAAAGGACCAAGAGTCTCCAAAGAACACAGTGTATCTGGAACAGGTAGGAGCTGAAAACTCTTAGTGCCTCAGGTCTGAAAGGGCCAGAGAGGAGTATGGGGTCATTAGGAGCAAGTGCCATCCATAGCCACAACACAGAGGCTACTGAGACTGTAGCCACAAATAATGAAGTCCTTATACACCCTTCGAGTACAGGAGGGAATAAAGTGTAGCCATTTCTACCCTCTTCCTTCTGCCTTTGGACCTCCTGCCAGGGTTTCCTGATCCAAGGATTCAAGATTCTGAGGTTTTTGTCAACTCCCAACACATGGCAGCATGGAAGATGACAGGAAAAGTAGGCAAAAAATCTTGAATAATCACTATATTTTATAGATGCAGACATGACAGCCTGGAGAGGCTAGATAACATATTCCAAACCATACAACTAACGCTACAAAGCCAGGACTCAAACTTGGATCATCGCATTACAGAATGGAAATGACACTGCCTTATAAAACACATCCTCCAGGGGATTAGCATGGCATATGACACTAAACTCTCTGCTACCCAATGGCCATTGTCAGGAGCACTGTAATTAGAGAAAGCCAGCCTGAACAAACAAACCCGAATTTTACAAACAAAACCTATCAGAAATGCATGTCATTGGAATCCCCTTCACGATGAAGAATAATTAAGACCAGGCTTGCAAAGAGGTGCACGTGGGGGAGTTGGTGTTGAGAAAGGAAATGGGGGAGGGGTAGAGTTAGCTGCATTAATTTCAGAGCAATAAGCTCTTCTGAGACAAGGCCCAGAGATGTGAAAGCTTACTTTCTTAAACAGTGCTCATGTTCTTCTCAAGTTTGTATTCCTTGTAGCTTGTTTAAGTTCCGTGTTAGTCAGCAGCTCTACACTGAGCCCCTCCGATGAGGCCAGTGTTGTTCGAGGTGCTGGAGACACAGCTGTGGCAGCTCTGTGTACTAGGACCCTTGTATCAGGAGGCAGATGAAAACAATGGATAAATCCACAAGAATGCTGTAGTATATGAGGAGAAAGTACTGAAACGTGAGGGGTGTAAAAGTCACATGAGAGGGCCAGAGACATTATTTTATACAGATTTGTCAAGAAAGCAGTCTCTAACAGAGACATTTTGAGCACATGACTGAAGGAGACACCTATTCCATGGATAACGAAAAAATGGATGCTAACCCAGTTCACAGAAGAGACTTTTAGACCTGGAAGGGACCCACAGAGGGCCTGCATTCTATAATGAAGGAACTGAGCTCCAAGAAGTTGTCTTTTATTCAGAGCCATATCATGAATATGTTATCATTGGTAATGCTTGATTAAAAATGTTAAGTAGGCACTCCCCTGTAATTCAACAAATACTGTTGTGTTATTCCAGCTTAGGCCTATGCTTTCTGCATTGCATCCTAAGGTTTCATGATTAACAATGTATTTCAAGCTAATGAGTATCAACTGTGACTTTATATTTTAGTTAGCCTGAGGTATGTGTGGTATGTTAATATGGTAAATGATGACCCAAGTCTTAGTGGTTGTGGTTACAGCTGTTTGTGACCTTACCAAACACCCTATCCCATCTCTTCTTTTAATTGATGACTTCTCCTTCTTCTTCTTTTTGTTAGAAATTACTCTGTGGTCCATGTTTACTGGTTAAATTATACTATTTGTTCTTTTATGTAACTGAAAAATCCTTGTCTTAGTGTTGAAGGTTGGGCAAAAGAAGAAGAATTTGTTGGGCAAAAGAAGAAGAACTTGGGCATGAAGGGAACCAGAATATTCAAATTCAAATCAGAGGGAAAATTTGTGTCTCCAGAGAGAACCAGCAACAGAAGGTGACACAGAGGTTTCCAGGCATCACACAAGGCACAGGGTGTGTATGTAAGAACAGAGTATGCTACCAGAGCGAGGAGATGGGCACTTGGACAGAGATGGGGATACGTAACTGAAGGAGATGGGACAAGAGGGTGCAAGGCTAGGGTTAGGATCCAGAATGGCAGCAAGAAATGGGGTCTGTGATGGTTCACTCTACATGCAAGCCTGACTGGGCTAGGTGATAGATGGAAAGTGCTGTTTCTGGATGTGTCTCCAAGGATGCTTCCAAAAGAAGATAGTGCTGGAATCATCAGGCTTAGTAAAGGAGACCATCCTTGGCAGTGTGAATAGGAATTGTCTTGGAATACAAAGCCCCAAAGAGAACACAGATGTGAAGGAAGGGCCAGTCTGTCCTCTCTTCTTGAGCTAGATCATCCATGTTTGTCTTCATGGGACATAAGAGCTCCTGGTTTTGATCCTGGGGGCGCCAGCACTTACAACCCATTCCCTGGTTCTCCCTAGTCTTTCCTCCAGTTCTGTACTGAGCTATGTCACTGGCCCTCCAGTTGTGAAACCTAGATAGATGGAGTTTTAATACTACTTCTTGTAAGTTTATGCTAGAAGTAATTGTTACCCAGACACTGAGGTACATATATTAGCTACTAAAGCAAAAGGATCACTTGAGTCTAGGAGTTTACAACCAGTCTCAGCAATGGAAAAATATCACTTCAAAATTCAATCTAATTTAAAAGCAAAAGTATTGTCAATCCTATAAAAGTTGGAATGGGAGCCTTTGAACATTGTCTTTAGAGAAGTACATCCATAGAGTTGTCTTTGGGATTATAAGAAGGATTTCTCCAGAGACAGAGAGAAGGAGGATAAGAGGAAATTTATGGTGAGAATCAGCTCATACAGTATGAGGCTAAGAAGTCCTACAATATGTTGGTCCCACCCCAAACAATATTACACTGCACGGAATGTTTCCAACATGTGATTTTGTTTCTTTTTTCCTCATGGAGGGACCACATTTAGATTGCACCTGCCTTTTATGAATATTGACTTTCCTTTGAAAAATCTGACTTGGCAGGCAGGTTGAGAAAGTGCTAGGCAGTTGCATGAGTGGATCTGAGTGTGAAAAGAGTGGACTGTAGTGACAGTCCTTCCCATTACCCCTTGGCTCCCACTGGCCTCACACAGACACCAGTCCTTACATTCCTCAGTGAGAGTCAATGGAGAACATTTGTGTACAAGGAGACAGTACTCAAGTTCTAGAGTGTTCACACACTTGGAAGAAAGCAACCCTCAGCCTAAGGAAGCGAAAGCTTGATGGGGGACGTCCTTCTGTGTATATTTATCTTATTGGTTGTTGAGTAAAGCACTGTTCGGCCAATGAGGCAGCAAGTTAGGAGGGACTAAGAGTCAAGGAAGATTCTGGGTAATGTAGTAAAGTCTTGTGATCCAGGCAGGAAGTGACATAGCAGGCAGACTCAGAATGTAAGTAGGGACAAGCAGTAAGTTGTTCTCTTCCTCCTCTCTGTGGAGCCTCCATGTGATCCCAGGAAGACAGGATACAGTCTGCTGGCATCCTCCATAATATAAATCTTATAAAATATAAAGATTAGTAGTTATGGTTGATAATTAAGACTGAGTTATCATATAAGAAATCCTAGTCATTGGCCAGCAGCATTGTACCTAATATAAGTCTCTGTGTGTTATTTTGGCCACCCACATGGCAGCGGGGCTCACGCGGCTTGGTGAAAAGATTTATCATTACAAAAGCTGATGGATAAGCAGCATCTTCTTCATTCCTTTGGTGGCAAGCTTTGGATGCATGTGTTCCATAGTTTCCCATGGATGCTGCAGAATAGAATCTTGAACACCCTGTGGTGGGTTGTCTCAGGGCATACCATACTGACTGGCTACCACTATTACAATATGTCCCTATTTCCTTACTGGTTCTTCCTACCACAGCCTCTCAAATTAGCTGTTTGTACCCAAAGACCTTTCTCAGGATCAGCTCATGGGAAAACCCAAGCTCAGAGAATGACCAAACCAGAATAAACCCAGGCTGTCTGACTGCACAACCCAGACCTTAAGGACTGCATATGAATTAAAGAATTCTCCCAGAAGAACAAAGAATTCTGGTAGACTAAATAGACAGTAAAAAGGATCCAAGTACCAAACTGAATGGTAGGATAGGCCTATAATCCTAGCACTCAGGAGGCCGAGGCAAGAGGATTGGAAATGTGAAACAAGCCTGGGCTACATATTGGGAGTGTTTCCATCTCAAACAAGAAAATGAAAAAAAAAAAAATCATCCCAAGCTATAAAAGACTTATGGTCAAGTGTTGGTTTTGTTTTTTCGGGTTTGGTTTTGTTTACATCAAAGTTCTGAATTGGGTATTAATCTCTGTGTAAGGGTCAGTGGGTACTTAAGACACTGTGACTTTTTCAGTAACTTTATATTTTTCGGATTGGAGGAGGGAAAATGTGATGGTGTGAAGAGCCTCTCAGCCATCAAAAAGATATGGCAGGCATGTGAAGGACAATTGTGTGTACTCATTCCCTTTTTCTACCAGTTGAGAAATGTTAGTTACCCCAGACACACAGTGAAAAACTCATTCCTCCACATCCTAAATTCATGAGGAACTTTGTGGTTTATCCTCACCCTTACAAGGAGAAAAAGGATACCACAAGAAACAGGAAATGACCACATGCCATATCTCGGTGCAATAGGCCTAAAGTGTCTGGCATGCTTCCTTTTCCCACTTGCTCTCAAGCTTTTATGGTCCGACTAGGAGTCTGCACTGAGGTGAGCAGAAGTGACTCCAAATGGACTTTTCTTCTTTTTAAAAGCCACTTTTAAAAATTAATATTTTACATGTCTGTGCATTTGCCTGCAAGGATATATGTGTGTCGAATGTGTGCCTGGTACCCATAGAGGCCAGAAGAAGAACCCTAGGGGGTTAAAGATGGTTATGAGCTCACATGTGGGTTCTTGGAATTAGACCTGGGTCCTCCAGAAGAGCAGCCATTGCTCTTAACTGTTGAGCCCTCTCTAGCCCCTACAGTTTTTGTTCTTTTAGATTATTTGTGTGTGTGTGTGTGTGTGTGTGTGTGTGTGTGTGTGTGTGTGTGTGTGTGTCTGTGTGTGTGTGTGTGTGTAGATTGGAGGACAACTTTCAGGAGTTGGTTCTCTCCTTTCACTGTGGGAGTTGACTAGAACTCAAGTTATCAGGTTTGCACAGCATGAGCTCCTCCTTCTGAGGCATCTTACTGGCCTGGGTTTATACTTTCTTTACACAGAAGGAAGAAATTAGCAGAGTTACTACATCCAAACTCAGCCTGGGCAACAGTAATGAGCATTGGCCACAACCACCCATGGAGGTCATCAGGCAGGTGTGAAAGCATATAGTTACATTCCTGCAGTTCTCTGGATCCCATCTGAGTTATCCCCATAATCTGCATTGGCAGAAAGAAGCAAAGCTAAGCACCCCCAGGATGCTTGCATGTCTGGTTTGAGACCCAACTCCACTCCACTTTCTTGGAGTGATTCTTCTAGGGTCCAGTGCTGTTGTCTGTAAAAATCACAACAGGCAAGATCTCAGCACAATGCACTTGTATCCTTAGATTAAAGAGTCTGTCATAAAGAAACTGTCACTACTGTGGACAGGGAAGGGGAAACCAATGAGCAATAGCCTACACCAGAACTGGTGATATAAAATAGCCAGTATTGCTCCTAGGCTCATGGGGCATTCCTACAATGGAGGATAATGATGGACTTGTCTGTGAAGGGGTGGGTATGCCAGTGATAGTCATCTGTGTCTTCTGTCGGGGGAACACTGCTACTGCTATCTCTCAGCCCTGATGCTGTTCTGCCTGTTCTAGGAAGCTGGTGTTTCCTGCGAGTAGCCATCTCTTGACCATAGTTTAATCCTACTGGAACTAGTATAAGGAAGGAGAGCTGCAGTCGTCCATTACAGCCAGCTACCCATGATGCAAAGTAGAGCACAGAAGGGCACAGGATGGATCTAGAGGAACAGACAGAGACCACACTACTAGATAATGGTGGCTGTCCCATAGAGGGATTAGCTGTGAAGCTTCCAGAGTGTGGTTGGTAAGCATTAGAAGTCTATTAGTAATATGTCACCTGAAGGTCTCTGAGACTCTTTGTATCTAGGTTGCCACAACATTGGCAGGTCCATTCTGTGTGCTTTTACTTAGAGAATCACACTGAGAAGAACAAAGGCCTGATTCCCATCCCTGAGCCATTGTTCGTGAGTGACAGTGACCTCTACAATGGGGTATTTGTTGGATCTAGAGTTGAACCATTATATGTGTAATATCCGGAGTCCAGGAGACAACAACAACTGGGTCCAGCCTGGCTTATTCGTCCAGTTCGTGCTTGGAGGAAAGCATGTGGATTAAGAAATAGCAGGTAGAAAAATTATTGATACTAAAGAAAAGGCAGAGACACAGGATAGAGTTGGAAGGGCACTCCAATGAATACTGGGGAAAAAGTTCCAAGTTTATTACTCACAGTCCTTATATAGCCCAATCAAAAGTGGGGGAAGGCAAAAAGACTGCCTCACCAAGATACAAAGAACAAGCAAGCATAATTACCTTCTCAATACCCAAAACACCCTAAGCCAAATATCCTGTTGTCAAGGCAAGACACACAATAGCCACATGTTAAACTAAATATCCTGTTGTTAAAGTAAGACATCCATTAGTTACTTCTTAGGCCAAATATCCATTTGTGAAGGTAAGACACACATTAGTTTAGCCACACGTCGGGCCAAACATTTTTGTTGTTTAACCTCGAAAGAGTAATATTGGGTTTGAACTTTCTGACCTTAAGTCAAGATGAAGCAGAGCCATTTTTATAGGCCCCTACATATACACTGCTTCCATCTAAACAGGCTTTTTTCTTCTCATAAAGTAAATCTCCCCCAGATAGCTCAACACTACACCATGTAAGCTGGGAAGATGCTAAGTCTGTTCTTCCTCTCTCCCTAGGCTCACAGCTTCTTTTGGTGAGCACAAGTGGTTTACAAAACTGAATCTTGCCTCTTTTTTCCCCAGAGTTCATTAATAAGAAACATTGTTACAACCTATTGGATCTAGTCATTGTTAAACAGTATGTAAGAAAGAGGCTTTACATATTTTTTTTTTTACATTTAATCTTTATAGCCACTCTGTCAAGCATTAACCCCTCCATTTTGCAGGCAAGAAAACTGAGACTCCAAGGTTTTACCTGCACTGTGAGTAGATAGATAGCAGGAGGCTTACTACGTGCTTGTATTGCTTGGAGGGTTTCATACAGTAACTGATATAATCATCACAACTCTATGAGGGACTGGTCTGGCTGCAAAGGCATTGCGCTTCACAGCCATGTCAACAGATCCTACTTGAATCATATATTCTCTCCTAAACTTTTCTCTAGTCACAAAATACAAGGAAGCCAAAAATAAGCATTCTGTCTTTAGAAGGCTTATCTTACAGTGGAAGACATGAATCATACAGATGGACCCGCCTGAAACGATTCACAACTGTATTGAGTCAGTTGCTAAATTGAGTGGCACAGTTCACTGTGTTGGAGGAACTTAGAAAAACAGGAAGACTGAGAAGTCACAAGAAGAGGCTTAATGAGAAGCTGGTTTTCAGTGAGAATAAGGTTGGACAAGAGAAGAATGTCGATGGGGACATTAGGGTATATGAATAGAGAAGGAACACAGAAGCAAGCCCAGCCAGT
The DNA here is from genome assembly GCF_003668045.3 of Cricetulus griseus. Taxonomy (NCBI): domain Eukaryota; kingdom Metazoa; phylum Chordata; class Mammalia; order Rodentia; family Cricetidae; genus Cricetulus; species Cricetulus griseus. Next base: position 344,013,122 of record NC_048595.1, read on the forward strand.
GTAAGAGAAACACGAGCTTACTACAGAAGGGTGTCCTAGCAGCTAGTGCAGACAGGACAGAGCAAGAATAAGGACTCCATAAAAGCTACAAAAGGACAGAAGTCAGTGTTGCAGCCAAAAGACTCATGGTAGTTATGGGGACATGGGATCAAAAGGGAGCATGAGGCAAGTTCTGCCTTAGGAGGAAAGGAAGACACCCAGATGGCTATCAAGACACTCTAATGCTGAGTAACAAGCAGTAAGTTACAGAAGAGAACGACAAGGGTGACTCCACTAGTCACTACCTTGGTCAAGCTGGGTAAAGGAAGCAGAGATGACAGATGGAAGAGCTGTCTGTGCACTGGTTTTCTGAATTTACACAGAAACATCTCAAAAATGAAATGACTATGACTCTTCTGATTAGAGAAACAAAGTTTGTATGTGTAAAGCTTCTAGAACTCCTCCCTGATCTATCAGACAAACCTTAGACACCATTTCTGCTGCTCCTTAGCTGTGTGTGACTTCCGGGTTGATAAGTACTGAAGTCAGGGAGGGTAGGGGGAGGCTCCTTACATCTCCAAATGTGTGTGAGGCATGCCTCAAAATTGAAGACTGAAGAAGTCTAAACAAGTCCGGTTTATCTCTGTGTTAAGTCGTGAGGAATTTAAAATACTTTGGTATTAATCAACTAGTCAACCACTATTTAGTCATTGAGCGGACGCCTTGCTCTGCTTTGACCCTGAGAAGTGTTTATCCTCATGGATTCTCTAGGCAATGAAATGGCATGTTTTCATTAAAGTATGCACTTTAATGTCTGTTAAAATGTCTAAGGAATTGTTTCCAATAAACTTCCAGTTACCAGTTATTGCTGAGTGTTATAGGTTTCCTATGAAGATCCGGTGACTCTCTGACATCTACACCATCTGAAAATTTAGGTGCTGCCCTGCAAAGCAAATAAGCACACACACATGATTAAATAAATAAGATCCCTCTCTGATGAGTAGGTCAGCTTTCATTTCCTTTGGGGAGAAGCCACAGTCAAACTGTAAATCTATTTAATGTGTAGATGTCTGCCCTCCTCCCTGGCCTTCTCCTATTTATTGAGCACAAATTGAGAGTTGGATTTATTTGTTCTTTTAAATCTTTTGAATTATCTTTACTGACTATAAGTTAAGAGAAACTCATTCTGCCTTGATAATAAACAGCATACTCCAGGCAAAAGCATGCCTCATGTTGTGTGATGCTTTTTTCCAAACAATCTCTCTCTCTCTCTCTCTCTCTCTCTCTCTCTCTCTCTCTCTCTCTCTCCCTCCCTCCCTCCCTCTTTCTCTCTCTATGCATGTGTACAGAAAAAGAGAGAGACAGACACAGAGAGGCAGTGGGGGGGGCGCATGAGACATTTTCTCAGAACATAGTAGGAATATGGCCTGAGTTCTTGAAGAGATAATAAGCATTCACTTGAAAACATCTACTCCAATCAAGTCTCCATCAAACTTTTGAAGAGGCTTTACTAGACACAAAATGGTATTTCCTGATCAGCTGTCGGGAATACTATGTGTCTGCAGACATGAATCACATCCCCTGTTTGTAATTCCATTTCACAACAGAAACATGAGTCTTTTCCTGCTGTTCCTTACCAGCCTTGCCCGGTAAGGAAAGAAAAGAGCCTCTCTCCTATGAGACCCTCAGCCTGGACGTTCTGATCCAGTCTCTAAGATGCAGTGCAGCACCAAGATAAGGGCAGATTAGGTGACAGATTGGTTTGGTTATACAAACAGCAAAGCCTTAAACCCAGCTCGATGTGGGCTTTTCTTTAGGCACTGAAGGTTTTTGATTTTCACCAGCATTGACATATGAAGAAACTTGCCCCGTGCTCTATGCCATTGTGTTTCTGTTAGCCTCATCTGGCCACACCCCTTTCACTTCTTTTCTAACTTGATGCCACCATTGGCTTTTCTTACCTTGAGTGATGGGTAGTGGAGCCACTTGTCATGTCAGAAGGACATGACTAGAAAGCAGGGCTGGGGACATATCTCAGTCTCACTGCATAGTCTCCTGGTGAACATCCTGGAATTGTTAACTACATAGATGTCTGATCTCCACCTCCTGGCCGCCTGTTATCTGTGCCTTTACACTTAGCTCACATTCCACAGGATCCCTGGAATGTTAGATTTCTTACTATGCATACCCTCTTGTTTCCTTTCCCTTACCCACTGCCCTTTTTCCTTTCTTCCATATATATGTAGACACACACACACACACACACACACACACACACACACACACACACACTGAGCATGTATGTCATGTCAGCTACAAGAAAGTTTTATAAATCTCCATAGCTTTTGCAGAGAAGATGTGCAGAGTAAAGTAACTTTAATAAAATAAAATATGTCACCCCAGGATTTATATGGGAACTAAGGAAGACTTAAGAATCTGGAAGTTCTGTAGTGCTAGGTGTCTCTATGAGACAAAGGGGTGGGGAATAAGGATGGAAGACAAGGCAGTGGCCAAGCCCACCAGGTTTTCTTTTATTTATTAATTCTTATATAATCTATTGGAGGTTGCTATTATTTCTTTCTCATGCTATTTGTTAGAGATAGGTAATCTTTACTAGCTTTGTTTTACAGGTAGGAAACACTAAGGATTAATGAATTTATCAGTCAATATTCAAGTAGGACAAGAAAATTATTTTAAATATTTAGACCAAAAGAACTGTGATATAAGGATTTGGTTATACTGATGATGAGGGCCATGAGAACCCAGACATATATGGTGGGGGCAACTGACAGTCTGGGCCAGAAGAAACACTGGGAGGAGCTGGCTATTGAAACCCATGAGCCAGTTATCCGGTAAAAGGTGGAGCCCACAGGAGCCACTGAGGGCACAGGGTATGTGTAAAAACAAGTCTGTAAGGGCTGAAGCCACTTGGAAGCCAGAGGTCCTGGGGGGTGTACTGTCCTAAAACAGAAGACAAGCAGAGGACATTTTATTAGTGTAGTCCCCTGTGGATCTGTAGCAAGCTAAAGATAGGAGAATTGAGCAGGATTCAGTTACTGGGCTTAATTATTGAAGTATGTGAGAAGAACAGAGGGGCTGTGAGGGACTGTGCAGAGTCATGAGAATAGCATGGTTGGCAGAGGGTAGCCAGAGGAACGGGCAAGGAAAGATTAATGACCCCGGAGGGAGAGGGATGTTTTTGTAGAACATGCCACCAGAGGAGGAATATTGAGTATTTTGTCAAGGGACACTCCTAAAACCTCATGATGGTGTGTGTGTGTGTGGGGGACTTGAAGAATGCTTTATTTATGTGATAGGGAAGGCACAAAAATATATATCTTGATTATTTGCTCCCACCCATTTATTTTTGCATCATTGTGATATAGAATCTCATGTAGTACAGGCTAGCCTGACCTCACTATGTAGCTGAGGCTGGCTTCAAACCCCTGATCTTGTCTCCACTCTTCAACTTGCTGAGGTTACAGGAACTTGCCTTCATACCAGGCTTTCCTTTTCTCTCTTTCATCAGTTGGGGTTCTGCACTGGTCAAACACAAAAGAAACCCTGTTGATGATAACGTTTATGCTTTCTGTTTTTGTAAGAAGACCAAAGCCTGGAGAATTTCAGTCACTTTTCCAAGGCCATACACTTATTTATACAATTGAAAAATAAATATATCTGGTCCCAAATCCACATTTGCTAGCTATCATAGACTCTTTGTTTGTGGCATAATTTCTTATATTACTGCTTCAAGTCAAGTGTTTAAGACTCCCATCTCCTCGTTGCAAAGGCAAATCCACACAGATGCTCAAAAACACCTACACCTGGTGATTTACTTCCTGCTCTCTGGATCCTGCCCCTTCAGCATCACCTTGGTTCTTCTTGTCTTGTTAAGTGGCTGTCCACACATCCTAAGTACCACTCCCATTGCTAAAGTTTCCTGGGAGAGAGAGTAGCTCTCTGTTAGAATTGAGACTGTGGTGCATACAGATCATGAGTACCCAGCCAAATGTGTTTCCTGCCCAGGGGCCGGGTGTAAGCTGGCTGAAACCAACAAGTAGAGGCATTGGACTTTAGAGATTCCAGCAGTGAAAACCTCCATATATGCAAATGTGTATTGTTGTGTTACTCATAATTGAGGACCATTAGAAGCTGTACAGGATCTAAGAACACATCACTCTCACATGACTGCCTCTCCTCACACACTGATGAAAGCTTGAAGCTTTGCCTCACCTACTTGTCATTGTGATGCAAGGGGGAAAAAAAAGAGTAAAAACCTCTTGCCCATATTTTTGGCTCCAGATAGGTGTGAGAATGCTCTGTCTTGGAACTGCCTAGCTAGAAGCAAAGTCCAGGCCAGGGAAAGGAGGAAGTGGTTTAGGCAGCTCTGACCAAACCTGAAGAAGATCTTTTCCTGGGGGTATTTTTATATGCATCATCTTCCCACAAGATCAGCAAGACTTTCAGGTCTAGGAAAAGGCTGTGACCCAGGAAACAGTGGCCTAGGAGGATAGCAGGGAAATGGTTAGTAGATACACCAGTACAACCTCCTAGGGCTCATACCTGTCCCACTCACCTCTCCACAGGTAGGAGACTCTGAGGTCAAAGCCACATGTCAAGTATCTATTTGTCTAGGCAGCAAGTCTCCAGATTTTTCCAGAGTCCTGGGTTTCAAACTGTGATGTGCAGATCCTTGGAGATTTCTGGGACCCATTAGGAGGGTTTTCAAGGTCAAATTTAATATTGTGATATTATTTGCATTTCTTATTCTGTGATGCAAATTAACTGTGGATAAATCTGGCACACTAAGAAAACTAATGCAGGGGGTTTTATGCTTTGATATAGTTTGGGGTTTAATGAAACACCATGGCTAAAAGCAACTTGGGGATGAAAGGGTTTATGTAGCTTACATATGCTAAATCACAGTCCTCAGGAGGGAAGTCAAGGCAGGAACTCAAACAGTGCTTGAGGCTGGAGGCTGGAGACCGGAGCTGAGGCAGAGGCCGTGGAAGAGAGCTGCTTATTTGCTTGCTGTTCGTTGCCCATTTTTGTTTGACAAGTCTATAGTTATCCCAATTGCAATATTTAACAGGGATCTTACAAAACCAGAACAAAATCAGTCTGTCACTTCAAGTATAGAATAGGGTGCTCAGGAAGCTCTGAGTAAATGTGCAAAGAGCAGATTAAATCCAGAGCAAATGTGTGTTGTGGACAAGGCTACAGTCAGGACAAGAACCAATGCCTTAGGCCCATAGGAAATAGGGAAAGTTTCTGAATGACAAAAGCAAACAACTACAGTGTTTGCTAATGGTTGATCTTTTTGCTGAAATACTCCAACTTCTTCTTCATCCTTGGTGTATACAGCTGGAGACTGCTCACCCACAGGGACCTCCTACTGAGACTGGCTAACTCCTCCCCATTGTGCTGTGCTAGTGGGTACCACTTCAGTAAACACCTCACCCAGTTTTTCTGTGAACATGTGCCTGTCCTTTCTTTATTTTCTCTTCGTCCCTTGTCAGTTTTTCAGGACCAAGCTGTGTTGAACAGGGCATTCAGAGAAAACAAATGATAATGTTTGTTGCAATGATAAAATGAATTTTTCTGTCTTTTTACAATGCTGGGGATGAAATCCCAGCCTCATAAGTGCTATGTAAGTGCTCTGTTGTTGAACTAAAGACCAGCCTAAGATTCAAGCTTTTTAGCCTAGAAACAATGTCTTGGAAAAAAAAAATCTATGTTCTCATTATGAACCTATGAGTTTCCCAATATGTAAAAGACCTTGCTGATTAACTTGACTAGCCTATAAACAAACATATTTTTGATGTTGTATAATAAAAAGTGTAATCATCAACAGCCTTTATAATTCAGTGAAAGATTGACCAATGTACAATGTGTCAAAAGCATTGACAGCAAAAGGATATGTTCCAAGTGTGAGGTAGTTTAGTAGCACACAGTATAACAGAAGTTCATTGATGTCAGTTAAGAACCATCATTAAGCTGGGCATTGGTGGCACACGCCTTTAATCCCAGCACTCAGGAGGCAGAGGCAGGCAGATCTCTGTGATTTCGAAGCCAGTCTGGTCTACAGACGGAGTTCCAGCACAGTCTCCAAAACTGCAGAGAAACCTTGGAGAAAAAGAGAGAGAGAGAGAGAGAGAGAGAGAGAGAGAGAGAGAGAGAGAGAGAACCATTATTAATAAAAAGGGGATTTTTTTGATACAGGGGAGGGAACTAAGGGCCCTAAGCATGGCAAGCATGCACCCTTCTGCAGAACTGTGTGCTCATCAACAGTTCTTGAGCAAAGTCCCTCTTTGTGTGATGTTTTAGAGAATAACAAAGGAGAGGGTGGTCAATTATCTGAAAAGTGTGTACAAAAACATGCTTCCCTTTTTCAGTTACAGCTACCACCCCCACCCCCACCCTGATCCATGGAGGATCCCCAGAGCACAGCAAAATAGGAAGATGCTGAAGTGCTCCATGGAAAATACCATGCAATTTGCATATATTCTCTCGTGCACTTTAAATCACCTCTGGGTGATTTACAATACCTGACATGAGGTAAGCATCATATAAGTGTCTGCTATCATGTGCTATTTAAGGAATAATGACAGGGATTCGTGGGGAGGAAGGTCCTTACATGTCTAATACCAGTGCATTTTAAAACTATTCTTACTCTTTGGTTGGGCAAGTTTGCAGATGTGAAAGCTGGAGCTGTGGAAGCCTGACTGCTATTACCGTGTTTGACTAGATTTCCTTCAAATACTTCAACTAAAGCAACATACTACAGCAAATTAAATGCAGAAACAGAGATGAGATTCCAGATGGCTTTTGTTAGGCTAAACTTTAAAGAACTTGCAAAAAATGCAAAATAATTTCAGTACTGTCATTTAATGTTCTTTCATTGTGAAAATATGCTCCTTCTTCATAAAACTATGTTATGATAACATATTACAGAACCACTTTCATTTCATTTATTTATTTATATTTTTGTTTTATTTTATGTGTATGGGCACTCTGCTTGCATGTGCGTCTGTGTACCACATGAATGCCTGAGAACGTGTCAGGTCTCCTGGAAGTGGACTTGCAGACAGTTATGAGCTGCTATGTCAGTGCTGGGAATCAAAGCCAGAAGAGCAGCCAGTGCTCTTAACAGCTGAGCCATCTCTCCAGCCCCAAACTCTTTCATTTTAATGAACACATAAATATTTTTAAGTTTTCAATTTTAATGTATGCCAATAAATACTGATACATATAATTCACCCAAACAAAAGCTCTTTTAGATCCTCCAAAGATTTGAAGCATATGAAGAAGTCAAGACCAACTGTTCAAGGACCAGTGAGCTTGAGTACTTGGTAAAACTGAGGATGGGCAGCAACTTCTGATGCTTCAGGATTTGCTCTTTCATCTACCTATTCTTTAGAAACTATAGTGAGGAAGTTTTAAAACATATTCCTTTTAAACAAAAGAGAATTTAAACATAGGCTGCAAGCCCATGCATGGAAAAAAGGCAATAAAATCTGAGAGTATGTGTACTCACACATAAGAACTGCAAGGAGACTGTGATCATAATGGGAATGTCAGGGCTTTCTTTGATGTTTTTATATCAATGTTTCGATGGTTAAGAAGTCAAATGAAAACCAGCCATGTACACAGCAATAGTATTGTTTTGCCAAACGATCCTCCCCTTTACTTCATAAAATCCAGTTGTATATTCGGCTAGGATCACAAATACTCTGAAGTTCTTTTGCAATAAGGAAATTCCAGCTGTGTCTTTCTCTAATGAGTCTATGTGGACTGCCTTTGCCTCCTGAGTCTGTTGATGGAGGTGTAGAATTTGTGCTGGAGAAGTTGGGGCCAAGGGTTAAGTTTCTGAATGTCAGCTACCGGACTGGAAGGAGTTAGCACCTGGCTTTCTTTACATTGCCCAAACCAGCTGTTCCATGTGGCCAGGAAGACAGGACTGGACCATGTTCATTGGCATTGATGGAGGTGAGCAGATTTAACATGGAGCTGGTTATGAATGAAGTTTCCAAATAATGGAAACCTATACACACAAAGATAAGAAGAGCAGGTAACAGTGCTGGGCACTGCACTGAGGCTGCCTGCCCACTGGCAACAATCCTCTGGCATGGAGGACATGGTGCTATGACAATAACTGGAAGGAACCTGGGACCCATAGCTGTGCCAGCCTCCAATCTGGATCTGTGCCAGGTGAAGAAGTGGCCTATGATGTACTATCTAAAAATTCAACATTTCATTCTTTCATTCATTAATAGGGTCTAAGAATGTCGGAGTGAACAAAACAGACAGGAATCTCATCCCCATACTCTAGAGAGGTGTCTTGGTCCTTTGCTTTGTTACAGCAATACTGGTGATTCCTTTTAGAGCTATGTAGCCCAAGTTCTCCTTGAAGTAATGACTCGCCTGCTTCAACCCCACAAATGCAAGTATTACTGGTGTGTTCCATCGTGTCTAGCTAGGCAGAGAACTTACAAAGAGGCTGATTTAGCTCATGATTCTGATGACTAGAAGGCACTGGAATTCTGGTGAGAGCTTCCTGGCTATGTCACAATATAGGAAGTGGAAGAGGACAAGGCATGGAGTGGCCTAGCTTCCATCAGCCCACTCTCCAGGGGGCTAATCTAGTCACAGGAAACCCGACTCAACCCTTGAGACACCATTAATCCATTTATGAGGCTGTACCTAATTATCTGTGCCCTAATTATCTCTCACTAGAACCCACTTCTTACTCATCCCCCACCTCAACATGGCCACACTAGAGACCAAACCTCCATCACACACCTTTGGGGAATGTTGAAACTTTATCTGAAGCCCAGCCCCAGGAGGCATAAAAGCACTAAAATAATTAAGTAATGCACAAGAGCTATAATCCATGATGATAATAAAGTGGTAATAGGGGGGGATGAGTGTGTGGATGTGGGAGTGAGAGACCTCACACAAAAGATGACATTTGAACAAAGAACTGTTCTGTTGCTGTTGTATATAAACTGTTTATACATAGACATGAAAGAAAAATGACAGCAGACAGCAGCACCCTTCTATGTATAGAGGAGACTACTGTTAACAACTTGCTGGGCCTCTTTTACATTGTTCTCTGTACCTGTGTGGATTTGTAATGGTTCAGTGGCACGGCATGGGTCTGCATGAACATTTGCTTTCCTACGGACAGTCCAGCCTGGGCAGCTTCCACGTTACTTGCTGGATCTCTACTATAGAGAGATCTGTACCAGAGAAAGAGAGAGAAAATATGTATTACACACACACACACACACACACACACACACACACGTTTTGCTCTCTCCCTTTTCTAATAAAGTCACCAATACTCAGATACTTACTGGAACTCTACCATAGAGATAGCTCTACCAGAGAAAGAGAGAATATTTCTCTCTCTCTCTCTCTCTCTCTCTCTCTCTCTCTCTCTCTCTCCCTCCCTCCCTCCCTCTCTCTCACACACACACATACTCTCTCTCTCATACACACACATACTCTCTCTCTCTCATACACACACATACTCTCACACTTACACACACTCACATACACCTCCCCCCCCACACACACTTGAGCTTCTTTCTCTTTTTTAATAAAGTCACCAATACTCAGATATGGTAACTTCATCCTGATAACATTAACATTATCTAATCCATACTGCCTACCAAAAGTTCCATCCATAAACATTACATATGAATAAAGTTTAAAAATATGAATAAAATGTTCAACTTCTTTTTTCTATTTATTATTTCTAAATTTCATATATGAATACTCTGTTTACATAATTTTTACTCCCCACTTTCTTCCTTCCAACTAGCTTTTTCTGGATCCTCCCCACTTGCTGTCATATTATTAACTTCTTTAATTATTAATGTTATATATGTAAGTGTGTGTGTGTGTGTGTGTGTGTGTGTGTGTGTGTGTATGTTTAGGGTTGATCACTTGGGATTAGATAACCCATTAGGGAGACAAACTCATGATAGATTATTAAACATCTTAATACTTTACATTAAAAATTAAATTCCAACACATGGGCCCTTGAGAGACACTCTAACCATATCTAAAACCAGAGGTACAGCATAATGGGGAACGTCCATTCTCAGTTCTGTCACTGATGTCAGCCCTCTTTGTCTCAGCTTCTTCAGCAAGGTATGGGGGAAGCATGTAAGTTGTAGGGCTACTCACAGGGAGAATGAGATGATATTTGAAACATGAAGTCCTTAGATTCCTGTTTATTGCTCTAGAGGTGGTGGGACCTGGTAGAATGGTGCTGATAAATGAAGCAGACTAAAGTCTCATGTAATAACCAATTTTATTCAGAGCATCAGACAATTTGTACTCTGGGGGTTATTGTATGTGAGTAAATTGTCCAATCACAAGGCTTGGAACCCATTAAGGCAGATGGATATATCACTCTCTTTTGGCCACATAGTGGGCAAGCTACAGGCATCAAAAACATGTTTTTCCATCCAGGCATATAAATAAATAATAGCCAGTTGCAATGAATCATCTGAGTTAAGCTCTTATCTAGTACATCTGGGAGGATCATGAAAGCATAATCCAAGACTAATTCCGTGTTTGTTTGTTTTTAAGAAACTGAGGTCAGAAGACTTGTCTTGGTTTCTTAGAGTTTTCTCACAAGCACTCAGAAATCTCACACAATTCCTTTCCTAGACCATATACAGATAGACTCCTCCATGGCCCATAGTGAGTGTTTTCCAGATGGTAGGACAGGCAGAATTGTCTCAGTGTGAGGCTTCATCATCTTTAGAATGGCTTGAGGTAGGGGAAAGGGCTGGCGTAGGTCAAGGAGGACCTTTAGGCTCTGGCCAAGGAGGAACTAAACAGATGCTGTGGAAAGCCCTGGAGGGAAGTGAACTGCTTTGACTCCTGCAGCTGCCTGCAGGGTACACTGCAGGAGACAAGAATGTGGAGGCAAGGCAGGCACCAGGCTGTCTCAGCGATGCAGAAGGGAAAAGGCCCTGGAGAGGCAGCAATGAAGGGCATTCATTGGGACATGACTTGGGACATGTTTTGAAATTGATGTGCTATTGTATAGTGGTGGGGCTCTAAGACAGACAGGAGGATGGCTCCAGGCCTAGGGCAGTGGTACCTTAAACAGGCGGAGAACATATTGAGGCAGGTGGCTACATCACTCTCTTTTGGCCACATTAACTGCATTGCAGTCTTGGCTCGGTGTTTTTATTCTGGTCACCTTGGTTTAGACTTTGCTAAAGGTCAAGGTCAGACTCCAGTGATACCAGAAGCTTCCCAGAGCTGCCCTGTTTCTGTGCAACTGTGCTTCCTGCTGTTCTCTCTACAAGCCTTCTTTTATTCCTCCCACATCCACCTGGCCTCCTTTTGTCTAACTGGTTCATCTTTCAAGGCTGTGTATTGTCTCCTTTACAAAAAAGCCCATTCCCTCTGAGTGTCTTGTTTGTTTTTTTATTTTCTTGCTATTATGTAACAAAGCTTCCCCTCCCTCCCCTCTTCCCAGTCTGTCCTCCCCATCTCCCCCTCCTTTCACTCCTTCTCCCCTGTTTCTCTTCAGATACAGGCAGGCATCCCATGGATATCAGCCAGCCTTGGTGTATCAAGCTACAGTGAGATCAGGCACCCCCTCTTCCACCAAGGTTGGATGAAGCAACCTGGCAGGAGGAATGGTCCCAAAATCGGGAACAGAGTCAGAGACATCCCCTGCTCTCACTGCTAGGAGTCCACCATGAAGACCAAGTTACAGAACTGTAACATGTATGTAGAGGACCTAGGTCACAAATTATATGTACCAGCCATTGGGCTTTTAGTATATTACGAATTTTACCTTTCAACTTTTTGTTTACTTTCTTTCACTAATACAATCTCAAAAAAATGAGCATCCAGTACTGGGGTTTTTATGGTTGGGAAATTTGGGAGGAAGAGTGCGGACTAGAAGGGCCCCTGGGAGGAGAGAAGGCTGTGGAGAATAACTTTATCTGCTTCATGGGAGCTCAGAGATGCTTGACATGTCATCCCACTTATGTTAAATTCCGACCAGAGTGCCAGGCCTGTTTCCAAGAGATGAAAATTGTCTGGAGTTATCTCCAGGGAATAACTGGAGGCTGTTTCTCTGGTCCAGGAACTGTGAGGAGGAGGCAGCTGAGCAGGCAGCTCTTGGATAGTAGAGCATCTGTCCTCATTTTCCTTCAGGGCTTGCTCTGGTTTTAGTCAGGCTGAAAAGAAGAAATCCAGTCTTTGTAGAGCACATCCTGGGTCAGTTCTCTGGGTGTCTAGTTGCTATAGGCTGCTGTTTTTAACAGACTCAGAGTTACCAGTGGCTGCCCCTACTTACTGGTAAACTGATAGTCAGAAACCATGGGGAGTTGGTTCCTGAACCCACTGTGACTAACAAAATCCATGGCTCCTCAAGACTGTCGCATAAAATGGCATAATAATCACTTGCGACCTACGAGGTCACATATACTTCAAGCCACATTATATAGTATGCCTGACTAATACAAATAATATATAGATAGCTATGTACATTGTTAGGGGAAATGGAAAGTCTGTTCACACCCTGTGTAGAGGTGTTTCCTCCCAAATATCTGGATTGGAACCCAGTCTTATGGAGAGAGGATGTGGTTTATATCTTTGTGAGTAACTGAGGGCCTCTTTGTCATGGACCTCTCCAGTATCTAAAACAATCTCTCCAGTCTCATTCTGAGTCAAACTGAGGATTACAAAAGTCATGATTAGATGTGACTAACAAAATTAACCTAGTTGACACAAGGCAAATTCCAGGTGTCCCGCCCTTCATGAGCTCTCTTTCCTTTCGTTCTCTTTGCTCTCTTAATTTCTTCTCACAATGTTGTTCACAGGCATATAGTTGGAGGAGGAGCCAGTGATGTTGCTGGGTGTGGATTGGGGCCATGGTTTTCTGAAGGTTTTGGCAGTGGTGGTGGCTACAGGGAGGGAAATTCTATATAACCAGGGCAGCAGGAAGACACTGGTCTGTGCTCCCAGTGGATAATGGCAATCTGCTTTACTCAGTCCACAGATTCTTTACTCAGTCCAAGTGCTAGTATCTTGAAAACACATTACCCCACTACATTCACACACACACACACACACACACACACACACACACACACACACACACACACCAGACTTTCAGAATAGCTCTTTTGGTGGCTTGAATAATGTCCTAAAAATGAATATTGCCTTATATAGCAAGAGATTTCTCACACATAACCAATCTCAGGTTCTCGAGATGCAAAGATTATCCTGGGTGGACCCAACTATAACCCTAAATGTCTTCGGAGGGGGGCAGGGAAAATTTTAGCACAGAACAGGAGACAATGCGACAATAGAAGCACAATGAATATGATGAGCCCCAAGCCACAGATTGCTTCTAGCCCTAGTCACCTTGAGTTTAGTTTTTATTTTCCTAATGATTAAGATTGCCTGTTGCCAGGTATGGGTTACATCATTTGGAATTATTGGTCAGGGTGGTCCCATGGACCCCTCTCCCCAAACTATTATGTTGCCCCAGGGCATGAAATAGTACCTTATCACTGCAAACACACTTTAGCCAAAGAACATGAAGAAATCAAGCAGGTACTAATCTGGAAGCTTCATTCTTTTGCTTAGGTTTCACAGTGTTGGAAGGAACTACATATGATATGGGTGGGTATTGGGCAATGACCGTCAGTCTTACCCAACTTTGAACTCTGAGTTTCAATACTGACTGGCCTGGTATAAAATATGTCCACTTGTGCAATAGTGTCATGAATGTCATGGGAGTAACCAACCACTTTCTGAGTGGATTTTAGGTTCGGCTCCACAAGATGGAACTCATTCCTGGTACGGTTAATGGGGCCAAGAACCTACAGATAGGCATGTCATAGATCCTAGGGAGAACCCACTGCTATTATTCTGTTAAATGGGCATAGTGTTAAACCAACTCCTGAAGATTTATCTTTATAGTTACAGATGAGTGTATCTCTCAAACCTCACGAGAGAAGCTGCTTTTTGCAGCAGATGGCGGTTAACACAGAGACCTCCAACTGATTAACATGCAAGGAATAAGAGAATTCTCAGCCCTAAAGGGGACGTCTATATCATATCTCTTCCTCCTGAGGCTCAGGGATTACTGATGGAGAGAGGCAGAAAAACTGTAAGAAGCAGAGACTGTGACAGCTGTGGTGAAGCTGTGTTTTCCAGATACCACAGGGTACCTGCCCATATGAACTTACAGTGCCTGTGACTACATGTAGAAGATCTGCCCAAGATCTAATCATATAAAATCCCAGGAGGGAGTAGGGATGTAGGCATGAAGTCCACCCCTACCTGAGGAACTACTGACTATTCATGGCTTGTGGGAAAGAGAAAGTTGGTTTTCTTCAGGGGTGTGGATTCTGAGAGGTTACCCATGCTCCAGTTGATGCTCTATATTAACAACACTAAGTGGACCCAGTGGGCTTAAAGAAACAATACATGAAATTGAGAAAGACTAGTAGTGGAGTTCATAAGAGGATTTGGAGGGAAGGGAGAGCAGACTTATGTATGAAATGCACAAACAAAACAATAAGCAAAAAAAATCCTTGTCTTAAGAACTAAGGTGGTAGAGTGATAGAGGAGATGTGGACATTAATTGCCCTCTGGCCTCCATATGCACAAACATGCATAAGCATACACACACACAGTTGCACATGCACAAACACACACAAGCACACACATATGTACATACACCACACCACACCAAATACCAAATAAGACTCTATCTATCTATCTGTCTGTCTGTCTGTCTGTCTATCTATCTATCTATCTATCTATTTTCTTTACTTTTATTGATTCTCTGTGAATTTCACATCATGAGTCCTGATCCCACTTATCTCCCCTTCTCCTTACACCCACCCTCTGCCAATGCAACAACAAACAAACAAAACAAAACAGCAACAAAAAGAAAAATCTCGCCCTGGAAGCTGTAGTGTGGCTCACTGAGTCACACCGTTTACCTTTTAGTCCAAGACTTTCTTGAAGAATGAAATGGGACTCCTCCAGAATCCTATAAAGAACTCTGTAACTTCAAAACAAACAAGGGTGGTGATAAAAAGTAGCTCATAGACTCAGGATAATCTCCCAACCATGGGAAAAGAATCTCTGCACTGAGCCACACTGAACCCTTTCTTCCATGGTGGGATGCTGTGGACTTCTCAGAGTCAGTAGACGTGAGTGGTGTCCAGGGACTGCTTTGGGGAAAAGAGGATGCTCCCCATGCAACATGGCTGTGAGAGGAGAGAAAAGTTCTGCCCTGGCTGGCCCTGAGCCTACATTCCTTACATGCCTCTTCAAATCTCATGCTACTCACTGGAAGGTGCAGAGAAAAAGGAATGAATTCTTCATGAGAGAACTTTCCAGACCAGCCTGATTCATCTGTCTGGTCTTTGCTGTCCTGGTACCAGAGCCCTCATGGGCCAAGATTCCATTTACTGTACTTACCTTTAGATAGTTGTGCCCCCCACTTCCATCACCAGGCTCTTACATTGCAAATAGTCTGCAAATGTCTGGTAATGGCTTGTAAAGCTCCACCAATCCGCATAGGAACTACTGAAAGCCTGTAACCTATTGATTGGCTAATGGCCCAAGGAACTAAGTACCCAGAGACCACAACTTAACTGATGATTTTACTGTTGGCCATGATGAAAGATGAGCTGTGAAGTTTCAGACACAGAGCTTAGTCAGCCAGCTTTCAGAAACCCAGGGATTCCCAAGAAAGCCTTACATGATGAAGAAAGTGTTCTTAAGGGTAACAAGGGTTTCCAGTCCTGGAGGGACATTTGGTCCTGATAGCCCCTCCTCTGTTCCTCCCCCCCCCAAGGTCAGCAGCTGATCCCTATCCCAGACAATGGTGTAACACCCCCAGGTGCCCAGACTCTCCTATGTCTCAGGCTATTCCTGTTTCACAGATCTGGTTCTCCCTTCCAGCTAGTTGAGGAGCATGGGAGAGGGAAGAAGCAAAGTCATGAAGATGCCCTCAGAGAATCACATCCTGAGGGCAGGAGGCCACCCAGCCATTTCATGGACTGCAGACCCAGCTGTGTGAACATGGACTGCCTTTGGGAACACAAGTCCTCTGGGAGTAGGTGACGATCTCAAGTCTATTCAGAGGCAAAGGGGTTGATGTCATTTTGTCCAAGTGAAGAGAGCTCTAAGGGAGATGGGAAGGCAACTTAAAGGCACAGATTCCTTCTGGCCCAAGGCCAGTGTGGATGGGTATCTTATGGATAACCTCAGGATGCTATGATGAAGGGGTTAGAAAAAATATTCTGTATGGCTCAGCTTTCAGACAAGAAAGAGAAAGCTCCTTGGTTTTGCAATATTGAAGTCTATTTAACTTCTATTGCTGCTGTTTTTGCTTCCTTCAGTTCAACTTGCTCACCCTGCCAAGGTTCTTCTAAATGATTCATTAAATTACTCCACTTTTTAAGAACACACAATGAGTCCACGTTACATTAGCTCTCATTTATAACCATGGTTTAGTTTTAAAACAATCTGACTCTAAGTGACCTCTATCTGGGGAGTCTTTGGTTAGAATCTAACAGTCATGTTAAATCCTATCTACTGTTTTCTGTTTCAGGACAGCATGGAGGGATGGTTAATACTTGATTGCAAACTTCCCAGGACTTAGAGTCACCTAAAAAGACAAAAATTTGAGGCATGTCTGTGAGGGAGTTTCTGGACTGGGTTCGTTGATGTGGGAGTCACCATAACTGTAGGCAGTACCCTTTCATGGGATGAAGCTCTGCCCTCTTCTAACTGCTCACACAATATGACTAGCTGCTTCATGGCCCTGCTATCACATCTTCTCCACCATGAGGGACTCCACCCTCAAACTGTGAGCCAAGATAAGCCCTTCTTCTCTTTAGTTGTTCTTGGTTTTGTTAAATTATTTCTTTTATGTTCTAAGATTAGTATATATTACATCATTTATCCCTTCCCTTTCCTCCCTCCTAACCTCCCATGTGACTCTCTTTGGTCTCTTTCAAATTCATGGGCTCCTTTTACATTGTTGTTACATCATATATATTATATATATGTACACACACATATATATTTGTATATGTAATATACGTGGCATGTTCCTAAAACAAAACAAAACAAAAACCAGAAATGAAACTACTGATAGGGGTGTGTGAGTGTGTTTTGGTTCATGTGGGTGCATATGTGCATATAGAAGTTAGAAGTAAACCTTGGGTATTGTTCTTCAGGTTCTTTCCACTTTGTTTCTTAAGACAAAGGCTCTCATTGGTCCAAAGTATAGTCTAGGCTGGCTGGTCAGCAAGCCCCAGGGATCTGCCTGTCTCCAACTCCCTACCACTGGGATTACAAGCATGCACCACACATCTGGCTTCTTTAAGTAGATTCTAGGGATTGAACTCAGGCCCTCACACCTGCATAGCAAGCACTTTACCCAACTTGGCTCTCTCCTATCCTGTGATTTTTGTGTGCCTTACAACTCTGGTTGTTGTGGATGGATTGCTTAAGAAATCATGGAGAATGTTGTGTTCTAGAATGAGTTTGCCAAATACAAATGATGTATTTTTTTTAAACATTATAATGATGCAGGAAATTCTACTTTTATAAACTCTCTCCCCCATTTCCATTTTTTTCCAGTGTCCCATAACAACTACATGATGCACACAAACTCTGGATATTGTTCTTAATAAAAACTTGGAGGCTCAGAAGGAACAGAGATTACTTCTCTCTACTCCAAGGCACAAGCTTAACCTTCCACATACAACACAGCAACCTACAGCTCCTGGCCAGTGTCACCTATCAGTTTGCATCAGTAAACTGTGAACCAAATGTGACATGGTAAGTTGGATCTACTGATCTTCAGGCAACAAGTCACTTCTGCCAAAGGCAGCACTACCCCAGGGCACAGAAGGGTTCAAGACACCAGTCCTCTTACCCTCATAACCAAAACAGATGCCTGTCTCCAGTCCTAAGCAGTAGCAGATGCTACTCAAAGTCCCTAAAACACTTGGGTGTTTTAGTTATGTTTTGTGTCGCTGGCTTTGGAGTCAATTTGTCCCCATTTTCTGGTCCACAGAGTTGGGTTCTAGACCTCTCTCAAAAGCTGAGTTCTTCTATTAAGTGGAGAATACATCCCACCAAGGGCATCACTTACCATACAGTCTCTAAATTGTGACTTCAGAGAGAGCCAGTGAAGGGCATAGAGAAGAGAGAAGAGAAAAAACGAAAGTCAAATTAGGAAGCAAGATTTAAGGACTTAAATTACAGCCCTATGAGCCAAGTATGCCCTCTTGACTAGCCAGCTGCCCTTTGAACACAAGAGCATTTTTTTTTTTTTGGTGCTGCATTAACTTTTTTGGTTTGATAAGGTGTCATTTTGAAGACCGATGGTCCAGTGAACTTATACTGAAAGTTAATTGAAAAGCCTCCCACACGTGCTCAGCTCCAGAATGGTGCATTTATGTGGCAATTAAGGAATGAGATGAAGAAACTCTGTGGCTGGTTTAAGTGGACACAGGCCTCCCAGCACAGCAGAGGAGGAGAAGCTGATTGCTGCCCTCAAATGAACCCACTGCTCCTGCCCTCCCTCAGAGCATCTTTCTTTTGTATTTAGCTGGTGTTTTTAGCAGTTTGGGACCCCACGTTAACATTCAGCCAACATTGTGAGTGTCCATATTTCCCAAGGACATCACAAAGTACATATACTTTTCATTTTATTTTAGGAAAGTGTCTTTGTCGCTTTTCTCATCACAGTGACAAAATAACCACTGAAGAAACTTG
The DNA here is from genome assembly GCF_003668045.3 of Cricetulus griseus. Classification (NCBI taxonomy): domain Eukaryota; kingdom Metazoa; phylum Chordata; class Mammalia; order Rodentia; family Cricetidae; genus Cricetulus; species Cricetulus griseus. The sequence continues at coordinate 344,031,908 of NC_048595.1, forward strand.
AGGAAATGACTTGTTTTTGACTTCTAGTTTAAGAGGGAACAGTTTATATGGTGCCCGAGGCATAGTGGAGCTCACTGTAGTAGGAGCATGTGCCTGAAGAGTCCTCCCAACTCAGCAAAGCAGGGGTGGGGGTGGGGGTGGGGAGTGAGGGGTATATGCTGGCATCGTTTATTGCTTCTGCTTTCCTCCCTTTTATCTAGATCAAGTTCTCAGCTCATGGCATGGTGCTGCACATACCAGGGTACATCTTCTCAGTTACCAGAAGTGACCTCACAGATGCAACCCTAGGTATGCCTTACTAATGCCTTTCACATCTCTTAATCCAATCAGGTTGATAAAGATTAGCCATGACAAGACCCCAACTGTGAGCCTAACAGCCAGCACAGCAACTTTACATCCTAACAGAGGGGTTATCAGAAAAGGAAGCAAGACAGGGCAATGGGGACCACGAGAAAGACAAACAGGAGATGGAGATTGACAGCAGGGGACACAAGCCACAGAAGGGTGACCAAGTATTTGTCTCCTTGCTCTATGGTTTCTAGCTGATTTGTGCTGTGAAGTCCTACCAGCCTGGTGGCTCCAATAGACCCTATCTTCACCTGACTCAAGCTTTCTGCTCCCTCATGTCCTCTGCATCTCTCCTCTTCTCCCCTTCTCATTCTCCTAGCTCCCTCCCCCCTCTTCCCATGCTCCCAATTTGCTCAGGGGATCTTGACCCTTTCCCCTTCTCCAGGGGACCATGTATGTCTCTCTTAGGGTCCTCCTTGTTTACTAGTTTCTCTGGCAGTGTGGATTGTAGGCTGGTAATCTTTTACTCTATGTCTAAAATCCACATATGAATGAGTGCATACCATATTTGTCTTTTTGTGATTGGGTTACCTTGTTCAGAATGGTTTCTTCTAGTTCCATCCATTTTCCTGCAAATTTCAAGATTCCATTTTTTTTTTTGCCGAGTAGTACTCCATTGTGTAAATGTACCACATTTTCTCTATCCATTCTTCCATTGAGGGGCATCTAGGCTGCTTCCACTTTCTGGCTATTACAAATAGTGCTGCTATGAACATCGTTGAACATATGTCCTTGTTGTATGAATGTGCTTCTTTTGGGTATATGCCCAAGAGTGGAACCGCTGGATCCTGTGGTAGACTCATTCCCATTTTCTTGAGGAGTCGCCATACTGATTTCCAAAGTGGCTGTACAAGTTGGCACTCCCACCAGCAGTGGAGGAGTGTTCCCCTTTCTCCACATCCTCTCCAACATGAACTGTCATTGGTGTTTTTGATTTTAGCCATTCTGACAGGAGTAAGATGGTATCTCAGAGATGTTTTGATTTGCATTTCCCTGATGGCTAAGGATGTTGAACACTTTTTTATGTGTCTTTCAGTCATTTTAGATTCCTCTATTGAGAATTGTCTGTTTAGTTCTTTATCCCACTTTTTAATTGGGTTGTTTGGTGTTTTGGAGACTAGCTTCTTGAGTTCTTTGTATATTTTGGAGATCATCCCTCTGTCAGATGTGGGGTTGGTGAATATCTTTTCCCAGTCTGTGAGCTGCCGTTTTGTCTTGCTGACTGTCTGTCTCCTTTGCCTTACAGAAGCTTCTCAGTTTCAGGAGGTCCCATTTATCAATTGTTGACCTCAGTGTCTGTGCTACTGGTGTAATGTTCAGGAAGTGGTCTCCTGTACCAATTAATTCAAGGGTATTTCCCACTTTGTCTTCTAATGGGTTCACTGTAGCTGGATTTATGTTGAGATCTTTGATCCATTTTGACTTAAGTTTTGTGCAAGACGATAGGCTTGGGTCTAACTGCAGTCTTCTACATGTCTGCAACCAGTTATGCCAGCACCATTTGTTGAAGATGTTCTCTTTGTTCCATCATATAAATTTGGATTGTTTGTCAAAAATCAGGTGTTCATAGGTGTGTGGGGTAATATCAGGGTTTTCAATTCTATTCCATTGGTCTACCAGTCTATTTTTGTGCCAATACCAAGCTGTTTTCAGGACTATAGCTCTATAATAGAGCTTGAAGTCAGGGATTGTGATGCCTCCAGAAGTTCCTTTATTGTATAGGGATGTTTTGGCTATCCTGGGTCTTTTGTCTCTCCATATAAAGTTGAGAATTGTTCTTTCAAGGTCTGTGAAGAATTGTGTTGGGATTTTGAAGATAAAGTTGGGGGGGGGAAGGGGAGGAAGGGTGGGAGAAGGGAAATGGGATTGTCATGTAAAACAATCCTGTTCCTAATTCAAATAAAAAAAGTTGGAAAAAAAAAACAAAAAAAAGAAGCCAAAAAAAAAAAACCAAAAACAAAAAACAAAAAAAATTCATTCTTTAGTTGAAAGGCATCTAGGCTGTTTTTACGGGTTCTGGCTATTATGAATAATGCTGTTGGGAACACAGTTTAATCAAGTGTCTTTGTGGTATGATGGAGCATTCTTTGTGTATATTCCCAGGAGTGGTATCGCTTGGTCTTGAGGTAGATTGATTCCCAATTTTCTAAGAAATCTCCATGCTGATTTCCAAACTGCTGTACAAGTTTGCACTCCCACCAGCAATAGTTGTGGTGTGCTTAAAGTTACTAAAAAAACACCCACAAAATTATGAAAACTTATCAGGTGAAATAGAAGTTGTAGTTATAAAGAGCTAAAAAGAAAATAAGTCTGCAAATATATCCTAGAACACTGAACAAACACTCAGCAAATTGGTTCCTACTTTATCTTTGGTTCATCAACCTGTTCTGGGAGATGTCTGGATCATTTCAGTATTAGTTGAAAGCCAATCTGTGTGTTCTGTTGATGAAGTGCCAACAAGCTTTATCAAACACATTACTCTTGATAATTGGGAAAATATTATTATAGACAAAAACTGTTCGAAGTTCGTAAGTCAAAGCTATTTGCTTATTGTATGTATGCTAAGATACTGAACTTTATATCAATAGAAATGTATGCTTTTGAATAAAAGGTATAATTTTAAAAAAAGTTTCTTGAGAGAGAAATCTGAGCTTCAAAATCCTTTACATTTACCTTTCAAGGGAGCCACCATGATATAAAGGCAGGTAAAGTGACTGGCAATCCCTCTTCTTGTTGCTAGTATGCACTTAGTATTTTATTTTTTAGATGACAGCCACCTTTTACTCAGTAACAAGAGAGCAGCCAACTTTAGGTTGAAAGGGTTCTTTCTTTCTTCCTTCCTTCTTTCCTTCCTTCCTTCCTTCCTTCCTTCCTTCCTTCCTTTCCACTAAAACCAAGATTAGTATTATTTTATCACTTAGAAATATACCAGATGGAATTAAATATCATAAACAAATTTTAAAAGCCTAAGTATTAAAGTATCTAATAAAAATAAAATGTGAGAGAAATGTTTAGTTGCTCAGGGTACTCAAATGCCAGTGGAGCTAGAGATGAATACTGGCCAGTGTTTTCAAAGTCCACAGGAATGTGTGCTCAAAGGAATGATACAAGAAAGCCCACTCCCCTGAGTTTTGTAGGCCAGGAGTGAGTGAGAAATGTCGGGTTACAGTCCTAAACTTTCATCCTTTGATGTGATGTCTTTTCTTGTCTAGTTGAATAAATCATCTGGTTTTCATTATCGCCTTGAGGAATACTCTGTAACTAATTTAGAGTTTTAGTTATCACAGTTAAACACCCTTTACAATATCAAGTATACTATAGTTTTTGGTTATAAACCAGGTTTTATAAAGATGTATAAATATTTGTCCACTAAAACAAGTTTTCACAATCACTATGTATTTTAGTAGTGATATTCTAAATAGGAATGACTCTCAAAATAGAATTTTTCCTATGGTTAAAACAATGGCTGACTATTCAAACAGCAAAGGCTTTGCCCAATGGGAAAACATATAAAGTTAAAATCCAAATATATAAGTTTCAAATGCCCATTTAATAAAAGGATAAAACAAAGTTTTATTTTAAGTTACTTTTTTTTGGTAAACATACTAAGAATAGATCAATACTTAATTGCAGAGAATCAAGCATTAATTCTATCTTGGAGTATTGTATTTTGACCTTCAAATTTAATAATATTTACATTATACTCAACCTAGTTACAACCATACTTACTTTTAACAATTTTTTCACAACATTGCATCATCTTAAATTCTTCATGTTATTATAAAATTTAGAAAACAATTTTAAACAGGTAATTTCAAATGAAAACTCAGGAGACTGTGTTGTATAGTTGCTAGATACCATACATGCTTCCTGTATTTTAGATATAACCTCCTGAAAGTTATTTTTCATAAATTTGTGGAATTTCAAAACTGCCCACCCTGTGTGTGTGTGTGTGTGTGTGTGTGTGTGTGTGTGTGTGTGTCTGTCAGTCTGTCTGTCTGTCTCTCTTCATGTGTATGTGTGTGTCTGTGATGTTTAAGGGGTGTGTGTGTTTGTGTGATGTTTATGGTATATGCACTCATACAGAGACCAGGAGAAAATGTTAGATGTTTTCCTCTATTGCTTGCCACCTTATTTCTTTGAGACAAAGTCTCTCTTTAACCAGAAGCTGACCATTTCAGCTAGGCTGGCTGGCCAACAAGCCCCCAGGATCTGCCTGTCTCTGCTTCCTTGTTTTAGGTTGCAGACACAAACAGCCTGTCTTCTCACTTGGGTTCTGGGGCTTCAAACTCAGGTTTTCATGCATGCATAGTAAGCCCTCTGACCTACTGAGCCATCTCCCCAGCCCTCCAAACTGTTTTTACAACCCGGAGGAGATGTAACCAGAGTCATAGAATCATATTCATCCATTTGCTGTCACTGTCACTGTCAAGAGATACAACTCTCTTGGAAACCCTTCTTTCCAGTGTTTTAGCATGGGATGAAGACAGCTAGATTTGAGGCTGGGATCTATTGGATGATCCAGTAGTAACCGCTTTGTATGCTCTATGGGTCTCTTTTCCCCAGTTTTGAAATGAGGCTGGTGCTGCTTGTTCTCTGAAAATTGGAAAGCTAAGACAATTTAAAGTGTGTGTGTGTGTGTGTGTGTGTGTGTGTGTGTGTGTGTGTGTGTGTGGTGTGGTGTGGAGCAGTCACTAAATTGTGACTTTAATACAAATGCTAAAATGTTTTCCCCTTGTGGAAGCACCTTCACTGGCATCTATCCCTAGGAGAAGGATTGTCAATACACCAACTGTTGTCCTTTTTAATTACCACCATGCAATTACCAGAAGATCCACCCACCCTGAAATATTAACATCCACAAATTTATATTGCCACTTACTTTGTTAAATTCTCCGCAGTTAGATCCCCAGTCAGAACTTTGCATATGTCATTTTTGTCCCATATGCCTCCAGTGGCTCCTGTGAGCAAAAAGTATATAGAAAATTCAAGCAGCTGGTAACATCTATTGAATACAACATCATGTACCAGGAATGACTCCAAGTGCTCCTCATTGATTAATACCCAGTATAGTCCTAAGTCTTTGAAGCAGAGCTGGTGCTGTCTTCATTTTATAAGCAGAAGAACAGAAGCAAATCTGGGAAAGAACTTCACACAGGTGAAAAGCAGGACTATGACAAGCACACAGAGGTGTGAGTCTGGGAAGTCTATAGCCCAAACCATTGTGCCGTCTTGTGCATTCAAGCCAAGCACAGAAGGTGAGGAAGAAAGTGGGCTTCTGTAGTTCTTCAACATTGCCTGCGCTCCTTTGCCTTTTCTGGACGGAGCTGGACTAGCCACTCCTTGATTCATACCCACCTAGACCATTAGAAAGAGATGTGGTCTATTGGGAAACAGTCCTGGCTGAGGTAATTAGTTGCGATGGAGACATATCGGAATCCTACTGCATTAGGGTGAGCCCTAAAAAGACATGTGCCATTATGAAACAGAAATTTGGACACACGGGGGAGAAGGCCATGTGAAGATGGGGTCAGGGACTGGGAGTGATGTTCAGGAATGCTGAGGATCATGGGCAAACTACAAGCAAAGAGAGCTGATTCTCCTCAGATCTCCAAAGGGAGCCAGTCCTGCTGACATCTTGGCTTGTGCTCTGGAAGTATAGGAGAGTCACTTTCTGTTTTTTTTTTAAGCCACCAGGTCTATGGTACTTTGCTATGGCAGCTTCCAGAAACCAAGGCGCCTTCTCTTTCTGTTTGCTGCCTTCCGGTGAGGTGAAGGAAAATATTGCACAGATGACTCAGAAACCTAAGAATCTGAGGCTTTGGGTGACTTAGTATTGCATTAGCTCATTTCCCCTTTTTCTGATTAGACCACATAAAAAGCCAGCCTACTCAGATTAAGAGAGCTGAGCATCTCAGGGCCCATTATCTCTTGGTAAGTAAAACTAGTCCCATTGGACTGCCAATTGAACATCTCATTTTCACCCATCTTGCAGTCAGGTTGTGAGGAGGAGCCCTGCATTCCCTTTGGCCTCTTTTTAATCAGTTGGGCAGTGGAGAGAAGGCAACCCCACCTTAAGAATCTGAATTAATCTTGGAACAGCAAATGAGTACAATTTCAAATTGCTTCATGCTTAAGAGTAGAGTCTCGGATCAAATGACCATTTAGGAAAGTGTTTTACTGACAGTGGTTAGGATTTCTGAATTTCTTAGCCTTACTGAAAATTTAAAAAAAAAGAGAGAGAGAAAGAAGTGAGAGAGAGAGAGAGAGAGAGAGAGAGAGAGAGAGAGAGAGAGAAAGGAGCCCAGAAGTCTGTTTTGGAAACACAAGACTGGAACCCCAGCTAGTTCAGGGGATGTAAGAGGATGTCAAGTTCAAGACCTGCCTAGCAAGGTAATAAAATTGTCTCAAAACAAAACAAAACAAAGGAGAAAGAAGAAAATATTTGGACTAGCATGTGACAGTTCAAAGTACAGTGATCAGGACAAAAAGAAACAAATAAATATACCTTAGAGATGGTCAAGGGGCAGAGAGACAACAGTACAATGCGAGACGTTATCCAAAGGCTATCCTGGAAATGGCTCCTGGTGGGCTCACCAATGGATCGTCTAAGAAAAGGCATGGCTGGCATTCAACTTTAAGTTTTGTTGTGAGAGAGTGTGGTGCATCAAAATTTCACCAAAAGTTTGCTGATGATACAGCCCTATCTCAGTCATTCATTGACTGAAAAGGAGAAAATCTTCAGAGACACTGTGGGAGTGTTAAGGAAGAGATACACAGGACAGCAAACCTGGAGAGAGAACAGAACTTTAGAGGCACCAAAGCCTTTCCAACCACCACCTACCTTGGTGTTGTCCCCCCTCAAACTCTAATAAAATTTTTCCCAAGCTTCATTTTGAGTTTTTTAAAAAATTCTTTAATTAATGAGATTGAGAACCAAATATGACCTTGTTTTTCTCAGTAACATGATGCCCTAGTTTCCTTACTAATTGCATGTCAAACACTCTGACAAAAACAATTTAGGAGAAAAAGGGTTGGTTTTTATCTCACAATTCCAAGTTATAGTCTGATATGGGGGAAATCAAGGCATAAGTAAGGGTAATGAAGCAGCTAGTCATAGCCACAGTCAATGATAACACACCTTCCTTGGCTTGGATGCATCATCTTCCAGAAACGTGAGTGTAGTTGGAGTCTTCCTGTGCCAGCAGCAGCTCTCAAATAACCACTCAGAGTCTTAATATTAATTGTAAATGCTGGGCCAATAGCTCAGGCTTGTTATTGGCTAACTTTTACAATTAAATTAACCTATTTTCTTATCTATGTTCGCCACGTGGCTTGGTATCTTTTCTCAGTATGGCATGCCCATCTTGCCTCTCTGTGTCTTCTGGTGACTACAGACTCCACCGTTCTTCCTCCCAGAATACTCAGTTTGGCTTTCCCACCTAACCTTATCCTGTTTGGGTATTGGCCAGTCAGCTTGTTTGTTAAACCAATTATAGCAACATATATTCACAGTGTAAAGGAATGTTCTACACATGAAAAAATGAAGATTTTGCTTCCTGGCAAAAGAAAGGCAGAAAGGGAATCCTTTTTCTTAGCTGCTTTTAAATGATTGTGTGAAAAGAAATAAAAATAAGGCTACTTAAAAGTAAAACAGCCATCACACCACTGTGTGGTCCACAGTTGGCATCTGTGATCAACACTGGGGCCCTCATCAAACCCGAGTACTAACTCTTTCTTCTTCTTCTTCTTCTTCTTCTTCTTCTTCTTCTTCTTCTTCTTCTTCTTCTTCTTCTTCTTCTTCTTCTTCTTCTCTTCTTTTTATTTAAGGATTTGTTAGCTGGGCGTTGGTGGCACACGCCTTTAATCCCAGAACTGTGGAGGCAGAAGCAGGCATATCTCTGTAAATTCGAGGCCAGCCTAGTCTACCAAGCGAGTTCCAGGACAGGCTCCAAAACAATACAGAGAAATCCTGTCTCGAAAAACAAAAAAATAACAACAAAAACAGGATTTGGTGTGTGTGTGTGTGTGTGTGTGTGTGTGTGTGTGTGTGTGTGTGTGTGTGTAAGCCAGAGGTTGACTGTCTTTTTTAGTGCTGTGCTGTCCTTGGCTAACTTGGGTGACCATCAAATCCCTGGGATTCTCCTGCCTTTACTCTAAATGCTGAGACTATAAGCATGTGTCAACAAACCAGCTTTTATGTGTATGCTGGAGACCTGAACTTATTGTTCTCATATGTGTACAGCAAGGACATTACCCACTGAAACATCATCTTGGTCCCAAGAGCTTTGTTTCTTAAGCCACTGGTAATTGGACATGAAAATTGTCACTGCAGCCAGATGCATGCTAACTCCATCAAACTCTTGAGTCTAGTCTTTTTCTTCAGCTGCCACCAAGATGCTTCATTCATCTGAGGGACCTAGACCTCATTGGGGAGTAAAAAAAAATACTTATGTAGCAAGCAGAACAGACCATGTTCTACTTATGTCTGCCCTGGCTCCTTTGGTATAGGCTGGAGGTGAGGAAGCAAACACCAAGGCTAAACTTTGCACATAAGGTCACTGGAAATTTCTTTGCAAAGAAATCTTGGGAGACTGATTGGTCAATAGGAGAAGGTAAGAAATGGAGCAGTTGCAGTGGAGCCTGCTGGTCTCACAGGAGCTCTTGATCTGGGAAGGCTCAGCAGAGTTGACCCGGTTGAGGTAAAGATGATGAAGCTATGTGCCCTACATGACTTGATCTTTATAGACAAGATAGCAGAGGAAAGGGTGGCGCCTTTGGTAGAAGGCAATTCCTGAAGAGGGACTCATCTATAAGCAGTCAGCAGCCAACACCCCCGGCAGTTAGCTGGGTCCTGAAGGGGCCAGCTGGGCGGTCACCATGGTGTTGCCAAAGAGAACCACTCCCTTTTCCTGCTGTACATCATGGCAGATAGCCATGAGAAACACTTCCATTTCCTCTGGGAGAACCCTTTTGCCTTCTGCATTATGATGAGGTCCTTGAGGCCAAACACTCTAAAGTACAAACTCCATCTAGGGAAGGAAGAGGAGCATGCAGAGAGCAGCTGGTAGAATGAATCTTGCTTGTATACTCCACCCAGCCCTGCAGGTTCTCAAACATTTCTCTGCAGGACAAGGAGATACACGGACTGTGTAAAGGTTGCCTACTCTGGGCTCCAAAGGAACACCTGAAGAGTGGGCTGTGGCTGTGGACCAGGGGACACTGTTAGAAGGAAACACCTATGCAGTATCCAAGCTTGTCTAGGTTAAGAGTCATGCAAGGTTTTGGAAAATTTGGTGATTCTTAGCTAAAATAAGTGCGTCAGATACAGTGACATGACACACCCAGGATTGACATCCTCTTGAAAAGATGAAATATGAATCAAATTTTGTTTGGCTAGATGGGATACTATGTGGCCAGGATGTGGCCTCCAGGCTGGCTTCGTTGTCTATGGTCAGCCCTTACACACCCATTCCCTCAGCCATCTCCTTTTGGCTGAATGCAGTTGTTATACAGCCTTGTATTGTTCCTTCTCCATGTTGTTGGAATTCTTTCCCTTTCTCAGCTGTGCATTTCACTGAAATGGTGGCATCTGCATGAAATCTCACATCATTTAGGTCAGTTCCCAACTCTCTTAGGGAGCTGTCTACACGTCCTCACCCTCCCTCACAGGATGGCTCCTAAATGGGACACACAAACAAGTTTTATTTTATTTGGGTGGACTGATAGAAGAATAAGCACAGTATATCCTCCAGGTTTCTCTAAGGATGAGCTACTGCAGTGGAGTAGAAAGGGAAGGCTACTGCTATCCAGCTTTGAAATTGCTTGGAGTGGATAGGGTCCCCAAAGCTTTCATGGATGGTCCAGACTCTCTGTGGAGAGGGTTGGCCAGGGTTTCTTATCCTGAGGTCTTGTGGGTTTGGGCAGAACCAAAAACTACTCGATTAAGTTCAACTCCGTAGTGTTCACACAGCTTCTCCCATGTGACTCTAACTTATGTCAAGATGACAACCCCTCCCCTAGAAAATCCCCCAAAACCCAAAACTAAAAATCTATCCAGCGGGCTGGAGAGATGGCTCAGAGGTTAAGAGCACTGACTTTTCTTCCAGAGGTCCTGAGTTCAATTCTCAGCAACCACATGGTGGCTCACAACCACCTGGAATGAGATCTGGTGCCCTCTCCTGGCATGCAGGCAGAAGACTGTATACATAATAAATAAACAACAACAACAACAACAGCAACAAAAAGACAAACTATCCAGTATGCCTTCAAGGATACAGAAAGTCAAGCACAGTGAACTTAAAGACATACCTGGTAAAAGGTGGGCCTGGATTTGTACTTGATGGTCCAGCCTGGAACAACTGCTACACTTACCATGGAGCAGGTCAATTTGATAGTGAGCTGATGGAGTAATGGGAAGCAATCGCCAAAATAGCATAAGGAGACCAAAGTGGTGACAAGGAGTGGTACTGACACTCCTGGAACCTGTTCATAGGAGTAAGTGAAAGCAGTTTATTAACAGCACAACTTGACAGGATAGGAGAGAAAAACAAAACTAACTAAACACAATGGAATTCTTTCTTACCCTCCTGGGAAAATGTGAATGGTGCGTACCACACTCTAGGAGGAGATCGCTGACTGTGCTCCTGACTGCTCCAGGAAAACTTAGATGATAAAAAGTAAAATCCAGCATGGGATCCAAGCTTTAAATTTCACCAAGTGTAGAACAGTCTCACCTTCCCCATGGTTTTAGTCTCTTTTGGCTGCCATGACAGCTTACCACAGATTTGCTGGCTCAGAATTTATTGTTTTACAATTCTGAAGATGTGTTGAGATAGTCAATCTCCCACCTTCAAGTGGGTTCTTCTCTTGGCCTTCCTGTAAGAAGGGAGCAAATAAGCCTATAAAGAACAAGTCATTGATGAGAGACTCCTGTCTCTAAGGGGTCTCAAAAGCCAAGGCAGGAATGGCAGGTCTGGGTGCAGGAGCAGGGCTCTCTTGAGCAAGAGCAGTGGGAACCAGTCTTTCACCAGTGGTTGGTCTATCTCTGGTGAGTCCCAGGAGCAGTCTTTGTTCTTCAACATGCATTGGGGGCCAAGCCTGTGGCCAGAGCCCCAAGCACACTGAGAGCCAGATTCACACCAGGATACAGACTCTGAAATCAACAAGCTTCTTCCTCTCCAGAAAGTGTGAGCATCTGGGATCTCACAGATCCCAGCAGCCTGTTGTCAGCTGGACTCCCTTTGGGAGAGAGCCAGACTGATAAACAAAGCATTTGTATCCTGAAATAAAAGTGCTTGGTGGACCCTGATTGGTTGGGGGATCTGTGCAAGCAAATGAGGTGTAGAATGGGACCAATCAGAAAAGAGCTTTCAAACCAGGCAGGGGAGGGACACCTAATCCCACCAAAAGGGTTCCCATATGTGTCCATGGCTTTGTTTCTCCTTCCCACCATGACAGTGGTAGGAAAGCAGGCACTCTGCCAGGGGAAGGCCTCCACAAGATCTCCTGAATCCAGATGTTTGAAGCAGTTTCTGATTACCTTTTTTTCCTAGGTTGTTGATATAATCAAGACTTGTAACTATGCCGATGAGGCATTGTCTGGCTCCTAAATAGACCCAGTATTTGTGGTTCTGTCCCAGGCTCTGATTGTGCTCAGAGTCTTTGTTTTTAGATTTAGTTGTTTTAATTTTATATGTTTGCCTGCATGCTGGTCTATGTACCCCATATACACAGTGCCATGGAGGTCAGAATAAGGTATCAGAGCTCTTGGAATTGGAGTTCCATATGGTTGTGAGCCATCATGTGGGTACTGGGAATTGAACCCAGGTCCTCTGAAAGAGCAGCCAGTGATTTTAACCACTACGCCATCTTCTTCTTGAGTCTTATCAACCTCCCATTTTCCTTTAGAAGGGAATGTTTCACCAACTGAGAATTCTAAAGTCAAGACACCACCAGGGATTTCGTCCCTTAAAAGGCATTAGGGGAAAATCTTCCTCTGCCTTTTCCAGCTTCCCTAGGCTCCAGCCTTGGCTGGTAGCTGCATCTACTTTAATCTGTCTGTGTTTCCGTCTACACATGGTTTCCTGTGTCTGCTCTGTATGTCTCTTATGAGCACGATCATAGTTAGATTTATAGCCTCCTGAATAATTTACCAATTAATTTCACTGTCTCTGCAAATAAGGTCACATTCATGGCTTCTGAGGGTTGTAGCATTAAAATGTCTTTTATGGAGCCTCTATACATTCCATTACACTCAGCTGAGGCCTGATACTAACTTGGAAAGTGTGTGTGTGTGTGTGTGTGTGTGTGTGTGTGTGTGTGTGTGTGTGTGTCTGTCTGTCTGTCTGTCTGTCTGTCTGTCTGTCCATCTGTCTGTATGCAAGAGGAGTTTCTTCCTTAGGCCTTGGTCTTGATCCCTGCAGAAACTTGGCCCAAGGGCTGGTTGAAGAGAAAGGGAGCAAGTAGACTGAGGTCATTGGCTGCTGCCCACCCATTCTTGGAGCTCTCGCATATAGCAGTTGTTGGAGGTTGACTTCTCACAAGAGGGATTTCCACAGAACATTGCTCTTCTGTGATATACTTCTGGCCTGTGGGAAGCATTGCTCATCTTTGGCCCAGGTGTTTTTGAAAGTGGTGCTGATCTTACCAGAAGGAGAAACAATGGCTGTGACCTGTAGATTCTCCAGATGGAATCACATTTTAGTACTGATGTACCTTGACTTGCAAGAGACCAGGATGCCACAACCACTTGGAGACAAATTTCAAATTTCAAGGCTTTATAGTCTCTCTCTCTCTCTCTCTCTCTCCCCCTCTTCCCCCTCTCTCTCTCCTCTCCCCTAAGCCCCCCTCTCTATTTCTCACTCCCATCCTCCCTTCTCCTTCCCTCCTTTTCTCTTTCTATCTCTCTACTTTCCTCCCTCCCACTCTCCTCCTCTCTGGTTATAAGGCTCTATAAGAAGAATCCATACAGAGGACACGGGTTCAGTTCCCAGCATCCGAGTCAGGCATCCATGTCAGCCTATACGCCTGACAGATCCAATATTGTCTTCTCGCCTCACCCAGATACACATATACATAATTTTAAAATTAAATGGATCTAAAAACAGAAAAGAAAAAGGCAAACCTTTTAGGTATTACAAAGTTGCCTTTGGGTTGTTGCTTCTATTACTTATATGGTCTTACTGATAACTCATAGATTCATAGCAATACTGGAAATGGAGACTTATTCAGCAAATATGTGTTGTCTATTTATATTTTCAGAGGACAAGAGACTGGCTATCAGGATTTGAAAAAAAATGACCCAAGGATGAACATGGCATTGGTCCATCCCCATAGTCCTTCTGCTCCTGTTTCTATCACCACTGAGAATTCATGGTTAGAGTGGATGAGCTTTGGGGGTGTGGCATGAGGTTTTTAGAGGTCCATGTTAGGACATGTATCTGATGGAAATCTTGTGTTAAGGATCCTGTAGTATGGCTTGGTGTTTCGAGCAGGGCTCTAAGAGCAAGTCCATTTAAATCCCGCCCCTGTCTGCCTCAGCTGAGTGTAGTGCGATTATCTTCACCAGTCATTACCCAGACAGCTGAACAACCCAAGCAAGCTTATTTTGCAGCCAGAACCATCAATATCTGTCAAGGTTACAGTAGGGAAACAAAATCCCATCTACTTGGTTGGACTGGAAAAGTGTCAGTGAAGGAATTCTTTGTAGAGGTCAAGGGCTCTCTCTTTGGTCAGAGTCAAGGGCTCCCGCAGAGAATATAGGCAGAGATCAGCAGAGAGAGAAATGTCTAAGCTTAAAGAGCAGAATGTGAAGGGAGGCCCAGAGGGAAATGCAGTAAGAGCCATGGCTTATCATGCTCAGTGAACGATGCTGTGTCTGTCACATCCCCTTGTGCCCTCACCTATCCATCTCCAGCTGTAGTCTTGCCCTGACAGCTTTCCACCTACAGGGAGACAAGTGTCTTTCTGATTTATTTCTTCAGCCTCCTCAGCAGCCGCACCTGCTCTGCTCTACTTAGAAACGCAGCCAGGAACGCTGCTGGGAGAGCCAGTGCCCTCAAGGCAGCCAGGCAGCCAGGCAACCGGGCAGCCGGGCAGCCAGGGCTAGGTGTCAGAAGGGGGTGGAAAAATGCTGTTTTCCATCATTCATGTGGAAATGCCAAGAGACATTCTGTAATTCCTTGGAGATTTCCCCCACAGGCAAAAGCTAGTTGCTCTTGGCTGGGATCTCAATGATATTTTCATTTAGATAGAAGTTTGATATGTCGTGCAGACTGGCCTAAACTTAGGACAATTTTCTTGCCTCAGCCTCCCAAGTCCTAGGATTTAGGTGTGAATCGCTATGCCAGCTCAATTATATTCTTTTGTAAAGTTAGTTTGTATTACTTTAAATTATGTGTATGTGTGTGCATCTGTGTACATTGAGTGCAGGTGCGTGAAGAGGCAGAGACATTAGATCTCCTGGAGCTGGAGTTATGGACCACTGAGAGTTGACTAGCATGGATGTTGGGAACTGAACTCAAGTCCTCTGGAAGAGCAGCAAGTGCACTTAGCTTCTGAGCCACTTCTCCAGCCTCTCAATTACATTCTTCAATTTGCATCTTCATCTCTCCTGTCTGACCATCCTGCCTCTCATTACCTTGGCATCACCTCCCAAATGCATGACTAGAATCTGTGTTTGTCTCAGGTTCTGCTCACTAGGGTGATGGGGGATGTCCTACTGTATGCTGTGAATATGTTTCTGTTATTGGTTGGTGAATACAGCTGTTTCAGCCAATGGACAGGAAGGATTTAGCCAGGGGGAAATCCAAACAGGGATAGAAAAGGTAGTAGGTGGAGTCAAGGAGACGCCATGTAGCTGCTGAGGAAGCAAGAGACCCAGGTATCACTGGTAAGCCAAGACTATGTGGAGATACACAGATTAATAGAAAATGGGCTAATAATTAAGAGAGATTTAGCCAATAAGAAGCCTGAGCCATTGGTCAAACAATTAATGATTAATATATGCCTCTGTGTATTTATTTGGGAATAAACGACAAGACAGAAAAATTGTTCTATACCAGGAGCCCATCTAAGATGTAGATAATTACAGGCACAGGCAGAATAAAACCTTGACACAGGAAAAGCTGTGTGTGTGTGTGTGTGTGTGTGTGTGTGTGTGTGTGTGTGTGTGTGTGTGTGTGTGTGTTTTGGGGGGTATCCTATAACTCTCTATTACTCTGCAAATTCTTGTTGGGACCCTTACTAGCTCAGTCAACACAAAGCCACTAGGCAAGGAAGGCTAAGAAATAGAATCTTTGAGAGGAAGGCAACCCAAGACAGATCAGGATTAAAAAAGAAAGACAATAGGTTCATGTCCTAATTTGCTTCTCAGCTGCAGTGATAAGCACCATGACTAAAAGCAATTTGGGGAAGAAAGGGATTTTATGAAGTTGGGAAGTTGCAACCTCAGCTGAAGTGGAGGACACTATAGGATGTTGGAGATGGTAGGACCAGGAGGTGTTTGTTGAAGAAAGCTGCAGGCATGGAATGGAGTTGGCCCAAGAAAGGTCACATGATCTACAGGGTCAAGGATGCTCAAGGCCATTGTCACCCAGGTGATTCTATCTCAAGCCCCAGATGCTACAGGATTTGATATTTGCCTTTCTATAAAATGAGACTTTGAGGACCAAGAGTAGAATGTTTGATTTAAAGTGACAGGTTTGGGTGGCAAGCCAATAAGAGGCAGAATTGCAATGACTACTCTCCATTGACAATCTGAGTGGATTTAAATCTCCATCAAAACAAACATCCTGTTATAGCTGTTGAGTGTGTGTTCATAAGGGTGTTTTTAGAAAGGAAAACTTGCCTTGAGTGTGGGCAACAGTACTGCATGGGCTGGATCCTGGAACTGAATGGGAAGGAGAAGCAAGCTGAACACCAACCTTCATCTCTTTCTGTTTCCTGACTCTGAACACGGCTTGACCAGCTGCTTCATGCTCCTGCCACCACGCCTTCCCCTCCACGATGGAACACACCTTCAACTTTCGAGGCACAACGATCCTCTCATTCCTTCACTTGCTTTTGACAAATGGTTTGTCACAGTCATGGGAAAAGTTACTAATACAGTTAGAATGTGGGGAAGTGACAGAAATTTCACATAGTAGATTTCTTCAGTTCTGATGGGAAAGGAGGAACTCACAACTTTGATTAATGTAGACATCCATTTACCTCTCTAGTGAGAAATACCACTTTATTAATTATCAGGTAGGAAACTGCCTTGCTAAGTCAGACAAAGAAAGAATTACTCCCCACGTGCTAAATATATAATCCTCAACCATGCTAATAACAACCTACGCACTTTTCCAATTGCCCTAAACAATCCCAACTTTTTGAAAAGAAATACAAAAGTTTCTTGTTTAAAAAATGAGAAAAATAAAAGTATTTGGTGTTCACATCAAGAGAAAGGAGATGTTTATTGGGAAATCTCTCAGAGATGGAAAGTTTCTAGGCGATCCCCCAAGAACAGCAATGCAGACGGCACTATTTTATTTTCAGAGACATCACATTCATCACAGTTTCCATGTATGCAATGTGTTTTATCTTGGTTACATTCATTATCGTTTATTCTAGCAGGTGAGAGTTCTCCAGAGATGCAAGGCAGGAAAGGCAACTGCAGATTTATGACCCTTGACTGTCAGAGTCCTATTTACTTAAAGCTCTTGAAGACGATGACATCACTGAACTGTGAGCATGATGAGTTGAAATGAATCCTGAAAATGTCCTTGACCCTGAAAGGGAAAAATAATTCCAGCTCACAGGAATTCTTTCTTTTTTCTTTTTTGGCTTTTCAATATAGGATTTCTCTGTGTAGTCCTCGCTGACCTGGGACTCACTCTGTAGACTAGTCTGTTCTCAAACTCAGAGATCTACCTGCTTCTGCTTCCAGAGTTCTGGGATTAATGGTGTGCACCACCACTGCCTTGCAAAATTAGCACTTCCTGTTGGCTACCATCTCTTTCCCTTTTTTCCTCTTAGCTTGGCTTCTAGGAAGAGGCAGGGCCTGTAACTTTTTTTTTTTTTTTTTGTGCGTGTGTTTGCTGTGTATGTGTGTTTGATGTGTGTGTATGTTTTCATGCATGAGTGTGAGTGCATGTGCCATGATGTATATGTGGAGGTCAGAAGACAGCCTCCAGTTTTGGTTATTATTTTCACCTTGTTTGAGGCAGGATCTCTTCTTCTTTTTTTTTTTTAACTGCTGCTTAATGGCTGACCTTCAGGCTCCCAGCAATTCTCCAGCCTCTACCTCCCATCTCTCTTCAGGAGTGCTAGAATTTCAGATGAGCATGCTACCATGCTGGACTTTTACGTGGGCTCTGGGGATTTGATTACAGATCTTCAGAAGTGCATGGCAAGCGTTTTACGAATGGAGCCCTCACCCAGCCTGAGAACATTTAGTTTTGACACTAGGTCTTGAACATTAGGTTCACAGTATTTTGGCTGACAGTGCATGCACCTTTGGTGTCTCTGGCATAGGCCAGGAGGAGCCATTGGTAATGGCTGTAGGAGGAGAGTGGGAAGGGGTTTGGATAGTTTGGTATTAGTTGTAGATTAGAAGCCATTTCTCTATTAAGTGTTGATAGATGTGCAGGTCCCAAAATCCCCAGAAGTTACCTCTGGACCTCACATGTGGCAGAAATTGGTAGCTCCCAAGTTTTGAAGTCCTGATGCTATTGGTATCTGGAGGAAAGCGGTGTCCTTGATAAAACACAACTCCTGAAGTAGACAGATGTGTGGACAGGAAATTCCTTAGTAAAATGGCCAGTCCACTGCAAATAGGCTAGACTTTCCTTTGCCTACCTCCCTTCCTGGCTGTCCTTTTTCTCGAACTGGCTGTTTTTCTTACTTAGGGCTCTTCAAGCTCAGCATTCTCCAGTCTGCTTTGAGTCTCAGCTCTGGACTTCCTGCCTGAGGGACCCAAAGAAGACTGTCATTCTCTGAGCCCCACGCTCATAATCTGTAAAAGGAGTCAGCAGCTTGGTGGCCAGTGACCCTGTTGTTTATCTGTTTTGAAGTTCAAGGGCAGTTTTATTAGCATTTCAAGGAAATACCCCAGGGCAGGCAAGCTGTAAATCTCTGCAGCTGGCCAAAGGAAGAGAATGGAAGGGAAAAGAACCGTGTTGTGAGTCAAAGTTACCAGCAGCTGCATGGCAGGGAGGTGGGCTTCAGAGAAAGCATGTGTCAGAAAAAGTACATCTGGGTTCTGGCCAACATCTGAAAAAAGGAGAGAGCAAAAAGAAAGAGGAGAAGTTGCATTCTGAGTCTTCTCAGAAAGGGCAAATCTCTTCTGTAGGGAAAAACTGAGATAATGTTTGAATGAAATGATGTACCGTTCGCTCTATCCATCACTATAAACAGGTGGAGTCAACTAGCTGCAGGTCAAAAGTACTTAGAAGAGACCGCATTCAGAAATGGAGTCAGGCAAATGTGAGGATGGCATGGAGAGAAAGAAGTGATACAACAGCCTTGAAGGGGAGGTGCCAACAACAATGTGGTGTCACCAGCCAGGGTCTTTCTTCTTGGTTTTCTTGGCCTGGCACATATAACACATCCCAGGCCTATCCTGTATGGTGTGAT
Source organism: Cricetulus griseus (assembly GCF_003668045.3). Lineage (NCBI taxonomy): Eukaryota > Metazoa > Chordata > Mammalia > Rodentia > Cricetidae > Cricetulus > Cricetulus griseus. Next base: position 344,050,874 of record NC_048595.1, read on the forward strand.
AGTTGCCCTGGAAACAGTGAATCTGAACTTGCTCTAGTGCCTGATGAAGGGAAGGATGAAGGAACCTGAAGACCCTAAGCACTCCTGGGCCAGTTTCCTGATGCAGGAGACTTTGGGTTGAATAAACTGCCCACTGCTTGGATTAGGACTAAGTTATGAATGTCTCTTTCCTAGAATCCGAAGGACTAAATTGGGAGATCAAAGGTGGATTTGCCCCATTTGTACAAACCATTCACTCTTGCAAGAACTTTAGAAGAAACCTAACAAGTCCCAGAGGCAAAACACAGGTAAGAATTAATCTGTTCTCTTGTCTAAAACTGCATGGCTGAGATTCTTTATGGCTATCATCAATGAAGTTATTATTCTAGTTCAAAAATTTACTTAAGAAAAATTATCAGAATTGAAAATGTACAGACTATTTTTCTTGCTGTTATAGTCCAGCTGTATGCATCCCAGGACAGCCATTAATTCGGCCTAAGACAAAATTGTAAGTTTATTTAAAACATTAGTAGCCTTTTCTCCGTGTGGCTTGATTGTGCACTTTACAGATATCCAGTTATGATGTCAAAAGGTTAATGATGCCTGTATATTCATTCATTCATTCATTCATTCATTCATTCATTCATTCTTTCATTCATTCACTCATGTCTATTACCACATGGAAAATAGATATTACAAAAATAATATGAAGGTGATTTAAAGTGTACTGGAGGGTTATATAGGTTATATGCAAAATTTTCACCATGTTTTGTTCATCAGCCCATGAATAAAGACAAAGAATTGGGACTTAGCTACAGAAATAACATCAAGATGACAACATTTTGAGTAGGAAGATCACTGTTTTTATAAAGGACTTGAACATCTACAGACACTTGAATCCTTTGGGATCCCAGAACAAACTCCCCTGTACAAATGGCTACTTTTTTGGGGAGGGGGTGGTTTTTCAAGACATGGTTTCTCTGTGTATTTCTGGCTATCCTGGAACTCTGTAATCCAGGCTGACCTCGAACTCACATAGATTCTGCCTTGCTCTTACTCCCTGAGCTCTGGGATTAAGGATATGTGCCACCACAGCCTGGCTCAAATGGCTGTGTTTTAAGATGCCTTGTAAACTGAAAAATTCTGCAGATGTTCAGGCATTTGACTTGATGTGCTTTTCTGTTACTCTAACTGAACAACACAGTTAATGCATAAAGAAGTTTCTTTAGTTCATGGTTCTGGTGGCTGGAAAGTCCAAAAACATGGTGCTGGTATTTGCTGAGGCCAGTCCTAATAAATCATAAGAAGGCAGAGGACCTCACATGGTGAGACAGAACAAAGTCACAAGGTAGGACTCTTTCTTATAAAGCCACCATAGGGCCTAGTCCTTATCACCTCATGTAACCCTACTTACCAATGTTGCCAAGTACCACTGGCATATGAATTTGGACATCACAGTTAAATTTATGGAACTTTAAAGACACATATTCAAAATACAGTAGTACTAGATTCAATTTCTCTGAAGTCAGGATAATTTTGAGCCTGTACCATCCTCAGAGTCCAGAGAATCCCTGAGAGGTCCACCATGTCCTAGGCTGTGTGGAGACTGTAACAAAGAGGTCTTCATTTGAGAATCAGACCTTTGGGAATGAGATAATGCTCCTCAAAATAGTCCAAGAGGAATATTTTTCATAAAGCAGAATCCTGAAAATCCCAAGTTTGTCTAGATGGTTTATTGAACTGGCTTCTTTCTCTTTGAGATCTCTCCAGCTGAGCTGTGCCACCCAAGGAGGATTTAGTCAGCAGTGTTTCTCAGAATTACATTGACCAAAGGATCCATCAAGACTTTTAGCAATTTAGAAGCCTGTAACAATAAGTCTTTCCACCAAGCCACCCCAGCCCTGCTGCCATGTGGGCACCCAAAATAACACACAGAGATTAATATTGGGTACAATGCTGCTGGCCAATGACTAAGATTTCTTCTTTTCTTTTCTTTTTTTCTGGAACACATGCAAAGAGTTTATTATGACTGAAATCCACAAATCTGATATTAAATTAAATTCTTGTAACTCAATAATATGGTAACCCAGACGATATGGTAGATACAGTTTTCCCTTATAAGGAGTTAAACTCCAGATTCCCAGTATTTCTTTTTTTTCCCCATTTTTTTCTTTTTTTTTTATTTGAGTTACAAACACGATTGAATTACATGACAATCCCAGTTCCCTTCTCCTTCCTCTCCTCCCCTACCACCCCCAACTAAAACCCTACCTATCGTATATACTTTCTTCTAATCAATACCTTACTCAACCTTTCTGCTCCCTCATGACCTCTGCATCCTTCCTCTTCTTCCCTTCTCATTCTCATAGCTCTCTCTGCCCTCTTCCCATGCTCTCAATTTGGGGATCTCAGGGGATCGTGACCCTTTCCCCTTCTCCAGGGGACAAACTTTGTCTCTTTTAAGGTCCTCCTTGTTTACTAGTTTCTCTAGCAGTGTGTATTGTAGGCTGGTAATCCCTTACTTTGATGTTTAAAATCCACATATGAGAGAGTACATATCATGTTTGTCTTTTTGTGATTGGGTTACCTCTCTCAGAATGGTTTCTTGGAGTTCCATCCATTTTCCTGCAAATTTCAAGATTCCATTGTTTTTTTCTGCTGAGTAGTATTCCATTGTGTAAATGTACCACATTTTCTCTATCCATTCTTCGGTTGAGGGGCATCTAGGCTGCTTCCAGTTTCTGGCTATTACAAATAGTGCTGCTATGAACATCGTTGAACAGATTTTCTAGCTCTGTCTTAAGTATTGACCATAAATATTAATCTATATATTTTATAAGACTTATCGAGGACGCCTGTGGAATGCGTCATCTTCCCAGGATCACATGACAGCTCCACAGAGAAGAGAGAAGGAAGAAGAAGAGAACAATTTCCTGCTTGTCCCAGAATATAAGCAGAATATATTCCTGCTTATATTCTGAGTCTGCCTGCTATGTCACTTCCTGCCTGGATCACAAGACTACTCTTTACTACATTTCCTAGAATCCCCCTTGACTCCTAGTCCCACCATTCTTGCCCCTCTATTGGCCAACAGTGCTTTATTCAACAACCAATAAGATAAACATATACACAGAAGGACCTCCCCCATCAGAAGCCTTTTCAGAATCCCTGCTGGGATGAAGCACAAGGCTTAATCTGTAAGATGTCACATCACATCTTGTGCTTTCATTAGCTCATTAGCTAATTTCTAAAGCAATGGCAAACAGAGGACTAAGCCAGGATGTAAGGGATACAGACAGTGTTTGAGCACAAGAGGGGTGTGAGTAGTGGAATGGCAGTTGTGCAAGAAAGAAGGGACATTGGGGGCTGTGATTCCATCAGCTACTTCACATACCCTCAGTGTCTCCCCAGACAGCTACCACCATGTTTTTACAGGGAACTGGAGGCTGAGGTTACATCCATTCCTTACAGTTGTACAGTCCATTGGTAGGAGAACTGGAATTTGAATTCAAGCCAGCCTGGTCTTTTCTTCCAGCCTTTTTCTTTTCCAGAATAAGATCCAACCCTTCCAAGAAGTGGGAAGGTGAAGACAAGCTTTGCTTATCTTACAAATATGTGGAAATGGTTGTACAGAGGGAACTGTGTGGTCACTGAAAGGCATAGTCACATTTGCAAAGTATGAGCAACTCTGGTTATTTAGGAGTTGAAAAGTCCTCTCACTGTGTTGTGTGTATTTTAGACTCAAAGAAGGCTGAAAGGAGTGTGGGTAGAACTAGGTTCCATTGAAGTCACTACCTTGATGATTAAAGATTTATGATGCAACTATAATGAATTGACATATAAATAGACCCAAACTTTGCCCTCAGGAACCCAAAATAAACACACAAGATTTATGGTCAGAGCATTTGATGTCAGTGGCTGTTTTAGGAGCATATGCATTCCAGGATTCTAGCAAGTAGGGCTGAAAAATGTGGCCATCAAGGAAGTCTTTTTTATTGTTTTTTAAAATAGGTTTTTTTTCTTTAAATGTGTTGTATATGTATATAATTGGGCTTATTATGTTTATTTTCATTGTTTAATTAACAAATATCCCTAAAATTTCTGCTTCTTAAAATTAGCTATCCATCATCTATCATCTATCTATTTACATTTATTTACCTTCTGCATAAAAATGGGCTTAAGGAGGCATGCACAATTCTTATCAAAACAAGGTATGGTGTTCGTACCTACATTCTCAGTACTCAAACTAGTGTGGAGCTTCCTAGTTTACTGGCTTCATTGTCTGGATATTCCATGGCCAATATGTCAAAACTGTATTGACTTGCCAATACTATGGGGTAGCAGTCCAACTTACTGAAAATTAAAATTATACATGTATTTGTATATATTTTAATTAACATTTATACATTGTCTATCAATATATTTACATTTATTTATTTTTCTTAAGGCAAAAGTAACAACTAATTGCTACAGGGAAATACATAAGTTACAAAATTGCAAAATTTACATTTGCACTAAAATAGTATCTAGTTGTTTTAAAGCATTTAAAAACTAAAGGATTATTATAATGTAGAGATAATGCTGTTGGTAGTTTGATCAACTATATATTTGGACATGTATCATTCAGATAAAGCAAGAATTTTAAATAACTCTTGGAACTTTGTAGATTCTCTTTGACTTGCAATAGAATTATGTTCTCACACACCTATCCAAGTTGAAAATATCATAAGACAAACTTACATTTAATGCATCTGTTTTACTCGGCATCAAAGCTTAGTAGTGTAGCATATTGTAGACTACTCCTTGCTTTCCTCATAATTGCATGGGGCAGTTAGAAGCTGTGAATAACTGCCACTGCCCAATATCATGAGTGAGCATCTGGCCCTATCACAAGGCTAGGAAAAGATCATGATTTGAAAACATTTGCTACTGAATGTACAGAATTCACTCATTTCCATGTAGTCAAAAGATCACAATTGGAGCTATCACAAGTTGAGGACTGTCTATATAAAACTTTTTATCTCCTGTTGTAGAATATTAGTTTAAAAAGTGTTACATTTGATTATGCTGTGGGACATTTGTTTAAGGATACAGAGTGGTGTTGCATTCTTTTATGTTGCATTTGTTTAACTCTGTAAAGCTGTGCTAGTTTGCTTGTCTAAAACACCTGACTGGTCTAAGGAAGAGCTGAATGGTCAATAGCAAGGCAGGAGAGGGGCTGACAGGCATAGAGAATAAATAGAAGAAATCTGGTAGGAGAAGATCAAAGAAGAAGAAAAGAAGGGGCCAACCACACAGCCACATGGCAAGCCACTGAGTAGGAAATAAAGAAAGATATACAGAAATAGAGAAAGACAACAGCCCACAAGCAAAATGTAGATGGGATAATTTTAAGAAAAGCTGGCTACAAACAAGCTAAGCTAAGGCTGAACATTCATAAGAAAGAATAAACCTCTATGTGTATTTATTTGGGGTCTGGGTGGTGGTCCCCCAAAAGAACAAAAGAATAAAAAAAGAAAAAACGCACCAGTTACATCTCCCTCATAATTTAATTGGAATTTGGAAACACTAGCTTTAGAAACTCTGCTATGTTTCAATGGTGTATAATCAGCTGTTTATGATTTGTTGATTTTAGCAATAATGCTGTAATGAACATTGTGGTGGTGTTACATATGAACTTGACTGGTCTGAGGATGCCCTGACAGTGGGCTAAACTTTCCTTCTGGGCTTGTTTGTTGGGGGTGAATCTGGAGAGGACTGGCCTTTGTCTACTGAATAAAGATGTACTCTTACCATATAAAGCACGTGTTCCAGTATGTCAAGGAGGTACAAGCAGCACATGAGGCAGGGGAAGTATGAGTTTTCTTTCTCCTGGAGCTGCAACACCTGTCTTCTGCTCTGGAATGTCAACTCTCTGGGCTCTTTGGTCTTTAGATGCAGACTGAATATGACGCCATTGCTTCATCACCAGCTTTCCTGGGTCTCTGACTTGTGGATGAGACATGGTGGGACTTACAAGTCTCCATAGTTGTACAAACAAATTGATGGTCTCAAATCTCTTTCTGAGCATCTATTTATATCTGGTTGGTTCTGTTTCTCTGGAAAAGCTTAACTAAAATAAGCTTCCTCAAAGTGAAACAAAAGATGATTTATTCAAAGTAGATTCCTAGAAATGGGATTATTGGATCAACAGGAATAAATAAATACAGTTGAATCATTCAAATTTATGTAACTTGAAGACTGATGTGTTTGCATTATGACCAACCAAAAGTGACAGAATGGAAAATTGGAGGCCAGATAGAGATTTCCATTGTATAAAAGCCACTCTGACACATTTGAAAGAAAAAAAAAAAGATTGTATTTTTCTAACTCCTCCTCCCCCATATCCCTCTTACTCTTCTAACCACTTAATCTCTAGCCCTTGGCTACTAAGAGGTAGTTGTGTAAACTTGGGTCTAACAGGATATGCATGCCACAAGCCACAGAAATTAAGCCTGGCTAATTCACACAGAAGTAAATGTAGTAAAATGTTTGATCACTTACTGAGTTACCAAGTGCTCCAAAGAGCTGGATTGGAAGCCATATGACTAATCCAAACCTCTAAAACCACAGCAAAACTGTTCTCCAAAGATCTGCTGTTACCTTTCTGTTACTGCAGCTGACATTTACTGTCATTGCTATATCCAGGTGCTCTGGAAAGGACGCCAGCTGACCCTCTAGCTCATGAGTCACTGCCCAACCAGGTGCTCTGTAATTGTCCTCCTTCAACCTGCAAGGGAAGTCAGGAAAACAAAGCTCCAGCACTGAGAGGGGTTCTTACTGCCTACAGAATGCATCAAAGGGAAAGTGCATGATGTTGAAGAAAGATTTGGGTGCTAATCTGCCTAGGATGAATGATGTATGCTTACCATAGACAGAAGAATGGATGACCCAACCCTCAGACACCTAAGGACCTGTCATGGGAGGTTGGAGACTGGCAGGTCTTCTGTGGATTACAGAGTAGGACCAGATCTGGTTTGTCATCATTTTCTAGTGCTATGGATAGAGTGATATGCATTAAGTTTTGTCTTTTCTCTCTCTCCTTTTGTTTTTGAATGAGTGGATGGATGAGTACTGAATGTTCAGGCTGGCTGATGGAAAATACTGTGCCCATCATGACAGGTAATGACACTGTCTTCTCTTCCATCACATGGATGGCATCAAAAGGAATGGAATGTAGACTGCCAGGCTGAGGACTCCTATTCCCTTTGTCTTTGCCTTCTTTCCCATCCACATTTTCAGGGAAATGCTCCAGACCACATGGATTATAGTCATCGTTCCTTGACAAGACAGAGAGCAGTATTTTTAGGCATGTTTTTTCATAAAGGAAAAAAGTGGTAACTTACATATTAAAAGCTAATAACCAATGGGACTGAAAATCTAGGGTGGACATATGAAGCTTTTGACAAAGGTTGCTAGTCAGTATATGAAAGCAAACACACTCAGGGTTTATTATCTTTTCCTCCTTCTGACTATCACAGCATTCTGTATCCTTTAAAAAATATTTTTAAGTTGCAGTATTTATTTTGTAGGATTATAGATAGGAGAGAAAAGTTTGGTTATAAAGCCATATCTGACCGATTTAGATTTTCCAAGGCTGATTTCCATTGTTCACCAAGGGGAGTGAGCACACCGATGACATCATTTATTGGCATCACAGAAGGACAAGGAAGGTCAGGACTGCCTTCTTTCACATCCCATCCCAGCTTTGGTCAAGCCTTTAAGAGTATGTGTGGAGAGAGGTGGCTGGGGATGATGGCTGGCAAGTCACCTGAGTGTCAGAGCTCATGTCCCAGGACACCATGGGCCATTCTTTTTAAAGATGTCACATCTTTACCCCATTCTATATTGGTTTTCTCTTTCCTAAATAGATCTTTTCTGGCTATTGACATCATGAACACAAATTACAGTTCATTCACACATTTAAGTGCCATATGCTAACCCACAGCAGTCTTGGGAGTAAAAAAAGCAGGAAGTGAAAAACACAGTCTCTCTTGGCTCCCCATTCCACCCACGGAGTCTCACTCAGCAGCACTGTTTAGGATTGAGAACAGCTTGCATCATACTGACACAGTTCCAATCCCATATGGAGCCTATTCTTACAGACCACTGATCTCTCTCTATTCCACAGAGGTGTTAACTGATATTCCTTCCCCTGGTTTTTCAAGCAACCACTTGCTTGCTTTCAGTGATCCCAGACACTCCTGGGGCACAGCACCAGTGCCCTCATCCAGTGCTGTACTTTTTGAGTCACTGCCCATGTCACTGCTCCTGGGAGCTGACAGATGGGTCATATTCCTTTTGCTTGATGAAGATGTAGATACTCAAGGCCCAGGGTTAAAAAGCTAGCAAGTAATAAAGTTGGATAAGGTCTTCTGGGTCCCTTCCAACCCCAATTTTCTTGTATTCCCCAGAGGTTGGAGTACATCACCCCAGCCATAGAAAACCCATAATAAGTATTACTAACTGCATGTGTTGACAGGGCTGAATATATTTAAACCAAGGAAAACAATGGCAAGCTTTTACTGAATCCCAGAATGTGACAGGCTCCCTTCTAATTAGCAACTTAAATGCATGATCTCAGGCAGTCCTCTGGACACTGCTATGGGGAAGTTTCCATTAGCACCCCTACTTTAGTGGATGGGGAAACTGAGGCACAAGATAGATTAGACAACATGTCTAGCAAGAGGCAGAGTTGTGTTGCTGGGAAACCCATGTTCTTCAGAACAACAATAACAACAGAAGTGAAATAACAAAGTCACTGAGCCTGCCTGTGTTTGGCTAAGGATTCTGGGTAAAATGAATGCCTGTAGTTTTTACAGTATAGACATATAGGAGAAAAGTCTACCTTTAGCAAACGAGGAAACAGAAACTCAGATAAACTGAGAAACTTTCTCAAGGTCTCACAGCATATCAGTGGCAGGGATTTGAACCCATGCTTCAGACTGTGTTGTTCCCATATGCTCCATATGTTCCCAAATGTGGTAAAATCCATGTCCCTGGACCTAGCTACAGAGGATGGTAAAACTGTATCTCCCAACCCATGACCAGGGAGGAGAGTTCAACATCCTGTCAGAAGTTCTGGAAGATTCTCTGCTCCATTGTTTAGGGCCACATCATCAGTACCTGAGTGTTGAACATCCCTCCCAACATGTCATACAGACAGCAATCTTCAGTAATGTTAATGGCTGGTATTACCTCTATAGTCTAAGAAACTAAGAATGCATATGACTTGTTTCAAACTGGAGGTGCTTCCCCAGGCAAAGACCAGTTGTCCGTGTCTGAAAGCTCTAGGGTACAGTAAAGTACTGTCCTAAATATGTCTGACTGGGGACACCATCTGAAATATGTACCATTGTCTATGGATCATTTTGAGCTAAAAGCCTTTGCAAATCAGCTGGCCCAAGCAAAGTTCTAAAGAGAGGCTGCAAGTTTTCTTGAAGGAAATGTTTATGTAAATACAGCATCCACTCACCTCTTTCATCAGGAAGAGCAGGATCTTGACTTTTTTGCATGGAGATGGCAAGACTGTACCAAGCAAACTTGCTCTTCAGGATTCACTGAGCCCCTCCCTTTAGCTCTCTCCCACACTCATTCTCGCTGGCTTGGCTTAAGATGGTGTAGATACTACCGAAGCCTGAGTTCTAACCACTCCTCTGGTTTGCATATCGCTGGTGCTCCCATGTTGATGTTCACTGTACTGCCCTTTGCTTTTTCCTGTGACTTGTCTTTTTGCAGGTCCAATTTATAGGACCTCAGCCAGAGAAGCAATGATGAGTACATAAAAAGAATTACCTTCAGCTATAGCAGAAAGAGACTCCAGAGCCTGAAATGACCAGCATACCCCAGAGTTGATATGATCAGGTTCTCTGGGAAGCACAGTGGTCATGTTGACCACCCTTCCCGGTCTCAGCACTCCTTATATGAATGCTTCTTGATACTTCCTGGGCCAAACAGAGCCCTCTCTAGGGCTAGTATGGGTATATAGAGGCTTATTTTTGTCTCTTGGTACCCAAAGACTTTTAGCAATGACCTGGAGCTATGTTCTTTGTCTTCTGAGTAAAAAAAAATGTTTCTGACAGGAGAAAAAGAGTGATAGAGAGTAGGGGTGAGGTTGAGGCTCAGGCCCCAGTTTTTCTTACTCTTTGTCTTTGTTGGCAACAGTATGTTGCTGTTTCTCCCCCACCCCCAACCCTGAGTTTCTTGGGGTTGAATTTGCCACTTATAGTTGTCTGGAAACCATCTAAGAGAATTTAATTATTTAATCTATGGCATTTTTCTGTTGCTATGTATTCTGTGGTTCTTTTCATCATTCACCCAGTCACTCTGGGGACAGCTTTGTAGGGCCATTTCACAGTTACTACAGTGTCCCAGCAATTTGCCAGTCACCAGCCTTATTTTATGCTTAAATTGTATATTGATCAGTTTTTCATTACTATAAGCAAATGCATGTGGCAGATTCCATTACAAAAAAGCTTGTTTAATTCATGTCTTAGGTGACTGGCTGTCCAAACAGTGGAATGGAAGCCCTAGTGGCAGTCCTTTAGTTGAATTACATCATAGCATGGACATATGCATATCTTTGTCTGGTTTAAACCTTCTGAAGTCACTATTATTCAACTATGGGGCCTCCACCCTAATGACTTCAAAAGTAATCAGTTTCCAAAGTCCCACCTATAACATAATCAGATTGTTTCCATTATACAGCATTAACCTATGACTCTGGGGATGGAACCCCCTTTGGTGGTTAAAATCAGGAGCCCTTAGGATCCATATTCAAGCCATAGCAGGTTACAACAGGTAAGTTTCATGATGCATCTTTTTAAACATCATGTTAGACCCCCGGAAAAATTCAAGTATCCAGGGTCCCAGGCCACGACCTCAGTCACCCCAATCACCAGGCAGATTCGAGAGCTTGCTGCAAATTGCATGAGGCTTTATTGTAATTTAATGAGCTAACCCCATGTTAGCTCGGGTCTTTCACCCACCCACCATAGCGGTTGGCTACAAAAGACAGCTCCTAGGGGCTCCCCAGAGATCTTGTAGGGCATCGTAAGGGGAGTGTCTAGAGGTACGCACAAGCTCATGATTGGTGTGCCTCCAGGCTTGGAGGGCTTGCCCTGTGTTGATTGGTCAACTGGTTGTTATGGCCCATAGGCCCTCCCAGGGTGGTTGCTATGCTCTGTGCGTCATTGCTGTGTGCTTGTCCATAAAGTACGGACCCAGGGTTGTAAAGCATAGTGCCACCAGCTAACTTCTGATTGGTTCCTTGTCACAAGGCAGGCACCTAACCTCTAGTGACTAAGACAAGGTCATAGCGAGCACGTGTTAACTGTCATGGCTGCCGAAATGGGGGGGGCTGACCCTTCATTCAGAAACTTAATTTCTGTCAGTCTGGGGACAAGTATGTCTGAGGACAAAGTGTGATTAGGGTTGGTTCTTTACCCAAGGCTCTGAAGGAGAGCCTGTGCTACACATCTCCCTCAGTCTCTTGTGTTTTAGGTAATCGTCGGTATTTCTTGTTTGTAGGTACATTGTCCCATCCCCACTCTTGTGTTGCATCTTTCCTTGTATGCACCTGTTCTCAAATTTCCCCCTTTTACCAGAATACTCATCGTGTTGAATGAGAGCCCATCCTAGCCATCCTAACTACTCACACCCATAGTTACCTTATTTCCAAATAAGGCCACATTCTGAGATAATGAGAATTAGGAAGTCAATGTATATATACACAGATGATGATGCACAGTCCAACACACCACATTAGGAACCAAGCATGAGGACCAAAGATCAAGGAGTCATCTCATGTCTGGTAGCTTTTGGAGGAGAGGCCGATGGCTCACTGGAGCCTGACTTTATTTGTTGGGCTTCTTTACCTTGGTCATATTGGGCAAATTAATTTGATCTTTCTGTGTTTGAAAGATAAATATGCATTGATAGCTTTCATGCTAGACAAGCCCACTTCTTTTATTTTGTTTGCTCATGGGGATTGAGCAGTGTCTTGTGCACATGCTAAGCAAATGTTCTACCACTGAGCTATAGCCACAGTTGTCCAGGCTGGAGGTTTGCACGACACGTTCCACGAAGCTTAAGAATGAGTATTGGTTGGTGTTTGGGGATAAGTATCATGGCCTGGCATGTCTCAGCCCCAAACCACAGTAGCCATGCGGGTCTGCCTGAGTGGGGGAGCATGGACTTGGAAACTCCTAGCAACCCAACGGCGATAAAGACCAAACACAGGCATCTTGTCATTTTTAGAGAGCTCTCAGTTCCATGCTGCAAAACTGGAGTCTCTTCTTTATTCAGCATCTTCATTTCCTAACTGTGCTTCCCTGACCACGAGGCCATTTCTCTCTTCTCCAGTCGACCCCATCTGCCTGGTCGCTCCTAACTCTCTGTCCCTTACACCTAGTCCTCACTTGTCCCTTACACATAGCCCTCAGCCCTGGTGCAGGCCTATTCAAATGCTTAGTTCTGTAGAGATGCAAAGTAGGAGGCATTCTCCACTGAGGCTATGCCATTCAATAGCAGATTAGCTAGCATCTGCAATACAATTGTAGACTGGAGCTCCCAGTTACTGAAACCAGAGGTTTGGACCACCAGAAATCCTCTAATGGAATTTTCTTGGCTCCTGACAGGTAAGTTGGTTGATCAGTGGCTATACTCACCTAACTCCACATTGGCTTCATCCAATGACATACCAGGTGGTCTACACTGTGGAGGGCAGTGTTCTGTTTCTGCAATAGTGTTTCAATGTTCTTGTAATTCCCATTGTCTGTCTTCTGGAAATTTAGTTGGATTATTTTGGAAACATCACAGTGTATATTGTTTAGGATGAACAGTTCCAGTTTTCAATGAGAGTGGTAAAAACAGAAGGTGAAGGGACCAGCTCTTCTTTCAGCAGTCATAACGGCCAAACGCGTGCTTGTCTGACCTTGTCCTAGACACTAGAAAGTCAGATGCCTGCCTCATGACAAGGAACCAATCAGAAGTTAGCTGGTGGCACTATGCTTTATGACCCTGGGTGTACTTTACGGACAAGCACACAGCAATGACGCAGAGCATAGCAACCACCCTGGGAGGGCCTATGGGCCATAACAACCAGTTGACCAATCAACACAGGGCAAGCCCTCCAAGCCTGGAGGCACACCAATCCTGAGCCTGTGCATACCCCTAGACCCTCCCCTTACGCTGCCCTATAAGATCTCGGTCCTGTGGCTTCTCAGAGTCTTTGCTAGCCATCAGCCAAGGCGGGTGGGTGAAAGACCCAAGCTAACATGGGGTTAGCTCATTAAATTTCAATAAAGTCTCATGCAGTTTGCAGCAAGCTCTCGAATCTGCCTGGTGATTGGGGTGACAGAGGTCGTGGCCTGGGACCCCGATACCTGAGTTTTCCGGGGGTCTAACAAAGGCATATGGCTTGCTTGATGGATGTGGGAAATTGGCTCTGTCTTGTAGCTCCAAGAGACCCACAACCTCTAATTTGAGATTTATCATCTTTTTTCCTTCTTTCATGGATTATGTTACCTACATATTTCTGCAGCGGACAGATCTTTGGGTGTGATGGTTTGAAAGAAAATGGCTCCCAAAGTGAGTGGCACTCTTAAGAGGTGTAGTCTTGTTGGAGTAAGTGTGTCACTGTGGAGGCAGGCTTTGAGGTCTCATATGTGCTCAAGATACCACCCTGTGTCTTAGACCACTTCCTGTTGCCTGCTCAATATGTAGCACTCTCAGGTCCTTCTCCAGCACCACATCTGCCTGCACTCTGTCATGTCCACCATGATGATAATGGACTAAACCTCTGAAAATGTAAGCTACCTCAATTAAATGTTTTTCTTTATAAGAGTTGCAGTGGTCATGGTGTCTCTTCACAGCAATAGAAACCCTAACTAAGGCATTGGTAATGCCTATAATTGGAGCATTGGCTTTGTCTCTTGTGTGAATTCAGATCTGTAGTTACACACCAATGCATCCTGCCCGGCCATGCCACCAGTTGCTCTTGCTGAAGGCTCCCTCCTTTGAGACAAAGAGGACTATCATTGGAAGTATTTCATCCTAGGCAAGATAAATGAATGGGACATTGAACACTCACTAATGCCCACTAAGCACTGATGCTGTTCCAGACACTGTCAAATGCTTTCCATCTTCAGGCTAATGTCCATGGTTCAACATGCTTAGGATAAGAAGTCTTTTGGATCCTAGAACTTTGCAGACATTTGGAATATTTGCACTTACATAAAAAGTGTCTTGGGGTTGGAGCCCAAGTCTAAACACAAAATTTATTCATACTTGATATATTCCTCATACACATTTCTAATGCACCCACATTTTGCCTGGGACTAATTACACAAGGTTATATGTGAAATTTTCCTCTTGTGGTGTCATGCTCAGAAAGTTTTAGATTCTGAAGCATTTCAGATTTCTCATTTGAGGGTTAGGGATGCTCAGTCTTATTAACTTGTCTGGCTAGATCTCTTCCTCCCCTTAGGCAGATGATAACAGCAACCACCAGCCCCATTTATCATTGGGGGATTAGGTGAAGAGGTGAATAATTGGCTTACAAAGCTAGTCTCTGAACCCAATAAACCTATGCTGATCATCACTGTTGAGTGTTTGGGAACATTTAGCCTATCCTTTTGAAGGCCACTGTTTGAATCATATACTTTTTCTTTAAGAAGCAGTATCAATAGAACTGCAAAGTAGCATAATAAAACATAAAAGAAAAGAACTTGTCTATAACTAGTCATCCACAAGCAAGCTAACATGCACCATATTGTTTCTTTCAGAGGACAAAAGTAGAAGAGAGGAGCCAGCATACGACAAGTTAAAATTCAGTGTGCCGGCAGGATCTGATGTCACAACCCTGCAGTGCCAGGCACTGAACAGGAGGATCCCAAGTTCAAGGCCTGACCAGACAACTTAGTTCAAACCTGTCTCAAAATAAAATGTAAGAGAGGCTGAGACAGCTCAGTGGCACAATAAGGTCCTAGATTCAACCCCCAGTGCAGTAACAAAGGAGAAAATTCCCCATGCTGGTGGTGGGGTTCTCCTGCAACCTGGGGGTAAATGTGACGTCTCTGCTCTCCCTGTCCTGTGAGCAAAGAGGGCTATTCCTGATTTCTGCCCTATGTATGGCAATGTATCAGGTCATAAAACAGGAAAGGGTTTCATTGGAGAAGTAGGGATGGTGGCAGCAACCCGGTAGCTGTGGCTGAGTCAGAACAGTTACTGAATATAGGAAACATGCTTATTCCTACTTAGGAGCCAGTTGAATAATCCAGTTAGGTCAATGTACATAAATTTTACTTTGTCTTACTCCTCTGTCTTTTGTTTAATTACCAAAGCAAAATTTTTGCTTAGCTTCCACGATGATCGGTGTTAATTACCAATTTACAGAATCTAGACTCATCTTGGAGGCTAACCTCTGGACATGCCTGTAGGGAGTTAACTTGATTCTTAATTAAGGTGGGGAGGACTCAGCTGAGTCCTGGACTACATGAAAAGGAGAGAGGGAAATGCGAGTCTTTCTCTGCTTCCTCAATGTGGATGTGACATGCTCCCACTGCTCTGATGAACTGTAGCCTGGAGCTGAAATAGACAGTTGCCACTGTAAATTGCTTTTTTTTTTTTTTTCAGTTGATTTTTTATCACAGCAAAAGGAAAAGAAACCAAACAGCATCATGGATTCAACATGTATTATGAAACGCTCTAGAAGACATGGGCTGTGCCATTATCCTTTCTCATTCTTTGATCCCTACCATACAGAACTCAAGGCCTCCACCCCTTAACCTAAATACCCACCTTCTCACAACAGTCATCTGGGTTGATTGTCCCCTGTGCTATCTGACTGATAATATGAATCTGATTACTTCCCCTAGTGCTTAAAACCCAGTGATTTTTTTTTTTCCTGTTCCAGAGGCAGTACCTGGGAATCTAACCTGACTTTCCAGTTGGATAGTCATGTCTGCATAGCTTCCTCCCTTCCTTGACACTCAAAACACATCTTACTCTCCAGACCTGACATCAGCCACAACCATTACCTTAAAGTTCTCCTGCCTCTGCTCAAATGCAAGGAACTTCTGGTCCTGTCTCCTTCCCCATCTCTTCATTGTTCAGTGTCTGGCAACAGCAGAGCCCAACAAGCTCCCAGGATGCTTTAGAGGTGATAATGAGTTCTGGTTACAACTTCAGGCTTTTGTAGTTCATAAGGACCTGGCCCAGATCTATGATTAAAGGGAAGACCCAACCTCCCAAATGTTTTCTATGTGGTGTACGTACAGCATTTCCTTTCTCTCATCCAGGGATGCTGCTCAAAAAAATGCAAACCACCACACAGCTACATTGTGCCGTGCAGCTGGACATGTGATGTGTTCTGCTGGCTCTCAGATGACTTCAAGTCCTTCTTCGGCATTTAATTGTAACCATATGGATTCAGGTTCAAAATGAGGGTATGACATTTTTGTTGTTATTGTTGGTGGTGTGTGTGTGTGTGGTTTTTTTTTTTTTTTTTTTTTTTTTTTTTTTTTTTTCTTTCCTGGAACTGAGAATCCAGTTTCTTTTGAAACAATGTCAAAAACTTTGCCAATTTGTAAAAACAAACAAGAAACCTCCAAGCAAACAAAGAAATAAAACAAAACACTACAATTATTGAACATCATTTTTTTTCTTTCTTTAGGGAAGCTTTTTTTTTCTTTAGGGAAGCCAAGACACACATATGCCATTAAGAGTTTCCTTTTCTTTGTTTTGGTTTGCTGGGGCCAATTGACCAGTGGCTTCCCTGGAGTCCATTTACAATTGCTGGACAATTCCTGCACCAAACCCTCAAGTTTTACTTTTGGTTTGCACAATACCTGTAATTAGATCTCATAGTTCTCTTGTAACTGTTCCATTGCATAATTGATTCCTTAAAGGGATGAGGGTAATAGTAAGTAGATTGTTGTTAGTAGAAGATGATTGATGAAGCCAGACACAGTGGACCACAGCTGTAATTTCCACAATTGAGAAGTCACAGGATGAAGGATGACATAAGTTGCAGGCCTTATGTCATTGTAGGTATGAGGGCAACCAGGGTTATGTGGCAAGGTCCTGCCCCAAGATGTCTTCTAAATATTTCTATTTATACTCATAGACTAGTGCTGCTCTCAACATGCTGGTCAGAGAAACTTCTTTTAGGGTAAGCAAGGGTTAATGTTGAGATTCATAACTGGTAAAAGCGTAGAGAATAAGCAAATGTTGATTGAGTGCTCAGCCCAAAATAGGACACTCAACCCCTCCCACACACACTCCAAAGTCCATGAAACATTATGGAATAGGGAGCATAAAGATTTCAAGAGCTGTTTTGTCTATGACATGGCCTTTGGAATCATGAGGACACAGAACTGTGGCTTTCTGCACAAGACTTGAAGAAGAGTAGGCCCAGCGATATTCCATCATGGTTGGGGATGGTGATTATGGGGGCAGGCAGGGGTGGGGGAGGCTCCCATCATTAATGAGAGAAACAATTGGAAATCAGTGGCTGCCAGAGGAAGGAAAGTAATTTTTCTCCAGTGGTTCAGTCACAGATAAATTGCCCAGTGCTACAGTAAACAACCTGTTACACATGCTCATACAAGCAGCCCTAATTAAACTCAGTGAGACACATTGAAATAACAACAGCAATAACAACATGTGAGCAGAAGGAGGGTTGGTTGGGAAGAAGGAGTGGGAGGAGGATAAGAGATGGTGTTGGGGGTGTGACTATGATGCCACTACCTTGTACACATGTATGAAATTGTCAAAATAAAATAAAATCAGCAAAGGAAAGGAAGAAAATGGAGCAAGGGTAGATAAAAATATGTGGTCCCAACTATTTCTGATATAATATAAAGACTAAATGGTGTCACTTGAAGACAGACAGAGAGAGAGAGAGAGAGAGAGAGAGAGAGAGAGAGAGAGAGAGAGGGAAGGAGTGGGAGAGGGAGAGGGAGGAGTTGCTGGGGATAAGTCTTAGGGCCTTGTAATAGAGGACACACAATCTTCCAGTGAGCTACATCCCTAGCTTTCATTTGTATGTTTACTTTAAAAAAGGTCATCTATACGACTTGCTTAAAACGTTATTCTTATCACAAAACAACAAAAACAAGTCTTACTTTTCTAAACAAAAAATGAGAAGATAAGCAGACGCTGTAAGTTTAAAGCTGCTGTTGCATTTTGTCTTACCAGTAGCAAAAGTAGCAGGAATCTCTTTCCACAGGTTTAGTTTGGATGGTGGGGTAGCTAAGATGACCATCAATATGGATGTGAATGAATTACACCTGGGGATAATTCTGCACTGATGATGTAGGACATTCTCAATACATCAAAATTACAAAACCAACTTTAATCTTTTTTTTTTCAGAGACAGGGTTTCTCTGTTGAGCTCTGGCTGTCCTGGAACTCACTCTGTAGACCAGGCTGGCCTCCAATTCACAGAGATCCACCTGCCTCTGCCTCCCAAGTGCCAGGATTAAAGGTGTGAGCCACAACACCTGGCCCAATTTTAATTTTGATGAAGAAAACTGATTATAAACCTATTAGTTGTTGCCAGCTGCTAAAAGGTGGTTAAAGACATTTTTAGTAGGAAAAAAAATCAGTTTATTTTAGGAGCCAAAGTAGGAGTATTTAATCCCCCCCCAAGTTTCTCTTTCTCCCTTGAGCATCAACTCTAATAATGGGTGCTGTCCCTGATAATAGATTTTTTTTTCCTGGATCTTGTGGTAGACTGATTCCCATTTTCTTGAGGAGTCACCATACTGATTTCCAAAGTGGCTGTACAAGTTGGCACTCCCACCAGCAGTGGAGAAGTGTTCCCCTTTTTCCACATCCTCTCCAGCATAAACTGTCATTGGTGTTTTTTATTTTAGCCATTCTAATGGGAGTAAGATGGTATCTCAGAGTTGTTTTGATTTGCATTTCCCTGATGGCTAAGGATGTTGAACACTTTCTTATGTGTCTTTCAGCCATTTTAGATTCCTCTTGATTATTGTCTCTGATAAGAGATTTTTTTTTGATTTAACTAAGAAACAATGTGTGAGGTTTTCCTTTTTAACCCAGTATACCTCTTGGACATGCTTAAAACTTTGAGTAAAACCTCTGTAGACAGAAGTTTCTGTCTCTCCCAGTCCTGCAGCTGTTCAATCCCAAATAAACACACAGAGGCTTATATTAGTTGTAAACTGTTTGGCCTATTGTCAGGCTTATTACTAACAACTCTTACAACTTAAATTAACCCATAGTTCTTATCTATGTTTAGCCCCATGGCTTGGTACCTTTTCTTAGTAAGGCATTCTCATCTTGCTTCCTCTGCATCTAGCTAACAACTGTGTTTCTTCCTAGAATTCTCCTAATCTGGTAGCCCTGCCTATACTTCCTTCCTGGCTACTGGCCAATCAGCATTTTATTAAACCAATATGAGTGACTAATCTTCACAGTGAACCAGAATATTATCCCATATCAAACCTCCTCTCATATGTCCTTAAGGATGGGTCCCTAGCAGAAATAGTCCCTTCCTCCCATAGCACTTTCTGGAATTCTCTCTCAGAGAACCCATCCCATTAAATAGGATTTCTTGCTAGTGTATTCATATACAGTCTAGTCTGTAAGGACCCAGGTTTGTATTTATATCTGTCTCTATCATTAGACAGCTATTCCCAAGGGCAGAATGACCTGTTGATCTCCCCCTCAACCACCACAGGCACATAGGAAACCTCTTTAAAGGGTTAATGAATGGGTAAGTGACTAAGTGAATGGGGACAACCCTCTAACTACCCAGAATTCTCTGGTCATTGTCATCCAGCTATAAATAAGTTGATTTTTATCAGATGTCTGAAGGCAAATGTTGAAGTCCTGCTGATGCAGGTGTCCTTATTTATTGTAAACAGGCTAACATTGCGTTTGTCATTATAGTTCAGCAGTGTTGAATCCAATTCATATCACTGGGCAGCTGACATGTAGAGATGTTTTCAGATTGTGACACTGAAACTCTGTACTCACTCTCCCCTCCTGTACCCTCGGTAGCCATCTTTCTACTTTCCGTTTCTATGTTCTTGACAACTTTAGCTATATTCTATGAGTGGACTCATACAGTATTTGCCCTTTCTGTGACTCCTTAGCTTAACAGCTTTGAAGTTCATCCACACTGTGTGTGTAAGAATATTTTTTAAGGCTCAAAAAATCCCCAGAGCATGTATTTGCTGTGCTTTTTATTTAGTCATCTGTCCGCAAACATGTGAGTTGCTTCGATCTTGTGGCCACTGTAAACAAAGCTGCCATTAATCTAGATGTGGAACTCATTGACATTCTGACTTGAAGGAAGTCATCAGGGCAATATTTGGAATTGATATTTGCACAGACATGTAACACAAATAAATAAATGACTCAGAGACTGATATTGGGGTTCAAGCTTCAAGCTGAATATCAGAAAAACAAAGCAGCCGGCCACTAGCTCTCACATCTAGCTCAGGCTGAAAGGGCTGATCTATGCACGAGCTCTCCAAGTCTCAAACTGATGCTTCTCCTCAGTGTGGCTGGAGAACGAATGCCTCTCTGAGACATTTCTCCTTTCTTATATACTTCCCTAATGTTGGGATTAAAGATGTGACTTATAGTTCTCTTTTAGATGGATTCACTCTTGTGTAGATCTGGGTGGTCTTGGACTCAGAGAGATCCGTCTACCTCTTAATCCTGAGTCCAAGGATTAAAGGTGTGTACCACCACCTCATACTTCTGGCTGTTGGGATTAAAGGTGTGTACCTGGCTTCTATAGCCTGTGGTTGACTTTGCTTTCTGAATCCTCAGGCAAGCTTTAATAAATCATAAGCAATGTATCAGCACACAGACATACTGCAAATGTATATCTAATCTTAAAAAAAAAAACCCTCTGTGCTATTTTCTATAATGCCTGTTGCAGTTTTTTCATCATCTTATGTGAATGGCCTGTGTTAGACTTCCAAGGCTGTAATGTGAAGGGCCAAAATGAGGAGGGTTAATATCTCAGTGTTTTGTGCTGTGAGGTCAGAATAGCGAGACTTAGTATTTTATAAATAATAGAAGTGTATTTTTCATGATTCTGGGTCTGTGAATCTAAGATCCAGGTGCTACCAGGTTCTGTGTTGGCTAAAGGTCATGTCTCTGCTTCTAGGATGACCCTTAACACTGAGTCTTCACTTGGCACAGGAGATATCTGGGCAGACTTGACCCTATTCAAGTCCTTTTGTAATGCATTAATCCTGCCCATGTGAGTGGAGCTCTCATGGCTCAGTCACCTCTTGGATGCTCATCTCTTAATATTGTTGCATTGGGAGTTTCAAAATGAACCCAGAAGAGACACAAACCTTGGGAGCATAGCACTGAAGCATCTATGTATCTGCCCATTGTCCTGGAGCCCGCATGTTTGAGATCAAACTGTCAGCAGGCCTCTCTCTTTGCCTCTGGCCACGTTCAGTGTGTCCTCACATGACTTTTGTCTTAGTGGGCACATTTCTGGGGTCTTTTTATCATCTTATATGAGTATCAACCATATGATAGTTCCACTTGAAAGGCCTCATTTCAATTCAATTACTGCTTTCGATGTCCCATTGTCAAATATAGATATCAGCTCACAGCCTCCCCCATGACATCATCTGTCATTATTACCTCTTGTAATGGCTCTGTTTCTAAATATAGCTACATTCTGAGGTACTGGAGGCTGGGATGTGAACGTATCATTTTTGACCCAATATGTTATTCTTCAATATTTGAACTATAAAGATACTATTGCTGAAATAATCAAGAGAGCTATTTGACTTTGGAATCAACCTGAGACTCATTTGACAGATAATTCTGGTAGTTTGCACTCTCCATGTTGAAATTCAGAGTAGGCTGGTTGCAGGGGCAAATGGGGCATGTGTGAGGGAGGTTACCTATCGAGACGAAGAGCATGGACCAAAACACATACTTCCCTGGAAATTAGGCATTGTCATCTAAAGCATGTATTGGCATTTTTTCTGCAATGAGCAAGATAATAAATATTTTCATCTTTGCTAGCTATCTAGCTCTGTTGCTACTACTCAACAAGGTTTTGTTATTGGAAAGTAGTTATTGGCCATGTCAAAATAAATAGGTGTGGCTGTGTGCCGATAAAATTTTATTTTCAGAAACAGGCTACACTTGCCCTGGTCTAGAGTGTACTTTTCTGAGAGACTGGGACTTTGATACTGTCATCTGAGTATTTTTTGCCTGTCAATAAATATAAACAAGGGACAGTAAAGAAACAGTTTTTAAATCTAGGGATAAAAATTTGAAATTCTAAAACTCCCTTCTTCCTTTCATACATTTTTCAATTTTTCTTATTTCTAAATGATTTTTTTTGGAGCTTCTACTTTCCTTCACTAATAATGGCTTAAATTCAATCTTTAACATGAGTTAATTTTATGTTTATATAGTAGTTACAATTTTTAAAATCACCAATTTAAATGTTTTTGGATACTGTATTTGAGCTACTGTAATAAAATACCCAAGAGAATCTATTTTTAAAAAGAAAAGATGATTTTAGTTCACAGGGAGGTAAGTTCTAGGCCATGGCTGGTGGGAACCATTCCTTTGGGTCTGAGACAATGGCTGTGGAATAATCTTTTTGCACTGTGAAGATGTCTTTGCCAAAACACCTTCTGATTGTTTAATAAAGGAGCTGACTGACTGTAGCTAGTCAGGACAGCCAGATACAGAATGCTGGGAAGAAGAAGGGTGGAGTCTGGGGAGGTCACCAGGAAACACAGGAGGAGCAAGACATGCTGGAGGATAGGTAAAGCCATGAGCCACATGTCAATACATAGATTAATAGAGATGGATTAAATTAAACTTGTAAGAGCTAGTTAGTAATAAAACTTAGCTATCAGCCAAGCATTTATAATTAATATAGAGTCTCCATGTTGGTTATTTGGAAACTGGCAGGCGGGAAAGAAAAGTCTGCCTACAAGACAGGATAGTACCTCAGGATGGAGAGCATGCAGCAGAAAAAAAACAAAAACAAAAACAAAAACAAAACAACTGCTTACCTGATATATAAAAGTGGCTGGGGTTGGAGATATGGAGAAGAGAAACATCCACAGGGAGAAACAGAGAGAAGCAGACAGGAGATTTGTGTCCCACCATCTCTTCAGAAGGCATGTTCCCAATGACTTAAAGCCTTCTTCCCCAGGCTTTACCTCCTTTCCAATAATGCCAAACTAGACATCATGACTTTATCACATGTATCTTCTCGGCTGCATTGTGATGACCCTGGAGAAGATGGGATGCCTATGTGTATCTACATAGAAAACACACTATCGCAAGCTGTCTTGTTTCCATTTGGTTCCCTGAAGACCCACTCATTCTTCTTAATGGAACCTATGTGCTTTTCCTACTTAGGTCACTTCCTTTTCCTCCTACATCAGACATGTAAGACATTCTAAACACCCCTTCATGTTACATGTACTGTAGCATTCCTGTGCATATGTTCATTGCATGCATGAATAAAGACTTTCTTCTGGTAATCTGTCTTTTGCCCATTTCATTTGCAGTTTCCAGGCACTGAATATAAGACAGCAAATGAAAATGTTTGCCTTTCCTATACAAGAAAAAGGAAAAAAAAGTTGTTTCTGAGTTTCTAGTATAAAAATAAAAATATCATATGAAGCTAGGTGATGTTGGTGCACGCCTTTAATCCCAGCACTCAGGAGGCAGAGGCAGGCAGGCCTGGTCTACAAAGTGAGTTTCAGGACTTTCTCAAAAGCTACAGAAACACAGAAACCCTGTCTTGAAAACTCAAAAGAAAAAAAAAGAAAGAAAAGGAAACAGTGTTGATATTTGGTTTAACGTCAGACTTTCTAGAGTATATAAGTGTGTTCTCAAGGAGCTACTTTACCTTGAGTTCCTATCAGCCCAGTCCCTCACATTGTTCGCCTCTCACTGTTAGTCTCTCCTTTGTCCTCCTCTGAGATCCTTTCTGTCCATGTCTCCTCCAAACAAGAAGAAAGCAGGAATATAAACTGGACTGGAAGGCTCATGCCTCTAACTCCAGCCTTTGGGAGGCTGAAGCAGGGTTGTGAGTTCATGTCCAACATGGGTTGCATAGTGAGACTGTGTCTTCGGTGTCACAGGGGTGGGTCTAGAGAAGGAAACAAAAGAAAAGGAAGAAGGATAAGAACAGGAATCTGTCATTTGCTCCTCTAGTTAACTTGTTGACTGCTTTTCTCACTATCCCCAAGACTTTGTAGACTCCTCTTGGGGCTTTCCAGTTCCTGGAATGATTACACTCTACCTTGAAGGTCCTAATGAGTCTCTTATGTCTATGCATGTGACCATTTCCCAGATGCTCCCCTGGTGTTAGATCACAAAACTGCAAACCCTGTTCAAGCAAAGAAGGTTTCAAGGACTTTGGCTCACTCTGCTATCTGCCTTTCTTCTGTGTCCTTTCCCCTGACCTACTGAAATATTTGATGGCAATACATGGTGCCAATGACTTTTCTTCAGATGCTAATTATCTCACAGATTCCATATTTTAATCCTGAAAGGAGCCATTTAGAATAATTCCATTACATTCCTTAGAAGTTAGCCCAGCACTGGGAACACAGTGAACACTCAATAATACATGTTTGAATCAATTTAGATGGAGTTACAAGGATTTTAATATATGATCAAATTTTTTTAATGAAAAGCATAAATGGAAGTAGTCTTCATGCTGAATATCTTGTTCCTTCTTTGTCTTTGTTTAGAGACAACACACACACACACACACACACACACACACACACACACACACAGAGAGAGAGAGAGAGAGAGAGAGAGAGAGAGAGAGAATGGAGTGTCAGATAGCACAATGTGATTTTTGTTGTTGCCCGTGACTTTGGAAATCAGAAATGTTCAGTGAACCCACATTCCAGAATTCCAGGCCTCCACATCTTGGCTGGGTTTCAGAAAGCTGACTGTATTAATGGATACTTGGAACATACACTACTTTCTGATCTTCACACAATTCATGGGGTTTTTGTTTCTTGTTGCACTGGACAGTCTCTGCTGCCCCAGTTCCTACATGTGATCACATGACTCTCAACAGAGTGCTCTAGTACTTCCCTACCTTTGAGCTCTGGCTCCTGCAGGCCCGAGCTCCTTCTAGACCCTCTTGTTCTCTAAGAGGGAAGGTGAAAAGGCAAGGGAGGAGAACGGCTGCCTGAATGGCTTAGTGTTTTCAAAGAGAGAGATCTATGTACAAGAGCACCTGGGAGAAACTCTGGGGTTTGGGTTTCAATTTAAGCTGTGGGGGCTTACCTCTAGTCTCCTCAAAGATCCAGAGGGTTTAAAGTCTGTCTACATAGCTGGAACTCTGCTGATGAGTTCATAGTGAAATCATGCTAAACCCATGAGCTCACGAGCTGGGAAATGAAACTGGAGGAGACAAAAATGGTTTCAAGGGTATTGCAGTAAATCCACATAGGATCATTCTAACCTGAGGAGGAGAAATCACACAAATCCAGGCTCCTGAAATTCAGGTACTTTTCTGCAGAAACCTGTAGCTAAGTGAAACTGTTTGGTTTTACCCAAGCCCTTGGAAAACTCCCAGAGACTGTAGAATAATTAGAAATCCAAAGAAATATATTGTTTGAATTCAGTCATCTCTCAATTCTAATTGGTACCAACATCAGTGTTTACAAAAAAAAAAAAAAAAATCAGATGGCAAACAAAGCTAGCTCATCTCCATTGTCCTTCCTGTCCTTGCCACAGGTTCAGTGCACTGTCACCCAAAGGCACATTCCAAGTCACACATCATGGTCTTAGCCCACACTGATCTGCTTTTCATCCCAGAGTATGTTATGAGAAGCTGCTGAGCAGACTCAGGTTTCTATAAGTTTGAGCTGTGCTATGCTGGTGATGGGATCAGCCCTTGGGCTTTAAGGACATCAAAGAGGACCTGAGTGACAATGTTCTGCAGCCCTGTGCATCCAAGTGAAGAATCAGAGCTGTTGTTCTGAAAGAAGAATCAGAGGGTCTTTCTTTGGCATGGAACACAGAATGGATGGCGTAGACAACCAAGGTTCCTGTCTCACAGTCCTAGTCAGGGAAGGTCAGCTGTTTGTCTCTTCCTGTCTTGTAAACAGAAGCCTTTATATCCTCACATGGGGGAGAGGAGCTCTCCTGTATCTTCTTAAAAGACAGCTGGTCTCACCTTGAGGTTCCAATTCACATGACCTCATCACCCTACCCTAATAACTTTTCAAATGTTTCATCTCTAAACATGATCACATTGTAAGTTATAGTTTCTATGTTTGGATTTTAATGTGGACACAAGTCAGTCTTTAGCAAAGAGATTAAAACCAGAGATGGGGCACCAGCTGAGAAAAACTTAGGAAAAGTGAATGTGTTCAGTAAAGCAAGCAGGCCCTAGGATTCAGCCTAAGTTGCTTTTCTTGTGTTATCAGA
Organism: Cricetulus griseus; assembly: GCF_003668045.3. Classification (NCBI taxonomy): domain Eukaryota; kingdom Metazoa; phylum Chordata; class Mammalia; order Rodentia; family Cricetidae; genus Cricetulus; species Cricetulus griseus. Next base: position 344,077,343 of record NC_048595.1, read on the forward strand.
ATCTCTGTGCTGAGGGGAGAATAAGTCAGTCTGTAACAGAATGGAATACACCCTGGCTGTTTTCTGTAGAAGGGCTTTTAGAATTGTTGAGAGGGCTACAGGAGAGATTCAGGCTTTAGCTTTCAGGGACAATTCCTTGGGCAACTCGGAAGAACTAGGCCACCAAGGGAGTCACCACTTCTTCTGCATTAGGGCAGCTGCCCACTAAACTAAACTAAATTAGGGAGCTTGTCCAGGGGTCTCCTGCCAAGGTCCCAGTCAGGAGGCTACTATTCTGCTGTTGTACCTGACTGATAAAAACCTTCTGTTTAGGCACCGCTAAGATGAGTGAACTGCCTATAGCTCTGATGCGCAGCAAATTCGTAAGAGAAGAACCGGACCTCTTTTCTCTCCACCCAGAACAACGAATGCCTGCAGGGGCAGCCATCTTATAGGAATATCCAAAGAGCATAAGCAGGGAAGGCTGTATTTCACCAGCTCCACTCCGATCAAGAGCAGAGAAGTGGACAAAACTAGAAGCAGAGGTCAAGTTCAAGAATGGAGAACCCCAACTCAATCTGTAACTGCTCAGCAACATATGTTCCACCCTCAACAACACAGCTCCACAACAACATGGATGTTTGAATCTAATTTAGATTCTCAGACTCCTCTTAAGTCTGTGCCAGAGTGTACAAGCAGATGCAAGTAGGGAGTGCTGGCCCCTGGACCAGTTTCTTCCCATCCCTCTTTTGTCTTGCTTACCCCTAGGATTTGTGTCCACAAGTTAGCCATTGTTATTGTTGTCCCTACAAATTAATTGGTAAGATTTGCTGTCTTGGAATAGTTTGTGAAGATTTTCTGAGGTCTTGAACCAGGTTTCTAATTAGAGGGATTTTTGCCCTTAGTTTGTTTCTGAGTCTGCTATGAGTATTGCTTCTGCTTGGAGCTGCTGGATGTAGTCATCGTGGTTAACTTGTTCAGGCCAATAATTGCTGCCTGGGGAACTGTGTTGAGGAGCCTAAGCCAAATTTGGAAACAATGCCATGGTCAGCTAGCAATGTCTGCCCTGGATGTGGGGGAAATACAACACTGTGTGCGTGCCAAGTATTTGCCATCCCTGGTCTAGTCCTATTTCCCAGAAACAGGAAAGATGGACTTGGAAGTAAACACTGGGTCAGGGTTCCATTTCTAAATACCCCAGACCTGTGACCTCACGTTAGACATTTAACAAAGCTTTGTCTAGTTGTTTCATTTATAAAACGAAGATTAGCATATTCAGCCTGTATCCCACGTAGGATTACTTGTGAGAATCACTTGAAAATGCTCATAAAAACGCCGGCCATTGTGAAGTGTTATATAAATGCAAGGTGTTTTTGCTATTAGTGTGTGGTATTGGGCCAGTTTATACTTGACAAGAAAGGAGAGCCAAACCAGTGACTGTTTTGGTCTGTCTCTGCCTACATCGTTTTGGCCCCAACTCTGCATATTCCTTTCTGAGTGCTGAGCTCTAAGAGGAGAGACATGAAGGATTCAAGCGACTCGTGTTTAAAAACACAGGTCAAGGTTGGTGGATCAGGTCAGGAGTGGAATGCTTGCCAAGTAGATGCAAGGCTCTAGATCTGATGTTCAGCACTACCAGACCAAGTAATAAAACAGGTAAATGAAAACCATCATGTCTTCCTCGTGACTGTGTGATTTAGAACATTTTGTAAACTCTGTCAGCCTCATTTTCTTCAGCTGTAACATGAAGATGTTAAAAAAAAAAAACTAAACAAGCAATAGAACAAAGCCCTCCCCCAATGATATCTGCCTTAACAGTCATCTCCCAGGAGGATATGGTATTTAAAGGGGTTATACACAAAATCCCTGGGAAGTCCAAGGTATGAATAGCTGTGCTCCTTATTTTGATTTGAGCTGGGAAATATTCCTGCAAACCATTTCTTCTGCTCTTGTTTGTGATTCCCAAACAGCCCCTTGCGTCCTTGTACTGTCATCACTGGTGACGTTAGGGGAAGGCCGGGGCTGGAGGATATGTCTCAGTGGACAAAGCATGGGATCCGGATCCCCAGAATCCACATCAAATCCAGGCTGGTACGGTAGTTGCCTGCTGCCCCAGTGCTTGGGAGGCAGAGAGTAAAGATCTTTGGAGCAAGCTAGCCAGATTAGTTAGAAATAGAGACTTCCAGGTTCGGCAAGAGCTCCTGCCTCAGTAAAATGAAGACACATGGGGGACTCCTAAAGGCTAGTTCAGGCCGTTATACTGTGCATGTTCATGCACACACATATGCATTTACACTGTGAACACATACATGTGCAAGGAGAAAGAAATTAGGGCAAGGTCTCCAAGGGGTTCTCCGTGTCAACACTGGAGTTGTTGCCAACAACAAAACATGAAACAGAATTTAGAGGTCAGCAAAACATGAAACAGAAGCTAGAAGCCTTGAAACCAGAGGGGGCTAAGATAAGGTTGCACATCAGAGGTGCCAGAGAGGCCAAAAGCAGGCCCCGCACCTAAGAGAAACAGGGGAGCACTGCAGAGAAAGGCCCTGGGCTTCGTGGGAAGGCAGAACCAGCCAGTGCTGATGGATGGGATGGTTCCAAAGCACCAGCCCTTGGCAGCCCCATACCCCTCTTCACTTTTGGAAATTCTTCTAAAGTTCTGGGCTCTGGCCCAACAGCGTCAGAGGCCTGGGGTTCTGAGGCTGCTGTGAGACTTCCCACACCCACTTCTCTCCTGTTTCGCCTCCCCACCCTCCACATATTTGTTCTTTATGCCTCGTGAACTATAAGCAGAGAGTAGAGCAGTTTGGTCCAGGCTGTATGCATTAGATTCCTGGGCTACTATAACAAAGTACCACACTTTAGGAGGCTAAAAAAGGGAGAAGTGTCTTGTGTCAAACTCTGGAGGTCTGAGGTGCAAGGGCTGCCTTCTAGTGTTCTTTTGGAGTTGACTGGTGTTCCCTCTCCTGAAAATATATCACCCCGATTCTTGTTTCCATTTTCACATCGTCGACTCCCTCTGCGTGTTGGTCCCTGTGTCTAACTCGTCTGTAGAGATCCAGCCATGCAGATGTATTTGATTAAGATCCACACTAATGACTTCATCTTAACTCAATAATCTACAGCCGTCTATATCCAACTGAGGTCACATTCTGAGGTATGAGGGAATTTGAGAATTATGTAATTCAACCCATAATACCTCTCTTTGCTTCTTTTAAGCCAAGGTGGTTGGATGGAGATGCAGAATGAGGGGGATCATACATCAGAAGAGCAGAGAGTCTGCATCTGCACAGCAACTAAAGACATTGCTATGCCGAGTCTTTTATTTTCTATGTGTGGGTATTTTGTTGGTGGGCTTGTGCTACACATGCATTCAGTACCAGTGGAGGGCACGAGAGGGCATCATATCTCTCCAGAACTGGAGTTAGAGATGGCTGTTAGCTGCCATGTGGGTGCTGGGAAGCAAGCACAGTTCTTCTGGAGGAGCAGCCAAAGCTCATAACTGCTGAACTACCTCTCCAGCCTTAGGAGTAGGGAGACTATCTCCTCCTAGTCAGCGACAGAAGAGAAAGAGCTGTCAGTTTTTGTCGCCCCCCCCCCCAGAAATTACAACTTCCATGACACTTGTTGAGTTAGTTACCAATTAAGGAATTAAGGAAACAGAGTGAATGTTATTGCTCAGATCTGGTTTGTACTCCGAAAGTTCATATACTGGAAACTTGGTCTCCAGTGTGGCTCTGCCAAGATGGGGGAGGTGAAGCCTGATTGAAGACGCTAAGGTCATGGGGTACCACCCTCATGAATGTAGGACGCTGTGTCTTGGGCAAAGTCAGGTGTGATAGGAGTAAATGAGCTCTCTCAGGGACAGGCTACTGTAAGAACCGGCTCCTTTCCAGGTCTCTTGCTTTCTGTCTCTCTCAGTGATAGTCTGTGCACATGCTTCTATGAGGATGTCACCAGAGCTAAACAGAGTCCGTCACCATACTGCTGTGCCTTCACACCTGTGAACCAAATAAACTTTGTTTGGAAAAGTAAAGTGTTAGCATCAGGTATTTTGTTACAGCAACACTGAATGAATTAAGGAACTACATTTATAAGATTTATAATGTGTACTTTGTCAGGCCCAGAGAAAGGACACAATGAATAGCCGCTGAATGCACATTTTCCCACACGTACGTATGCAATAGCCATATCATTAAGAACTGGGCCTTGCCAGGAGTTGGATGAGGGACAACAGTGATGGGACTCAGAGCTGCTGGACCCTTGCCTGTCCCAGTGCTCCTTGCTACTCTTGGGTGATCTCAGCAAATCCCCTGGGACTTAGGTCCCCGTCCTAAAGAAAACATTGGAGTCCTATACTGAGCCTTATATTTCTTTCTTTCCTTTCCTTTATTTTTTCAAGACTGGTTTCTCTGTAGCTTTGGAGGGTGCTCTGAACACCTGAACTCACTCTGTAGGCCAGGCTGGCCTCGAACTCATAGAGATCTGCCTGCTTCTGTCTCCAGAGTGCTGGGATTAAAGGCATGAGCCACCACCATCCAGCGAGCCTTATATTTCTAAACTGTCATGAAATCCTTCTCTTTCCCATGTTTTAATCCTGCATTTCAATTCTGAGCACTTTGAGATGGATGCAAGCCCAGCGATCATCGGAACCCCTCCTACCTTAGAAATCAGGGAATCTTTAATGGAGTCTTAGTTAGGATTTCAGTTGCTATAATTACACACCATGACCAAAAAGCAATTTGGGAGGAAATGGTTTATTTGACTTATATTTCCATATTGCTGTTCCTTACTGAAGGAAATCAGGACAAGAACTCTAACAGGGCTGGATCCTGGAGGCAGGAGCTGATGCAGAGGCATTGAAGGAGAGCTGCTTACTGGCTTGCTTCCCCTGGCTTGCTCAGTCTACTTTCTTATAGAACCCACAACCTCCAGCTCAGGGATGGCATCACCCACAATGGTCTGGTTCCTCCCCCACTGATCACTAATTGAGAAAATGTCTTACAGCTGAATCTCATGGAGGCATTTCCTCACTTGTGGCTCCTTCCTGTCTGATGACTAGCTTGTGTCAAGTTGACATGTAAAACCAGCCAGTACATAGTCCTACCACCAGGACTCCTGATTCACTACTATGGCCCTTCCTAGAAAGGAAGGACCACGTCTTCTCTTGCTGACTCTTACAAAGAAATTGTTGGGTAAAGAATCCTTTTGTATGTAGTTGTTTGGAAGAATCTAATTCAAATCTCCCTCCGGTCCCGTGTCCCCCAGCTGTGAGGCCAAACATGGGGATTTGGAGGGTTTGCTGGTCATGGGAAGGTGCTGGGTCAGATTCTTCAAACTCAGTCTTCAAACTCTGCCAGCTGGCTAGCTGTTCAGTTCACCTGAGCGACAGATGGCTCTCAGTCCCAGACTGCCTTACATCAATTCTTCCACCATCTAGAGACAAGAGATGCCTTGTGGGAAGCCAGGCCATGGCCCGAGCTTGACCTCATATGGCGCTGCATTCTCATTACCCAATTCTTTTGCCCCCAGACAGTTTCATACTCAGATGAACAACAGTGCCAGTTCAGCAGGATAGTGAGCTCACCGGCTGCTACCACCACTGCCTTCTTTGTACAACAACCAGGCCAACTGGTGGTCTGGGAGTAGCCCAGTCAATCATCCTTAGAGCTCTTTACTGTCCATAGTGTCCTGAGAGAATGCTGGAGGATGTCTCTCCCACAGCTGGCCCCACCCAAACTTGTTAGTTACCTGCCAGGCTTACTTAGACCAGTCACCTGATCAAAATGGCCTGGGAAATGTATTTATAAAACTTAAATGGGGACTAGGGAGCTGTGCTTAATAAGTAAAGCCAACCTGCCAACGGATCAGAGGGGGCACAGCTAAGGGTCTCAGTTTTCCCATATTCAACAATTAAAAGGACAGTTGGAAAGCTCAGTTAAATTTGAACTTCAGAGAAATAACAAATAATCATTTAGTATAAGTGAAACCTGGCCAATGTTTGGTTCATACTCCCACTAAGAATTATTTGTTAGGTATCTTTATCTGCAACACAGGTTTAATTGTATGAGTTGTATTTTATCTGTCCTGTGGCATTTCATGGTCAGGATATCCGATGCCTTGACTCTTGACTCTTGGAAGCAAATCTGGGACTTTTCCAGTCCTGACATTAGCAACCCTTCACAAGTGGACGCTAAGGCCTCTGAGGAGCTGTCCAGGAAGGCTCACAATGCCTGTGCCTCCGAATTCCCGGAAACAGGAGGTACAGCTGATTAGTGTTTGCAGATAATCCCATTTGATTTCTCAGTGTCTGGTAAGGTTTTTCAAGGATCCCTTGCTCTATTGCAGGTGAGAAAGTAATACTTTGGGAACATTGATCATGGTAGTGTCCATTAGGTGCAAAGTCAAGCAAGGGTCATTCCAGCTACCAGTTCTAAGACCAACAGCTCCTCTCCCTTCCTTAGAACATAATGCTTTACCATTATCATCCAAAAGCTCATGCACTATGGTTCTCTGTGGCTATAAAATGAATACTTGATTATTGCTGAACAATTGGGAAGCAGACAAGAAGAGAGGAAGAAAGATCAGCAAAAGGACTAATTGTAAGTATTGGGAGATTCCTTCCACTTTGTGTCTTCCAAAATATATACAAATAGATATTATTAGTCTTACAGTTTTTAAAAGCCAAATCGTCTTATATACATGTATGCTCATAGAGGTGATTCGAATGTTATCCAAGTTTAGGTACTATTCACGTGACAATCTAGAGATAATTAAAGTGTATGGGTAGCTGTACATAAGCTACATCCAAATGTGACATGATTTTATGTGAGGACTTGTATATCTACAGATTTCAATGTATGCATAATATAAATTCACACTAGTTTGAAATTAGATGATTCCTTTGCTTATATTAACTGGGGTTTAAGACTAAGTATAGAAAGAGGATAAAATATCAAATAAGTTCCTGATAAAAGAAGAAAGAACATTAGCGCAAAGGACACTGAATGAGGTGTTAACTGTGTTGGGTAAACACCCTCTGTACTGAAGGGTTCCAGGTCAAGGTGAATGTTTGGTGGATGAAGAAGGCCCACCTGAAAACGATCAATTCCTAATGCTTTCCCATGGAAATACTGACACACAGCAGCAAGTCCCTTCACAAACAATTGGCTTCCCCTTTAGGCAAGGGCATCTCTGACCAGAATTGCTGTTGCTGTCACTTTAGAGGTGCTCAGAGTCAGCTGGAGCATGTCTGTAATCGATATGCTTGGAAACTCTCAATGCTTACATGTGACCTTGGGACAACTTCTTGTTTGAAGGTGTTGGGGTCATTACTCATTTCAGGGTGCTCCAATGTGAAATTGGGAGTCTTCAGCATTGTATGGCAGCTAAAATGGTTTGTTCAATTGCTAAGCATAGCAACTTGGGACAGCACAGTCTGAAAATGGGTTGTGGCCAGTATCAAAGACATCTGTTGGAGAGATGTCTTCCTGGGGTCTTCCAGCTAAGGGTGACACAGAACCGTCATTCTGTTCATGGCCTCGTTACAGGTGCACACACACAAGATCTACTACAGACAGAAAAGCTTTATTGCTTTCCCCAAATGTCCCTCGGAACACTCAGTTCCCTAATTAAACAACTCACAGTATTGTAATTCCCTCCCTAGCATGGCAGTAGTCCTGTGGGAAATTACATGAGAGACCCCGGGGGACTGAAGATGAGCTCATCCAAAGAGCTGGAACCATCTAGATGACTCTGGGTCTCCCCTACATGCTCTTTCTTAGTATGAAACATGGACACACACCACTCAAGAAACATGACTATGAAAGTCTAAGATTATTTGGTTAGTTTTCATTGTGTGCATATATGTACACATATATGCATACTGCTACCTTACGAATTCCTTTTATAAAGTGCAAAAAAATGGGTATTTCTTACATTTCTTGCTGAATAGAAAAACTCAGTCTTACAGGCAGATTAAACAAAATGAAGAGTGTCTGCTCAGGAACAGCTATGAAAACATGGGGTCCTCTGGATCACTGTGATCTGTCCTGGTTTGTTCAATGCCCATCTTGTACAGAAAGGAAAATGTTAACAAACAAGATATTCTTCTACCTCCACTCCTATCCTACCCCATCCCCATACCTACCCCACTCCTACCCATCCCTTTCCCCACCCCACTCCTACCCCTATTTCTATGCCTACCCCCACTCCTACCCCACCCCTATACCTACCCCCACTCCTACCCATCCCTCTCCACCCCCACTCCTACCCCATCCCTCTGCCCACCCCCACTCCCACCTTACTCCGATCCCCAAACCCACTCCCATCCCCACCCTATCACTATCCCAATCCCCCAACACACACACTCCAACATCCAACTGGCTATTTGTTTCAGTCAGACACAAGACTTTTTTCTCCTCTCTCTCTCTCTCTCTCTCTCTCTCTCTCTCTCTCTCTCTCTCTCTCTTTTGGTAAGAAGTATTTATCTGGAATGAGATTTCCAAGACAGAAGTACTGTCAAGTTTCTAAGGAGAAAAAAAAAAAAAATGTGCGAGCTCCTAAGTGTAAAGTCTTAAAACAATGGGAGGAAAACTGTGCGTCAGGGACATCTACAACAGTCATTGCTTTGGGCTGTCATTTTGAACAATTATAATGGGCACTGACAAGTTGCATTTAATACTAAAATGCATTCAAGTGGAATCTTTCTCAGTGGGTGGACAGAGCACACACCAAGAGAGCCAACTAATCCAATGCTAGACCTTCAGCTATTGTAGACACATGACTGCCACCTAGTGGCAAACACTGTTGAGAAATTTGACAATTTGCCATTAGCCAACAATTAGAAAACCAGCTGCTACTGGTTTGCTGTTGGTGACCTGAATTAAAATTCTTTTCTCTCTTTCTCTTTATTCTTTTTGTAGCTCATCTTAGATCTTTTAAAAATAAATTCAAAGACATTCATATGCTTTCTCTAATATAAAATATTTCCTTTGCTTCTCTTGTCACTAGTCAAAACAAACAAAACAAAACAAACAAAAAAATGCTCCAGGCTTTGTATTTCCTGATCCTCTTCCTTCTTCAGTCATGCCAGCTTTAAAAGTAAGATGAGTTCCTGACTTCACTTTTTTTCCCATCCAGCTCCTCTCTCCTTCCTTCCATTTCTTATAACGGAAAATGCAGTGATCTGAATTGAATGGTCATCCAAAACTCACATTGAATTTCAATAGTCTTTGCCCTCAGAAGTTGATTAAGGCCATTTTCACAGGTTTGCATAGTTCTAGGCACAGAGAGAGTACGACCTTCCTTGTTCTTTGTATTCCACCGTGGGAAGACATAGCATGAAACTCATGCCAAATGCTCATATCATACTCTTGGACTGCCAGTCTTCTAGAACTATTAGCCAAATCTGTATCTTTTACAACATTCCCAGTCTCAGATATTCTGTTACCAAAACTTGAAGTGGGATTACAACAGACAGTGGGCAATGAGGGTCTGGCTATTCCCATAACAAATGCTTGAAAATGTGATAGTGGCGTTTGGAACAAGACACTGGGTGCAGATGGAAGAAGCAGGAGCAGGGTTTGTGACTGCTCTCCCTACTGTGGGGAAGGGAATCCTTCCAATGCCAGCACCCTCATCACGATGGCAGCAAAATATTTCTGACCTCGGCAGTGTTCTCCTCTTTAATTTGACCTAAACTATGGCTGTGAGGTGGATGAGGTCATGCGCTCTCGTCCAGGCTTATTTTTCTTAAGGATCTGAATTATAAGCCACTCTGTCATTTTCATTTTCAAAGAGTGATTACTGGATCTAAATTATCATTATTATTTGCCATTCGGCAATCTCAAATTCAAGTACAACTTAATCAGCATCCCTTGAGCACCTCTAGAACACCCAAGAGTAAACAGCACACTCCTTGGAGCTGTCCTGCAGGTCAGCTTTGTGTGTGTATTAGGAAAAAGAAAATCACAACCAACTGAGCTTTGGTCACTTTCCATCTTGAGGAACTTTGGAAGGTTCAGCAAGCCTATGACTGTCCCCACAAAAATTCATTTATAAATGTAAATAAGTGTTGCCTCTTGAGGTATGAAAAATAGCTCTTGGTAACTGGCATTTGTTCTGTTTCTATCAAACGTGTTTTATTTTTAACTTTTTGTTACTTTCTGCACGTAATTTGTCTGTTACTAATTGCTCTTGCCTTTTTATTATGAGTTGAACAGATTAAAAAAATCCCTTTCTTATAGACACACATGAGTATAAGCTCCTATTCTATACTTGAACAAATATTGCTCCAGGATTCTTACTTAGCCTTTATTTTATTTTTGATTTCTGTATATAGAAAGTGGCCTATGTAATTTTCCCATTGTCAGTTTAAACTTTTCTCTACATTCAAACAGCTATTTACAAATTTTTTATTAATAAATAAAAATCCAGCTCTAGTTTTTTTTTAAATTTAACATGCTTATCCAGGTATCCTGTTAGCATTTCACAGTATATATTTAGGACTCTATATACATGATAAGGTTTGTTTCCTGGGCTTTTTTTCATTATCAGTTATCTGCCTATTTCTTGCCCCAATGTATTTATTGCATACATACTATGGTTTGAACTATCTGCTAAGTACTAAGGAATAAAACGATGAGAAAAACAAAACACATCATTTGAAAGGTTGTAGCCTAGGAGACAGTGCTAGACTTCATCAGCAACGAAGTAGAGCAAGGGTAGCATGAGAGGAACTTTGATACACACACTCTTCCTTTGTGTGAGGTAGGGCAGGAGGGATACTTGTAAGAAAATTATCACAAATAGGGAAAATATAGTGGTTAAAGTACTCACTGCTCAAACATGGGGAGGAGGCATCAGATCGCAAACCCAGAGCTCGGTGACACAGCTCTTCTTGCAAGCCAGCTCTTTTGGGGGTCCCCTGTCTCTGCTTTCCGAGGCTGGAGCTACAAGCTCTTTGCCATCCCTACCTGCTCACATACCCACCTGACACTTACATGCATTCTCCTTAAGTCCCTGCCTTGGCTTTCCTCTGCGACATATTGTGATATGGAAGTAAAAGTAAAAAAAAAAAAAAAAAAAAAAAAATCTTTCCTCCCCAAGTTGCTTTTGGTCATGTTGTTTTATCACAGCAATAGAAACCCTAACCAAGACAGAAATTGGTACCAGAGAGTGGAGTATTGCTGTGACAGACCTGAACTTGTGGCTCTGGGAGGATGGTGGTAGCATATTGGAAGTTGGAATTGGAGTTGGAAAATCAGAAGGGGTGATGGGCCAGTTGGAAAGGTAGTCAGGCTTTATGGTGGTATTCCTCAAGACCTGGATTGCCGAAGTCCTGGTGTCTGAAGGAGGTTTGTGCCATGGAACTGAAGGTAGCATGAATGTCAGAATAGTGTTTGAATCTTCTTGTCCCTGTCCCATCTAGAATGGCCACCCACACAGATTATAAGTGCCTGCTCCTTCATGCTCTCTGAAGACATCTCCTTTGCTTTTTGTGGGGGACATAGGATGATTATGGGACCCTTGCAACTTGTCAGGGTGACAGTGGCATGGGAGGCCATTTAAAGGCTGTCTTCCTAGCTGTGTACATGTTCTTGCTCTGCAATCTTGAAGCTAATGCTTTAGTTAGCTTTCTGTCTTTATGACAAAATTCCTGAGAGAAAGAAACTAAAGGAGGAAATATTTAATTTGGCTCATGTTTTGAGGTCTCAGCCTATGGTCTTCTGGCCATACTACTTTAGGCCTATGTGAAGGTAGAAAGTTCAGCCACTCTTGATAGCTCTGATAGATGGAAACCAAACCTTCATCACATGGGCTTTCTTGGTTGGGGTAGGGAGGGAGCACTTTATATTAAAGTCAAAATAGCCATCAGCACTCTGTATGAGAAGGTTGTTTGTCCCTTTCCTGACCTCACTACTGCCCATTTGCCTCAGCCAATGGGAGGAACACAACATGGAGTTCTCTGTGTAACATTGAAGAATAACTGAGCTGCTGCAACAGGGAGAGTAAATGAGAGATTTAAAATCTAAAACCAGAGAGCATTGTATGCCTCTTGTGGGAAATCTGGCCTGTCTGGCTAGTGGGCAACCTGATTCATGAGGTCACACAGTGAACCAGGCTCCTTTCATTGTTCTAGCATCCCTTTCCTCCATGGCCAAATTCAGGCTTGGGCATATTCACATTCCAGATCACAGTAGGGTAAAAGGAAATGAGTTCAGACAAGTCATTCTCTTCAAGGAGAAGCAGAAGTTACACATTAGATTCCCACTCCCACTTTGTGGGAACTTTCCATGTTACCACATGTCTACTGAAGTCCTAACCATCGCTTCCAATAATGTTCACTCTCTGATTCTGGTGAACACTAGTTCCTCTCTTGTGCTGTTGTTCTCAGTGCTACTGATTTTTTCCCTTCAGTCTGTGTCCTGTGGGAATTTCCCCTGGCCCATCCTTTAATGGTTTTGAAGGCAGAAGGGTAACAGAAAGTAAGGCAGTAGAATCAATAGAAGTTGAAAATGTATGACAAAGTCTTTTTGATTTTTTTATTTTAATTATGTGTATGTTAGGGTGTGGGCACATGAAAGCAAGTGCCCACAGAGGTCAGAGATGTGAGATCTCCCTGGAGCTAGGTTTATAGACAGTTGTAAGTCCATTGATGTGGGTGCTGGGAATTGAACTCAGGTCCTCAGAAAGAGCAGTGTGTGCCCTTACCCACTGAGCCATCTCTCTAGCCTGACAAGGTCTTAATGAACCAGAAAGAATTAATGATGTGCTTTTGTTTTAATCTTGAGCTGGAGGGTGATAGGGTTTTCATATCATGAACAGATGTCAGAAGCTCTGGAAGAAGAGAATATATATATTCATATATATAACTTATATATATTCATATATATAAGAATATATATTCATATGTATATATGAATACATGTACTGAAAACCATGCTTTATGCCACTTATCTAGAAGCAACATTCACATTCTGTTTCCTGAATTGAGTAGTGAACCTGGGGCTTGCAGGGGCAAAGCAAATTGTCCATGGTCAAGCAGCAGAACAGTTGCCCTTGGCCCCAGGAATCCCTACCTATAATCTTTGTGACACACAGTGTCCCATGTGATGAAGAGGAAGAATCTGACCTCACAAGTAGATATAGCTTAAGTTCAGGAACTAGAAAAGCTCAATTGCTAGGAGAGATACTGGGTGGTGATAGAGGTGGTGTCTTAGTAATATTCTGATCATTTTTCTTCCATAGATGGAGCTTAATTATCTTCAATTAATTATCTTTCAAGTGTGGATGCTACTTAGTGACTCATAGTACTGATGTCTGGTAATCTGAAGATTAGGATATGAAGACACTGTGGTTTCCTCTTTCTGTTTCTCTTATGTCACTTACTGTGAGGGAAAACCAGTTTCTGTGACCCCTAGTAGCACTACTGAGAGACTCACATGGCATGGAACTGAGTCCTCTGGTTGCAAGCCAGAAAGGAACCAGAGACTTCTGCCACAGCATGTGAGCAGAGTTCCCTGTCTGGAAGTGAGTCCTCCAGCCAAACAAGCCCCTCAATGAGGCCAGCCCTAGCTGATATTTTGAGCAAAACATTAAGAGGGACCCTGAGACTAACTAGCTAAGCCAATCCCAAATTATGGACCCATAGAAATCATGCACAATAAACCCTGGCTGTTGTCATCCAGTAAGTTTGGTGATAGTTTGTGAATGAAAAAGAGATTATCAATATGTCTAGATTCAGGAATCATAAAACCTCACTTGCTGTGTTTTATTTGTTACATGAGTTTTTAGAGTCAGCCAGGCTTAAAGGGAGGAGATCCTGGCATAAATATACAAAAGAGTTGGAGAAAAATTTAGAGTCATGGCTTAAACTTCCCAAAGAATGGGCAAGTTGGTGTGTCTCTATTATAAAATTTGAAGATGGCCAGGAAAAAATAAGCAAGTCCTTTGTGGTAGATGTAGCAGCTATAATAAAACAATGATCTATATTATTTCCCATGGAATTTCTATTATTCTCCTGGATCATGAGTCAATGAGAGCAGGTCTTTCAGATCTATTTTGTGTTCGTCCACTCAGCCCAAGAGACTCATAAAAGTGTGTAAGGTACATGGTATGATCACAAGACATCTGGTGAACAAACATGTGTGAGTGACCAGGAAACTAGGAATATATATCTGGCCTTGCAAGATTTTTGTTGTGTTTTGTTCTCTACCCACCAACTTCCTGAATAATTCGTGAAAACACATTACCCAAGCTTTACACTTGTGTAGAGTTTTCTTCTATTTATCACATTGTGATCTATAACTGCTCAGCCATCCCTCCAACTTCCATTTGTTTATTTTATTTATGTGAACAGGTGTTTTGCCTGCATATATGATGTGTACCACATGTGTGCAGTGCCCAAGAAGGCTTGAAAAGGGCATCAGATCCCTTGGAATTGAAGCTACATCTAGCTGTGAGCTTCCATGTAGGTGCTGTGAATCAAACTCCAGTCCTCTGGAAGAGCACCCAGTGATCTTATCTGATGAGAACTGTGATTCATTTAAGATTGTTCAAGTTTGTTTGCTGTGATCAACACTGTGACCCAAAGCAACTCAGAGAGGAAAGGGTTTATCTCATTTTACTGTTTGAGTCCATCCATCCAAAGAAGCTAAGACAGGAATTCAAGGCAGGATCCTGAAGCAGAAACCACAGAGGAAGGTTACTAATTGGCTTGCTCTCACTGGCTTGCTCCCACTGGCTTGCTCTCACTGGTTTGTTCTCACTGTCGGCTCAGCTACATTTCTTACATAGCCCAGGTGTGCCTGCTCAGGAATGGTGCTGTCCACACAGGGCCCTCCCACATCAATTAACAATTGAGCAAGTGCCCTGAGTGATGCCCACAGATATGAGGCAACTCCTCAATTGAAATCCAGTTATGTTAGGCTGACAATGGAAGCTATCTATTACATGTGCAGTTTCCTAAAGAGTACTATGTGAGTGATTTTTTTTTAAAGGAGTGAATATCTTGTAACAATCATTTGATTATTTTACTGCACACTACAAAGCACAAGAAGTACAAAGTGCGCTAAAGGGAAACAGTAGGTTTAGAGTAGGCCAGAGAGCATGCAGATAGGGCAATCATTGCAAAACCGGTGCTTAGGTGACTCTCGCTGAGTAAATATCACTGGATTAAACTTTTCCGGTAAGACATGTAATCTGTGTTTTATATCTGTTTGACAGAAAGTGAAATTGCAACGTAGAGATACTAGTCATGTAACAGTATGTTTTCTTTGCTGGAGAAACTGTCACTGGATTGTGTTTTTCAGTTGCTCATAATATGCACGTTTCTGATGTTATGTTATACCATATTTTGCACGTATATTATACGAGTATTTCTTTCTTTTTTAAATTTTTTTTATTAGTTCAAGTTAGGGAACAAGCTTGTTTCACATGTAAGTCCCTTCTCCCTCTCCCTCCCCTCACCCCCATTCTTCCTCCCCCACCCCCAGCCTACCCCCACCCATCCACCCACCACTCCCCAGGCAGGGTAGGGCCCTCAACAGGGGCTCTGCAAAGTCCACCAAATCTTCCTGTGCTGGGCCTGGGCCCTTCCCCATGTGTCCAGGGCCAGAGTGTAACCCTTCACGTGGGATGGGCTCTCAAAGTCCCTTCTTACACCAGGGAAAAATACTAATCCACCACCAGAGGCTCCCTGGAGTGCAGAGGCCTCCTTATTGACATCCATGTTCAGGGGTCTGGATCAGTCTTGTACTGGCCTCCCTGACAGCATCTGGGGTCCATGTGCTCTCCCTTGTTCAGGCCAACTGTTTCTGTGGGTTTCTCCAACCTGGTACAGACCCCTTCGCTCTTCATTCCTCCCTCTCTTCAACTAAATTACAGATTTCAGCTCAGTGTATATCTGTGGATGTGTGTCTCTGCTTCCATCAGCCACTGGGTGAGGGCTCTAGGATGGCATAAAGAGAAGTCATCAATCTCATTTTAGGGGAAGGGCTTTGAGGTTATCCTCTCCACCATTGCTTGGATTGTCAGATCGTGTCATCCTTGTAGGTCTCTGGAGATCTTCCTAGTTCCAGATCTCTTCTCGGACCTATAGTGGCTCCCTCTAATATGGTATCTTTCATCCTGCTCTCTCTCCTCTATTCTTCCCCCAACTTAATATTTCTGCTCCTCCATTTCCTCTCCTCTACTCCTCTTCTTCTGCTCTTATTGTGGCAGCTCCCTCTCCCCTATCCTCATGCTCCCAGTTAGCTCAGGAGTTCATGCCATTTCCCATTCCTGGGGTCCATTTATCCCTTAGAGTCCTTCATGTTTCCTAGTTTCTTTGGTGAAGAGGATTATAGGCTAGTAATCCTTTGGTCTATGTCTAAAATTCATATATCAGTGAGTACATACCATGTTTGTCTTTTTGTGACTGGGTTACCTCACTCAGGAGGGTTTCTTCTAGTTCCATCCATTGGCCTGCGAATTTCAAGATTCCATTGCTTTTTTCTGCTGTACTCCATTGTATAAATGTACCACATTTTCTCTATCCATTCTTCAATTGAGGGGCATCTAGGTTGCTTCCAGGTTCTGGCTATTACAAACAATGTTGCTATGAACATGGTTGAACATATGTCCTTGTTGTATGAACATGCACTATTTGGGTATATACCCAAGAGAGGAATGGCTGGATCTTGAGGTAGACTGATTCCCATTTTTCTGAGCAACCACCATACTGATTTCTAGAGTGGTCTCACAAGTTCGCACTCCCCCCAGCAATGGAGGAGTGTTCCTTTTTTCTCCACATCCTCTCCAGCATAGATTGTCATTGGTATTTTTTATTTTAGCCATTCTGACAGGTGTGAGGTGGTATCTCAGAGTTGTTTTGAGTTGCATTTCTCTGATGACCAAGGATTTTGAGCACTTTCTTAAGTGTCTTTCAGCCATTTCAGATTCCTCTGTTGAGAATTCTCTATTTAGTTCTGCACCCCACTTTTTAATTTCATTGTTTGGTGTTTTGGTGGCTAGCTTCTTGAGCTCCTTATATATTTTGGAAATCAGCCCTCTGTCAAATGTGGGATCAGTGAAGATCTTTTCCCATTCTGTGGGTGGTCGTTTTGTCTTACTGTTTCCTTTGCCTTGCAGAAGCTTCTCAGTTTCAGGCAGTCCCATTTATTAATTGCAGATCTTAAGTCTGTGCTACTGGCATAATGTTCAGGAAGCAGTCTCCTGTGCCAATTTGTTCAAGGGTAATTCCCACTTTCTCTTCTAGAAGATTCAGTATGGCTGGATTTATGGTGAGATCTTTGATCCATTTGCACTTAAGTTTTGTTCATGGTGACAGGTATGGATCTATCTGCAATCTTCTGCATGTCCGAATGCAATTGTGCCAGCACCATTTGTTGAAGATGCTATCTTTTTTCCATTGTATAGATTTAGCACCTTTGTCAAAAATAAGGTCATAGGTGTGTGGGTTAATATCAGGGTTTTCAATTCGATTCCATTGGTCTGTCTATTTTGTGCCAATACCAAGCTGTTTTCAGAACTATGGCTCTATAGTAGAGCTTGAAGTCAGGGATGGTGATGCCTCCAGAAGATCCTTTATTGTAAAGAGTTGTTTTGGCTATCCTGGGTTTTTTATTTTTCCATATAAAGTTGAGTATTGTTCTTTCAATGTCTGTGAAAAACTGTGTTGGGATTTTGATGGGGATTGCATTGAATCTGTAGATTGCTTTTGGCAGGATTGCCATTTTTACTATGTTAATTCTACCTATCCAAGAGCATGGGAGATCTTTCCGTTTTCTGGTATCTTCTTTAATTTCTTTCTTTAAAGTCTCAAAGTTCTTATTGTACAGATCTTTCACTTTTTTGGTTAGTGTCACCTCAAGAAATTTTATGTTGCTTGTGGATATTGTGAAAGGTGATGTTTCCCTGCTTTCTTTCTCATTGGATTTATCATCTGTATATAGTAGGGCTACTGATTTTTTTTTTAGTTAATTTTGTATCCTGCTACCTTGCTGAAGGTGTTTATCAGCTGTAGGAGTTCCCTGGTAGAGTTTTTCGGGTCACTAATGTAGACTATCATGTCATCTGCAAATAGTGAAAGTTTGACTTCTTCCTTTCCAATTTGTATCCCTTTGATCCCCTTTTCTTGTCTTATTGCTCTAGCTAGAACTTCAAGTACAATATTGAAGAGATATGGAGAGAGTGGACAGCCTTGTCTTGTTCCTGATTTTAGAGGAAACGCTTTGAGTTTCTCTCCATTTAGTTTGATGTTGGCTATTGGTTTCATGTATATTGCGTTTATCATGTTTAGACATGTTCCTGTTATTCCTGTTCTCTCCAAGATCTTTATCATGAAGGGATGTTGGATTTTGTCAAAGGCATTTTCAGCGTCTAGTGAGATGATCATGTGGCTTTTCTTATTCAGTTTGTTTATATGGTGGATTACATTGATGGATTTTCATAAGTTGAACCATCCTTGAATCCCTGAGATGAAGCCTACTTGCTCATGGTGAATGATTTTTCTGATATGTTTTTGTATTCGATTCACCAATATTTTATTGAGTATTTTAGCATCGATGTTCATGAGGGATATTGGTCTGTAGTTCTCTTTTTTAGTCATATCTTTGTGTGGCTTGGGTATCAAAGTGATTGTAGCCTCCAAGAAAGAGTTTGGCAATATCTCATCTGCTTCTATTGTGTGGAGCAGTTTGAGGAGTACTGGAATTAGTTCTTGTTTGAATTTCTGGTAGAATTCTGCAGTGAAGCCATCTGGCCCTGGGCTTTTTTTGGTTGGGAGGCTTTTGATGACTGCTTCTATTTCATTAGGGGTCTATTTAAACTGCTTATCTGATGTTGGTTTAATTTTGGTAAGTGATATCTATCCAGAAAACTGTCCATTTCCTTTAGATTTTCCAATTTTGTGGAGTACAGGTTTTCAAAGTATGACCTGAAGATTCTCTGGATTTCCTCAGTGTCCATTGTTATATCCCCCTTTTTGTTTCTGATTTTGCTAATTAGCATGCTCTCTCTCTGCCTTTTTGTTAGTTTGGCTAGAGGTTATACGAGTATTTCTGATGGTATATTATACCATCTATCTACACATGGCACCTTCATGCCATCCTCTGCCCATCTTTGGAGACTTCAGGTTCTCCAATAGTAACTGGAATGCTTTGCTTCCTTGATGAGACAGAAGTGTAGTTTACTTTGTATTTCTTCAAATTTGCTCCTATCTTAGGTTATCTTTGATTCCCTTAGTAGCCATTTGGCATCCATCTTCTATATCTGATTTCATATCCTGTCAGTTGCTGGGTTAAAACTCTGACATGTTTTTACCAGACTACCAGCTTTTCTCCAGCCCCTAAGCCAAGACTCTTACCAAATAATATCTAAAATAGGCATCATTTCCCCCAGCTTTGCCATAATCCCATACTTAATATTCCTACCAATGTATTTGATAAATGCCTTGAGTTATGACTCTCATTTGTTCTATGAATATAAAAATTCACATAACTAGTGTCATGTTGAAAAATAAAAGTCATATTCCTGGGGACAACCTGTTCATGGGCCATCATCACTCACGTAGGATGTACACTAAATTATCTGTTACTTACTTTGAGGAGAGAGTGTTGTTGTTTTGCATCAACAGTGATGTTTCTTTAGGTCCTTGCTCTTTGGGAATAGTTCCGTTCTCCACCTTTCCCTATAGCCCCTGACTTTACTATTTCAAAACCCCCACCCCACAATTTCCGCTCATTTCAAACAGTATTCACCAAATATTTCTTGCTTGAAGAATGCAGGAGCCCAAGAGTCCTTACATTTCAAATATCCTTGGTCTATTTTAGTCCAAGTTCTAAGAACTTCTGTCAATAAGCTAAAAGCTTTCATAGGTTTTGGTTGTGGGTTTTGAAAAGCTCAGGGGTTTTTCAATTCAATTCCATTCCATTCTGTGTGCCAAAAGTCACACCCTTAATTCTTTCAAGCTTTTTCTCTCTCTCCTAGAAGTAATTATTGCTAATTTGGGTGTGCTCCCACTGTGGGAACATGCCTTTAAGTTTCCAAAGAGTCTTTTCACCTAGCAGGGTAAGATGTTAGTTGGGTATCCTGTAGCAAGAATGAGAATGCACTTGCTGACCTTCTGTATTAAGGCCTAGCCCTTTGAAGGAAGTTGCCTGGAGCTTGTCAAGGGGTTGGTGTCTTGTACTGGTGGGTCCACTTGCCCTAGGTATATAGTCACAATCTGGAAATTCTGGCAGGAGAGGAGATATTCTTTTTGTTTTTTGAGACAGTGTTTCCTTACATAACCCCCTTTTCTGGAAACTCACTCTGTAGACCAAGCTGACCTTGAACTCATAGACATCCCCCTGCCTCTGCCTCCTGAGTAAAGGGACTAAAGGTATGTACCACCCCCTAGAGAGACCCTTGCACCCTTCCCTTTGGCTATCAGACTATCACCATTTAAAAATTTTCATCTCCAGGAACTAGTCTGTTTAATAGACAAGCTTGAAGTCCTGGGTTCAACTACCAGCACTACATAAAACTAGATGTGGCGGTACTCTCAAGAGGTGGAAGCAAGAAGACCAGAAGTTCAAGGTCATTCTCTGCTACATATGGAGTTCCAGACTGGATTGCATGAGTAGTCTGGACTACTGGACTAACTGGAAGAGAAAAGAAAAGAAAAGAAAAAAGAAAAGAAAAATAGCCTTTCTCTTTTCTCTATCAAAAATGAGATATTTTGGACCCCATATTCCTCAGCTAAGACTTAATAATATCTCTGTAGCAGAGAAAGGAGGTTACCTGGGACCCAGGTCATCTTCCTCCCAGTTCTAGTGTTCATCCCATGGTTTTCTACAAATTGCCCATAGACACAGTGTGTATATGTTCGTGGGTGTGGGTGGGTGCATGTGTGCGTGTGTGTTTGTGTTCATTCTAATGGCCCTTTGGTGAATATGTCTGGATGGTGGATGACTTTCTATACTGTGATCAGAAATCCAGACTCCTTTTATCTGTTAGAGAACTGAAGAAAGAACCTATTTTCCTCCCCAGCTGAGAAACAGGACAAAGACTGACATCATTCAAATTTACCCAAGCAGAGATTCTTGGGGCGGGGAAATACCTCCACTGACATCCTGAAGCTTGGGCTGGGACTCAGCCCTTTGAGGTTGGGTGCTGGCCAGTGGCTGTTGGGGTCTTCCAGACGGCAGAGTAAAGATAACTTATCAAGTTAGCAAAATACATTTAATATTTAACAGCAGCTGCAAACTGGATTCAGGTGCCGCTGCTGGAACCAGCTGTCTGCTAAGGTGATGTAGGAGGATTCAGGTGAG
The DNA here is from genome assembly GCF_003668045.3 of Cricetulus griseus. Classification (NCBI taxonomy): domain Eukaryota; kingdom Metazoa; phylum Chordata; class Mammalia; order Rodentia; family Cricetidae; genus Cricetulus; species Cricetulus griseus. Next base: position 344,098,639 of record NC_048595.1, read on the forward strand.
GTTGGCAGGAGTTAGAGGCTGACAGAGAGGGCACAGAGAAAACAGGAAGGACCAAGTCCCTTCTCTCCCAGCACTCCCACTTTCCAGTAGTTCGAAATTTAAGGAGCCTGTTGGTGAAGTAGACATTGCCAGCATTACACAACAGAGAGTGGCTGCCTGGATTAGAAGATGTGAGATGGTACCTTAATAACTCGGAGTGGGTGGGGGCGGTCACAAGGCAGCCATTGCAACCCATTGCTGGCTTCCTTCTTTTTGGCCACTTGGATAGTATTGTCCACCTTCTCTGTCACACAGTGACCAAATTGCTTCCTGTGTGATGCACAGCCAGCTGCCTGGCTTTACAGTTTCTGAATGTGAGCCTCACTAAGATATGGGAAGAATGGTGGAGGGTGACGTCAGTACACGTAGGCTCCTGGCTCCCGGAAGTATTCTTTACTTTTCTTGTTTCCGTCACCAAATGCTTGACAAAAGCGAGCCTGGGAAGGATTTATTTTGACTTGTAGTTAGAGTCCCTCATGGAAGGGAAGGCTGGGTGGCAGGTGGATCCACGGTGGCAGTGGTATGCAGCTGAGGCTCCTTGCCCTTTTACATCTCGGTGGAGCAGGAATCAAAGAGCAAACAGGAAGTAGTTCCAGGATATGAAACTTTGAGCCCCTTTTTCAGTGATCCTCTTCATCAAGCCAGGCTCCACCTTCTAAAGGTTCCACAACTTTGAAGAATGAGGTCACCAGCTGGGATACAAGTGTTCAAACACATGAACCAATTGTGGGACATTCACATTCAAATGGCATCAGGCTGCTGTCTGTTTCCTCAGTACGCGCTCTCTCCTGTCCCTGTTAATGGAGTGACAATTCAGCCTTGCTACTTTTAGCCCCAGGATACTGTCCTGTACCATCTCAGCTGGGTTCCCTACTCTTCAGTTCCAATCTGTTTATATAGTTTATTCATTTGGTTCTCTTCACACTGTCCTAATTTAGGGGTGCCACCGCTATTCCAGGAGCCTAACTAACAGTTTAAGACTGTGAAGAAATGGAGTGGGTACAATTACAGTGAGCCAGATAGGGCAGGTGGCTGTGGCGAGGAGGTGGTGTAATGAAGCTGTGGCCTTGTAAGGAAGGATCAGCCAACTGGTTGACCCAATAGAAAGATCAGGAATTGAATGCTTAATTCAACCCAACTCTGGAGTCTCCCAATTGCCTGGTTTTCTTCTTCTAAATCCAGTGAGGAAGCCAGAAGTGAGACAACTGTTAGGGCAAGCCTCAGCGGGAAACCTCCCTGGTCCTGAGCAGGTCACATACAGCTGGACCATTGAAGTGGAGAGGTGACCAGAACTGGTGATCCATCAGTGCCTGAGGCACTGTTATACTCAACTGACACCACCTCTGCTGTGTGATAAAGGTACTGCAATAATTGTCAGAGAGAATTACTTACTCAGTTTTAAAATAATACACAATTCAGCAAGAAGAATATATTTAAGTGTAAAGATTTTCAAATTCACTAAAATATTTTTTTCTTTTCTTTTGGTTTTTCAAGACAGGGTTTCTCTGTGGCTTTGGAGGCTGTCCTGGAACTAGCTCTTGTAGACCAGGCTGGTCTCGAACTCACAGAGATCTACCTGCCTCTGCCTCCCGAGTGCTGGGATTAAAGGTGTGTGCCACCACTGCCCAGCTTCACTAAAATATTTTTATAAACAAATTTAATTTTACACTTAACAACTTAAGTATGACACATTTAGGGTTTTCAACTGAAAATAAATACTCCGAGTGATGATATGCAATGACCAGCAGAAACAACTTATGTCACGTTTCTTCCTCTTTGAAGTGCCATTCTGTCATGATTTATTTTGAGTTTCATAACATTTTATAGAAATGAGACGTATCTCAGGAGCCAAAGATTAACTCCATTAAACAGTTGCACTTGGTTGCTTCTTTAGCTCTCTGGCTAAGATCAAATCAAATTCACAGTGAAGCATGTTTGTATACCACAGAGCACTCGTGGATGTGTTGAGATGGACAACTAACTGGCAGTTCTCTGATGTAACCTCTATCGAGACAACCGTGTTCCTTAAAGCATGTTATCAAAGGCACACTTGTTTGAAGCTTACAAGCGTGTAATTAAGATGCAACTGTAACTAGAATCGTGTTTCGAGAATCAGACTAACAAAAGCTCTCTTTACTGATCAGTTATAAGTGGTTTTCATCATTATTCCTATGCTTTCTCCAGGTACTGCCTGTAGTGGCATGGCTGGACTTGCTCCATGGACCTACCCTTGGTCTCTACTGTTTCTAGCTTATGTTCTACACTTGCTGTGTGTGTTTTCTCTGCACAAAGACTGCTGCTTCCTTAAATTCATGCTTCCCTGTAACTTCAGCTGGCAGACTTCCCCATCTGATCTTGCCTTCCTGGTCTATTCACTACTTACTTTAGCTCCCAACCCCATTTTCCAGAGCTAGCAGGTTCAAGGCCTCACAGAAGACCCTCATTTGGTCAAATCATATGTGTGCGTCTTTTTTTTTTTTTTTTTTTTTTTTTTTTTTTGTAGTCTGTGCATTGACTTGACTCTGCTGACGGGAAGATGATATAGTCATCTGGCTCTGGCTCACATGTCAAAAGCCTAGCATGGCTCCAAGCAATAGACAGTTCTGGGATTGACAACTGTAATGCCAAGGAAGAACAAATACACACAGAAGCCTCTGAAGATATATTGTCACTTCTACTCTATTGTAGTAGAAAGAGAAATGGCTACTGAACTAAACATTCCATCGTTTACTTTTCTCTCTGATATATTTGTAGCCCTGAAGTTTCCTTCTCCTCAGTTTGCAGGCAGCATAATGAGTTTTTACATAGAACTATAATGACAATAACAGAGCTCCCACCAGGAGAAATAGCTGGGGTAAAAAAGGGTTTCTCTTTTCTCCTCAAGAGTCAGAAGCCTGGATTGTCAGATCGTGTCATCCTTGTAATGGTGGAGAGGATAACCTCAAAGCCCTTCCCCTAAAATGAGATTGATGACTTCTCTTTATGCCATCCTAGAGCCCTCACCCAGTGGCTGATGGAAGCAGAGACACACATCCACAGATATACACTGAGCTGAAATCTGTAATTTAGTTGAAGAGAGGGAGGAATGAAGAGCGAAGGGGTCTGTACCAGGTTGGAGAAACCCACAGAAACAGTTGGCCTGAACAAGGGAGAGCACATGGACCCCAGATGCTGTCTGGGAGGCCAGTACAAGACTGATCCAGACCCCTGAACATGGATGTCAATAAGGAGGCCTCTGCACTCCAGGGAGCCTCTGGTGGTGGATTAGTATTTTTCCCTGGTGCAAGAAGGGACTTTGAGAGCCCATCCCACGTGAAGGGTTACACTCTGGCCCTGGACACATGGGGAAGGGCCCAGGCCCAGCACAGGAAGATTTGGTGGACTTTGCAGAGCCCCTGTTGAGGGCCCTACCCTGCCTGGGGAGTGGTGGGTGGATGGGGTGGGGGTAGGCTGGGGTGGGGGAGGAAGAATGGGGGTGAGGGGAGGAAGAGGGAGAAGGGACTTACATGTGAAACAAGCTTGTTCCCTAACTAGAACTAATAAATAAATTAAAAAGAAAAGAAACAAACAAACAAAAAGAGTCAGAAACCTAGCTGGAAGCAGCTGTGGGCATTTGCTGGGGCCAGCTTCTCAGAGAATCTACTTGTCACATCACAGTTGCATGATATCCTCAGAGCTGTAGAGAAGCTCGTCCTTTCATGGCAGAAGGAAGGGAAGGTGGTCAAGGACCCAGATCTATGTAAATATTTCCAGAGGCACCTGTGGATTTCTCCTGATGTCCATTGACATGGAAGCTACATGGGCTATCCATGGCTACAGAGTAAACTACAATAGGAGGTGTTCAGGGATTTCCAGAACAACACTGAAACTTTTGAGAGAAACAAAGGAGAGACAGGGATTAGGAGTATAGTGTTGTAGGATCCCATGTATCACCAGGTCATCCCTGAGCTGTGACTAGGGCCCAGAGCTCAGACTTCTCAGGCAAACAGTTACCATGAGGATTGTGGGGACAGAAGACCTCATCAAGATTGGAGGCTCCCTCCCACGTGTTGGCTGCACAAGCCTTGATTCTACACAGAAGCTCAGTTCCTTTTTTGTGTTTTGGTTTTCAAGGCAGGGGTTCTCTGTGTAGCTTTGGAGCCTGCTCTGTAGACCAGGCTGGCTTTGAACTCACAGAGATCCACCTACCTCTGCCTCCTGAGTGCTGGGACTAAAGGTGTGTGTCACCATTGCCTGGCTCAGAACCACATTTCCATTGTGTAGGTGGGTTGAGATCTGGAAGTACTCTGAGGGGAAGTAATTACATGTATTTTTTTGGGGGGGGGTGTTTTGAGACAGGGTTTCTATGTGGTTTTGGAGGCTGTCCTGGAACTTTCTCTTGTAGATGAGGCTGGTCTGGAACTCATAGAGATTCTTCCCAAGTGCTGGGATTAAAGGCGTGCACCACCACCACCTGGCAATTATATGTTTATAAGCTGGGAAGATTCTGCATAGTGTTCATGTTGGTCATTCACTTTGCCATGGAGGATTTGGTGATAACAAATCCTAGAGCACATTTAGAATTTAACTCTGTTATCTAGGGACTTTTACTGCTAATTTGTGTTTTCTGAGAACCTACAACATTGGAATATTATAATAAACATTGCTAGAATATTTCTTGTATTTGTGCATATATTTGTGGTATGGGTGTGGGGGGGCCACATGCACTCATGTGAATATATATGTGTGCATCTATGTGTGTGTGTGCATCTGTGTATGTGTGCATCTATGTGTGTGTGTCTTCATTTATGTGTATGTGTGTTCATTTCTGTGTGTTTGTGTTCATCTCTGTATGTACTGAGTGCAAGTGCCCATGGAGTCCAGAGAGGGTTCTGGATCCCCTGGAACTGGACTTACAGGTGGTCATGAGCTGCCTGATGTGGATATTAGGAACTGGGCCCAGATACTCTGCAAGAGCAGTATATGTTCTTATCTCTGAGCCATCTTTCTAGCCCCAAGCAGGGCTTTTAAATTGCATTAAAACAAGCAAGCAAGCAAGCAAACAAACAAAGCACATCCAAGTCACCCCTTGGGCTGTTGCATCAGGCAACAGGCTGTTCTGTGAGTTTTTGTCCAGCACTGAGTCTCAGAGGAGTCATTACAAGTCTAGTAACACAGACTTCAGTCATCCTGGCTGGCTTCCAGAGCCTGCCATTCACTGCCTGTAGAGCTTTTGCAGAGCTCTGAACCATTTCCTGTGGCCTCTTGGGCTCTGGTCAACAGTTTAAAGTCCAACTTCTTGTCTTCTGGTACCGTTTATTTTTCTATTTCTGTTTGGTGAATGGCCTCTACATTTGCCCTTTCCTGCTCTAGCCCGGCTGGAAGTCAACTATATTAACAGTTCCTTTGTAAGTTCACAGTGGTCTATGAACTAGTCTAAAATTTCTTGGAAAAGAAACAACTGTTGCCTCTAGAACCAAGTCCCAGAGGGAACATATTCTGTCAGTCTCTCCTCAGGCAAGTCCCATTATGGGTTCCAGCTACTTCCTACCCCCCCCATCTAATAATCATTGAAAATGCCTCCATACCCACTATAAATTTTTGCTAATGTCCTGACAAAGAGCCAGGACCACCATTTTACTCCCAGCTAAAGCAGGGCCACATATGACCTTTGACATTGCATGGCCTCAGGTGGCAGTGCAGGGCCTCACATCAGCCAGTTCCTCACCATCATTCCATCTCCAGTCCTGCCTCTCTCCACAACACCTGAACTGCTCCTCTTCTCATCACAGTGGCAGCAGCATGGCCTTTGTCTTCCTCCCTTGTGAGGATTTCACATGGGTAACTATAGGTGCTTTGAACCAAAATGGACATGGTCATGTCTAACCCAAAGGAAACAGCTACATTGATCCAAGATGGACATGGTCATGTCAAATTCAAAGGAGACAGCTACACTAGATCCAAGATGGACATGGTCACTTTCAACCCAACCAAACAGCCACACAGCACCAGAACCATCACTCTTTTCTCTTCCCTGAACTCATTAACGTGATCAAAATGGGATAGGCAGATCTTTCTAGAGTGCTTCAGACACTTTAAGCTGCTGTTAAAAAATGAAGAAACATCTGGGCAGTAGTGGCACCTGCCTTTAATCCCAGCACTTGGGAGGTAGAGGCAGGCAGATCTCTGTGAGTTGGAGGCCAGACTGGTATACAAAGCGTGTTCCAGAACAGCCAGGGCTACATAAAGAAACCCTGTCTCAAAAAAACCAAAACACAACAACAATAACAAAGAAACTGATAGGTTTGTGTACCTCGATAATAGGTTTTTCCGATGACACAGTAAGCCCAATCAAGACGAATTTAAAAGTAAAAGACCAGGTTTATTTGGGCAAAGCACTCCCCGGTGACCCTCCAGCCCCCAGAGAGCGAGGTGGGGGACAGAGGCCAGGAGAGAAATCACTTGGCCAGTCTAGAGGAGGGTGCTTAAATACCCTGTAGGTGCTATGTGATAACTCATCCTCCACAAGCTGAGTTTGTGCCCAGTTATGGGAGGCAGGGTCTTGAGCAGCTAGCAGCTTTGGGGGAGGAGCTGGGGCTGCAGCTACTGCTGAACTGGACTTTTGGTGGTTTTCCTGAGAGGACAGGGTTTGAGGAGGAGGGAATGGCTAGATCAAGCAAGGGTGAGCTGGAGATTCCAGCCAAATAGAAACAACAACAAAACTCAGTTGGCTACTATCAAAGTAATGTAACAACAAAAACTATGTATCTATAACCATGTAAAGAAAACATGAAGGTCTAAAGGAGAAAAGATGATTTGTCAATGTTATCATAAAATATTTTCTGCTTTAAGGTAATTTTTTGTTTTGAGTTTTTTTTTTTTTTTGGTTGATTTTGTTTTTGAGACAAGGTGTTGCTATGTAGCCCGGGCAGGTCTGGAACCCACTATGTTGCTACCTTGAACTCACAATCTTCCTGCCTTGGCCTCTTGAATGTTGGGAGTACAGGTAAATACCACCACACCCAGCTCTAAGATGTGTACTTAAAGTTGTATCCCCCTCAGTCTTACCCGTTGAGTCTCCCTCCATGTGCTAGCACCAGAGGAACCTGCTGCAAAGCATTGTGTTCATTTGCAGAGGGAGGCTGGGCCAAGGCACAAATCCTTGGTCAGCTAACAGCAGGGAAGAAAGAGCAAACCTGGGGAAGGGATCCCGTCCAGACCTCTCACTGGCGTGGCAAGGAGTGCCAGAAGAGAAGCTGAGGCAAGGCCTGCTGGTCTGCAGGAACTACAGGTGCCTGGGAGACTGTGAAAGTTGCCACTGGCAAGGCCAGAGCAGGGCCACAAAATGTGTCAGGACTCCAAAGAGCAGTCTTAGTAAGGACAGAAAATGACTGTGTGAGGGGCCAGGGAGGCAACTCTTAGCTCTGTCAGCAATAGCAGAAGCCCTTTCACCCAAACTTTCTACAGCATCAGAGTGCCAGCTGGTACACAGAGACCAGGGACTCATGACAGTGTCAGGTCCCATGAAGCCCTGGCTGAGGGGCTAGTGTCCTTTCCGACGCTCCTGTGATACTCAGAACATGGGTGAGGCCAGCTCTGCAGGAGTCCAGCAGTGGCAGTGAGGGACAGAGACAAGCTGTGAAGCCTGGTCCCAAGGCCGGCCGTGGGGTGGTGGCTCTGCAGGAAGTCCTCTTAGGTGGTTCTACTATTAAAAAATGTGGGGGATGGGGAGAATGGGAGGGAAGCAAATCCTGTGTCTGGGACAGTTCAAGCAAATCAAACTTCTTAGCTGTTGAAATGCAAAGAACATGTCAATTGTGAAGAGCTGCAAGCAATCATGAAGAAAGATTTCTTAAAACAACAACGTGGTGTGTGTGTGTGTGTGTGTGTGTGTGTGTGTGTGTGTGTGTGTGTGTGTGTGTGTGTGTGTTTAGGCCAGGGGTCACAGTATCAGCTGTTCTTCTCTATTACCCTCTGTCTTATGTCCTGAGATCAGGTCTTTTCCTTAGCTTTATGGGGGAGGGGTGAGCTCCAGGATCCTCCTGTCTCCCCAGCCCTCCCACAGGGCTGAAGCTCACCATACCCAGCTCTTTTCCCTGAGAGCTGGAAGTAGAGCTCAGGCCCTCATGCCTCAGGCTCTGCACCAACTGGGCCAGCTCATCACCCCCCACCTATATTGTTGCTTTTTTATTTGAGAGAAAATATCTGACTTTTTTTTTCTTAACAAGAATAATGTGTTCTGGGAAATACATCATTATTCAGCTTCTTTGTGTGAGCATCGGAGTGTATTTATACAGACTAAGATGCAGACGAGGATGTCGGGAGTGGACTCATAGTCATGAGACTGTGGTCTGACATGCAGCCGCTGCTGTGTGAGGCACCATCTTGTGCTGTGTGACTGGACATTAGGAAGACATCAAGACCAGCATCCACCTCAGTAAGAGAGCAGCCACAGGTTTCATCTTAGTGTTTGTCTCTTGGCTTATCTTGTTAACAATAAAAAAGACCAAAACAATTCATTGAGAATCCTTAAATGTTTATGAAACTTATAACATAAAATATGTATTTTACCATATCTTGAAAGGTATTTATTTATTTATTTATTTATTTGTTTTTTGAGAAATGGTCTCACTTAGCTCAGGCTAGCTTCAAACTCTTTATGCAGGCAAGAATGACCCTAAATTTGTGAGTTTCCTGCCTCTACATCTGGAGTGTCAGGATTACTGGAGTGCACTGGGCCTCGTTTATTTTCTGTGATTTCCCTGTGTAGTTCAATAATTATCATGCTCTCTTGATAAACTCAAGTGTACAAGCAAAATTAAACTTCACTGAATCCGTAAATAGAAAAAACCTATTGGTATATATTTCTGCTATAATGGGAGGAGGAATCAAAATCATTATGAGGTCACGAGAGAGGAGACCATCTGGGTTTATAGTCACCAGACCACATGGCTGAAACAAAGATGAAAGAACTGTAACAACAGCCTTCCTGACTCTTCCGATGCTTATCTGAGTTCTCTGAGACAGCTCATCATAGCAAGTCAGAGCCTGTTTCTGTAATTGGCAATGGCAAAAAATGGGCCACCCAGAGCATGCTGCCAGAGTTGCTGCAACTGCCATGGTGTTTACTCTGGAGGGGTAAAGACTCAGGGACAACGAGAGAGCTGCACACACATATTTGAAGATCCAGCTATGAAGAAGCCAGTTCAGACTTGTCCCAAGAGCCTTCAACTGACAGAATAAGGAAGGGCCTATCTCCACTGGGTCTTCCCAGAGGTGGGAACGGCTGACCTGAGAGAGGCTGGGTTCTGGATCACATGGGAGTACACACTACACATACTTGTGCAAGCCCAGGGTAGGACTTTGGTAGAGTGAGCCAATCATTAACCGTTTCAGCTCTGAGAACAGTTTTCATCACTGCACAATTTGCCATGTTCATCCATCAAAGGCAGCTCCTAGACACAGGCATCCCTGGCACACAGTCTTTACAATTCCTTTATTTTAGACCTCAGTTTGAACTAAAGGCTATCAAAGAATTTCAACCATTCTTTTTTCCTTTTGTTCTTAATGCTGAGCATGAACTTAGAGCCTGTGTAAGGCTAGACAAGTATTCTAACACTGGAGACAGAATAGCCAAGGCTATTACATTATTCTTTATTACATATTCTTTATTACATTAAAATCAATAAGGTATTTATTTATTTAGAGACAAGGTTTTTCTGTGTAACAGAGTCTGGCTGCCCTGGAACTCTTTTTGTAGATTAGGCTGGCCTCAAACTCAGAGACTCACTTGCCTCTGCCTCACAAGTGCTGGGATTAAAGGTGTAGACCTACACCATATAACTAAAGTTTTTTATTATTTTTCATTTATTTATTTATTTATTTATTTATTTATTTATTTATTTATTTATTTATTTATTTATTTTCGTGTCACTAAAATCAGCCAAAAATGGCTTTGTGACCTCTGGCACAGTGAAACAGCGCCACCTGTTGGTCAAGGACTCTCATGCTTATTTACTCTTTCCTCCAGTTTTTGGCGCTATTTATCAGAAAACACATCACATCACAGAAGCAAAGGACATAATGTGAATCTCATTGGCATTCTTTAGCAATAAAAACGTATCGATTATCTTACCGTAAGCTTGATGTGGCTTCAAAGGGCTGTCTCTAAAAGGGCAAAAAGCTTAAAAAAAGAAAGGAAGAAAGAAAGAAAGAAAGAAAGAAAGAAAGAAAGAAAGAAAGAAAGAAAGAAAGAAAACCATGTCCCTCCAACAATATTTATAACAACCACCCATTGATGGTTCAGTCTTTGGAGGCATTTGGGAGGAGACTGCGTTCTTCTGAGTGGGCATCATATTTTGAGAAAATGTCCAACTTCATTTAAAGTATTTTGAAGTCATACAAAATACAAATAAGACAAAGTAGACCAAATGTTAATAGGTAAAGACGTCTGCCTTCTGAACTAACCGAAGTGGGGGCTAGAATCTGCAGGGCTAAAATCTTCAGGGCCTTAGCAGACAGACCAGCCGCTGTCAGCAGCACCTCTTAGCAGTTTCATGGACTATCAGCTGTCTCTGTCTTTTGTTTATGCCCAGGAACCAGTGACTGAGTGGGAAACCCAGCCCCCCAGAAAGAGCTGGGCTGCACTGATACAGTCAACCATACCTGGCCGGCCTCAGAGCTGTAAATTAAACACGCTCAAGTGCCGGAACAAGGCTGCTGTGCAGTGTGTGTGTGTCTGGGGCTCAGTGTCTCAAGAATCTAGCCAGGTCTGGTTCATAATAGGATTCAATAAATACTTGTCTAGTGTAGAGTGGGGACAGGGTCAGGGTCAGGGTGGGCAGGCAGGGACCAAAGGCTTTCAGACCATAAGGAGTAGACTTCTGAGAGTTGTGTCACCTGTTGTGTCTTCTAGGGTGGGGATTGAGAAGCTTGCTCCTTATCCTGTTGTAAAAGTATATTTTAACCTGAGATTGGAAGTGCCATCTGTGCTCCTTTTTTTTTTATCTGTTTGCATGCTTGTTTTTGAGGGTGTCACAGTAAGACCTACTCTATTCTAGTTAATGAATACCCCAGTTCACGAAGCCATCATGGGGGGGGTGTGAAAACAGGAGAAAGGCAATCAATATTTGTAAATACTTTCTTATATTAATCAGGACTTTTTATGATACTAAGCAATCAAATTAAGGTACAAAAAATAGGGTTGTTTCATTGCTTTGTAACAATCTATATACACACGAAGTTGTTTATATATGTAAACTTACACTAGGTTTTTAAATATTAAAGTTTTGGGGGAAATTGCATGTTGCTAGCAAATAATTGTAGGACTCTCAGTATACTTCTTTAAAAATATTTTCCTTTATTTTTTGGGGGTGGGAGAGGTCAGAAAACAATTTGTGGGAGTTGGTTCTCTTCCTCTACTATGTGGATTCTGGGTATTAAACTTGGGCCCACAAGTTGGAAATTTACCTGCTGAACCATCACTCTGGCCCAGCACCCTCACCCTCCTTGTGAAGAGGAAATGGAATCTAAGAGTAGCAGAATATGAACACTTGACTTCAGGCCCAGTTCTTTCTCCACGTGGATTGTCCTACGTCCCCTGTCCTAGATAGAAGCCCCACCCCACCTAATGTGACAGCAAATGAATTTAAACAGGAAATGTGAATCTCCTCCTATTTAGAAGCAGGGGAAATTTTAGTGAATCTCTTCTGTGTGATATTAAATGTTTTCTGGATTAGTTCCTTGGCTCTCAAAGGACAATGACCGAAGCCCAGATGGCTGGCTCAGGCCTGCAGGGCAGGAGCTGGAGCTGCCTCTGGATGACAGGTCTGTAGTCTAACCACTGAGGCCCTGGGCTGGCACCTCAGTGCTCTGTCAGTTCTGATTGTGAAGATGATTCAAGATGATCCCTCCCCACCCCCCTGCCAAAAGAAGCCTGTCTGCCCAGCATGTGTGGTCTCTGGGGAATTTTTACTTGGCAATTACACTTTGTCTTCAAGGATAGATGTGGAAACTGAGGGAGAGAGAACAGGTAATCTCTGCAACTAAGCAGACTAAGCAGGAGAGAGAGGAGCTCTCTCTGTAGACCCTCTGTCATAAGATGGAACCATAGCATGGCTAATGTGGTCTAAAATGGCTTTTCAGAACTCAAGAAAAGTGGCCTCAACAGCCCTTGGAAAGTTCTTGTAGGAACACATGCACCTGACTAGAAGGTAGGCCTAAGGCGGGCCTCCCTTTGAATGCTGTCCCTACTTATACTGTTCTTCTCACTGCAGGTGCGAGTTAGGAATTGGATGTTTACACCGTCACCCAAGCACATGCTGAAATCCTAACAAACAGAGGCAGTGTGGGGCCATTCAGTAAAAGATTCTCCAGCTGGGTGTAGTGGTTGAATTTGGGAGGCAGAGGTAGGTGAGTCTCTCTCTGTGATTGCCCAGCTAGTTACATAGTGAGACCCTGTCTCAAAAGGGGGGGGGTGTCTTCAAAGATGCTTTGTGAGGGTACAAAGAAAAGTCAGTCACTTGCAATAGGAGGCAGGCCCTCATAATTGGACTAAGCTGGCACCCTTATCTGGGAATTCCAACGTCAAGATCTGTGAGAAATAAGTTTCTGTGGTTTCTAAGTCACTTAGACTGTGGTCTTCTGTTGTAGCTCCATAAGTTGACTAAGGGCCTGGTCAGCACCTTTCTTTTTCCTCAGCCCTCCTTTACTCTGCTTGGACTGTCTCCTCCTGTAGCAGCTTGGATCTCACTCCTGATGATGTAGTAGTATCTGTCTTCGGTGTATCTGGTAGGTTCCCAGCTGGCCCCACCTGCATATTGCTGGCCATGATCCTGCGCTGTGAGTGTGAAGTACACCTGTTCACACAGCGAGAAGAGCCCCCAGGTGGTTGTGAGGCTGCAAATGAGCAAATGTGCATGCATGCAGTTCACGAATGCACAAATGTAGAGGGGGCCTGTCGCCTACCAAGAAAGCCTTCGTGGGTAGCCTGCTCACTGGCTGGTGCTGGGATCTTCAGATCCTGGCTCTCTATTCTTCAATGCTCCATCTCTCTTCAGTGCTCTATCTATCTCCTGTGCTTCATCTATCTCCAGGGCTCAATCTCTCTCCACTGCTCCATCTCTGTCTAGTTTTCCATCTCTCTCCAGTGCTCCCTCTCCAGTGCTCCATCTTGGGTGCTCCATCTCTCTACAGTGCTCCGTCTCTCTCTAGTGCTCCTTTTCCAGAGCTCCACCTCCAGGGCTCCATCTCACCTGGCTCCGCACTTTTAGGTACCTCACTAAACATGACTGTAGCAAACCTTGCTCTTCCCACCCTCAGGTCTTAGCTTCAGACTGTTCCTTTAGTTTAAAGGCCTTTCTTTCTCATCCCTGATGGCAAGTCCTCCCTGTAGTCTACAGCAGATGCCATCTTCTCCAAAGAGCTCACTGTCCCCGCTGGCAGGTGCATACCTTGGAGTGGATATGGCATGGCTATGAAGGTCAGTCTACCGTTGTATTACTTTTCCCGGGGAGACATTAACAAACGTCTATTCACTCCAGAGAGAGCGCTGACAGCACAGCTAATAATTCCATCCAAGTCCAGCTTGAAGAACTGGTAAACTTATTGGGCTTATTTATAAGACTCTGCTGGCTCAGAATTCCCCTCTTTGCAGTTCCTGGCAACTAGGAATGTGGGCATGGTGGCTGGAGATCAAGAACCTACTTCAAAATCAGGAGATGGAAGAATTTGTTGTGCTTGGCAGAACATCAAGACAGAAGTTTCTTGTGTCCTTCATAACTGATGGCTGCCTATGCCAACACCGGGCTTAATCTTGAGATTTGCTTTACATGAGAGAGAATTAGGTTTACTTTACATGAGAGACAAAAACTTTTATATCATTATGTAAATATATATTATGTAAATAATATAATATATATAAATAAATAATTTGATACTGAAAACTAACTTTTGACACAGAAATTAAACTGTTAATAACAAGTTATTGAAGGTAAAGAACAGAGTAGGGGAGGGGTTACTTACAGGAATGGGGATGACCCCAAACAGTCTCATCACTGAAAAGTCTCATCCCAGCATGGGGAGTGACTTCCCAAAGCTGAGCATAAGTTCCCCTCCAGTTAACCTTGCCCCTCCTCTATAGTCTAGAACCTTCCAAGACCACATGCAGCAGGAGCAGAATTTCATGGAGCTGGAAGGAGGGTGTAGGAGGAGGGAGGGTTGGAGTAGGTGGAATGTTAGGTGAAGGCCATTAGACCTTCTTTCTATGATGGGAACTGGCCTGATCTCATTGAGGGTTGCCTGCAGGCAGTCACAGCTGCGCTGATTGAGATGGGAAAGGCTACGCCCATGCCTGGATACAGATGTTGCTCTCACCAACACTGGGAACCTGCATAAAAATACGTGGCTTTCTTTGTGTCTATTTTCTCAGATAAGAAACAAGGAGCCTAGAGTGTGAGCATGAGAGGAATCAGTGCATAGAACAGTACTGGAAAGTGCCTGTTTAGTGAAGTGGGCTAGATGGGTTCGGGAGTTTGCCTGGTTTCTCTAATGTTCCTCTGAAGCTCCTCTGTGGGCCTATGCTTCCTGTCCTCTGATGGAGTGCCAGGCAGATGCCATAACTCTACTGGTTACTTTTGGATAGCAGAAGAAGCAGACTGGTTAGTAACCCTGTAACTCTTATACAGTCAGCATTAAAACTGAAGTCCTACAAACTCCCTGTGCTCATTTGAATGAGAATGCCCCCTCGTGTGCACATATATTTAAATATTTGGTACCCAGCTCATGGACTTTTAGGAAAGATTAGGATGTGTGACCTTGTTGGTGGAGGTGTGTCACTGATGGTGGGCCTTGAGGTTTCAAAACCTCATGCTAGGCCAAATCTTGGTCCTTTGCCTTCAGCCTGCAGATCAGGATATAAACTCTCAGCTACTGCTCCAGCACCATGCCTGTCTGCTGCTGCCTCCATGGTTGCCCACTGTGAAGGTCATGAACTCACACTCTAATACTGTAAACAAGCCCCCAATTATACACTTTGTTTTATAAATTGCCTTGGTCATGGTGTCTCTTCACAGAAATACTCCTTTCTGTCTCTGGGTCACCTGTAATAGGAGTGGGGCCATGCCTGGATTTCTGTTCTACTGTGGTTCATCCTGCCAGAGCTGTGTGCCGGGGAGGTACATTAGTTGCCTGGGACTGCCATAAAAAACACCACAGGAGTAGCAAAAGAACAGACAGTTGGTTAGGGCTCCAACATATAAATTCCTGGGAAATACAACTCAGTCCACAGCAGCTGTACAATACAAGCTGTACAGCAGCTTGGTGTTACCCATTGTTTACACGCTGAGTGAGTGTTCTTGACCTTGATCCAAAAGAGTACAGGGGTATTTGGCACTTGCTGCTTTGCTTTTACTGTTGAAAGTCTCAACTGGTAAAGACAACAGGATTTATTGTATTTGTCTTCTGTATTAGTTCCCATCACTCTGATGAAACACTGGAGACAATTAATGTGTAAAAAGAAAGTGTTTATTTTGGCTCACAGTTCTAGAGATTCCAGTCCAAGGTGAAGTAGTCCTGTGGATTTGGGTGGCCCTGTGAGGCAGAAGGGATACTTGTCCTTGGTGATGGTGCCATGGAAGAGGAGATGCTCCAAACATGATTTTGGGATTTAATATTCCTTGTGTCTTGAGTAAACTGAATACATTGATTTGTAGAAAATGAAGGCAATAGTATTTCTTACATCTAGAGTTTAGGGACCCAGGGTCATTGCTATTCCTTCATTTAAAAAAATTTTTTTTTTTTCCTGATTCCTAGCTTCAAGAGAACAGGATAATTTTTTGAGAACACAATCGCCATCTAGTGGTTCAACCGTGTAACAGTGTTGGCATACACAGCTGAGAGAGTAGCATTTTTTATTTGGCTCTTTGGAAAATGCAGAAAAGCAGAGCTACACTACACAAACTAACTCAGATGTGAAGGATTCTACAGCATATAAATAGGGTATACATAAAGAGCTGGACTTTCTGAAATGAAGCAACGGAGGAGTGTTGCAATTCTATTGTCTCTCAGTCCCACTGGCATTCAAAAGCTATTAAATCAATTAATCAGTAGGACCATCATGAGGTAGTTAAAAAAAATGAAACAGCTCTCAAGTCATCACAGTATTAAGCAACTACTCCATCCCATGCCCATAATTCCCAGACAAGAATTGCTAGGAAATGAATACTAATGATGAGTTCAAACCTTTCTCTCTCATGTCCTCCAACATCTCAATTTTAGCTATTACACAGAATTCTGAAACAAAGAACAAAGGTCTAGTTTCCAGACTTCCCTTCTTAATGGCCTCTTCTGGCTCAGGGTTTTCTCCTCTGTAGCTCCTGGCAATTTGGAATGTGGACACGGTGTCTAAAGGTCAAGAACCTACTTCAAAATCAGGAGGTGGAAGAATTTGTTGTGCTTGGCAGAACATCAAGACAGAAGTTTCTTGTGTCCTTCATAACTGATGGCTGCCTATGCCGACACCAGGCTTAATCTCGAAATTTGCTTTACATGAGAGAGAATTAAATTTACTTTACATGAGAGACAGACTTTTATATCATTATGTCGCTATGTATGTGTATGTATATATATATATATATATATATATATCATTTGATACTGAAAACTAACTTTTGACACAGAAATTAAGTTGTTAATAACTGGTTATTGAAGGTGAAGAACAGAGCAGTGAAGACTCGATGCCATCACCAAAAATGCTGATGTTTATTATGCAGTTGTAAAATATTTTTAAGTTGTTACCTGCTGGGTGACATAAATTCTCTCTTGAGCTTGCCTGAGAGCCCAAGCAGCAGTGCCATGGCCTGCTGTAAGATCACCTCCATAGACAGCCTCGTGGCAGACAGGACCTGTCAGGATTCAGCCATTGTAGGCTACAAGGACTTGTCCTCCATTTTGGTGGTCGTCCCCCAGAAAGACCTTCATTGGTGTCCTGGTAGGTGAAGACTGGTCAAGTTTTTTATGAATGGGCTGACACTTGGGGATCAGAAATGTTCTGTGACCTGGTATTTGCTCTGCAGGATGGGAAATTTACAATAGATCTTAATATCACGAGCACAGGAGGAGCACCGCCTTCAACATCACTGTCACCATGATGCTAGTCTGCTGATGAGCAAAGAAGGTACCCATGTTAATTTGATCAACAAGAAATGCTATGAAATGGCCTCCCCCCTGCAGTGTCCCCAGTAATGACCTTATCTGTCCCTTCCCCCACACCTCCTTCAGCTGTTTTGCTCTTTCTTTCCACACACACACACACACACACACACACACACACACACACACACACACACCATTATTTTGGGGGCCATTACTCAATTTCCCTTATTGCTGCCCAAACCACATGGGCTGGTGGCTGAGGCTGGACACATACCTCCCTGACCCATACCCTCTCTTGTGTGTGTTTTGAATTTTTTTGTTTTGTTTTGAGTATTTTCTTTTCTGAATAAAACTGATTCCACTAGCAACAACACAAATAACTGAATAAATAAGTAAATTCTCTCTTGAGAAGTCTGCATCACTCCTCAGATGTAGGAAATCTCAATTTTGTTCTAAATATGTGTCGTTGGCTGCGCTCTGTGTGGCTGGGCAAATGAGGGTTCTCTTATGTTGCATTTAGAACCGTCTGCCAGGTCACAGAAGGCAGCCCACGGAAAACATCAGCCACGTGCTTTGGTTTGCACACGAGATCTGTCTATTCTGTTGAGGCCAGTCTTAAACTCATGGTCCCCTTGCCACCTCCTCCTGAGTTCTGGGGTCACAGGTATGCTGGCTAGCTTTTGTCAATTTGATACAAACCTAGACAAGGGAAGGAATCCCTTGAGATAAGGGAATCCCAACAGAGAATTGCCTCTATCAGATTGACCTGTGAGTAGATACATCTATGCAGATTTTCTTGATTTCTAGTTAATGTTCACTGTAGGCATTGTCACTCCTGGCCAGGTGGGCCTGGGTTGTTTAAGAAAGCCAGTTTAGTAAACCACAAAGAATAAGGCAGTAAACAGAGCTCCTCATTGGTTTCTGCTTCAGTTCCTGACTCGAGCTCTTGCCCTGGCTTTCTTCAATGACAGAGCATGATGTAGAAATGTAAGCCAAACAAACTCCTCCCAGAAGTCTCTGTTAGATCACAGTACTTATCACAGCAATAGAAAGCAAATGGAAAACATATATGTACCATGCCCCGCTGACAGTATACTTCCAAATTTTCCTCGGAGCCCTGATCTGTGAAGTGTGTGTGGGGGGTGATAAGAGAAAGAATTATGCAGTGGTGTTGCTTCAAGCTAAGACATATGGATAGACCTTGTCCCCTCAGAGCCGCTCTACTATCACCTGGGAACTCAGATGAACATAACACCCAGCCTGTGTTCCTGGAATCACTCAGAAAACATTTGGGAAAGCCTTTTGGAGAGTGAGAGCAGCTGTAAAAGAATAAGCTTATTAAATAGGCTCAACCCAACATAGCAGAATGGCGCTCAACTAGCTTTTGTTTTCGTTTGGATTGGTTTTGTTCGTTTTTTCTGTTCTGGGCCTAGTGGTCTCACACAAGCCACTCAGTTTGAAGCTGCTGCAGAAGTGTGAAACAGTGAAGAAAAGTTCCAAATATTAATTAATGATTCTGAAATAAACTTTTAGTGTTGTAAAGGTTTTTAAACATTATCTTATCCCCTTCTCCTTTTCAAAATTTTTTTCCTTTTCTTTTTTTATTAGAGTTTGGACCCCCAGGGTCACAAAGAAGTTGAAGAGCACTTCAAACCTATGTGAAAATGGCTGAAGTCAGCAGCAGAGTATTTCACCTGGGAGAATGACTGTGGCCTAGTGGTCTGGGGCAAATTCTCGGCAGTGCTACACAAGGATGTGGCTTAGGTATGTTTTTCAGCATCCACATGTCTCGGTAAGGCAACATTTGCACAGTGTCCTCTGTTGAAGGACAGCTGTTAATCTAGCAGAACCTGTGGAATCATCAAACCTTTTAAAGCTTCACTATCTAATTGAAGGAAAGCATTCTTCTACTTAATTTAGAATTTAGTTGAGCTATGAATTGCAGAATGTTTTTGCCCAGTGAAGGGATGGAGGCCAGTTTTTTGTGCAGTTCCCAAAGGTAAAACCTGGAGTCATGATAATGTCTCTAAGTACTTCAGTGACTTCTTCAAGAATGGTACTATGTTTTACCAAAGAAAACTCTCTGATGCTTAAAAAATACATTTTCTCCCTAAAAGCATCCCTGGTCTATTGCAGTAAAGTGAGGGTTGTTGCTAATCTTAACTGAAGGAAACATTATAGGACCATTTCCCACTTTGGTCTGAGATGTCTTATCTCCTCCATCCTCTGCCTAGCCCCCAATACTCCTTTTAAAAATTCATTCATCTATTTTATGTGTATGTGGGACTCTGTGTGTACTGCATTTCACAGTTACCCACAGAGGTCAAAAGACGACATCAGATCCCCTGTAATGGGAGTTACAGGTAATTGGGAGCTGCCTGACATGGGTGCTGCTAATTGAGCCCAGGTCCTCTTCAGGAACAGCAAGTGATCTTAAGCACGGAGTCATCTCTCCAGCTCTACAAACTCCCTTTCTATGGAGACCCTCTAGCTGGCAGCCAGGGCTGGATCACTGTCTAAAGAAGACACTTAACATTCACGGAGGAATCCTGAGGTTGGGAAAAAAGCTGTGTATATCCATTATCCTAGCACAGATCACTGCCTTCATTGTCCTCCTCATATCTCAAGGTCTTAGGCTACAGTTTTGAGAAAATGAAGGGCAAGGAGAAAAAGGGAAGTGATGGGGACATGCAGAGGAGGTAGAGTAGGAAAGCTACCATGGCTGGGAGAGGGAGGAGAGCCAGTACATCTTGAGCAGCCTAAGGATGTCAGGATTGGGAAATCAGGCTCTGAGTGACAAGGGAGCTGTCACAGGTGGTGGGGAAAAGCACCCTGACAAACGCCTCAAGCTTCTCTGATATTCTTCAGCCCTCCTTACAGTATGGCTCTCCTATAACGAGGTCACATGTAAAAAAGACTGTTGTTCCTAAGGGACCCAACAGAGGGCGCTGTTGCTCAACACAAGCTACACTCAAATCCAAAACCGTTTCTCAGTTGGGTAAAAAAAAAATTCCCTTGTCATCCCAATCTACGGAAATTCAGCTTTTGAGCAGATTGATTTTTCCCAGATTCCTGGTGAGCTGTGATGGGGATGTCTGTGTACAACAGAGTCTCTGCTGAGCACATGATGGGGCAGAGTGGATGTCCCCACTGTGGCTGACACCAAAGACACCAGAGGACAGTGTGCATGGATGGCACTATTTTACTGTACGTGGGGTGCATGTGAGTCTTGTATACAGGATGAGTGTGAGTCTTATACATACAATGTGTGTGAGTCTTGTACACAGGATGCACACTAGTCTTGTTTTAGGAGGCCCAACATGCAAACACTTTCACACATGTGAAAGAAATCTGGAAAGAAGGGCCAGGAATGAAGAGTGAAGGTTCTACTTCTCAGAAAAACAGAGAACACACACTTTTCACCCTGAGTGAAAAGTGCTATGGCTAGTCACCTTCACGGTGTCTTTTTCTGCTATTCTAGCCAAAACCCTTCAGGAAAAAGTGGCTGAACATGCCCAGAACTGGGTTATCTACTGTCTCTATACAGTAGGGTATGTTCATGAGTGGTCTTGCTCTGTTTTAACCTTCAAACATGTTCTCCATGAGTTTGGGTTAAATGTTTGGGCACATGTTTGGCACCTCTCCAGGGACCTACACCAAGCCTGCTCAGCACTATGCAGTCTAAACTAAATATGCCCCAGCGGTCTTCTTTACCTGCTCCATGTAAAAAACCCCTCTCCATGTTCTCCTGCTCTGGTTGTACTTATTGGCTTTACACCCATTAAGAAATCCTGATATTCAGTTATCCCCTGCCCAGGTCTTGACTGGGTAAGTTTTGATTTATCATAGATGATTCCATCAATTACTGGCATTCATGGCTGCCATAAACTAGCTGTCTAGAAATGTTTTTGACTCATAGCTACAGACTTAGAAAGCAATGAGAAAGTTCTCTAGCAGGTTGTTCATGCAGCACTAAATAATATTTAACTATTTTAACTATTTTAACACCTTACACAGAAATTCATGTAGAAATGGATTTTTGTGGCAGAAGCTACATAGTGGTAAAGGCAGTGTTCCAGCAGAGGAGGCCAAGGGGGCCACAGCAGGTGCCAATGTCCACGGAGGTGTTAATTCAGATTCACCCAGAAGAGGTGGCATGTCTTCCCTGTCAGTTCCAGACTGGGTTTGCTACAGAGCTGGAGAACAGCATGGTGAGCAGAAGTTTGAAGAAAGAGTTCAAACTCTAAATAACCCAAGTGCAGAGGCAGGGAACTTGGGGACCAGGCATAACTTAACGGCTGTGTTCTAGTCACTGTTCTATGGAGACACCATGACCACGGCAACTCTTATAAAAGAAAGCATTTGACTGGGGACTTGCTTACAGTTTTAGAGGCTTAGTCCCTTATCATGGTGGGGAACATGGTGGCATGTATGATACTGGAGCAGTAGCTGAGAGCTCAGGTGACTTTAGCTTGTGTGGGGCTGACATCAAACTACCCCACATGTGATATATCCCTGACCTGTTTTTTTTTTTTTTTAAGTTATTGTATTAACTTGAGGGAACAATCTTGGATATTGGCTAAGACGTGACATATTGAGCATAAAAAGAAAAAAAGTAATGTATAATGTTATTTATTTTATTATGGCAGTTATTCCGAATGAAAATCAGTATTTAATGCAATTTCCACTTCTTTCGAGGTTTTTATGTAAATACTTCATTACTTAAAATGTTGGTGATGGGCATTGATTTCTCATGCACAAATATGTACAACAAAGTAGATGCTAAATTATCAAACACATAAATGCCCTTGTTGTGTCTCTGAATGTATAATGAGCAACTGCAATGAACACTTGAATCCTATCTCTATCATAAAGATGACAAGAGAAAAATTCAGTAGGAATAATATTGTATATTGCTTATTCTTAATCCCACTAACAGACTTTATGTTCCACAGTCTCCTCACATGCAGTGTTCCGTGCACAGAAATCTTATGTTTGTTCCGAGAAAAGTATGCTGAGGGACTTCCAAGCCAAACTCTGGAATCTGGGTTTCCACTCTTTGCTGGCTGTATGTTCTTGGTATTGGAGTGTCTTACACCTTTCTTCCTTGTGGGTTTCAGAGTTCTGTATGTGGGAGGAAGTTAAGAAATGTATTCACAGGAAGTGAACAGTTAGAAGTTTAGCTTTCTGAGATACTGGAGGTGCTCATACTGGATTTAGTCTCTCAAGTTTAATTTCTTTTCTGGGTCTTTCAGCTACTCAATAAATCCGGTAGACCTGGGTCAGATTTGAATTCTGTCACGCTCAGCTTCTACTTTAGAGGCTGCCATAGTGTCTGTTTACCTTTTAAACATGTTGCAATGGCTTTGCTTGAAGGAGTGACACATTTGTAAAACCTTTTAGAAATGAGAGAGAACAAAACCCCCACTCCACCAACTGAATGGGCTCTTTGAAGATCATATAAGTAGAAGGGCAAACCTAGGAGATGTATTCACAGACATGGTCAGGTCCATCTCAAGTCTCCCGAAGGCCACCCTTTCTTTTTTCTCTCTCCCTGAGAAGAGGCCAGGGGTTCTCTTCACTAGACTGTTTACATGGAACAAGAGAGGCCTGATTTCCGACCCCATTTATTTTTTCTTACAGAAAACTGTTGTGCCCGAGTCACAAGGATCCCAAAGAGACCTGGGAGACAGACCACCAATGCAAATGCACAAGGTTGATTAAATTGTCTATCCTACCATGGGAGAGATCCTGTCTAGCAAGCTGATGCAGCAGCCTCCAAGGAGGCCCTGTCTACTGCTAGGTTTTAAAGTTACAGGATTACATCAGTAGGTACGGGTGGGTTTCTGATTGGTTGACATTTGGGAAACAATCAAGAAATTTCTCAAAGTCATATTTTGGCATGAAATACCTGTGTAACAATTATTCTCATTGGTCAGTGCTGAGATGAACATTCTGTGGTCTCTATGGCTTTGGCTTGTTACTTGTAGGTGGCCTGTTGTTCATAGATACCAATAGTTTTCAGAACTGTATCCTGGATACTACAGGGGAAGTTTTGGTCTCCCCTGGAGTTTCTTTTGTGTCCAAACAGTTCCCAGGAACCAAGTACCTAGTGGCGGGGGTGTGGGGGTGGGTGTGGGGTGACGGGGTGGGGGGTGGGGGGCAGAGGATCTGGAGTTTCGTTACAGGCCGACGCGGCTTTTCTGTAGCCTGTCATGGCTTCTAAAGCAGGGGCTGAGTGAGGGTCTGGTTCCTTCATTCCTAGAGGTAAAGCCTTTTAGTTTAGTTTAACCCTTTCAGAAACTTGTTTAACTTTTTCAACCACCTATTTTCCTTCAAGTTTATAAAGGAGCCTTCCTGCTGATTTCCTTTGTGAAGAATATTGGACCTAGACTACCAAGTGTCCTTGCTAGGATGGCAGTTGTGAATCCCTCGGCTCCCTTCCTGGCATACTAATGCAAATTAACCAGCATGCAAGAGCAGATCATGTGCTGAGGGTAAAGGTCAGAGGAACTTGCTCTTGACACCACAGTAGCCCTGGAGCAATGCCTTGTGGGACCGGTGTGCAACATGCTAGCTTTCTAACCCAAAAATCATACTTCTTTCTAAATCAGGTAATGCTCACAGGTTCCAGGGACTTGGGCATGTATCTTTGCAGACCTCTATTCAAGCCTTTCAAGCATACTGATGAATACCACAAACATCATTAATGTCAGGAAAAGAGCACACACACAATTTTTATTAGATAAAAACAACAACCTCTGAATTCCCTCCACCCGGTATTTTAGGCTGCAACTCTGATTCCTTCTCCATAGGAAAATACTGCAATTTTCTTTCAAAACAGTAGAGAGGAATTCAGTGTTTGTCCTCCCTTTCATGATTGATTTAAATGTGTGAACTGTGATCGACAGTTGGGACGAATAAGGTGTGTCAGTCCCACAGATTGACTGATTGTTTTCCTGAGTGTGTATCCAACAATCACAGAATTCAGGTCCATTTTATTTCATGTGGTTCTTATGTAAAGGGGGTAAGGGGTTTGTGGAGATAGCAGCTCTCTAATCTTAATGAGAAACCCTACCTCAAAAAATAATGTGAGGACTCTGGTGGTTTGAATGTAATTGGCCCCATAAGCTCATAGGGAATGGCATTATTAGGAGGTGTGATCTTGTAGTTGTATGGCCTTGTTGGAAGAAGTGTGTCACTGTGGAGGCAGGTTTTGAAGTCTTATATGTGCTCAAGCCACACCCAGTGTCTCTGTTCACTTCCAGTTGCCTGTGGATCAAAGTTGTAAAATTCTCAGGTCATTCTCCAGCACCATATCTGCCTGCATGCCACCATGTCCCACCATGATGATAATGGACTGAATCTCTAAACTGTAAGCTACCCTAGTAAATGTTTTCCTTTGTAAGAGTTGCCTTAGCCATAGTGTCTCTTCACAGCAATAGAAACTCTATGACAGAAGCTGAAACCAGGGACTGGAGTGTTGTTGTGATAAGCCTGACTATGTTTTTGTTTGGAGGAATTTGGACTTTGATACTATTGGTTAGGAAAGCAGTCAAATGCTGTAAGCACTGCTAAATTGAGCATATTAGTAAAAGCATGGGAGACATGGTGGTGCTGATAAGGATTTGAACTGGGGTCGGGTTTAGGGGGGCTGACTCAAGAGGTTTCAGAGGAGAAGAATTTTAATATGTTGCCTAGATTTTTCTTGAAATATTTTGATGAAGAATGTGGCTGGCTTTTACCCTTGTCCAAAGAGTCTGCCTGAGGCTAATGTGAAGAAATCTGGATTAATTCCTTTGGCAGAGGAAATCTCAAGATAGCCTAGTATAGACCCTGTCATGTGGTTACTGGTGCTCTTGCTTATAAAGATTTATAATGAAAAGGAGCAAGCTGAGCAGAAAAGGAGTACTTGGAACTGGAATGGAGCTATGACCTGTGTTCAAGCAGATAAATGGATTAAGAAGTAGAATAAAGAGAGTGGTGACTTCAAGCCAAGATCCCACCCAGCTAAGTTTCCAACTTGGAAAAGGGATTAAAAGGAAAGCTTAGAGCTAGGTGTGGTGGTGCATACCTTTAATCCCGAAAGCAGAGGCTGGCAGATCTCTGTGTTGGAGGTCTACAGAACAAATTTACAGACAGCCATACTTAGGCAGTGAAGGTAACCATTGAAAACAGAAAGCTGGTGAAGATGTAATTAATGAGGGGACCATGTTCTTGCCCCAGCAGGCAGCAGAACTTGGCAGCTTTGGCCATGGGGTTCTGGAGTTAAGGATAGAAGAAAGGGGCTGTGTAATTTGCTTCCAAGATTGAGGAAAGCCATGGAGGCCAGGCATCTGTCAATGGAGGCCTAGAAAGGCTATTTCGTGAAGCTGTGGAGTTGAATCCTGTATTGCCTTGAAGACCCAAGATGCTGGGGATGCCAGAGCTGTCAGATACCTGCCAAGGACAGCTGCTAACAGGGAGTGGAGTCAGCCCAAGAGAAAGAAGTGTATTGTGCTCAACAAAGCTGAAAAGAGTTGGAGATCTGAAGAATGCTTTGACATCAGACATGGAGATAAAGAGTTTGGAGTTAGCCCAGCTGGTTTTCTTTCTTGCTTTGGTCCAGTATTTCCTCACTATGTTCCCTTCCTACATTTTGGAACAGTACTGTATATCCTGTGCCATTATACATTGGACATATAATGTGATCTGTTTTTTGATTTATATTTTATAGGGGACTATAGACAAGTGACTTCATAAATCTCAGAAGAGACTTTGACCTTTGGACTTTTGAACATTGTTGAGATTGTGACAGACTATGGGGACCTTTGAGATTGGACTAAGTGCATTTTGCATTATGATATTGTTATAAGCTTGTGGGGCCAGGTAGTGGAATGTGGTGGTTTGAATGTTTACTGACTTCTATTTATATGTTTCTCTGAACTCAAACAACCTTTGGTGGACCATTCCTTTCTTTGTTACATTTGTGTAGAAAAGTACACTGAAACTGAAGTAAGATTGTCTGCAGCATTAGACTGTAGTCCTCCCTGTTCTTTCAGATCCCAGATCCAGCAGACCAGATCTGCTCAGATCGACGGAAAAGCTGACAACTCAGGATGCCAAATGCTTTCTAATGAATACAGACCTGCTCCATGACTTCTGCCCAGGTCTATGTCCTCAGTGGACAGGATCAGCTAGACTGCCAAGGTCCCAATCATTTCAAGACTAAGAAATTAACAAAACCCAGGCAGAGCTGTGGCAGGCACCACAAGCCTGCTTTTGCCAAAAGCACTATCTCTTCCTACAGATGACCTACTGTAGGGGAAGCTGTAGCCACTATAGGTCCGAGAAGAGATCTGGAACTAGGGATATCTCCAGAGACCTACATGGATGACACAATCTGACAATCCAAGAAATGGTGGATAGGATAACCTAAAAGCCCTTCCCCTAAAATGAGATTGATGACTTCTCTTTATGCCATCCTAGAGGCCTCATCCAGTTGCTGATGGAAGCAGGACAGACATCCACAGATATTCACTGAGCTGAAATCGGGAATTTAGTTGAAGAGAAGGGAGAATGAAGATTGAAGGGGTCTGTACCAGGTTGGAGAAAACCACAGAAACAGTTGGCCTGAACAAGTGAGAGCACATCAACCCCAGATGCTGTCTGGGAGGCCACTGCAGGGGTGAGGGGAGGGAGAGGGAGAAGGGACTTTCATTTGAAACAATCTTGTTGGCTAACTTGAACTAATAAAAATTTAAAAATAAATAAAGGAACTTCTGGAGGCATCACCATTCCAGATTTCAAGCACTAGTATAAATGTATTATAATGAAAACAGCTTGGTATGGGCACAAAAACAGACAGTTTGACCAGTGGAATCAAATTGAAAGCCCTGATATTAATCTAAACAAATAACAATACCTATAGTAGGTAATTACCAATACGGAGTCAGGTAGAAATATAAGGGTATTTAATAGGGAAAAGCCTTACTTACAGAGCGAACCAGCCAGCCGGTGGTAGTCTGTACAACAAGAAACAAAGAGAAACAGAAACCGAAAACACAGATGCCCTACTCACTCTGACCATGCCCTCACAAGCCTGCCCAGGCGTGGCTACAGCTTCCCCTACAACCTACCTGTACCTAAAGGCAACAGAAAGTTTGACACCTCTGCCTTCATATTTCACATCTCCTTTGCTACCTCAAACTTCAGGACAGACCCTACCTAACTCTGAAGATAGGCATGCTTATTGTTTAGGACAGTCTGACAGAGTGTGGTAGCCCAAGGCCTGTAATCCCAGCACTTGGGATTATAAAAGCAAGACTACCCTGTCTCAAAACAAACAACAGCAACAATAAAAACTCAGTTCCCTAATTTCTCTTGTTCCCCTTTAGAAGGCATTCATGACATAGGCAAATAAGATATTTTCAGTATTCACAGGGATGTCATAATCAAGAGAATTTTAACCATCAAGTTGTACAGTGCTCCCTTCCAGAGCACAAAGGGTCTACAAGTGTCTACTCATTGCCCTATACCTGCAAGAGGACGAGGCATCGCTCAAGTCACTCTGTTTTGCTCATCTGGCTCACTTTCTGAGTCCTCTCTCCCCAGTGTATCTCACAGTTAGTGGACCTTGTAGGCAACTCTCTTCCCTGATGTCAATAGGAACCAGAGCCAAGGCAATAATCACCAAAGCACATTGTGATAAAGACAGCATGATTACCCATGCTAGCCCCACAGGGACAGCACTCCAGTCACTAGTCCTTCTAACTTCTCTGATGATCCTTCTCTGTAGGATTCACTCTCTAAGTTCCTAAGGCAGGGAGGGAGTGCAAGAGCCTGATCTCTGGGGATCCCTATATTTAGGTGTCTGTATTTTAACACTGTTAATGGAAGTCACCCCTCCCCACTTTAACCCATACAAGCAAATCAAGCTGTTGTTAATGAATTTGCTTTGTACTCTATGCTGTTTCCTTGTTTTTGCTAAATCTATCTTCAAAACACCCACATGGAGAGTCTTCTGTTCTGATGACTGCATATAACCCTTTTATCAACAGTTAATAAGAGCTATTTAGATCTTTGCAATTTAGGGTTTTTTTTTGAAATTTTGTTCTTTTACATAGCTACCCTTTAGAGAATCAATCCACATGCATTTATAATCACATGTGAGCATGATTCAGCTTTTACCAAGGGCTGTCTTTGGTTGTTGGTCATGCATGATCAAAGCTGAATCCCTCACTAGAGTTCTATCTATCTGATACATGGAATGATTTCCTACACACTCATTTTTTAACTCTGGGCATTCTAAGCCTGCAGTATTACAGGTATCAGAATTTTTCTGAAGATGGAATTCCAAGATAAATAACAATACAATTCAGAATCCCAAAACAAAAAAAATTAGAAAAAGACAAAAGAAGAAATGTCAGATGAAGAAATGAATGTCTCAGGAGGGCTAGTATTACCTCTTCACATATGGCAAGGGTGGGCTCTTTGCTCCTGAAGTTCACATAATAGCGTGTCTTCCTGTTGAAGATTCCACAGGACTAACTAACTGGTTAGGATTACATTGTGGAGAATTCGAACATTGCAGCTTAGAACCCAGACTATGTCTAGCTTGATTTAGTTTCCTTAACTACCAACTTTCTATACAGGATCCAACAGCCTTTCAAATATCAAATAAAATGTGTGGGATATATTAACATAACAGGTCTCTAGCTTCTACCAACCCCGAAGTTAAGAAATGTCACCAGCATTTGAGATCTACAGCAGAGTTGCACTCACATTTTTCTGTCCTGTCTGCCTGATGTCCTCAACAATGTGTTTGATAAATGCTATGGCTTATGACTTTCATTTCTTCCTGTGATATTAAAATAGTTCATGTAACATTGTATTTATAGGTATGTACAGTTTATTTACTGCACTGCATTGTACATATGCTGGGGAAACAGAAGCGTTATTGGAAACATCCAGTCTTTAGACTTTTAAGTGCATAATAGACTTGGTGTGGCAATGTATACCTTTAATCCTAGGTTGAAGCAGGAGGAATTTGTGAGTTCCAGGCCAGCCAGGGCTAAATAGACTTGTCTCAAAACAGTAAGAAAATGTGCATAATAGACTGGTGGGATGGCTCAGCAGATAAAGGCACTTGCCACCCAGCTGGTGACCGCTCCAGGATCCACATGATGAATGGAGAAAAGTGATTCACAAATTGTCTTATAGCTTCCATACAAGTACAGTGGCATTCATGTGCCCACATATACTAATTAATAAATGTAAAAACTGCACATGGTAAAAATAGAGGGTTAACACCGCTTAAGGATTATTATTTCATAGGAATGGTTATGTGGAGGTGTGGAATTGTTAAACTTTATCTTTGAGCAGATACTGTTACCAGGTGGAGATGGATAGGGGAAAGAATAGTGCAGGGTAAGGCACTGTGCCTGCTGGTTGGTTCCACGGGCCTGGCCACAGTTCCGGTGTGCATCTCAGTTAATGTTGAATGTGCCAAGTATTAAAGGATAAGTCCCAGTGCCCAAAGGAAGGGCTGTCTTCTGGGGGTGACCTTCGTAAGACTGGCAGAATCATCCTGGACCGGAGTTGTTCAGAGAAGAGGATGGATGGAGGAAGAGCTCTTTGCTAGGACCACCACATCTAGAAGACACAGCTGTACGCAGGGATCCATATGTGCATATGGGGAGATACTTGTGTT
The DNA here is from genome assembly GCF_003668045.3 of Cricetulus griseus. Lineage (NCBI taxonomy): Eukaryota > Metazoa > Chordata > Mammalia > Rodentia > Cricetidae > Cricetulus > Cricetulus griseus. The sequence goes on from NC_048595.1 coordinate 344,128,499, forward strand.
CATTGTGTACAAAGTTCATCCCACAACATCTGACCTTCATGAATGTCCTAAAGGAGAGCATATGGTCAAAAGTATAGCTTCATAGGTTGACAGAAAAGGTGCCTCTTGAATTGTTAAGCCATGTCTGGACAGTGTGAATTAATTCATGTTGCTAGGCTAACTGGAGAGGCAGAGAGAGGTTCACAGGGTAATGTGCTGTGTTGAGATTGACATCCTGAGGACACATGCCATAGGTGCATCTTCAGTGCTCCACAGGAATACATTTATTGAGCAGGAACACACCTTCATATTTTAGTGTATAGATCTGATGGTAAACTTAGGAATGCTGCACTTAGTTGATCTGTTGCTTTGTGTTTCCTTGGAAGCTGAGCATTGAGGGAATGCAGAATTTTAATTGTAACTTTGCCAGTACTTCCATCTAGAAGCCAGCTGCCATTTTTGTCTTCTATGAAAGTTTTGTTGCCAAGGAAGACAGGATTACAGTTTTGTCTGAAAGACTGAGATGGCATGGTATATTCTTGGTTATCAAAATACTCATGTACCATGAGGTTTATAGTTGGTAATATTCACAATGTGGGGGAAAGCTTGGTACATACTGTATATCTCAATTCCTTAAATGTATGTACATTTGCAGCATCTAGAAGGACACCTGAGCTGCTTGTGACTGGGAGACTGTTCTTGGCTTCTTGTGTTTTGTTTCTTGTAATGCACATACTACAAAATAAATAAAGGCTTCTTTTAAAAGCTTAAAAAAAATAGTTTGTGTAACCACTTTCGAACTGCAAAGTGACCTGAATGTCTGACCCTGGGCCAAGGTCACTCACATTTGACTCAGAAAAAGGTATTTTTTTTTAAATTTCAATTGAGCAGACAGAGTTTTATGTCAAATCTTCCTAACTCCATGCCTATTTCAGAGCTGTACAGTATGTTCAGTCTAGAAGTTTCCACAGTCCTGTCTGTCTCACTTTCTTGTGCCTAAGGGTCTTACAGGAGACAACTACTCAGTATGATCACCTTAGAATTCCTCTACCCAACAAGATGAGACCTGGCACAGTCAGCCCCGTCTCTAAGCTTGAGTGTCTGTGAAAGCTGGGACCCCTACCCCCCCTGACTGTGAGTAACTTCATTTACATCACTCTTCAGGAGCAAAGGGTCCAGCCCAGTGGAAAGTCTCATTTTTAACAAGTAAGCCAGCATGTGCATTTTCCTTCACCTTACTCCAGGGGATAAAATGAATCTTGCAGATGTTTCTCTAATTCCAGGAGACTAGGATTCACAGATGAGCTCCTGAGAGTGGCTTGGCTCTACTAACTGGAGCAGTGCTATGTGATTTGTGGTCAAGCTTGGCTCTACTAGCTAGAGCAGTGCTATGTGGGCTCTGGTCAAGATAGAGACAGCAGCTGTGATTTGCATTTAGGAACTGACATCATGATGGTGTTCAGAGTCCAGAAGGCGCATTTGTATGAAGCCATCCATTTCAAACTGTAATGGCTGCCTTCCCTGATAGCAAATCCTGGAACAAAGTAGCCTACATCATCAAAGCTGCCTTAACTTAATCAAGTTGTATATAATCCAATTTTTTCTGATCTTTGTGGGTGGTTGTTGGGAAGTACTGGTCAAAGGACAGTGATCTATGGAAGACGTCACTGAGCTTGGTTCTGAGAGACCACAAAGCAGGGTCGCTTCCCTTAAGAACTCGACAGGGGAAACCACACAAATCAAAATACTTCATTTTCTTACATATTTGGGCCCATCATGAGGCAGACTAACCCTTAATTACCATGTAAGCCAACATTCAACCAGTGTTGAATATTTAGGGCAGTAGTTGCCACTTTCAAATGTTAGAAAGACTCTAAGGAAATCAGTCTGCAGATAACTGTCATATCCCTGTTGTATTAGTCAGGGTTTTATAGAGGAGCAGAACTGATATGCTATACATACAAACATATATACACACATACACACATATGTATTGTATGTATTAAAAGGTTATGTATTATCATGGCTTACAGGACATGGTCTTGGCAGTCTAGCAGTAACTGTCTCCACATTTAAAAAGCTGAGAACCCATAGCTGGATGTTTCAGCCATCCCAATATAGTGCAATTTTTCTCAACATGTGGGTTGAGACTCCTTTGGGGAGACCATTGGAAATATTAGGCATTTACATTACAATTCATACCAGTAACAAAATTACAGCTATGGAGTAACAATGAAAATAATTTATGGTTGGGGGTCACCATAACATGAGGACATGTATTAAAGGGTTACAGCATTAAGAAGGTTGAGAGCCAATGTTCTGGAGGATTCTTGGAGAACCAATGGTTTTCAGTCCAGGTTGGAAGGCCAAAAACATTGGGTTTCCATGTCTGTGAAGGATGATATCCATTGTTAGAAGACACTTCAGTATTTAAAAAACCAAAAGACAGCAGCTGGCAGGATGCCCTGAGGGTAGAGGTGCTTTCTTTCCGATCTGATGGCCCACCCCTGAAGGCCTAGTAGTGAGGCCTCTGCCAGAAGACACTGTCCACATTTTGTGTCTTCCCACTTCAGTTAACATACAATAATAATAAATCCCTCACACAGGTGCCCAGAGCTTGTCTCTTAGCTGATTCAGCCAAGTTGAAAACTGAGATGAACCATCATGCTACCAAGCAAAACTCTGCCTTCTGGGAAATGATAAGTTACTTTGTTCATTAACTATTAATCCTATTAGAGATGTGGCCTTTTGGAGACCTAGCTTACCCTTTGTCCTTCCTCATTCTTCCTGGTTTTCACTTTTATTTTATTAGCAGGGAACTGAGCCATGTACGTGCACTGGCTCTTTACCATGTACGTGTACTGGCAGCACAGGTAAGCTGATAACTTCCGTTGTGCATTGGGCACACTGAGAAAATTTCCACAGCTATAGGCACTGGATTGTCATTATTGGCAGAACTCCTAACCAGAAAGACAAAACCCACAGCAATGTAAAGAATTCAATGAGATTGAATAGAAGAGCCCAGGCAAACCACTTCTATTAGCCTAAAATGTATAGGGATACATTTGTCCCTACACAAATACATTTATAACTATGTATTTGTTCATGATAAATATCTGTCCTTCCACTAAAGTGTCAACGTCTGGAGTGTTGGCATAATGTCAGATGGGCTCTGGGAGATAGAAAGGGCTTTCTAACCAAATGAACCAATGAAAAATGTTCAGCAGTTAAATGTATTTCATTCCCAGGTCTGTATCAGACATGACTATAAAAGAGCCTTCTCCAAAGAACCTTGACCTTTCTCAAGCTAGACAACACACTGCTTTGGAAGTTCCTTGGATCTTGTTATTTTGCTTGCAGTTAGTCACTGGCCCCAAGTGTTGTGCTCAAAATGCAACACCAGGTCACTCCACAGTCTGCTTTGAGCCTATGGTAGAGCATCTGAGGGTACAAGGTGGGCTTAACTGTGTGATGGTGACCTTGCTTCACTGATCATCCAGTAGCTTTGCCAGTGTTCCAAAGAACTGTTATTTAGACCTCACCTCTCCCATTCTGTGTTCCTTCTGGAAGTAGAGGAAACTTCTGTCTTGTACCTAAGTGAAGCAAGTGGGGAAAGCAGATAAGAAGCCCATGGCAGAGCTTAGAACTGATTGACAGAGGCAGCCAAGTCCTAATAGAGTCCCTTGGTCCTCCTCTGGTCCTAGCATGACACAGAAAAACACTCAGGTATATTCTGTGTTTCCCAATGACTGTAGCTTTGCTGTAGTCTTTAGGTATAATTTTTCTCCCTAGAACTTGAACCGTCGCCTTTGGAAAAAGCAATCTTCTGAAACCAAAATTGTGCATGCTTTATTTTAAATGGTTGAATTATTGCTAAGTTAACCATATGTATATGCATATTTATATACATTGTGTCAGCACTATCATTCACAGGTTGCACTTCAAGATACAAATTTAGAGCTAGCGAGATGTCTCAGAGGGTACAGGTGACTGCTTCCTAGCCTGACAACCTAAGTTTGATTCCAGGGACCCACATGGTAGAAGGAGAGAACCAACTCCCCCAAATTGTCTTGTGACTATCACAGGTGTCATATTGCAGGCCCTACCTCCCAGTAAAAATATCAAAACATTTTAAAGAAAGATATAAAAATTTAAACTGTAATTGAATGAAGAAAGTGAAATGCCTTGACATTTTTGTATTGTACATACTTCATCATCATTATAAGCTCTGGCCAGATGCAGGTGAGATGTCACTGTGACAATGATTTTTCTATGATATTAAAATTTAAATCAGAAGCTCATGCTCCACAATGTGGAACATACAAACAACTGAAAACCTTAATATTAAAACTGAGACTTCCCTCTGCCTGTAGGTTGTCCTTGGCTTGAAGTTTAACAGGGACGTTTCTTTGAGTCTTAGATGTACTGACCAGTACTTTAAATTTCAGATTCACACAATCACACAACAGATTCTGAAAAATAAATCCCACTACACAAACTAGTTCTGTACACTGATTGCCTTATTAAGCTTAGATTTTAGAATGAGAGGACCCCCTCATAATGATCTGTGGTGGTGGGCCAGGCTCAGAGCAGGGCTTTAAGACACTGCAGTTATAGTAATGGTAGCAGACCAGGCAAGGTATGTGGCCAAGCAAGTGAGACAATCTCCTAGGAAAATAAAACATGACATTAACCTTTACATATGGTCAAATGCTTCCAGCAACTTCTAAAAGGGTATGGTCCGTGATCTTCTGAACTGCTGGCACTTGGCCTCACACCTTGCATGCTGGGGTGTAACTCTCTGTGAACAACATCTGCCATTTCTTTGCTTGGTGGCTCTTTATCAGACATGTATTATATTAATGGTCAAATATTATATTAACTATTATATTATATATAATATATATATTATATTAATCAAATATTAATGGTCAAATTACAAATAAACTACATTGTATTGATTTAAAAATTCTAGTGGCAACATGGGCAAGGAAGGACTGTCTCTTCCCCACCCCACCATTAACACCTGAGACACATGGGAGAACTTTGTCTCTTCCCCCCCACCAGCTGCAACACTCAGAACAGTCCCTGTACCTCACCTGGGCAGGCCAATAGAGCCAATCCTGTTGGCAGAAGTGCAGGTGAGCCATCCCTAAAGTTGTGAGCATGGGAAAGCTGCCTCGTTACTCATCTCTCTGAGGCAGTGTGGGCTGGGTAGAGATGCCCTCCCCACCTCTGCCCATTGATGTCTGATGCAGGTGGGAGAGATGTTACTTTCTCCATGCCAGCTACAACACTCCTAAGAGCAGGCCTTGCACCTCACCTAGGCAGCACAATAGATCCAACCCTGTTAGCACAGGTGTGGTTGAGCCAGCTCTGAAGTTGTGAGTATGGGAGAGCTGTCCCTATTACTTATCTGTCTTGAGGTGTCATGGGTGGGAAGATGGGTGGGATTCGGAGGCTTGATGTGAAAGACACAAAGAATAAATTAAAAAAATAAAATTCTAGGCTGGAGAGATGCTTCAGCATTTGCCAAGAACCCAACAACCTGAGTTAAATCTCCAGAAGACACACAGATGAATAAGAGAAGTGAGTCTCACAAGTTGCCCTCTGTGGTGGTTTGAGTGTAATTGGCTTTATAAGCTCATAGGGAGTGGCAGTATTAGGTGTGGCTTTGTTGGAGTAGGTGTGGCCTGTTGGAGGAAGTGTGTCACTGTGAGGGTGGGTTTTGAGGTCTCCTTTGCTCAAGCTACACTCACTGTGAAACTCAGACCATTTCCTGTTGCCTGCAGGTCAAGATGTAGGACTGTTAGCTCCTTCTCCAGCACTATGTCTGCCTGCATGCCACCATGTCTCACCATGATGATAATGTACTAAATTACTCCGGAAATGTAAGCTACCACAAATAAACGTTTTTCCTTTATAAGAGTTGTGATGGTCACGGTGTCTCCTCACAGCAATAGAAACCCTAAGACATCCTCTGACTTCCATATCCTGTGCTGTGCATATGTGTATGCTATGCATATGCATGCACACGCGCGCACACACACACACACCACTAAATGTGTAAATAGTGATTTTAAAGTTCTTTTATCTTTAAATATGTAACTGTTAAGAGAAATTTAAAGCCCTAGTCCCTTGCTTATCAGCATACACAAATGTTTCTTGCTCCCACAGGAAGTAAGCTACTTGGAAACTAGACATAGTGCAAAAGAGGGAGAGTGAGGACTCTATGATAATATGAGGGATCACAAAGGCCACAATAATTGTGGCCTAGCCTGAAAGCCAGACAGTGAAGTCATTTAAATGAGGAAATTTTTACATGAGGTCCCTATAGCAAAGCTAGCATGAAGAATCATGGTCTATTCCAGATTGTGTCTTTAGAACTGTGGCCACTTGCTGTCATGATATAACCCTCAGTCTGTCTTGTTCTAAGGGAGATGGAGGGCCCACAACCCAGAGTCTGTGGTAGGTGTAGTGGATGTGGCATGTGTTGAAACCCAGGTTGTTTGGACTTCAGGAATGTTCTGGGCTCTTCATGGGCCATAATTATTGAGCCAAGTTTATTGGTGAAGGGGGAAAGTGAAAGTGAAAGAGTAAAGGGTGGTAACCTCCTTCCATCTTTCAGATTGCTGCCAGAATGTTGCAAAGGTTCCATAAAATATCAGGATATAGAGTGCCGGGAAGAGGATTTTTTGGTAGGCTTATTCCCCCTGAGTGAGGCAGAACGAGATCCAATCCAATGGCTTTTTATCAAGCAGGGACTGGGTGGGGGGGGGGAGAAAGGCACATCTGCCCAGTGAGTCATCACTCAAGCAGTGGGGGCAGAAGGGCAAAATCAAAAGGACCAGAAGGTCCAAGAAACGATAAAGTCATGGGTCACCCAGTAACTTGTCACATAAAGGGCAGGGGGTGGGGGTGAAGACATCCAATCAAAAACTTCATTCTTACTCCATATAAAGTCTTGGGTCTCCTATTGACTGAGAGTCCCTGGAGGAGAGAGATTCTGTGTTGATCCATTGATACTTTCAATGCCTGATGTTTTGATTCCCATGTGAAGACTCAAAGAAATTAGCAGTGACTGTCTTCCTGAGGATATGTCCATTCATAAATTTATTTCATCTATGGTGGCTTGAAAGAAAATGGCCCCCAAAGGGAGTGGCACTATTAAGAGGTGTGGCCTGGTTGGAGGAAATGTGTCACTGTGGAGGTGGCCTTTGAGGTCTCGAGGTCTCATATATGCTCAAGACACACCCAGTGTCTAAAACCACTTCCTGTTGCCTGTGAGTCAAGATGTAGGGACTCTCAGCTCCTGCCTCAGTACCATGTCTGTCAGCATGTCCCACCATGATGATAATGGACTAAACATCTGAAAATGTAAGCCAGCCCAACTAAATGTTTTTCCTTTATAAGAGTTGCTGTGATCATGGTGTTTCCTCACAACAATAGAAACCCTAACTAAGACACCATCATTCAGGGTTTATCCAGTGAAAGCCAGCATTATGTTCTAACTTCTAGGCAAACAAAACACATAGAATGAGCTCCAGGCCTAAAGGGCTTTATGCATTCATATGTCCATACTTGCAATATAATATACCAGTTTTTCAGATAGGACACAGTGCCCACAGATAGTGACATATGCCCATACTCCAACCCAAAGAGAAGAGGATAGGAGCCTGTATATGCTTGAGATGATTCCCTCCCCACAATTACTGTTAACAATGAGCAGTTGACTACAGTGTGTGCCAACAGCACTGATTTGCAGGTCTATGTTCTGTAACTCAGCATGTTGCCTATGCTTTACACCACCTCCTAAAGAAAGCAGGGAAACACAGAGCTTGCTTGCTGGTTACATTTCTACCTCTGCTCTGTTCCATTACATGCCAAGAAATCAACCAAACGTGGCTCGACAGCCCATCATTTGTCTTACTCACTCAGGCTTCTCTGTCTGGGCTTGAGGCTATCATATTCTGATGAGAATAGCATTTCTCTGGGATCTTGTTGTCTTGAGTGTACTGAGTGCAAATGAGGTGTGGTTAAATATGTTAATCTTGGCAGGAACTTTTCTTCTCCTTCTCCTCCTCCTCTTCCTTCTTCTCATTCTTTATTTCTGATTTCCCATCTACAACCCAGAAATCAATTTGAGGTAATGATGACAAAATCCATGTTTGAGATGAATGAGATTTTTAGAGAACTTCAGAGAAGATGAACAAAGGTAACAGGTAAGAATCACATTTCAGATGAGAAGTAGCCTCAGCTGGCATCCACAACAGAGGGAAAAACCAAGAGCTGTGAAAGCGAATCCTGCTGTGACATTCAGAGGACTCATGGCCACTATTCTTCAGACTGTGGCACCCATGCTCTTGACAAGAGTGAGCACTCATCCATTGCCAGTGGGATCCTCCTCCCCATTGAGATGTCCAGTGGAGAACTCAGGAAGCCAAGGAGCTGAAGCGAGAACAACTTCTGTCCACTGAGCCCAAGTGCCTCTTGGAATGCCTGTTTTCTGTAGGCCCATTGACACTGAGATTTTACAGTAGAAATGAAAGTGCTTACTGTGCTCCACGAGGAGGTGCTAGTTCAAGGGGTTTGAAGGTGGACACCTTTGTTTTCTCTTGTGCTGTGGCTGGAACCCTGAGTCTTGTGTATGCCAGGCAAGACCTTTCTTGCTGAATCACATCCCCAGCCCACATTGGCTAACTTTTAGTGCATTCTCCTAGCCTTCCTCCCTGCCACAAAGCCAGGTCTCATGGACTCTGAGAAACTTACCCTAGTTATAAAAAGGGCCATCTAATAGAGGCTTTTTATTTGTTTGCAAAAATACTTAGAAAACACATTCAGTGTGTAGAGTTGTTGGACTGTGCATCTTTCTGCAGTATGGGTTATAATAAGGCTTGCAAACCATGTGCTGGGAATGATGGACAGTAAAGAAATGTCTTGCATGTATCCTGTGGCAGGAAGGAGGAAGAATGTCCCCAAGTGAACTATTTCCTGGAAAACAAGGTCCCATATCTAAAACTCCTAATATTACAAGCTCATAGTTGCCTTTCTCCTGACTGGCTTACACTCATTCAGCCTTAGTGACTCTGAGGCCCACTGCCAACAACAGTCAAAGTTGTTTTAGGGAATTCTTTACTTCCTCTAAACACACTGTCAATGATTCTATGCTGCAACCATCCCCATGCCACCTGTTCTACTGATTATTTGACATGGTGTGAAGGCTGGCTATTTTGCAGTGTGTGATTTTTGGGCCACCACTTACCCTATGTTAATTAAATTGTTAGCAAGTGATTTGATAGTTTCAGAGGAAACCTGTTAGTGCATGTAAAATTGAAAAGTTGACAAGTTTTAAGTTTAAGATTAAGCATATCCCTAGAAATTCCAGAATATTTCTAAAAGTTTTATGTTTTAAAAGAAAATACTTGTTTTCGTTACTAATTATATGTAAATTTGTATATCTGTGTGCAGGCATGTTTGTGTCAGTGCAGATACTCTGAGAACAGACACATGAGATAGCTGGAGCTGGAGTTACATCCATGAGTCATCTGATGTGGGTGATGGGAACTGAACTCAGTCCTCTGCAAGAGAAGTGAATGCTCTTAACCACTGAGGCATCTCTCCAGCCTCATATAAGTTCATCTTGCCTCTGTTCATGTTCATTAAAGGGAGAATTAAAGTGTAACATTAGTAGTTATTGTTGTTCTTGTTAAATTTGCATTTTCCTTGTTAATTTTTCTGTTGGAATATCTCCAATTTTAAAAAAATGTATCCTGTATCTGGACCATGCCATTAGAATACAAAGTCATAACAAAATTAGCAAATGATGTTATACAGTAAATGACATTATACATCTTCAAATAATGTTTTTAAATTATCCAAAAAGGTAAATTAAGACTCCAGTGCCAGTGTGATATTATTCACAAACAGTCCAAGCCAAGAATGAGAAACAAATACAGGCAAATTAAGAGAAAGTTTAAGGATGGTGTCATGATTGCAGTTGGTTTCTGTATTTCCTCCTGCAACTCACCATAATGGCACAACTTTCTATTAAAGTGGATCAAATCAAATTTTGATTTCTTGGAAACTAATCGAAATTTTCTGGAACCATAGTGAGATCATTCTTTCCTCTCCATGAGCTGTGTGAAGGTGGAGGCTTTAATGTGTGCACAATCTGGCTTCATCCTAACCCACTGACATGGCTGAGAACAGCATTGCTGTTGGATAGGTATCTAATGGATTTTAATGCTTCTTTACAGTGGTGCCAAAGATGGCCCTCAGCCCTGGTGGCCCAGGTCATGGAACTCCCAGAGCTGTGGAAAGCTTACATTAGCACCAGGCTCATCTATGTTATTGTAACCAGTCATGATGACCCCGAGCATGTCAAGTAGGTGGAAGCCCTTTTGTTGAACACCAAACCAATCCAATTAAGAATAATGACAATAAGACACTGGGAGAATGGGCAGGTGTCTGCAAAAATGATTGACAAAGGAAACCCATAAAGTTGTTGATTATAGGTGTGCAATGGTCAAGGACTATGGCAAAGAACTTTAGGCCAAGGATGTCATCAAAGAGTAAATCGAGTGCAATAAATGAACAAATCCTAAAAATACGGCTTATTAAGAAAAGTAAAATCACATATTTAATATTCAAGGTGATAGGGACTGCTCCTGTTAAGTGAGGTTTTGAAATTCTAGTGACAATGGCTAAGTTAGATGACACAGCCCATGGTAGCCTTCCTGTGAATACTGTCAGAATCACAACAGAATCTCTTATTTCAATCTTATTTTAATCTCATAACCATAAATAAGCACATGAACTTGGGAATTATGAATGAGGGGATCTTGTGCCTATGTGTCATATAAACACCTGGCACTAAACACTTGGGCATAACCACAATTCCACCATCTCACAGTGACCTCACACAGAAAACCTTTCTGTAAGGCAATCAACAATCATTAACTTGGTTAGTTGGACCATGCCCTTGGTATTAGCCCTTACAATAGCCATGCATCATTCTTCTATATCAACCACTGTAGTCCCCATTCCCCCTTTACAAGTTGCCCATTGTCTCATCCTCCTTGAATATGTTCATTATTTACTATGGCACACAGATTCCCATTTTAATACTTCTGAACAAATGTATTAATCCTCAGAAAATCTCTCTGTTGTTTGGGCCTACATTTTCTAGAACTGTTGCTGTTTGAACAGAAGTTCCAGATTTTGAGCAGTGGATACCAGGGGACAATGAACCCCTATCTTCCCAAGGCTGAACAGCTGTCCCACAGCTGCTGTGTGCTTCAGAGCTGGAGACAGATGTATGCAGATTTCCCACTGCATCGTGGAAAATATGAGACATTGATTGGCATAACTGCCCGAGAACTGTATCTGTCTCCAGAGCTTTAACTTATTAGTAAATCCTTAGGCTTAGACAAAGGATGTGGGCTTCTTAGCACTTAGGGGTCACAGTTAGGAATCCATATCAGTGACAAGGCATAATCCTCACATTTCCCATTGCACCTTGAAAATCCATTTATAGCAATGTGAATCTCATTAGGTTGACAATATATACCTCTTATTCTTGCCTGAACTCATAGGCAAAACACAAGTAATAAGACCCTGATTGGGTTAGATTTCCCCTGGTATGCCAGCCTTAGATGTGAAATGGGTGTTTTTCCCAGACCCTGAATTCCTCAAATATATGCTCATTGCCTTTTGTTAGCATTTTGGTCATCCAATGTCTGAATTCTTTCTATGTGACAATTCCCCCTTATATGTAGCACTAGTGGAGTACTCAAGCCTACACTCTGCTGTGGAGAGGGGAAACATCTTCTCTTCTTCTCATTAGCAATGTGGGAATGGCCATGCTATTTAGAATCAGCCAACAAAGGTTTAGAATTAGTCCTGACAGCCTTGTGAGTGTACAGGGGTATGCAGAGTTCAACTCCATTGATAATGACATTTCATCTTGACTGCTGTGGAAAAATAATCAACTTCTTGTGTGGGATTCTCTAAACTGTTTCTGTCTTATGTTTTCAAGTCTGAGCTTCTAGCTCCAAAGCAATTCTGTGACCCCTACAACTTCGCAGGCTCTTTCTGCCGAAGACATGCTGTGAGCGTTTCAGCTGTTTATCTCTAAATCCCTAATGAATGCACATGGCTTTGGTTTACATATGTTGGTCATCAGGGACAACCAAAACAGAAAAAAAAAAAAAACAGGAAGAAGAAACAGAAAAAGTGAAAAAAATTAAGACAACAGAAACTTGGAAACAAGGATTTTCTGAAACAATACAGTGTAAAAGCAATTAATATGGCATTTGCATTGTTTTAGAGATCATGAATAATCTAGATCTGGTTAAAATGTGTGAGGAAATAGTTGCAAGTGATATTAACTTACAACTTACTGTGCATTGTATATAAAGGACCTGAGTATCTGGGAGACAGCTGTACCGAGGAGCAATATTCCTTTGGGCTGTAGAAAAGACACATCTAACATGAATCATGAAGATCACTCATCTAGTCATCATAGTGCTGCTGCGGCCACTGGATAACTGTATTATTATCTTAGGCATGTTAATTCTCCTTTTTATTCCAACCAATAAGGTGGCAGGATTCAATTAAGTGGGCTTCAGCGTTTTCTAAAATCCCTGGGTACCCTCACTACTTATAAAACACATAACCTCTCAGCCTATACACATTTCCATTAAGAGCATAAAAGTCACCTGATTTTTGCATCAGAGTCCATCCTCAGTGGGGCCAGCCAAGGAGGCCGCCTTGGAAGGTAGGTATTGACTGTGTTTGTGGGAAAGTATGCAGACAAATGAGGCAAATGGCAGTGAAAGATGAGAGCACTGTCACACCAGCAGATAGGAACTGATGGGACATGGTTGGAGATGCTCCAGGTTTACAATCCAAGAGCCATTCCTTTATTGCCTAGTTTTAGGCTGGGAATAAAGAAATGTATCTGGGACGCCAGCCCCAGATTGGCTCCCCTTGTGGTTCGGGTGGAGTGTCTAGCATCAGCATTACTCATGTGGAAACATTCCACTCCTTAATACTTGCAAAGTCCTGGAACAGACTGTGGCAAACCATGAAAGCAGGCAAGACGGATCTGCGCCATTATTGGCAAAATCAGACGATTAAGTTTGAAGGCAGACTCAAGGTTTCATATGGATTTTTCATAAACTTAGACTTATTCCTTCAGGATGTTTGTCTTTGTTTCTATCCAGTGAACTAACCTTATTTTTTTCAAATACATCTTTGAGAAACAAAATGGATACAGACATACTTTTAAATTGTGTTGGGCTCCCAAACTATTTATTGAACACCAATGCCCAGTAATATCTAAAATTGAGTTTGAAAAGGTGAAATTTCTCACTGCCAATTGAAATAAACCGGAAGAGGTTGTTTCAGTCTGTAAACTAAACAAAAATTTTCTCTTTCTTTTTGGCTCATTGATTCAAATTACAATTGTTGAATCATTTGCATGATGCATAGGAAAACTTGCATGGACTTGACATTGTCTTCCTAATAAATTTTAATTAACAATGGCCAGTGTTGACAGTGGATCTCAGCATTAATGCTATAGATGTTAAGATGTCCCTCTAAATCTTCCTAGCAACTCTATAATCTATACATTTCATTTTATTAATGAGGAAACCGAGACTTACAAAGGTTAAGGTAACCAGGATAAGACCACTGAGAAGCAGGTATTCAAACTCAGGTTGGTCTGAAGCTAAAAATCAATTCACATCTGTCCATATGCTCATTTATTCATTAGCAAATACTCACTAGGTTTATCATATCCAGCACTATGTTATATATTAAAAATACAGCAGTCAAGCAAGTGTGATAGCTCATGTCTAGATCAATAACATGGTAGACACAGGAGGACCAGGAGTTTAAGGCCAGCCTAGGCATTAACCAGTTTGGAACCAGGGTGGGTTGCCTGGGACCCTGTCTCAAAAAGAGTACAGTAATGAGAAAAGGTTTTCATTATGGCATATACATGATGGTAAGGAAAAAATAGTAAAAGTATTCAATAGGTATATACAAATTTCAATTCAGAAATCTTACAAAAAAGAGTTTAGTTCTCTGAGAGCATTCAAGAGAGAAAACAGCTAAGGGTGTATATTAGCTGCTACCTATAGTGACAAATTAATGCTGAAGGCACAATGGCTTAACTCAATGAAGCTCTTTAGTAGCTTAGAGTGCATGTCTTAGAGGGTCAGCAGAGGGGCATCTCCAGCCAGTTTCTCGGGAACCTAGGCTGGGAGAAGCTCTGCCCTCTCCACTCTCCCTTGTGGAATATGTAACTTCCAAAGTCAGTGTTTGAGGAAAGAAAAAGTCAGATGGTTTCCTAGATGCTGCTGAAGGGCAAATTTAGAAGGGGCATGTTTCTTACGTCCACTGGCGAGAAGCTAGCCATGTGGCCCCAGGGTCACTGTAGAGGAGGCTGGGAGGTGTGCAGGAAAAACATGACTGAATGAATACAGAGCTTTGTTTCTGTGGAGAGAAACTTCTGAAGGATTCCAGGAAGAAAGAGTGGCTGGCCATAATGAGAAATTACTCTGCTTCTGCCAGAAATATTTTGGGAGTCCTAAAGTGAGGGAAGGATTTCCCCCACCTCCTTTACATATATTCTAGCTTAGGCAGTCTTTAATTAACCAGTTCATTATGGATCTATAAACTTGTTTTCTATTTTCAATTTATTCTCCTGAGTTCCACAGGGCTCCAATGCCTCTGGCCTCTGTGTACATTTGCATATGTACACGCACACACAGTAAAGTATGGCAGGATATTTGGTCACATTGTGAACTCCGAGATTGCCATTATTTAATGGAAAAACGTGTTTCTAATTGTGGTGTGGCTTAGCCCTAGCACACACCTTTAATCCAAAAGCTTTCTGCTTATTGCAAATGGGATTAAATCAAATCAACCATAGGTTAAAAGGCAGAGCAAGCAATCTGTTGACAGAAAGTAAACAAGAAAGCCATAGAGCGTAAAAGGGAGTCTGGAGGATAGGTAGAGAGACACACAGGAAGTAGAAGGAAGGGACATTCAGTTGGTTTGAGATGGCATAGGAAAAAGGAGTTTTCAGGGATGACAGCTGAGAAGGAAGGTCAGCTGGGTGCTTTCTCTGCCTCTCAGAGCTAGCAGGTTTCACCCCAGCATCTGGCTTCCAAGTCTTTATTAGTAAAATTGAATGACTGAGTTTTTATTAAAAACAATAAAACAATAAAGAAGAAAGCAGTTAAGCCCCTGTATCTCTCTTTCTTTTCTTCCTGACTGTGGCTGTTCTTCATGATAGACTACCTTAAACCAGAAGCCAAAACAAGCCCTCCCTCTTAAGTTGCTTTTCGAGAAACACTGTCAATGCAATAAGAAAAGTAAATACCACAGTGTCTAATATGAAGATAGGTCATTTTAATGAGACCCACAGAATTGTTTGCAAGACCTTTGCCTTCAATAATATTAAGCGGCTTAGCTGATGTTCCTCAGGCATTTGTGTCTGTCAAGGACTAAACAGAAGAACAAAGTCACACTTAGCATTTCAACAGATAGTTTACTATAAGAAGCATGTTCAGCAGATATAGTGACTAAAAGAAACACCTATCCCCTGAAGCTGTAGAACAAAGGGAGACATTCCTGCTAGCCTAAATTAAGAAACTAAAAGAAAGGGCACTGTAGAGCTGGATTGGTTTCTGAGGGAGGTGTCCTGGACAAAGCTCCTGGGGAGTATACAAAAAATAAAGCTTTGGTATAAATAATTGTCCTCTGTATGAAGAAACAAATTAAATATCAAAATAGAAATGACCTGAATAGAATTTATGAAAGAGACATAGGGCAGATAAGCCTGGCAGATGTGTCTCTGATGCTTTCCCAGAACCAGAGCATGGGATCCTTGTGGCAGGAACATCCCAGCCAAGTGGCTGGCATATTAGGTCACTGAAACTGGGCAGTGGTCCCTTGGCTCTAACCCAGCCTTCAAAAAGCCGTTCTAGGATGTAGTGACTTCAATTCCACAAAATTCTTAGTTTCTTTATCAACTAACACAATACCAGAAGATGCTAGACAGTAGACAGGTTCAAAGACATTTGTTGCTTCTTTTGTTTGCTATTTGTGTCATTAGAGCAATGGCCTTCATCTTGGTAGTCACCATTGGCTCCAAGTCAGCACCTGCTCATATTTCCAAAATGCATCCACTGGAGCCCCACACAGGTGGCATCATTAGTTGGATAGTTGCCCTCCTCCTCAAACCTTTCTGCAAAGCCCTTTCTCCAAGCTTCTATGTTCAGATGACAACATAAGTCACTGCTTGTTGAACATGCTCCTTCTATTACATTCTTCCTGTTGAAACAACAAGCATGGTGCTCGTTTTCTGGTTATTCCTTGACTGACACAAATGTTGATGACATAAATGCTGATGACATCCCCCCCCACCCACCCACACACCTATCACAAACCTCTCTAATCAGAATTTGGCTTCTTGTCTATTGCCTACAGAGAACCTGGTGCTCATCAAATAGTGTGACTTATCTAATCAATTGGGAATTGTGCTTTGCATTGTGCTGGTGTTTGCATATCCATTTCTCATGGCCTCATTTTGGTCACAGAGACAGATCCATTACTCAGATTCAGACTCGGAGCTTCCTGCACATGCCAGATGAGGACCACTCCCTGGATCATGTGATTCAGCCAGGGTGATGGCAGCTATGATTTGATGACCAACATGCTTCCATGCTCTTCTCGGGCTTTTGTCCTGCATTAGCACACAGACAGCACACGTGAAAGTCTTCTAGCAATCATGAATTGCCTTTTCTGCAGATGGAAATATTTCATATCTAGAGACAATGTCAACTCCTTGATCCCATTCTTTCTTTAAAATTTTATGAAAATAAAACTTCCCAGGAAAAGAGAGGCTTAAACATTTAAATATAAATGACCAAGGCAGTTAAATGACCTCTTCTGGGGGATGATTTGAATTTTACTTGTAGTTTAACATATCTATTTTTTTTAATCAAAGGGATAAAGCCTTGGTTATAGATTCTCTGAATTCACCCAACTGTGTACAAGGAGTATTTTTTATTCAAAAGGACTAGGGAGATGTGGGTTACTCAACAAGTGTTTCTGAAAATCGGCCAGATAGTCCCCTTCATTAGCTACTCTTTAATTTGGCCCTGATATAAAGAGACCTTGAATCCAGCACAACCCCTGACTGTCTACCGCCAGACCACAACTGATCTCTTTGGACTCAGGCCCTGTTGGAGCAGAGCAGGGGAGGCCACAGGGCACCTACACATCTTACAATAGCCTGCTTTGTAAGGCTAAACAAATATTTGCCTCCAACATGCAAAGCTGAGCTATGGGATGGGGCTTTTACACATATATTCCTGTGCACCTACATCTGTGCTGCTTGTACTACAGGCTGTGCCAACATCCCGGGCTGGGCTGAAAGAAAGGCAGGCAGGATGCAGGGGACAGGCCTGCATATTTAAGGAGCTCAATGTCCTCATACATCCTCTGGGGGCATTCAGAGCCCAAGCCAGCCATACAGAGCTGGAACTCCATCTTCCACAGAGAGGTGGAAGATTCCAGATACTGTTGGAGCTTTACCCATAGGTAGGAATCATAGTTATGACTGCATCTTTGAACACCGGGTACAGGAGACATCCTGAAAGGTATATGACATGATAATCACAAGAAATATTTAACAATAAGCTAAGGTTTAAGCAAATTTAATGGGAAATTCAAGAGTAAAGGGAAAAGGACCTGAATTGAAATACCAGGTACTTGGCGAATCAGATCTGCCATCCATCATCCTTGAACTTGTGCAATTGGGTAAATCATCCAACTACTATCTCCTCAGGAATAAGATGGTAGTCTGCCAGTTTTGTTTTCCTCCCTTTTTATTGAAAATAGATTTTCTCATATATCCTGATAATGGTCTCCTCTCCTTCTACTCCTCCTAGTTCCTCCCTACCTCCCCTCCCATCCAAAGATACTCTATTTCTATCTCTCTTTAGAAAACAAACAGGCTATAATAATAAAATAAAACATAATAAGATAAGACAAAAACTAACAATGTCAGGGCAGGACAAAGCACACAAACAGAAGGAAAAGAGCCAAAGAAAAGGCACAAGAACTAGATACAGACAGAAATCTACACATTTTCACACTCAGGATTCCCATAAAAACACTAAATTGGAAGCCATAATATATACCCAAAGGACCTACAGGGTAAAAAGAGAGAAAAAATAAATAAAAATAAAAGCCCTGATAAGACATTATGAGGAACCTTCAAAGTTGCTGTTGAATTCATTTCCTGTTGGCCATCTACTTCTGGGAATACAGCTTCACTTTAAGGGTAGTTTGTTTATCCATTGAGACTCGCTTGAGAAAACTAAATTTTCGTTTTAAGGGGTTATCAATTGGAGATAGCTCTTGGGTTAGGCATGGGAGCATGTATCCAAACTTCTTCCCTACCCCCATCCTGCTCTCTTTCCTTCCATCTCTCCTCTCTCTCTTTGTGAGAAAGGTTCTTACTATCTAGCTCTAGCTGTCCTAGAACTCACTTTATAGACCACACTGGCCTCGAATTCACAGAGATCAGCCTGCCTCTGTCTCCTGAGTGCTGGCATTGAAGACATGTGCTCTGCAGTGCCCAGTGAAGCCCAAGGTCATCGAGGACCTTGATTTGGGTCCAGCATCTTCTCAGGAATCTGCAGGTTTTTAAAAGTAATTTTTAACTGACACAGTAATTGTTTATATTTAGGAGTTATATAATAAAATGTAATATATGGACACAATTTATAAGTATCCAGTCTGGGTGATAGACATATCTGTCACCTCAAACATAATTTCTTCATGTTAGAAACATTAGAATGTTTTCTACTAGTTATTCTAGAATAGACTATTAAATGCTGTCAGTCATAGCTAGCCTGGTGTGCTATACAACAGAGCTGTTCTTCTGTCTGGAGCCTTATTTTTTCTTCAACTTTCCACATATGCCATCTTTATTCACTTGAAGATTGCCACAGTAAACTGCCACAGAGGAAGAATCACCATGTCACAGTCTGAAAATTGGAAGTCAGAGATCAAGGTCTTTGAAGTTGTTTCTGCTAAGGGCTCTGAGGGGATGGGTGGTTTGTCCTGTGCCTTTTGCTCAACTCCGGGTGGTTTGCTGGCAATCTTGGGTGTTCCTTGGCTTGTAAAAGCATTGCCCTTGATTCTCACCTTCAATTTCACATGGTGCTCTACCTATGTGCATGTCTGTCCCTGCGTCCAAACTTTTTTATTGAGAACACTGTCATATTTGACTAAGGCTCACTCCAATGGTCTCATTGAGATCATCTATGAAAACATTATTTCAAAAATAAATTCATACTCACATGTGTAGGGGACTTTACAGCATCATTGTCTTTGGGATGCACACAATCAACACATAACACTGTGGGACCTCTGATTGTTATGACAGCTCCCTGGCAGGTACAGCATGGGTAGTCTATCTGTAGTCTATTGGGAGTCTATCTTACCTTCTTGTGTTGCTTTGTAGGAAGGCAGAAAATACAGGAGACCGATGGGATCTCTTCCTAATCACCCCATCCTACTGTGTGACACCAAACAAGTCACTTTACCTCTGTGAGCATCTAATTTTTGCTCTGCAAAATGGAGAAGTTTACTAAGAGTGAGCTAAACTAAAGTGAGCTAAACTAAAGTATTTGGCTGGCATATGGTATCAACAAATCATGATATTATTTATTCCCCTTACGTCCAGGAGAGTATGGATGCATGACTTCTAGCCCTCCCTCATTCTGGGAAAAACTGCTGGAAGCTCTGGTGTTCCAGTGTCCTGGAGATTCTGACTGGAAGGTTTGAAATAGGACCAAGGCACTGGTATTTTTAGAAGCCCCTGGGTTTATTTTAATGTGTAGCTAGATTTGAGAACTACCAGGATGGATGGCAGGAATGAAACCCTAATGAGTAGTTTTCTATGGTTGAAACTCAAAAGACGATGATTTATAGTTATGGAGCAGACAGCACACGCCTGATGGAGAAAGCTAGGGGCAGCTTTTGGAGCACCAGTGAATCAGGTGACCTAGTTTTCACAGCTGTTTCTTGCTTTTTCACATTTTTTCCAGGCCTTCTTGAGGTTGGAGCATCCCATTGAGACACTGTCCTGGGTTATCTTTCTTACCCATAGTTGAGCCTTCACCACTGATGTGTCCTCAGACAGGCTGTGGTCCTGCAGGATTGCCGTCCAGGTCTATGAGGGGATTCCCCGAGAGAATTCAAGCTGGACAGAAGTCTGATGTGCTGTCGACACCTGAATGATGTGTGTGTGCTCAAAGGAGCCTCCACGGAGGACAACTGAGACACAGCTAGCACACTGGTGAACTGGGGTGTCTGCCCAGGTGAGAAGGGCCTACTCTGACTAATCATGACACCCAACCCCCACTATGACCTACGGAGCTTATTTCATAGGAAAGTGCTATCCCTGTCCCCCAACACTTTCTTTGGATTCATGTGGGTTCTGGAGACAGTTGGTCAGGCAATGAGTGGCAAGATTGGCCAAGGTAGCATTTGCCAATTTGTCTAGTTCAGAGGCTACATTTAGTTCTTGAGCTCCTTTGCTGAAACAGGGTGCCTGTGGCAGCTTCTTCCTCACTTTCTCTGGCTGCTCAGTAGGCAACCCTGGTTTCTCTATAGAAAACTGTCTTGACTGTCTTCTATTGCTGCCCTAGAGCACCCAGATCAGACACTAGCCCACTTATCCCCTTGAAGAGTACAGGATCGCAACAAGCCTTGAGGGGGAGGACCAACAACCTTCTGATCAGTGAGTAATAGATGGAATGATCTATAAATAAAAGCAATTTTTAGCTGGGTGGTGGCAGCACAAGCCTTTCATCCCAGCACTCGGGAGGCAGAGGCAGGCAGATTTCTGTGAGTTCAAGGCCAGCCTGGTTTAAGAGAGAGTTCCAGCATAGGCAGAGCTGTTGCACAGAGAAACACTGTCTTAAAGAAAAAAGAAAAAGTAATTTTTAATGGCAACACTATCAATTCTCTAAATTTACTATCACAAAAGAGATTAGAAGTGTGGTTTGTTCTTTGGTTTAATCAATACAAGCACAGACACTTTAAGAAATAGCAATTCTCTGGGTTTTGAGCCCTTAGAATAGTATATTTGTTGGGTGTTTTCCATCCTTCCTTGGTACTGCTCAGCAAAATTCCATAGGTAGAGAGCAGCTGGAGAGGAATGTCTCTTAACAAGGAAGTAGGCTGCATCTCCATCTAGCAAGAACTTAGATCATCTGGTGTTTAGCGTTGGCTTTTTAGACATGCAAAGGAGAAGAAAATCAAGTTTATTGTGGGGAAATATCTCAGCCAAAACTAGCCTTCACCTCTGAACTCAGACCAGTCTTTCCCAGTCAGCAGACTGCTGTCAACTGCTGGTATCTGGGAGGGAGAATGTGATGCTTGCAGTGGCCTAAAGTGGGAGAGAGCAGTCTGTAACTGTTGGGAGCGAGACCTCTCTCTGTTGACCTGAACGGCTTCCTGCTGTAACTGCAGGAACTGATACAGTGGAGCTGGATTTCCTGGCAAGCTCAAGGGTGGGTTTTTCCAAAAGTCATTTTAGACCACAAACGCACAGCCTTTCCACGTCTAATCATGAAAGCAAACCACTGGATGCATGGTCTCTGTTTCCAGCTGGTTGTGTACACTTTCTTCAGTCTTACACAAAAAAACATGCCAAGGTGTGACATTTATGAACCCCACCAACTGGACGCCGTGCGCACAGACTGTCTTGCCTGTGGTGCAGGAATGTGATGAATGGGGGCTGTTCTGTCTGGGAGGAGGGCTGCTGTCACTCTGGCATGACTGCAGCCTTATTTATTACACACCAAAAGTATAAAACCACCCAGCCGGCTGCAGCTCTCCTCTCCAGACCTGGCATTTGCCTGAGGCGACCACGGCACCTACAGCCCCCGACAGCTTCCCAGGGAGATTCTGTGGCTCTGTTGGGAGCCATGCTCAGGAGGCAGATCGTCTGGTGGCACCTGCTGGCTTTGCTTTTCCTCCCATTTTGCCTGTGTCAAGATGAATACATGGAGGTGAGCGGAAGAGCTAACAAAGCAGTGGCCAGGATAGTGCAGAGCCACCAGCAGACTGGCCGTAGCGGTTCCAGGAGGGAGAGAGTGAGAGAGCGGAGCCATGCTAAAACTGGGACTGTGGATAATAACACTTCTACAGACCTAAAACCCCTGAGACCAGATGAGCTTCCGCACCCTGAGGTAGAGGACCTAGCCCAGATCAACCCATTCTGGGGCCAGGTACTCTGAATTCTCTTCTAAGGATTTCTTTGCAAACCTACATGACTGTTGTTGCTGTTGTTTTAACTATGATTCTTAGGATCCGCGCTTGTAAGCAGTTTGCCGAACTGGTTGTGGGTGTCTCTGGGTTGTTCTGGGATCCAACAGGGACACCTAGTCATTGGCATGACGTGCTGCGACAGAGTGGCCATAGCACTGCCCCATCAGAACGGGCAGCAGAAGGAGTCTGCTTCTTTTTGTGTTGAGACTTGATTATTACTGTTATTGCTCTGTTGATGCTGAAAGAAGGGCTGACCCGTGTGGATCAATGCATTGCTGTAGATAATTATTTGCTGATTCCAAGAGAATTGGATTCTTTTAAATCCTCCCCAGCAGGGAGAAGCTGCCCTTTGCCTCTGCCAAAACCCACTTAAGCTTGCTTTACTTTGATTAGTGAATTTTCTGTAACATTTCCCTCTAGTGTTGTTTATTTGTTTTGTAGCAGTCTAGGTTGCTAAGCCTTCTTGTTTAGACATTTTTAAAAAAAAAACAGATTAGCTCATTAAAAGGAAAGGAAACAAAAAAGATTACATATCTAAATTACAAGCTCTTGAATAACTCAGTCTCCTAATGACAGAGCTTGGTTTATTTGTTGGAGCAGAAGCTCAGTATCTGAAGACATTTTCCTTAAGTCTTTTAGGTGACAAAGGAGTCACTAAAGGTTTTTTGTGGTGCAGGGAATTGCAAACCAGCAAACTTCAATTTAATCGAAAGCAGCAGAAACAGGGAGAAAGTCATTTGTACTTAGAGCCTAATTATGACAAATGCTAGTTAGCTGGAGTGGAGAAAAGGGTACTGTGGATATGTGATCTTTGAAGCAGTGCTCATTACCACAAGAACCGTGGACTGGATGCTTTGTAGAGCCCCTGAGACTTCTCACATGGTTGTGACCTACACCTCCCCACTGCCCTGCCACAGAGTGAGAAGGTTCTGCAGTTAGACAAGGACCCACACAGACTCAGCAGCAGAACTGGGATATGCCTGAGACATGTAACTGAACCACACAGTGCAGTTTCCAAGTCGGTCTGTGGGGTTTTGCCAGGTTGGGGGTGTAAACAGAATGCCTCTTCAGAAACTGCCTTCTGTCTAAAGGTGTTTGCTTCAGTGATCTTCACATAACTTTTTAACTAGCACCAACCAGGCCACTGAAATCCCAATTACAGTTTTGCTCCACTCCACATTCTAATCTTCTAGCCCTGGATTCCTGAAGCATCTTCAGATAAAGACCCACGTGGAGCTACCCAGGAGATTCAAAGCCAGTAGCATCTCAGAAGCTTTGGGTACCATTCCTCTACAAGTGGATACTGGTGCACAGACCAAATTTAGGGTCACAGTCTTCCTTCTCTCCCTACTTCCCCCATCCTCTTCTTTATACTAATTCTCCTTTCCCCCATCAATTCTGCCCCAAGCATTTCCCAGCTTTGACTTTTCCCAGGCTATAGGATGGGGACTGAGACCATAAACACACCCAAGCCTCTACTACCAACCTGCTCTGAAGTGCTCTATTAGGAAAAATATTGTCAATGTTTATTTGTTCATTCATTCATTTTTTTCAACCTTTTTATTTATTTTTAATTTTTTATTAAGTTTTAAAATGAGCATAAAAAGCAACAGGTTTCATTATGAGCATCACTGAACTTTACTCATATTCCATCAGTCTTTTTGTTAATTTCTTAACTAAGTTTGATTAAATTCTGTGCGGTAAACAAGGTCAACGTACAAGGAAAACTTGGAAAAAAAAAGAATAGTGTTGGTTACTGGCCTTAAAAAATTAGTGAAGAGAAGAGAGAAAAAGGTGGCTGTCCACAGCAGAGGACCAGTGAGCCCATTAGCAGCTGGGGAGTGGCTGGGTCCTTTGCAGTTAGAGGAGACTGCAGATGATCTGAGGGTCTGGAGCAAGGGGGAACTGAACTAGTGCAGGAGTTTAGGCTAAACTTTGCTCCTGAAAGCTCTGTCTGTGGTAGCAGGGCAGTGAGGTAGTAAGGTTTGTGGCTATAGTCCATGGTGGGTTGCAGCTGGGAGAGTTCTACATATCTATATTCTTTTCTGGCACTTTCTTTACCAAAGCCTCACTCCGCTTCCTTTTTTCCCTTCTCTCCCTACCTTCTTGTCTCTACAAGAAAAGAACTGTGGATTCTTTTTCTCCAGTCATTAATAGTAGAACTCAGTTTTGCAAAATGGGGAGAGCTTGTCTTACAGACACCCCTCTCCTCTTAACTGTTCAACTGCATGTTTCCAGTGTATAGCTACCTGATTTGGGAAGGAGGATGGTAAACTTAAGAGGCCATGGATAGAAACTTCCCATATGCAAAATCTTCCATGGTGAGAATAAAAAGTCTAAATCATATCCTGTCCAACTTCAGAGTCCATCAAAAGTCTCATGAGAGGGCTGGGGAAATGGCTCGGTCAGCCTGCTATGCAAGCATGGGACCCGAATTCACATTCCCAGCACTCACCTAAAAAGCCAGGTGTGGCTGTACACCTGTACACCTGAGACTGGCAGATCCCTGAAGTTCCTTGGCCAGCCTGCCTAGCTAGCACGGGCTTCTGGCTCAGTGACTCTATCTTGTGAAAAACTGGCGGAGGAAGAATACTAACACTCATCTCTGGTCCCCACACATGCACACTCATGAGCACACACTAGCAATATGCACAACATATTCTCTCTCTCCTCCTTCCCTTCCTCCCTCCCTCCCTCCCTCCCTCCCTCCCTCCCTCCCTCCCCCTCTTTCTCTCTCTCCCTCTTTCCTTGACTCCTTGCTGCATTATCATTGTTCCTCTGAACTCCACCTTGAAAGACAAAGTCGGATGAAAGAACAAGTGGTGAAACATCATAGGAGGGTCCCTGGGAGGCAGCCAACTAGGAGAACCAGGACTCTGTTGCCCTGGTGGCAGCTCTGTGCTCCCTGAGTTACCCCAGACAGCTTGCACATGCATCACTCATGCTTTTTGGCTTGGGAACTAAGAAACACCACCTCCTTGTGTTCAGATACTAGACATTTAGAAATGGAAGTATCAGGGCTATCTCTTGCCTGAGCTGGCTCAACAGGTAGAGGCGCTTGTTGTCAAGCCTGATGAACTTAACCCACAAGTTTGTCCTCTGAGTGTCACATGTGTGTTACATATTACAAGAAAGAAATAAATCTAATAAATTTATTTAAAATTTAAAAAGTTAAAGGTCTTTCAAAATTACTATTGAAAGTTAAACACAATAGTATCTTTGCTTGGAAAGGACCAACTCAGACTGATGTCTGGGAATGGTGACTTTCTAAGGCCCCATAGAACTGATCAGGGACACTGGTCCCAGTGCAGTGATTATTCTAGCAGTTTTAAGCATCTCAGTATTTCCATCTGTTCTTACACAACTCTTTCCCCCTTTCTCTATCCATGAAACCCATCATTGGCAAAGCTCTGGATTCCTGGGGCACAGAAGCTGTATTTCACATTAGCAAATCATCCCAGGAGATGAGGAACATACTTCTCAGATGTGCAGTAGGTGGGGTTGGCTGTGGGGCTTGATTTCCAAGTGTCTTCATTTCCAACCAAGTGTATTAGTTGATTTGTTTCCTTAGCTAATATTAATTTATACCTGTCTGTGATTGGTCTTGGCAGACTTAAAACTAAGAGATATCTCCAGCATATAGCTCTTGATCCCTCATCACTGGTTTCTGAGTGGTGGCAACAGAAGGCGTGGACCAGGGCAGGCTACTTAGTCCCTCAGTAGTTTTATGGAAAACTTTAGGGAAAAGGGAGGACGGTGACCAAGCCTGTAAGACCAACCAACAAAAGTATGGTGTAAATGTGTAGTAATGTGAACCCTTCATCCAGTTTTCTCCTTGGGGGATGTCTAGTGGCAGAGAAACCTGAAATGGTAAACTCTTCCCTCTTCTTTCTCTGCCTCGTGCCCCATCTTTGTCCTCTGTTCTGTCCACTCCAGTCCTCCCTCGTTTTCTTTTTTCACAATGAATCCCTTAGCAACAACGTCCTGTTTTCAAAACTGTTGAATTATAATTGGTGTCTAGGAAAGTTTCCACAAGTATTTTGCATGACACAATTAAAAGGCGAATTGCCAGTGCAGACAAGAATCCAGATTTTACATGTTCTGACTCTCCCAGCAGCCACTTCACCAGGTCTTCAGTTCATTCACAGCAAGAGTATACTTTAGAATTTTATTTTTGTATAAATAAGAATTTTTCTGGAAGCCACAGTTGAGCATACATAGTACCCATTTGTACTCATTAAATATTAGTTTGCACAGTAAGATAATCACTTTATGTTTAGAGGAGGAATGTGTAAAATGTTAAACACTTACAATGAAGTTAAAGTTGCTCAAGGTGTAAATAATAAAAATCGATTGGATGAATACAGTTAACAGCAATGTACTGAAATCTTGAAAACTGCCAAGAGAGCAGACTTTGAATGTATTCATCACGGGAAAGCAAGTACGGTAATGCATATGCGAATGAACTAGCCATTCGACAAGGATGTGCAGGCACGTCTCCAAACAGCTGTTGTATATAACTATATTTCTACTTTTCAGCTTACAAATAAATACATAAACGCACAGACTAGAGAATACTTTGTTTTCACAGCAATTTGTGTGCTTGAGAGGTTTGGGAAGGTGGAGTTACAGAGTTCTTGAGACCTCTAAGCCATTATTAGGAGTGTGGTGTTTAGTTGTTGTGCTGGAAGTTGTTGCTTGTTTGCTTTGAGGGATACTGTAGTCTAATTGTACCTGAGACTTCTGGGTAGTGTGTGAGAGAGAGAAGAGGCTTCCTTGTCCTCTTCTGAACGAGATTCTGCTTTTACTGTCATAGGCTTGCATGGGAAGATGCTGTCCAAGACAACCCCCCAACCCTCCCCATTGTCTGCACAGGCCCGCACTCACACCACCCCAAGGCACATCTGTGTAGAGCTCCTATTGCCTTTACCTTTGATCACCCACTGCCATAACTTCTTCCTAGCCCCAATTCCACACATATTCCCAATGTCCCACACTATTTTTTTCTTATGTGACTGTGACTTAAGTTAAACTTATCTAAGGGTGAAGGCCAGAGGGAGTGAAAAAGTTCATAGGTGCTCATAAATATCTTTACCTGAAGTTTCATTTTTCATCATTTTTAAGTCTCCACAAACGGGAGGACTGCCCCCAGACTGCAGCAAGTGTTGTCATGGAGATTATGGATTCCGTGGTTACCAAGGGCCCCCTGGGCCTCCAGGCCCTCCTGGCATTCCGGGTAAGGAAACACAGTTTGCACTGCAATTTCAACAATAGACTGTGTCAAAAAACAGATGTCAAGAGCAAATGCAAATACTTGAGGTTGACATATACTGAGTATGCATGGGAAATGCAAAGATAAAGAATCTGGCAGGGGAGTTGGGTTCATTAGGTCGGTTCAAGTGGAACACTACTCTATAGCATTTATTCTTTACACTACTCAGAATCCAAGATGCTTCAGATATGCATGCTGAGGCTCAAAGGAGGGGAGATTCTTCACTAGCCTGTGGATAGAGCTGCTTACTGAGAACTGAGACCCATCTTAGCATCTATATACTAGTCACCTTCTGCTACTATTGCAAATTCCTTATATAATCAAATTACATAGAGAAGAGGTTTATTTTGCTAATGGATCTGGAGTTTCTCCCATGGCTGGCTGAGACTACTTTTGGGCCTGTAGTTAGGCAGTACCTCATAATGGGGGAGCTGCGGTGAAGTAAAGCCACTCACCTCATGATAGCCAGGAAGTGAGAGAGTAGAAAAGACCAGGTTCCTACAACCTCCTTCAGACCATATGTCCTCAGTGACCTTTAACCTCCAAGTAGACCACACCCCTTGGTGTTTACACCACTTCCCAACAGCACCACATTGGAGAGCAAGCCTCTAACATGAGGGCTTTGGAGAGACATTTATCTAAACCACAGCAGTCAGTATTTCTGCCATAGTGTATTTTACACAACACACCATAACTTTATTTAAAAAGTATTAAATGAAGGCAGGTAGAAAGGAAAGCTTGCTGGATGTCACTTTGCCATCCAACGAGGGGTATGACTTCTTGTGTCATTTTAGGTTTAGGCTTTATTTATTTATTTATTTAATTTATTTGATTTCACTGATTTTCGTTGTCTCCAGTTGATTTCCATACCTCACTTGGACTCATGGACATGTTTTTGTACTCTGGAAGCATGTGACAGCAAAAAGAACCTCAGACGCCTTTAGAGCAGCAGTGCTCAACCTTCCTAATACTGTGACCCTTTAATATAGTTCCTCATGCTGTAAAGACCCCCAGCCTTAAAATTATTTTTATTGATATTGCATGAGTCATTGTGTTATTGTTATAAATTGTAATGAAAATATCTGATATTTCTGATGGTTTTAAGTGACCCCCTGTGAAAGGGTTGTTTGCCCCTCCAGAGGCGTCAGAGCCCAGAGGTTGAGACCCACTGCTCTAGATCCATGGTCAACCTCTGTGTTAGATTGTTACTCCAATGACGTGAGTGGGCAGAGAGTGGACCTTTCTACTTGTCCCCACCCCTAAGGAGTTCCTTCTACAAGAAGTCTGCTTGTGTTCCCTTACTTTCCCCCATTGATGTTAATAATTATCAATGTTGGATTAACTCTTTTGTACCTCTCATGTGAAACCAAAAATTATATATATATATATATATAATATATATATATATATATATATATATGCTTCCAAACCCTGTCCTATACATAGACCTATGTCATTGTCCACCAGAGGCCTCCATTCACACAGCCCATGATGGGAAGCAAATGATCTTTACACTTGTTGACCTCCTGTGATGCTACAGGGCAAGCTGGCTTTGGTTAAATGTTTCCCAATAAGAAGCATCTTTGTAACAGAACACTTTAATCTAACAGTCAAAGTTCATTGCTCTGGAAGCATTGCAAGTCTAATTTAGTGCCCTGTCAAAGATAACATACAAAGTGTAATGCAGAAGAGCCTGAAGGTTAGCAAATATGAAAAATAAGAAAAAGTTGCAGAGCCTGACCCTTGCTTTGAAAAATTAATTTCCTCCCTATTATAGAATTGCCTCAGATCTTTGGTAGAAGACTTGAAGGAGATGGAAAACATAGAACAATACAAAATCACCCATGTTTCATCCATTCAGGAAAAACTATATATAATTGTGGATAATAACTAGAATTAGTTTTTTTCTCTATGGAAATAACACATAAATACATAATGATTCAAACTAAAATAGTGCAATGCCATCCCTATTTACTTACAAACTTAACTAAAAAAATCACTTATGTTTATTGTAACTTAGGTCCTTTAAAATATTTTTATGAATATATAATGTAATAAGCTGTAGCCATCCTAGCACTGGTGGGTATTTTGTTTGCTAATCTGCACTGTTTCCAATGGTAATATGATGGTGAGTCTTCTACACAGTCTTTGATTCATTCCTTGCTTTAGAGAGAAACATGCTTTGGAGTCTCTGTCTCTAATGCTATTTCAGAGCCAGTAAAAGAGCACTCATTGGATGCTCTTTAAATGGCTGTGGTCAGGGTTGTTTTCATGATCTCCTCTTACAATTGAGTTTGAATATTTTTGAAGGAAGGAGCTGTGTTTGTCTAAAAATACACAGTGGTAGGAGTGAGACAGTTTTCTCATATGATTTCTGATTTTTAAAGGAAACCATGGAAACAATGGAAATAATGGTGCCACTGGCCATGAAGGGGCCAAAGGTGAGAAAGGAGACAAAGGAGACTTGGGGCCTCGAGGGGAGCGGGGACAGCATGGCCCCAAAGGAGAGAAAGGCTACCCAGGGGTGCCACCAGAACTGCAGGTAAGCCACCCTCTACATATCTCCAGGTGACTTCTAACGCTGTCTGAACATTAGGGACCAAAAAGGTTCCAATGAACAAGTCTTCACTCATCTTGGGGACACCTCAGTTTCACGTTGTTCCTCTCCATGAAAGGATGTTTGCATCAGGTCTGTTCTCAAACACAGCTTTGAGAGCATTCTTAGGAAAGGGTATTTATTGAGTGTGAAATCCAACTCTCTCATAGGACTAGCCATAAATATGAACTCATATCCTATTTTCGTGATGAGACAATGGGTTAGATAAGAGGGTTTTAACCAAGTTGCACTGAAACATTTAAACATACATACATGAATGGCTAAACATCTACTTATATTTTATTTGCTAATTTGTGTTGCCTACTGTTTTAGTTTTAAAATTTTTTTGTGTTGCCTACTTTTAATTAATGTATGAAAAGACATTTCCCTAGGTTAACAAAATTAAGAAGTTGCTTAATTGTCAGTTTCTCTAATCATGTAATATACAAACATACATTTAATATTACAGCCTGAGAACTTCATGCAAATTTTTACAGTTTTACTTGATAACAGAATTTTAATATTAAAAAACATATCTTTTAAGGACTAGGAGTTTTTAAACTATGTTCAGAACTGTTAATGCAGACTAATATCTATATGACATAAAACACATTAAATTATTGTAATTTATTTACTTATTTGTCTATTGTTTGGTATTTACATTCAAGCTTTCCATCACAAATAATGTTGCAATAAAATTACCTGTACGAGGACTTTTTTCTTTAAGACAAATTTGGACTGATCACCAGCTTTCTCCTTAGATTGCATTCATGGCTTCTCTAGCAACACACTTCAGCAATCAGAACAGTGGCATCATTTTCAGCAGTGTTGAGACCAACATTGGAAACTTCTTTGATGTCATGACTGGTAGATTTGGGGCTCCTGTATCAGGTGAGATGCAAATATCAATGAATGAAACCATTAAAAAGAGAAAGGAGGGAAAGAAGAAGAGGTGGGGTTTGTTTTGCAGGAGGAGTGTGGAAGTGTTTGGAACTTCAGATTAGAAAGGCCCTAGACTACTGTGAGCAGACCTTAGTGGAAGTTTCTGGTGGCAGTTTGGAAGGCCAGAGTGCCCACAGGAATGTAGACTGCACAGGGTGGGGGTGGGGCAGTTAAAGGGGTTCTTGATCCAATATGGCCACCAGTGGAAGGGTTTTCCCAGGGTCAGCCTCAAAGGCACATAAAGGCTTCTACAGCTGTGGTGCAAGGTGGGCCAGCCTATGTTTTGAGCTGGCAGTAGGAGTTGGCAGTATCATTCTTATGATATTGATCTTGCAGACATTAATGATGTTAAGAGTCATTAGGACATAGAGTCTTTTGCAGTCTGGTACCAAGTGTCTAGAGGGCCTCTGAGCCATCCAATGTGTTCAGGGTCAGAGCCCCTACAAAGAGGACTTGAGAGGCTGCTTTGTGAAGGCATGAAGGTAAAGCTCAAGTTGCAATGGCTTTCCCAGAATGTTGGAGATGCTCAACTTTCAACAACAGTTGTGGTTTTCCGGCAAGGACCTGCAGTCTTAGAGTGGATCTGCCCAAAGAGAGAAGCTATCTATGCTACAGGTGGCTGAGCTGGAAAGGTGGGGCAGCTGAAGCCCTTCAGAGGCAGATAATTCTGCCACAGACCCCAGATCCCTGCCTGGGAGCTGTAGGGTTAGGGCTTGCCCTAGTAGGGTTTGGTTTTGCTCCCCTTACTGCCTTTTAGAATGGGAATATTTACTCTGTGTCATTATGTTGGAAGTATGCAACTCAGTTTTGACCTGTGTAGAGAGCCACAGTTAAGAGAATACTTTGATTCTAGAAAAGAATTCTTTGCACTTGTGATGACAGTTGGGGCTATTAAGAACACTGGAGACTTTAAAAGTCTTAGTAAATGCATTTTGTATTATAAGACAGCCATGAGGCCGTGGAGGCCTGAGACAGAATGTGGAGAGTGAACATGAAATGTCTCCTGGAAGGCCATGTTTGAACACTTGGTCCTCAGATGCTGGCACTGTTTGCAAGGTTGTGAAACCTTTAGGGAGTGGGGTGTGGGAAGGGGTGGCTGGAGGATGTAGGTCACTAAGGCCAGGCCTTGAGGCTTGAGTCTGAGCCCATGTCCTGTCTGTCCTCTGCTTTCTGATGGCACTGCATCATGTCATGCTGGCGATGTCACAACTTCTCTGCCATGATAGACTGCATTCCTCTTAACATGAGGAATAATAATGAGTCAAAATTATCCTTTCTTCCCTTGCATTGCTTCTTTTCAGGTATTTGGTCACAACTATTGGGAAAATAATTAATATAACCATGATATCCCAATGTCCCAGCTTTTAGTTCCTTCTCTTGTCTGGCTATTTGAACCCAGGTTCTTGAATTCTTTTTTAGAAACGTGCCACTTGCTTTACTGGTACATATTTGGCAATATCATCCCTCATCTAGTATATAGAGACATGTCCTTTTCCCAATAGTCATCCATTGGATAATGTTTGATGTTCTTTCTACTTTTAAGAAGTAGCTGATGACTGAACTGGCTTCTCCTAGATCAGCTATTTGCAGGAGACTGTTAGCAAAGGACCCAGGCAACCTTGAACGTGTGGCATTTCAGTGCCTCTTTTTGCTGCCAGGGGACTGACTGATTTTGTTCTTTGTGTTTATTCTTCTCTCATACAATACATGACAACTGCAGCTTTTCTCCATCCACTCCTTGAAGTCCCCTGTCCCAGGCCCCTAGATCACCACTCCTCCATTTCCCTTCAGAAAAGAGCAGGCCTCCGGGGGATACCAACAGAACAAGGCATAACAAGATACTTATGCAGGGCTCTTCTGTGTATTTATCCTGTGTGGTCACAGTTCCTTTGCCTCCCCATACTTCCTGAGGAAGACTTTGGAGGCAGCCTTGAAGCTCCCTGGCTTTCAGCAGCCTGTTATTCCTGGCAAATCCTGATATTGGCCACTACAAAAAAGGCCACCTTGGCCTTCTAGGGTTTTTTTTTTCCTAGCAAACTGCTCCATTAGGCCTGATCCCAGGACTGTCTTTCAGCACTTGAGAGTGGCCTTTCTCCATCAGGGAGTATGTTTTTCCTGGCATGGTTGAGATCTACTTTCCCCTGCTCCTAGAAGCCCTGTCCAGCTTCCTGCTGCTTTGGGCAGCACCTTGACATACTTGAGATGTATCGATTTTCTTCAGAGTCCTAGTTTTCCATAAATTTGACAGTTTTTCAATTTCTGGTATTGAGTTTTCTTTCTTTGTTACCCTCCATGGTATATACAGGGGAAAATATTCTAATGGATGCAGTGGCCATGTTAAACTTACACATAAGCTTCTAATGTGTGCTTTGGTTTATTTCACCCTGTTTAAATAAGAAATGGCCTAACGCATGCAACTGCAGGGACAATCTGTTTATCATGCTTCGGTCAGCGTCAATTTTGTGATTTTCTGCTCTGGGGGCTTTAAGTTTCCTGTAAAAATTTTTGCAGATTGTGATGTGTCACAGATGAGTGCCTAGCTATCTTGGGTCAATGGTCCCACTGAATTCAATGACTATATAATTAAATGACTTTTGAGCTCTTTTGGTGGGACACCATTCTGATAGTTAACTTATAATTCGTCTTACCTCCCATTTCCTTGCAGAGAGAGCCCATGTGCACATGGTACAGGTTCACTTCTGCAATTCTAATTCTAAGAGTTTCACTTTTTACCATCTTGTTTCTTGGTCTGCTCTTTCTAAAGTGTTTCTGACATCTATTTTTATTTATAGTGTCATTTTTAAAGGAAGACTAAGGTATTTTCCTGTCATTTTGATTATAAATTTACTTTCTGGAGGCATTGGAAATTGTTATGTTGTCTAAAATTAAATCCTATAAAATGTAAAACACTAGACCATGTACAAACTATTTCTTGCAGTCCTATAATTTTCATCTGTCTTTGCTTTTCCTCTATGAACCCATCTCTAGGTATTTGAATGGGTATCTCTGATTGCCATCAAATATGCCTGCCCAACACTTAACAAAGCATGATTGTTCTGTGGCTTGGCTCAGCATCAGAGGGAAACTTATAGCTGATATCTTCATAAAAAAGAAATATGAATGGTCCATTGTGTCTTCAGTTTTTTCTTGTAGATATTTCTGTTTTTTTTTCTCTTGTATAGCTAGCAGTTCAAAAACCGTAATGTGGAAATCAGTAAGAATATTCTTTTAGTAACAAGGTGTTGTGGCAGTTAAAGTTGAATATTTTTATTAAAACTTCACTGATTTACAATGGGTCACATGAGAAATGACCCAAACTGTTTCTTTAGAACTATGAAACATTTACTTGTATGCTAATATTTCACCATCTTGGTTACATTTGGATAATGCAGTTGTCCATTTTAAGTTCACGTTTGCCTAATTTTAGTAATATTTTGTAATCTTACTATGTATAGACAGGAAATACACTGAGTTGAAAATAATCAAAGTGCTGGGTGGTGGCGCACGCCTTTAGTCCCAGCACTTGGGAGGCAGATGTCAGCCTGGTCTACAAAGCAAGTTCCAGGACAGCCAGGACTTTTACACAGAGAAACCCTGTCTTGAAAAACCAATAAAAAACAAATCAAAGCATTTTTAAGACAAGCAAATGAGAGAATATTCATATGAACGGGCCATGAAACCACATAATACACAGAATACAAAAAGCCTTGTGTGAAATCACTTGACTCAATGTCTGTGTATGAGTGAATGAGGAAATCCTTGTCCTTTCCAGGTGTGTATTTCTTCACCTTCAGCATGATGAAGCATGAGGACGTAGAGGAGGTGTATGTGTACCTTATGCACAATGGCAACACAGTCTTCAGCATGTACAGGTGCGTTATGTCTTCTGTCACAGGTCTCCCAAGTGCTTTCTTCACTTGAACAGAGGAAGTCCAAGGACAGTGAAGAGTTTAGGGGTTAACAGAGCCTAACATAGCAGTTTTGTTCTCCACGAGAATCCCGCTATGTGGTCAGGTTATCCCTCCTGTTTGAGAAGAACAGTAATGAACTTATCAAGTAGATAAGGGACTGTGGGCAAATGACTAGCAGCACTCCTCTTAGCCAGAATTCATATCTTTCTTTAACTTCTTAATTCCCTGTCTATTTGGTTTCTTCTGCTTTCCTACTCCCCCTTGCCTGAAGCCTGCCACTATTAGCAGTGTTGACAGCCTGCACTGGCTGACTGAGGAGGTTAGAGTAGGTCCTTTTCTTTACACTGTGCCTTACTTTGACACTTACCACCCTGGCCCCAGAGCTCCTTGAGGTGAATGTTTTAGAAAGTACTACATCATGCTCTGCTGTTAGGACAGACAGAGAACTAGCACCCTGTCTGGGAAAACCCTTTTTGCTCTGATTTTTCAAAACTCTGTGATTTTTATCACTTGTCATGGTTGCTGTGTTCTTCTAGAGTCTGACCTCAGTCAAAGCAGGTAACATTGTTGTCAGAGATTCAGAACCCAGTGGTTCAGACACACCAGAACCTTGAGCAATCCAGGGCAAGAGTTCCAGGATGGGGAAGTAGGGTGGCAGGTAGGGTAGAAGAGAGCATTGTAAAGTGGTGGAGGTGGGGCTGTTCTTCCTGCTTGGTTTTCATTTTTATTTTTCAGGGATGCTGTCTGATGAAGTGGCTCAGACATCTATAAAGCTGACTCCTAAATTCTCACTGGTCATGGTCATTTCCAGAGTCAGAAGAAGCAAAGAACACACTGTGAACATTTTAATTTGGCATTTTATTCAATGAATCCCAGTCCTCCCTAACAAACCTGAGGGCAGCAAGGAACTAGTACAGGAACTAGTACAAGGAACTAGGAGGGCATTCACTACTTTTCCCATCTCTGTGACCGACCGTCACTTGATTCATTGAGAGGACTCATCCCACCACAGCAGGGATGGCAGGAAAGAGTTCCATGTAGGAGCTGTTTGTGGCAGGGCTCCTCACACCTTAGTGGCCCAGGCACATGGAAAGCCAAGTAAGAGGATCTAGAGAGAACAGGCACTCAAGGGAACACTGTTACAACCTACAAGGATTCCACAACCTCCAAAAACATTCTACTACCTGGGGACCAACTGTTCAAACAAACGGGCTGGTGGGGACATTTTCTATCAAATCCATAACAAGGAGAGAATGAATTCTGGTGAACAGCCTGCCCTTTCCAGGCCCCTCATTTCCAAACGGCCAGCCAGCTCATCCTCCTTCCATAGAACACACTTCTTTGTCTTGGTCATCAAGGGAGAGAGACTAAACCAGTTCAAACTTAGAGCTCAGAGATGAAAGGTCCTTTCATAAGTCAGCTTCTGATTCTGTCCTTTGAAGGGTCTTCTTTGTCTACTTTTCTCCATGGTCATATCCAAAGGGTAAACAGTCTGTCTTAAGGCATTTTCATGTTCCACTTCCTGCTGGTGGAAATCTGAGAACTAAACCAAATATCTCAAGTCTTTCTAACCCAGTCTGGGTCTTTGGCAACAGTTTACTTAGAATATATAAGGTGTCTGCTCTGTTTGCTTGAAGTCAGTGACATATTAGTGAATCATATCCAGTACACTTTCTGGACAGTTAGCCTGTTACACTTCTGACTCTTGGTTGTTTTGTCCTTTTCTAAATGCAGTCATTATTACCAAGAGACATTTTACAATAGTACATTTTGGTTATAAAGGCAACATATTCTATCTATGAAATAAGTGGAGTGTGACTCTGAGTGAAAGTTCCAAATGGGAACTCATCAGCTCTGTCCTAGCTCTTCAGGTATAAAAATACCATTTATTTTTAATTATTATTAGTTTGTTTTTCAACCTTGTTAGAGTCTTGATTGTTTGGACTCTATTTATCTTTAAAGTATATCTGTTCTCCAAACTCATCTTTTTAAAGAAACATCTTGTAAAAGCTGCAAAGAGTATTTACCTCTTTTGAATCCTTGCTTAGGCGGTGAGTGTATATAGAGTTTATGTTACCATGATTTTTCCAAATCTTTCCAAGCATAACATGGTGTCTCAGTTACTGTTCTATTGCTGTGGAGAGACACCATGATCTTGGCAACTTATAAAAAAAGCATTTAAGTGGGGGCTTTCTTATAGTTTCAGAGGCTAATATCATGAATATCATGGTGGTGAGGATGGCAGCGGACATTGTGGTGCTGGAGCAGTAGCTGAGAGCTACCATCCTGATCCACATGTTGATAAGACAATGCCCCAATGACACACCTCTTCTAACAAAGCCACACCTTCCTAAACAGTACACCAACTGGGGACTAAGTATTTAAATACATGAATCTATAGGGGTCATTCTCATTCCAACACACACACATCAGTCTTTATCTTTTCAGCTCATAGTATATATTTCCACATTGCTCCTGCCTGGCTGTTAGCAAGCTTATTTTCATTTTGGTTGTTGACAGTACCTTCCTTGAATACCAAATTCCAGGTTGGTGAGAAGAAAATAAGCCC
Organism: Cricetulus griseus; assembly: GCF_003668045.3. Classification (NCBI taxonomy): domain Eukaryota; kingdom Metazoa; phylum Chordata; class Mammalia; order Rodentia; family Cricetidae; genus Cricetulus; species Cricetulus griseus. The sequence continues at coordinate 344,166,136 of NC_048595.1, forward strand.
TTGTAAAAATAGAAAGGTTGAAAGATAGTAGAGCTTTCCTTCTTCCTTATAGAACAGTCTGGGGAAGTCTGGTAAGATAATCCTGGGTGTATGTTTCCTGTCTAAGTAGGGGTAAGAGAGCTCTCTTCTACATAGTAATGGTCAAGACCACAGATGTTACAAATGTCTTTCAAGGCCACTGTAGCAATTGTTGTTAATGTCCTAAGTAAGTTTAATTGGACAGTTCTAGAAGTGTCTCATGCTATTCCCACTTGCATGCCATTTAGAGAACTTAATACATGGCTATACCTAAGGCATAGGAGAAGGTAGGGACAGAATATGCTCAAGATCTAGGTTGGCACGGTAAAGACTAAGTAGTGTGTTCCTCTTTCTTCCAGCTATGAAACAAAGGGGAAATCAGATACATCCAGCAACCATGCAGTGCTCAAACTGGCCAAAGGGGATGAAGTCTGGCTGCGAATGGGCAATGGTGCCCTCCATGGGGACCACCAGCGCTTCTCCACCTTCGCAGGCTTCCTGCTCTTTGAAACTAAGTGACAGGAAGGATAGGATAACTCCACTTGAGGGGAAACTTGTAGCTGAGCTAGGAGTGTTATGAATGGAGTGATATTGAATTGGGGGTTCTATATGGAGCATTTAACTGTTGTATTGGTCACACTGCTACTAGTCCTACTGGTATACCAATAATGCTGGATGAATCAGAAAAACAGACCACAAGGTAACCTTCCGAGATGACCTTGGGAAATAGTCAGCATCTTCATCACTCTTCCCTACATGTCTGACTGAAGGAATTGTCACCTGATGCAGGTTGGAAATAAGTGTTCACCTCAAAAAAGCATATGCAAAGAGTTTTGGTGCTATTTTAGATGTAGTATCAACTTTGGAGTCAACCAAGTTCTAGTTCATTGTTCTTCACAATATTTTAGAGAACAACCTGATTATGACAGGGCTAGAGCAAGAATAAGGATACTTAGCAGAATTGATCTAGAGAAACACTTGTAAAGTCTAGACTGGGAAATAGCATTTGGTTTAGTGGAATTGTGTTCTTACATTCATGAATAAACTATAAGAAAGTTTTAGTCATTTCAGATAACTTTTAAAAATTAAAATATTTGCAATGCCCACAAATAATTGGCTCCTCATTAAAAACATAAACATGTAAATTAATACTGAGCTCTAATGGCTTAGATTTTTCAGATTTAAATTTCCTCAAAATTCAGAACTGGGTTTATCACATCTGGCTTACCAGATCTTCTCTTTGCCAATGCATCACTTGGACTGCAGTAGGCTCTCTTGATTCTGCACAACCACCTGAAGTAAGATTAAGCTGATATGGTACAGATGCTCTCACATTTTTTAAATTTGAGAACTATTCCAAAACGTTTATATTTTATATATACCATGTTATGGTGAAGGACTTGTGAACATAATTATATACAGGCAGACTAACAGATGCAAAGTATAAGTGTATTCCATTCAAGAGACACATAATAACACAGCAAATATTTGCAATGAAAGTGATATTATTTTCTTTATTATCATACTTGACTAACATCCACAAAGAAGTTTTAATATGCCACAGTGTTATAGAAGGTGCTAGTTGGTTTTTGTCTAGCTTTCTCCACCCCAAAATTTATCAAAAAGGATTAAATTTGTCATCAAAACACCTTCAGAGAATGTGCCATAAGCTAGCACTGACAGAAAGTACCACATATACAGAAATATACATACATGTGTGTATATTATGTATTGTTGAGGCTCAAGCCCAGGCCTTGTACATGCTAGGTATGTGCTCTTCTACTGAGCTACATCTTCAGTACCCAATCTTGTTTCATTGAAGAATCACTGCAATGTGTTTACCCTAGTATTAAATCATATTTAAAATTCACCAGTGAGATTCTTACCTGAAAATATCATATAACCAATTCTCATTAAAGTAATGAGCCCTTAATTTATTTTCTACAGCAATTTAAACATACACATAGGCATTTAAACCACAGATTTCCTTCAAGTTATCACCCTATTTGCTAGAGGCAATGAAAGTCAAGGAGGGCTGTCCTATTGGCTAATTCATTGTCTTCCATGTTCAGTCCAACCTTTGACCCTTTACTTTTCACCCACAAACTTGTTTAAACTCTTCTTGACTCTGCATATAATACTCCTTTAAAGTGGATAGTTATTTGCCAGCATCAGAAGATATTTTTTTGATTTAGTGTGCACTTCAACGCCCAGAGCTATGGGGGTCACAAGGTTAAGGTTTATTGTGATCAAATGCCACAGACATTTCACAGAAGTATCAAAGATATTGAACTGTTACATAACGACCAAAGAAATTTCTTACTGAAGATTATCCACTACCTACTAAGTGTCTTGGAGGAAAATTCTGGCATAGCTTTAGATGAAACTGTAGCAAAAAATACATAAGCAATATGTGGAAATAAACATACTTTTTGGTGGCCCCTTTGTTTTTTTAATTGTTGTTAAGTACAATTGTCATACAATTGCAAATCATGTGGTTGATGTAAAGTAAAATATTTTCCTGGCACTGTTAACAGCCATACAACTCAGAGATGTTCAAACAGCAAAGGTCACCTGCCTCCACAAGACTCCACTTCCAGTTGCTCCATGGCTTCAATCCTTTAAAACATCAGTGGTTAGTAGTTCCCTTTTAAGAGCTGCGTCTCTCTGAGCGGATGGGTCTTCATCACACACCTGCAATCTTTTTATGCTCACGCCAACATTCTAATTTTCATTCTAACTAAGTTGCACATAGATTTGGTTGTGGGAGGATGAAATTACCTCTTTTGCAAAAGAGTACCAGTGGGTGAAGGAAGGTGATTCATGAGACAGCTGGAAGATCTAAATCATTATCGATGGTTCTATAGTGCTTTTACTCATGGCCCAACTCACCACTTCTCTGAGGTGACTACTGCAGTTTCAAATACATGCAGTTATCTGTGGTCTGAAGATACTAAATAGAAAACCCTAGACATTCTTAAGATTTGAATTGTATGCCATTCTGAGTAGACTCATGTGATCTGGTGCTCTGTTACTCCTTCACAAGACATGAACCTTTGCTCTGCTACCAGCCTGTTAGTCAATTAGTGTCTGTCTTGGTTATCATCTCACATTGCAGCACTACACCTATTTTGCTCAACAATGGCAACAAACACAAAGCAGTGATATTGACAATTTGGACATGCCAAAGAGAGGCCATGAAGTAACTCCTTCAAGTGAAAAGGTGAAAGCTCTGTGTTTAAAAAGGAATGAGAAAACAAAATCATATACTGAGGCTGCTAACACTACAGTAACATCTATCTGTGGGACTGTAAAGGAGGAAAATGTTGGTGCCAGTTTGGCTGTTCTACTTCAAACTGTTTAAGTTAAAGCAGCAACCCATGATAAGTGAATGAGTACAATGGACATTCATTTTTGCATGTATTTATATGAAAAATTATAGATACACACACTACTTACTAAGTGTTTGGAGGAAGGAGATTATCTACTAACCTAGTAAGTGTTTTGGTAGAAAAATCTGACCTATCCTTAGGTAAAACTGCAGCAAGAAACACTTCATAAGCATATAATGGAAATAAGCACACACATATACACACTCTTCTAGGATTTGATCTAATGTATTAAGAACATTCTCCAGTGCTGTTTGGATCATTTGAAATAGTAAAAAAAAAGGGGGGAGTGCATCATGGAAAATAGTTGAAGTTTAAATAAAAAAGCCATCCTGGATCGTGTAAGTCCATAATGCCAGTATGTTGTGAGTCTGAGGTATGACAGCTGCTAGTTACACACTGCCTGGGCAACTTAGCAAAATCCTGAATCAATCTAGAAAGTAAACATGGCTGGAGATAGATCCTAGGTGGTAAAGTAAGGCTTTTCCAGCATATACAAGGCACCAGGTTCAATCCCATTACCCCCAAAAGGGAAGGAAAGTCAAACCAAAATAAATGTATATTCTAATGAGAAGGTAAATCCCAAAGGACATAGCTAGAGTTGGTAAATATCTACCCACTGCAAAATACAGCATTACTCAACCATTCCATTTTCTGCCTTCTTTGAGTTTTCAATGGAGGATAGTAGGTTAAAAGTGTGAGCATAGTGTGAAGCAGATTTCAACAGCCACAGATTGCAAAGGGCCAGATACTTTTCTGTATATATTTATAGCTCTATTATTGCCTTGTGGCTTGAGGTACTAAAGCATGAACACTCTATGGCTAGACTTACAACTTTATTTTCAAACATAGTAATAAAACACACCATTTGACACGTTTCCATATATTTTCCAATCTTGACACAACAGAGAACTCCCAGTCACTACTTACAATCACAGACGCCTCTGCCCGGAAGTATCTTAAAACTCACGGCTACAGCTACGTAGCATTTCACCTTTGCTTTTCTTATCTGCCTCACTTGTTAAGAATTGGTGCCAGAGTTTTCTAGAATCTATGTCTAGCTCTGTTCGGTTTCCTAAAGCTTTCAAAAACTGCATTTGGCACCTAAACAGGTGAGAAAATGACTCGTAAACGCGGGGGGGAGGTATTTGACTGTTTTACACTTTTTTAAAGGGTTGAAAATGAGTTTCTAAGTCAAAATTGTAGTCTTCCATAAAACTGACAGCTGACAAACCAAAACTATTTTTAAATTTCTCTCATTCATCGCCGGATGAACAATACTTCGATAGCCCAGACTTCCCCTAAATGCTGGGATTACAGGAGTCCACACCAGGGGCACCACTTTGAGTGGTGCTGGCCTTCACTCTTGCTAGGCAGGCACTGGAAGGGCACTTAAGTTTTCAGGACGGCGAGGGGGACACCCTGTGGCCTACAGAAGGAAATGTCCTTGCCTCCTTACGTTGTTTTAAATAGTGCTTAAAGTACCTTGAAGTCACTCACTGTGGGATGGGAGCAGGGATTCGGGTAGCACAATGAAAGCTTCCGGAGAGGACTCTCACAGGCCGGAGTTGTCAAGGTCAAGGTCTTAAACTTTAACTTAGAGAAGAACAGAGTAGAGCTGCTAATTAGACTTGAGCCTGGGACTACCGATGGAAGGCGGGAATTGCGCAGGCGCGCGCAGCCTCCCGGGCGCCCCCGCGCAGGCGCGTGAGAGAGGCGGGGTGCAGTGTGAGATGGACTATGATACAAGGGCGAGCGGGGTGCCGGGCCGATCGGCTTTCGTCCCAGGACGGTCATGGTGTTGCGTGGCATCAGGGTGGTGGAGCTGGCGGGCCTGGCCCCGGGGCCGTTCTGCGGGATGGTCCTGGCGGACTTCGGAGCTCAGGTGGTGCGTGTGGACCGGCCGGGCTCCAGGGGCGACGTGAGCCTTCTGGCCCGGGGCAAGCGCTCGCTCGTGCTGGACCTGAAGCGGCCGCGCGGAGCCGCGGTGCTGCGGCGCATTTGCGCACGTGTGGACGTGCTGCTGGAGCCCTTCCGCTGCGGTGAGCCGCGCCGCGCGATCGCCCGCCCCTCCTGGCGCCTTACGCCAAGCTTCCCTGTTCCTTAAGTTTTTAATTTGTTGCCCCCCGCCCCAGCACTCTTCTCATTTGCCTTTATTATTTGGGGGTATTGAACCGTATGAGAATCTAGTGCAAGAGATAGATTGGAAAACTTCACACTGGAATGTAGCCACTGACCCTTCATTATGTTGGTATGTATGCCTATGCTCTAAAGCTATCCACAGACCGTGCTAACTGTTCCCTAAATGATGGTATTCCTGAACTCCAGCTTCACGAGCAAAGACACTGTTTTCATGCTCTATTAGTAGACACGGCTTTTGAGCCGTGTCTTGCATGCTTGGTGACCTACACCTCCATCTGGCTATCCGTAGGCATTTGCAACTATCACAAACCCTGAATCAAGTCTTTCTCCATCCATTTAAAAGTGCTCCATCCATTTAAAAATGCCCAGAGCATCCCATGGGTCTGTGTTTTCATCAATCACTGATTTAGCCACTCTTGTTCCTTACTGGCATTGCCTGGTAGATACCAGGAAGTTTGCCAATGAATGGAATGGGGCACCAGGCATATTTATATGTAACTTTTGGTCCTCACAGGCATATCTGTGGACAGTAATGGTAACATTTAGGATTATGTCATAATGCTAAAATGCCCTGTTTTAAGATGAGGGTGGTTCAATGTGGTTAAGTAGTTTCTCCAAATGACTCTTATTTATGGCAACTTTCAGCAAAATCACAACAAATAGTATTACTTGCAAGAATGCACTTTTAGTTTTACCAGTAGAAGGAATTACTCCCATCTTCAACTTGTGCTCTCTTTAAAAACAAACAAACAAACAAAACACCAAGCAATTGATGACTTTTCTCTAAAGGCGTCATGGAAAAACTCCAGCTTGGGCCAGAAACTCTACTGAAGGACAATCCAAAGCTCATCTATGCCAGACTGAGTGGATTCGGCCAATCGGGAAGTTTCTCCAAGGCAGCTGGTCATGACATCAACTATGTGGCTTTGTCGGGTATGTTGGAAATGCTTTTCTACAACACTTTGAATTGGTTCCAACATCAGGAAGTACGGTTAGGTTGATTGACAAGGGTTTAAGAAATATTTATTGTTTTTCATTATGTGTATGTGTGTGGGTATATGAATGTGAGCACCCATGCCTCTAGAGGCCAGAAGAGGGTCCTGTGGATCACTGGGAAGGAAGGAGAGTCATAGGTATTTTTTGTGAACCTTTCCATGTGAGTGCTGGGAACTGAACTCGGGTCCCCTGCAGGAGCAGTCCACACTGTCAATGACTGAGCCTTCTCTCTCTGCCCCCCCCCCCAGCCCTGATTAACAAGAAGTTTAAAATGTAAAGATGTAAATATTTATTGGAACTGGCAAAGAGAACAGGGTTGATGAAAGTAGGTTGATTTGAATTCCTAGAACTGCCATTGTTAAGCTCTACCTGCTCCCCCACCCCCACCCAGACTCATTTGATGGGTAGTAATCACTAGTACAATTGGGAGGTGAGTGTTCAGGAAGGCCCCTACTAGGAGTGAGGAACAAGGTAATAAGATGGATAATCACTCCACATGTTGGGGAAGTTGATTTGGTTTGGTCCTGATGTTCCCTCACCAAAAATCATTTTGAGCCATCATCTCAGACTTCTGTGAACACTGTAAAAGCCCACAGTTTTCAGGCCTTGCTATCACTCTGTTGGAATCTGTGCCTTCGAGAACATGTTTTAGAATGGCCTGACTGTATTGTGCCTAAAAACTGTGTGTTAGTGATGAAAAGAAATCTACTCTCCGTGAAAAAGTATTCAAAGGTTGAGGGTGGAAGTGAGTATAAAATTGGCTTTTCACATCTTTTCAAAACTTACTTTCTGTTCTTTTTGTGTGTGATTATTTTCCTACATCTATTTTTAATAAAAAATGAAAGTGTGTTATACTGCCTTAAAGCCAGGAAACAATTTGACAATAATTATTTTGTTTTCTCTAAGACTTAGTAAAGTGAAAACTTTTATAACATACTTAAAATGTTAGTTGGGATGATTTTTTTTTTTAAATCTTTACTTATTTATTTATTTTTCAGGGAGAGTTCACAGTATAGCCCAGGGCTAGAAATCTAGACCTGGAGTGCTGGGATGACAGGTGTATGCCACCCCACCTGGCTTTGGGGAAATTTAAACCAAATGGAGCCTATCTTGAGGGAGAGCTTGTTTGTAAGTAGACTAAATGGGTTCAGAGTTTGAGGAGCACCGTGTGCCATTTTCAGTTAGGTCAGTGACTATAAAGACTGGCTGTCCCTCTAAGGTGCTCATGTGTTTATTTAAAAGGGGCATTCAATTTGTTGTTCATGGTGCAGGTGTTCTGTCAAAGATTGGCAAAAGTGGTGATAACCCATACCCACCTTTGAATCTCCTGGCTGACTTTGCTGGTGGTGGCCTGATGTGCACACTAGGCATTGTGCTTGCTCTCTTTGAACGCACACGTTCTGGCCAAGGTCAGGTCATTGATGCGAACATGGTGAGTATTAATTGGGTGGTAGGGTGGAGATGGTAGGGCTGCCATATGATGTGTGATTGCCTCAAAGCTTTCCGAATAAGACAAGAAATACATAAGGTTTACTATTTGAATTCAAGTCATCATAAAGTTATGTTTTGTTTTTTGAGACAGGGTCTCTTTATGTAGCCCTGGCTGTCCTGAAACTCATAGAGATCCACCTACCTCTGCCTCCTTTATGTAGGAATTAAAGATGTGTGCCACCATGCCTGACTAGATCTTTTTCTTTAAAATAGCCTTACCCTTTTGTATGCATTAGAATGCCATATTGAGGCCGCCTATGGAGTCAGTGCTTTAAACCTTATTCATTCATTTACTTATTTTGTTTGAGTGTGTAAGAGTGCATCTGGAAGTCAGAAGACAACATGTGAGAGTCAGTACCCTCCTTCAGGAAGCTGTGGGGATTGAACTCAGGTTGTCAGACATATGCCATGTCTATCTCCCGGTATGCTCTAAACTTTTAAAAAGTCACCTGATTTCTGTGTTGTATTTCAACATTTTCCTCCAAATTGTCTTCTGTGATAAAAATAGAGTTGCCAAGTAATCAGCCTTCAAAACTGAGCTTCAGAAGTGGTCCCCAGCCAGCGGAGCTGGTCCTTAGAGATGCTAACAATGGTGGGCCTTCCTGTCCACACCTGCTGCTGCATTTCCTAGGAGATGCTTCAGTTTCATGTTTCTCTGTGTTCACTGTGGTACATGAGCACACACCTCCTCCTTCGGGGCCCTTTCTCTGGGATTTCTATCTTCAGTCTAGACTAGTGCATTATTTCCCGTCTTCTGCTGGGGTGTATTTCAAGATTCCCATTGGGTATGTGAAACTGAAGGTATTCTAAACTTTATATTGCTATATTTTCCCTAGATAAACCCACATATAAATTAGACACAGTAAGAGATTAACACAGTACTAAAAATAGAATGGTAATAAAGCTGGGCGTTGGTGGCACACACCTTTAATCCCAGCTCTTGAGAGGCAGAGACAGGAGTATCTCTGAGTTCGAGGCCAGCCTGGTCTACCAAGCGAGTTCCAGGACAGCCTCCAAAGCAAGACAAACCCTGTCTTGAAAAAAACCAAAACCAAATCCAAAACCAAAAAAAAAAAAAAAGCTTACTTGTGCATTTCTCTAGTTAGTATTTTCAGACCATGGTTAATTTAAATGGTGGCTATTGAAAGTAAAAGTCCATATAAGGGGGAGACTTGTACCTTGTCATGATGCCTGGGCTCTAATCTGAGATCTGACAGCTCTTCAGTAAGAGTTCGGGACTGAGAGATCTTTGGAGGTCAAATAGAGAATGGATTGGACAGAGACAAGATTGGAAGTAGAGAGACCAGTTAACTAGGGTTTGCAGAGCAAATAAGAGCACATACTATAGCAACTAAAGTTAGACTAGGACTGGATTAAAGGAATACTAAATGTAAGTTTGTGTGGGTGTTGTTGATGACTTGGCAAGTGCAAGGAAGAAAGAACTGATGACGGAGCCAGATTTTGGCTTGTGTGACCTAGAGGATAGTGTCCCTGGCTCCCAGTGGAAGACTGATAATGGAGCAGACAGCAGGATGCAGTGGAGCATGCGTTGACAGCTCATTTCTTTCCTCTTAGCTCTGCAGTTTCCTAGCTCTGTCATCTTGGAGGGTCACTTTACAACTGTGTCAAAGTTGTAAAATGAATAAAACATCAACTTGTCAGAATCGTTAGGGAGTTAGTTCATCATTGTGTGGTGTGTCAACAGTGCCCTGACTTGACTCTCTAAGGCTTTGTGATAATGTCTTTCTTTCTAGAGGAAAATGAATTTAGTTTTGTTCAAGTTTAAGTAGCTCTTCAGTATCCAGGGAGAATACTTAAGTAGGGACCAGTAACAGATTTTACACTCACTTAGGAATAAACTGGGAGCCAGGTGAGATTCTGTGGTCCCCTGGGAAGGACACAGAATGCTAATGTGTACGGAGTAGGTAGGCAGAAGGGGAGAGGCAAGGATGCAAGAAAAAAAGGGAATGTTATCATGGAAACCAAAGTTGAAAAGTATGAAGAGAAGACTATTGGCCAGAGGGTCAGAAGCCTGTGGGCACCCCCCACCTCTGGTTTTAAAGATTGAAAAATGTAAATTGAATTGGGTCACTGGGTGACCTTTATAGAGTCTATCTCCCACTGCACCTCCTCATGTGAAGCCTTGCTTGGCTGCTTCCTTCTCCCCTCAGGTGAGTTATGGCCAGCCCTATGCTATGCCTGTTTCTTGTGATTCTGTCATGAGGCACGACTCACCTTGTCCTTTTGGTCCCTCTGTTACATGTTTTATGCTATGTGGGCTTAACTGTTTAACCCTGGCTCCTGACCTAGTCATTGCACAGCCTCAGTATGAGGTAGCAAAAGCAGCAAAAAGTTCACATTGTAACACCAAGTTCTGGGGCTCCCATGTGGTTACCTTTCTGTGAGCCACAGAGTCCAAGGGAGATAGATAGGCTTATTCCCATTGGCTGTTGAAAATTTGAAGGCTCCAGAGATTTTTTTTTTTTTTTTAAGGAGGTGGCTAGGAAGATCCAGAAGCAGAGCCATACACAATTTAACCCCAAGCCAGGCTTTTGAATAGCTTTCCTCTAATGCCACCCAAGAGGAATGGGCTAAGAACAAACATGTGGCCTTGGGAGTTGTAAGGAGTCATAGTTTGCTATGTGTAATTGATTGTTGATAGTTGAATGTAAATGGAAGATGGTTTCACTTTTCATCAGAATGTAGCTAGTATCTAATTACATTTACCTAGTTATTAGACAGTGGTGAGGTCTGAGTGTATGTGGAAGTATAAACTTTTCTTGGGGTTCATACTTATATTAGGGGCTCATTGGTGTTGATTAATGACTCAAGTCAGTGGGTTCGGTAAACCTCATTTATCACATCCTCAACCCATAAGCCCTTGTAGACAGTGACTTAGGGGAGACAGATGTCTTTTCCGAACAGGCCAGTAGCTTCTTGCTATTTAGCAGCAGAATCCTCAGTCCTGTCAGGCATCAAATGAGATGGAGTCTGTGTTCTCACAGCCCTGTTCCCTAGAAACTGTGAGGTTAACTGCTGAAAAGGTCCATTTTGTTGTATCTACTCACTGTAGGGAGTGCACCTGACCTTGGCATTATGAGTAGCATGTAGACTGTTGGCCCTCATGGTGACAGTGGTGGGAAGGTTGGGGCTGCCCTTTTTCTGTGCCATAGGCTCTTGACTGGGCAGCTTGGATTGTGTGTGAGAAAGAGAATAAGAGAGGTGTGTGCTGGGGTAGTCACTGCTCAGCCCCAAGATGAGATGAGGATTGCTAGCACTGGGTCCCTTCCTGCGGCACTCACCTGTCTCATTTATGATAAAGCACAGCGAAAAGACTTCATTACAAGGTTGGTTCAGTCTAGAATCTGAAAACTTTTCACACATTTGACCTGAATTCGAAAGTCAGATAATCAGTGTTCTGAGCTTCCCACGAGAACTACTAGTGGCACCGCACACGCACAGTAACTCAGTTTGCTTATTATTTGCCCAATTAACTGTCCGTCAGGTGTGAGGCCTGAGGAGAAAGCAGGCCCTTTTTGTAGTGGCCACTAACTTGTTGGATTTTGAATGAGCAAGCCCAAATTAAGATCTGATTGGAACAATAGTTTTCCTTCAGAGTATTTTAATAACAAGTTCAAATTTATGCAAATGGAGAGGGAAAAACTTTAGTAATGAATGTGACTGAATCTATGATTTGTTGGGATTCAAACACTAAAAGGTAAACATAAGGTTTACTTAAAACAGTGACATATTTATGTGCTTATGTATATCTATGTGTGAATCATTATATGTCATTATGCAAATATGAGAATGTTAACCTGATCCCCCAAACAAAAGCATCGCCTGCAGCTAGGCAGTTACATGAGCATAGGTAGTCCCCATCAATTAGCTATAGTATGACTGTATTTGCCCATGACAGATGTCATCACCATAACTTCAGGTGTTTCTGAGATTTTAAGCTGAAAGGGAAAATTGGGCTGTCTCCAAAAAATATTTTACATTTGCTTCCCAGCCTGCAGATGAGGAATTCCATGCTCACTATTGGAAAGGAAACCTCTGTGGGTAACATCAGGGTTAGGTTCTTCCTGGACACTGGAATCATTAGAACTATAAAGCTTTTAGACTGTAGAGCCAGATAGCACAGCTACTCAGGAAGCTGAGGCATGATAGCCCGAGCAACTTAGTGAGATCTTGTCCAATGTTAAAAGTAAAAAAAGAGCCGAGGGCATGGCTTAGGGTGGAGTAATTGCTGAGCATGCGCAAGGCCCTGGGTCTACTCCAGAACTGCTCCGCAAGCCCCAACGACAGCAATGAAGAAACAAAATCTTCAGGGATGGGAAGGTTACTATGTATGGTGCCTCTGGGCTTCAACTTTGAGCACTGTGATAATGACACCTGGGTACTGGAATCCCCTTTGATTACTTAGGGAGCTGATGGGAGGGTGGTAGTCTCAAACAGATTTGTTTGGACTTAGGAAACTTGAATGTTTGCCACCCATGTGGTTATGTTTATTTTGTAACCTACCAGTGATCATTAAAGGTCATAGGATTGGAGTGAAGTTGGAATAAGCTAGGTTTATGGTTTCCCTTTACAGTGTGGCATGCTTTGTGTGTTTGTGTATATGTGCTTACAGGGTGTGTGTGTGTGTGTGTGTGTGTGTGTGTGTGTGTGTGTGTGTGTGCGCGCGCGCGCGCGTGCGCGCCATGTGCATGCTCACAGGCAATGAAATGGAATGTGTAGATACTCAAAGTCAGTTTTTAACTTATGTGTGTCAGTTGGTAAAGTCCCTGGTGCCCAGGCATAAGGACTGGAGTTCAGACTGCCAGCACCCATGTGAAAATCCACAGCATTGGCTTTGATCTCAGCCCTGGGGAGGCAGAGGAAACCTTGGGGTTTCCTGGCTAGCCAATCTAGATTGGTGATTTCCAGGTTCAGTTGGAGATGGTCAGCAAGCAATGGAGAAAGACATTGACCTCTGACTTCTGTGCATTCACACACAAACAAAAGTAGAGAGAATAGTTCAGTGAGTGTCCATGCCCTGTTACCTGACTTCAAAAATCATCAACACTTTGGCAGTATTTGAAAGGAAGACAAATGTAGGTCCTTTAAGTCATAGAGTATTTTCCAAATGAAAAGGGTACCAGTGGCAGTCTCCCATAAAGCCTCTCTCCCTCAGTTTGCAGAAATAACATAGAAATTGTATAGTTAGGTATAATTGTCATGCCCTGTAAAACAGGCAGTTACATAAATATTCAACACCCTAAATAACCCTTCTTTTGTGCTTCCTTAAGCCCAGCATCCATAAAGTCTCTTGCTTCTTCACAGGTGGAAGGAACGGCATACTTGAGTTCTTTCCTGTGGAAGACTCAGCACATGGGGCTGTGGGAACAGCCTCGAGGACAAAACCTGTTAGATGGCGGGTCACCTTTCTATACAACCTACAAGACTGCAGATGGAGAGTTCATGGCTGTTGGCGCAATAGAACCCCAGTTCTACAAGCTGCTGGTCAAAGGTAAGTAACCAGCTCTGAGTGTCTTGTTCCTTCTTTACTGTGAACTCTTTAATCTCAACTTTGAGACCTTTTGAATTCCACGATATCTTTTTTTTTTTTAGTTCAGCTTTCTAGTTAGTGTAACTGTAGCCATCAACATCATGGGGCATTTTCTGTCTTTTAAATTGACAGATAATTTTACTGTTTTATAAAGTAACTCAGGACTTACAAAACAGTAAGCCGGGCATTTGTGGCGCACACCTTTAATCCCAGCACTCGGGGAGGCAGAGGCAGGCGATCTCTGTGAGTTTGAGGCCAGCCTGGTCTCCAGAGCGAGTGTCAGGATAGGCTCCAAAAAGCTACACAGAGAAACCTTGTCTCGAACAACCAAAAAAAACAAAAAAACAAAAAAACCAAAAAACCAAAAACAAAAACATTAACAATAGGTTTAGTGGGAAAGCTGGTACTTCAGTTGCTCGTGACACTGGATGGATGTGGATGTTTCTTCTACCCCATGGACCCAAACATTCCTTTTTCTTCCTAAAAGAGGTATGGTGATTCTCTTGGCCACTGTTCCTTGATGAACATCTCTATAGTACTAAGGTATAGTAAAGTCACCTGACCACAGTTCAGCTAGACAATGTCATTGTCACTTGATACCTTGGAAGTGACAAGGAAGTTAATAAAGGAAGTTTACCTTTATTGAGACTTTTGTCTGCATGGCATGCCAACACTAGTTAGAGGGAATTTGGGATTGCTTTTTCCCTTGTGAAATAATTGGACTGGAGTTATTCTGTTATGTGAAATGTTGCAGTTTAAAGTCCGAACCACGGATAATTAAATGGTTTTAGATAGACTCTGAAGTAAAGCTGGCCATGGTGCCTATTATCCCAGGAACTCGGGAAGTAGAGACAGACAGTGGGATCTTCATGTGAAGGCAAAAAATACTCCAGGCTAGAGTTGACTCCATAGGTAAATGCGTGTGGAGGCTAGTGGTTGATATTCAGCATCTTCTTCATTTGCTGTCCACTTCATTTTGTAGGGTTTTTTTCTTACTTATAAGTTATTTTACTATTTAAAATTTTTTCTACAGTACGTTTGTTTTTGATCACATTCTTTTCCCTCTCTTAAGTCCTCCCTGTTTCTTCCTACCCTTCCCACTAACTTTATGTTCTTTTTGTTTTAAAAACAAGCAAACCACAACTAACAAAACCTAACACACACACACACACACACACACACACACACACACACACACACACACACACACACTTGTTTTCTGTTGTACAACTACCCTTCTGGACATGAAACCTGCCCTGTAGTGTGCTTGATATACCCAGTGTTACCCCATTAGAGAAATCTGATTTTCCATCTCCAAGCAGGTATCAATCATAAATTTGCCTTCTTGGTTAAAGGTGGGATTTGTGTTTACTTCCCCTTCTCAGTGCTGGGATTTTGTCTGGCTCTAATTTGTGCAGGTCTTGTGCATGCTGTCACAGTCTCTGTGAGTTCACATGTGCATTACCCCAGTTATTTGGGAAAGATGCTGTTTCCCTGGAGACATCTTGCTGAGACAGGGCCTCTCTCATTGTTTAATGCTGCATATGCCAGGCTGGCTGGCCCATGAGCTTCTAGGGAGTCTCTGGCCTCTGCCTCCCATCTCATTGTAGGAGCTCTTAGATTAGACACACATCACTACCCTCAGCTTTATATGGGCTCCAGGGATTTGAAATCAGGCCTTCCTGCTTCTGTGGCAACACTTCACCACTGAGCCATCTCTCCAACCCATAGCTGAGATTTTGAGTGGGGTTCTGTTGAGTGTGTGCCCTGATCTGGGGGATGTTGCCATCCTAGCCATATTAAGCTTCCCAGTCTACATGGCTACTTGCCTTGCTTTATGTCTGTGATCCCGGTGATGCTCTGTAGTTTGAATTCCTCCTTTGACGAGTTTGTTTCTTACACATATGGATTAAGGTTTTTCTTCACATTTTGTAACTTTTTAGATATTTATTAAATAACTTTTTCTGATCTTTCTTGCCTGTATTTTATGATGCTGTTAATGCATTTGTAAATATATTTGATGGCGTCTTAGAATTCTGTGAGGCACTGTTAATTTCTCCTTATTAATGTGGCATTCTGTTCCTCAGAGTAGATAACTGAGTTCTCTGAAGATTTGTTTGTTTATAATGATTTTCATCATCTAAATCTGTGTTCCTTGGTATTCGTAACCACTGACGTCTGTCCAGTTTGCTTAGTGTTCAGCTGGGCAGACACATTCTGTAATGTCTTGATCCAGTGAATCTTCCATCCTTTTGCGAGACATTTTATGCCTCCTCACTTGTGCAGTGCTTCTGAGATAAGCAATCCAGGCCTCTTATAGATGTCTTTTACTCCTGAAAGTGTGCATGTATACACTATACAGCCTTCAAAAGCCTCTAGGAAATCCAAAAGTTTTCTCATTAAAAACTTTTCATCATTGTACTCTTAACCATTCATATTATAGAATCCCCTTTCATGAGAGAAGAAAAGTGAGATTTATACCAATCCCCTGTAAAGTGGCCCTTTGCTACACAGATGCCCTTCCACTAGGGACAGCGTTATATCCAAATAAACTCACAAGCAGTTGAAAATGAGTATTTTCTTTCTTATTTTTTGGGGTGGTGGTGGTGGTGGTTCAAGGCAGGGTTTCTCTGTGGCTTTGGAGATTGTCCTGGAACTAGCTCTTGTAGACCACGCTGGTCCTGCTTGCCTTTGCCTCCCGAGTGCTGGGACCAAAGGCACGTGCTACCACCGCCCGACTAAAATGAGTATTTTCATCTACTCTTTGAGAATGCATCTCATACATCTCCTGACAGCATAGCTTAATGTGCTCTGAACAACAATAATGTGTTGTCTATTACATTAGACTACAGTTGGGAAAATCCTCTAACCCATAACTTTTTAAAAACAATAAGCTGTGGATATTCCATATAATATATTGAACACTGACAATGAGAAATAATAGTTGTTTGGCAATTTTCCACACCAATGTAAGGCCTAAAAATCTTCACCTAGACCTTGGCTACCTTAAAGACCTTTGAGCTCTTAATTTGTCAATGTATAGAGAAAGGGATATTATTCATAAAGCTATAGCCGTGAGCTTCACCACTTACCCTGAGGCTCTGTTCTTGACAGTGGTGATAGTCGGGTATAACATATGAAATTTTATTTTTAAAGTGTTTGAGAATATTATATAAAGTATGAGGTTATTTTAATTCAGCTAGACAGATAATGCCATCCTGAAGAAATTTCTTTTTGAAAACAAACTCAGAAGAGAAATCAATTTCTGGCACTTCGACTGTACCTGCCTTTTGCACTCATTGGCTCCAGCTTCAAAGTGGTTAATTTTTCTCTTGCCACTCATTTGAGAAAGCCTGATTTAGGTTGTCATAGTGACTCTTCATTGATTATAGTTACTCCCCTCAAAGTGTAATAACTAAAGACACCACATTTCCCTCTCAGGACTTGGACTCAAGTCTGATGAACTCCCCACCCAGATGAGCATAGCTGATTGGCCAGAAATGAAGAAGAAATTTGCAGATGTGTTTGCAAAGAAGACGAAGGCGGAGTGGTGCCAGATCTTTGATGGGACAGATGCATGTGTGACCCCAGTGCTGACCATTGAGGAGGCCCTCCACCACAGTCACAACAGGGAACGGGCCTCCTTTATCACTGACGAGGAGCAGCATGCAAGCCCCCGTCCTGCACCTCAGCTGTCTAGAACCCCAGCCATCCCTTGTCTGAAAAGGGATGCTTTTGCAGGGGAGCACACCGAAGAGGTTCTTAAAGAATTTGGATTCAGTCAAGAAGAGATCCATCAGTTGTGCTCAGAGAGAGTCATTGAGAGTAGTAAACCAAAAGCCAACCTCTGACTCTCACGGCTCAAGGGAAGCCGAAGGCTGCATTTACACTGGAGAATGACACTCATGATGGTATGCATGGAAATGTGGATGAGCAGTAATGACGTGATCCAAGCATTCCAATCAAGACACAACTAAAGACTGATTACAGAGTAATGATTGCATTCTGAATCCGCTTTTCAGAGCCTCTGATTGAGGAATATTTTTGTGTGTGTACTGATATTAACTTGTCACAGTCTTTCTGCCTTTTGGTTCACTTGATAACGTGCATTCATTGATATTAAAGCCCTTATATAAATATAGCGATGCTATATTTTAAATGAAGTAATATAATTTTAATAAATAAAGCTTTTTTTCCCTTCCTGGAAGTAAAGTGTTTTTAAGTTGTAAAAGTGTTCTAGAAGGCCCCTTAAATGCCATTTAAATAGTATTTTCTGATGCATTGAAATATTTGAGCACTACTGTTAACAAAATCGCATACCCCTTAAAATAGTCGAACCCTTTTTATTCACTCCTTGTCTTTGAACTCAGATGTTAGCAAACAGTCTTGAAGTTTTCTTCATGAAACCCTGCTTCAGATCACTGTACTAAACGATGGGCTGTGTGTGAGCCACCTAGTGGCCTGTTCTCCATCACCTGGCAAGTTAACTGTCCTGTATCCAATGAAAAGTCTGCTAAGCTCCTCCCACCAATGTCTGCCTCTGTACTGATCCTGTCTCCATCTGCCCCAGAAGTCCTTCTGCTTATCCTCTGAGAAAATCACAATGATAAGCAGCTTTAATTAAGCAAATAAGTAAGTCAGGAAGTATTCCACAGGCAGCATGGAGAATAACCGGTACGAAGAAGACATCCTAATGCTGAGCTGCACATCAGTGAGAGACATGACTGACAGCTAGGATGGCCTCCAGGAGCAAAGTGAGCAGCTCATCTTTAGATGTCTCTATTACAGCTTAAAGATGCTAATGGTTTTGTCCGCCTTGGCCTTGGGTCAAAGAGTCACAGTTTTCCCTGCCCAGTGCTGGAGTTAACATTTTTATAGGGGCCTAACCCCTGATCACTTAATGAGTTCCCAACTCCTTTGAAATGCTCTTTTTGTTTAAAAACAGGTATTTATTTTTGAAATTTTCATTTGCACATATGATGTGTCTTGATCATATTTACGTCTTATTCCCCTCTCCAACACCCATCTCAACACAACTTCCAATAGGTGACTACTATTTCTCTATTTGTCTCCACTTTCAGTACCACTACTTTGCTTTTATTTCTTTTTTTTTTCTTCTGTAAGACTACCATTTTTAGTCCTGTAAAATTTTGCAATAGTGCATTTTTCTCCTATGGGACAAAACATAATTTTAATAACAGTAATCACCAATAGCAATAAAACTACCTACATCACCAATCCCATCTTCAGCTCCTGCTCTGCAACCCTTTGTATGGATGACCTGAAATGTCTACACGTTATAGTATCTTTTTCTTTCATGTTCCATGTCATTTTCCAGCATTGACAATACACCTTTTGTTCCTGCCACTTGGTTAGCAAACTCATGTCGACTCAGATGCCACCTTCTTTGTCAAACTGCCTGCCCTTCTCCACCCTATGGTGGTTTTATACAGTGAATATGAACTATAATGTCAGAAAGGTCATGTGTCCAAATTTCACTCTCCCATGTGATGTTTAATTCAATATTTTGGAAGTGCCTGAGTGAAAGCTCAGAACTTGTTTATTCTTTCTGTTAGGGCCCTTGCTGGAATCACAGTGACTGGGCAACTTGGAACCCAGCTTCGCAGAAATGAAACTAAAGGGATTATTGTGCAATCTTACCTTGAAAGTTTGAACTACCTCAGTTTTGCTGCCAAAATGTCAGGTTTCACTGTTGACTTGATTTCAAAATTCAAATGTTCTGAGATAACACCAGTAAGTTCTGTGCAATATCTGGGTGCCTTGACACACAGTCTGAGAAACATCAAATTAGAATCTGCCTAGGGAAGTGCATAGAAGAGACATAAACCAAGAATTTAAACTTTTAAGATTCTGACTCCATACCTTGTTATTGAACCCTTTTTAAAGGTGTTTCTTCTAAGGTAGTTTTCCTACCAAAGTTTTTTTATTAGGGTCCAGTAAGGAAAATGTGACCCACTTGAAGTGTTTAAAAGAGTACATTTAATTAGAGGATTACATTGGCGATAAAGAGCAGAGATAGTGAGGCTGTCCAGATATGAGCAGAATCAAGGAGCCAGGGTTTCTCCTACGGTTGCAGATTAGCTATGGGGAGTTGAGCAAACCCAGCAGTCCATTGTACCTGATAGAAGGTAGGTTCACAGTGGACATGCAATCAATGCCAAAAATACCTCTTGGGATGAAGAAAACATACTTGGATCATACTTGTTTTCCCTTTCTTCCTGGCTTTTCACTATTGCTTGCTGTTGACAAAATATACCTAGAATCCAGAGAACAAGGGAGCCTGGGAAATGTAGTCCCATAAGATGTAGGCAAAGTAGGCAGTGACTGGCACCAAACATAGACTTTATGTATTTCGTTCATTCAACCTGTATGTATTAGCAAATATTTTAGGGGACCTAAGAGGTGCCTGGCTACATGCTGGGGATGCTATAAATCAACCTGATCTCTCCTGAAGACCAAGGCTACTTAAAGGATATAATTAAGGAAATAACAAAGGCTATAACAAACACTAAACTATCTCATTTGAAAAGGTACTGATCGAAATGAGCTAGTCCAGGGATTATGTGACAGTTAATAATTTGGGTGAAGGGTGAGAGCTCCCCTCGCCATGCTGTTTTAGATCTAGTTAATTTGTCTTTTAAGCTGTGTGTAGAAAATATGAGTTCAGGAAAAGGGAATATCCAGATCTATAGAAAGTTTATAGAAATTATTAGGTTATTTACATTTTTATTTAGTCTCTGTATAGGAGACTTTATGATTTGAAAACTATGGAAGCATTGTGTACAATTGTGTGTGTTGCAGAGAGAGAGAGAGAGAGAGAGAGAGAGAGAGAGAGAGAGAGAGAGAGAGAGAGAGGTCTTTAACCAGCATTCCAAGGATCCAGAGGTCTCACAACAGTTAATCTCGGTCATGCTTCCAAGGGCCAACACCCCCTTTGCTTCTCATCATAACTTGTGATCTTGGAGGCATGAAAGAATTCCAGCCCCTCCTCCAGCCTGCCCATCTCTGCTCAAACAGGCTCCATGTCAGATGCAGTTTGGAGCACAGAGCTGAGGACCACGCAGGAAAGTTATTCTCTCTGTGGT
The DNA here is from genome assembly GCF_003668045.3 of Cricetulus griseus. NCBI lineage: Eukaryota > Metazoa > Chordata > Mammalia > Rodentia > Cricetidae > Cricetulus > Cricetulus griseus. The sequence goes on from NC_048595.1 coordinate 344,186,829, forward strand.
CATGAGTGGCAGCAATGGACGGACTGACACCCATACCTATCAATCACTATCGGAGGATGGCCCCTTTGGCCCTGTGGAGCAGCCCAAGAGATCCACGGGAAGACTCGTCATGCACAGCATGGCCATGTTTGGCCGGGAATTTTGCTACGCAGTGGAGGCAGCTTATGTGACTCCCGTTCTACTCAGCTTGGGCCTGCCCAAGAGTTTGTACAGCATGGTGTGGCTCCTCAGCCCCACCTTGGGATTCCTGCTGCAGCCTGTGGTGGGATCAGTCAGCGATCACTGCAGGGCCAGGTGGGGCCGCCGGAGACCCTACATCCTGACACTGGGCATCATGATGCTCTTGGGGATGGCCCTGTACCTCAATGGAGATGCTGTTGTATCAGGTAAGTGGAGTGCACAGGCCTAATAGTTAACTGTTAGGGTAAATTGTCATCAGTACTTTTTTTAATGCCTATCAGCTACAATCAATGGTTTCTCCTAGCATGCAGTAGCCATAAGCTTCCTTCACCTTTGAATGACCCCCAAACCTGTGGTTGAGGAGCTTTTGCTTCTAGAAACATCACAACATTGTTTTTTTTTTTTAATTGCAAGGTTTTTAAATGGATTGAATTTTCATTCATTTCACCAAATTAAGTATTCTTACTTTTTTCCCAGCTGAAGGATTTTTGAGCATATTACATCTCTCATGGACTGCTTTGTCAAGTTGTCAAATAAGCATCTGTAACAAACCACCTGCTGAGTACAAATAAGGGTTAATTCTGGGTGCATAACATTGCTACAGGGCACAGGACTGTCAGCTCTGGAGATGTCTTTGTATTGTGAATTCTGGGAAACAAATTTGGTCTCAGAGCAATATTTCTAGAGACAAACCAGCTACTAATTCCTAAGTACTTGGGGCAGTACACTGAAAAAGAGATCATAAAGAGGCACACATTTTTAGATCATTTATGCCAGTAGAATGAGAGGTTGTGATGTAAGATGAGCAGGTGATACTTGAAGATATTTACAACAGTGGTTTCCAACTTTCCTAATGCTATGATCCTTAAGCACAGTTCCTCACATTGTGCTCAAACCACAACCATAAAATTATTCCATTGCTATTTTAATAACTGTAATTTTGCTACAGTTATGAATCATAATGTGAATGTCTGACATGCAGAATATATGATATGTGATTCCCCCCAAGGGGTCATGACCCACAGGTTGTGAACCAACCTGTTTAGATTTAGAAGGATATATAAATATGGAAATGTAAGATATAATTGGGAAATTTAAGATAGGTATTGATTTTTCTCCTGGAATGTTTCAAATAAGTTTATATATTGCACACTATTTTTAGGTTAACAAAACATAAGCAAGGGACACAACAGTATATCACTCTTGGCAGATTGGGTGGATGAGTAGAGCATATGGATAGAATGGATCCCACTTAAGTGTACTACAATGGCTTTCTTAACAAACTGAATGAACTAGGGAGAATTGGTTGAGGATAGACATGTTTATACTCCATGATCTCATTTACCTGGGTCATTCAAAATTGTGTATCAAGGGGCTGCAAATGGTCATACTCTCTCCCTCACACCTGCCAATCCAGAGTCTTGGGAAATGGGGCCAGCAATCTGTGTTTTGACAAAGCAGTTCAGATGGCAATCAGGCACTCCAGAATTTGAGAAGCCCTGTGTTTGGGCACCTCTGTGCAACTGTGGGTCTGCACATACTAAAAGGGGGGCCTTATAGAGTCACCATAGCTGAAGCTGGGATTTAAAGAAATTTCTTTAGCTTATTTCATATTGTTATTATTTCTAATATAGAGAGATGCCATTAAAATCCCTGAGTATTCAGATAAAGTATATAACCCAGTGCTTTTTGGAATAGTCACAAGATGGAGCAACCATCACCACTGTGGACTTACAGGATATTTTTATGCCCCTCCCCAAAGAAACCCACTCCCCACTGGAAGTTACTCCCTGTTTTCTCCTAGGCACCAGATACTAGCAATCACTAATTTACTTTCTGCCTATAGATTTGTATTTTCTGGGCATTCAGTTGCATACTTTCTTAAACATGAAAAAGTGCCATTTTTAAGATGTGAAAACAAAACTACATAACTGAAAATGGATGATTTGATGGCAGGTTAAGCGAAATAAAAATATGTGGGTTGTTCTAATGATGCTTTAGATGACCAATGTTTGCTTCTGTTTTAGCTTTGGTTGCAGACCCAAGGACGAAGCTGGTGTGGGCCGTAACTATCACCATGATAGGTGTGGTTCTCTTCGATTTTTCTGCTGACTTCATTGATGGGCCTATCAAAGCCTACTTGTTTGACGTCTGCTCCCACCAGGACAAGGAGAAGGGCCTCCACTACCATGCCCTCTTCACTGGTAAGGACTATTCCAGTAAGTTTCTCCTTCAGCTTTGCAGACAGGGAGAAACTCCCACGGAAGGCATCCGGGTCCCTGTACTTGGCATCTTGTGAATGAATGGATCAGTTGATAGGAAGCGCCTGTCACGCGCTCTGCCCTGTCTCAGTTCATTTCTCTGAACAAAGTAAGCTCATGACCAGGGCTTCAGAGTTCTTGAAAAGGATGTTTACACAGGAGATTTTCTTCGGGATGCTGTGGAAACATGTACAACTGAAGTGAAAGGGACCCCTGTGCACTGAACTCTCTCTTTAAAGCAGTGAGCCTCAGGCATTCATCCTGCTGCATCAGCCTTGCTTCGGGATGTTGAAAATGCACATCCTTTCCCCACTTATGCTGACTCAGAGCATTTCAGATCGGGCCCAGGAATTTGCCTTTTATTTGATAAGGACGCCAGGTGGTGTGCCAGGTGTTGTAAGAAATCCATTTAAAGTCAAAACTAGAGCAAGCGAGTGAACCCTCACCACCTTCAAGAATTCTTAATTCTATAAAGAAATCAATCTGCTCACTGTAAATGTTCATGCTGGGTGGGCATTGGGGACTCCGTCCATTCCTAGGGGGCTGTTGCCAGCCTCCCTCGATTGCCACTGGGCTGTTTCCTAAGCAGTGCTTTGTAGAACACCAGGCAGCCCTCCCTGAGCAAGCCTCTGCTAGCATGTCACGGGAAGGCAGGACACCAAGCCAGGGGGATTTCTACAGCTAGCAGGAGTTCTCTATCAAGTCACTTTACTATGCTGTCTTCATAGTCAGGCAGAGGCGTGTATGTTTCCCTCCCTGGCCATGTAGGGCCTACCTCCAGAGCCAAGATTCATCCCTACACATGGAAGCTATGGAGTCCGGTTTTGACATTTTGGCAAATATTTGAGTAGTGAAACTATGAAGGGATGAGGCTGCCCCAGTACAGCAAGCTGTTCCTACCACTTTGGGGAAGGTGCAAGGTCAGAGGGGCAGTCCTGTCTGTCTGTGGCCTGGGACCTCCATATCTCTGGAGGTTTAAATGCTGTAGAACAGAGCCAGGGTTTGAGAAAACTCCTGCCTCACCTTTGCTCAGCAACCTCATTCTCTCTCCTGGACTCTGGTCCCATTGAATTTTTACCCGTGTTGTTAAGAGCAACAAGCACTCTTAGCTACTAAGTCATCTCTCCACCCTCCCCCCAACACCCACAAGCTATTTTCACTCTGCACCTCGAGCTTTGTTTCCCATTAATCGCTCTATATTCTCTGTGCTCTGGAGGATTCTCAACATTTTTCCAGCACACACATCAAATTCTGTTCATTCACTCTTCCCCTGGCTCTTTGTAGTCTATAAAATGCCACTGACCCTATAAAATGCCCAGCTCCCCTTCTAGGAAAGATGGCATATTGATTGAGCACACCCACTTTTCTCTTCTTTTCTCACCTCCAGTCCCCTTCATTTTTCTTTTCAGCATACTGGAGATATTCCAGGATGTCTTTTTTTTTTCTTTTTTGAATAAACACAAGAGCACAAAAGTTCTTTATAAAAGGAGTATTTTTTTTTTTTTTTGGTTTTTCGAGACAGGGTTTCTCTGTGTAGCTTTGGAGCCTGTCCTGGCACTCGCTCTAGAGACCAGGCTGGCCTCGAACTCACAGAGATCCGCCTGCCTCTGCCTCCTGAGTGCTGGGATTAAAGGCGTGCGCCACCAATGCCCGGCAAGGAGTATTTCTTTAGTGCTCTACTTTTTATGTTTGTGGTCTCATTTCAGTGGTTCTCAGGTCCTTCTGTGTAATGCCTCTTTTAAAGTCACCTACAATTAACTGTAGCCGCTGGTTGTGGTGGGAAGAGCAGTTGGTGACAAGGGACAGTTTGTTCCACTTCTGAGGAAACCAACTAAAATTCTCAGTTTAAAAGATCAGTCAGTACTCAAGGGGCAGTTTTCACAGTCTCTTTCTTGGCCTTTGCTATTGCTACCTCCTACTTTAGAACATTTGTAACCACCCCATTTCTATACATTTCACCTAAGAAGGAGCTATCCACAGAAAATGTGTGTGTGTAAATGAGTGAGAAGGTGAGGATGACGTGACAGAAAGTGATTGGTCAGCATTCTTTATATCTGAGTGAGCTACTTGCAATCCTACTGGAGTCACTTTACTTTGTTAACACCTTGACCCTTCCCGGTCCTCCTGTTCTCCCCGGGGCAGGTGTTCAAGGCATGCATAGCTTAAGGAAGGGATTGATCATAACAATGCTCACACAACAGTGGCTATATTGGTTTACCTTTCTCAAATAATACATGTGGTAGTGAATACGTGGTGGCTTTTGGTTAGCAGTCCACATCAACATCAACTTCACTTTTATTTGGTTTCTTTGTCAGTGTGTTGCCTCTTGGATACATGATGGTTGCTATAGTTTCATCATGTTTCTTTCAAGACAGGAGGGATGGAGAGGAGAGTCAGGGAAGAAAGAAGGGGGAAGAACCTTTCTATATCATCTTTCTGAATGAGGAAAGCAAGAGCTTTCTACTCCCCTCAGACATTTATTTGTTCTTAGTGAGCATAATTAGATCATCTAATAGGCTCTTAGGGTTGAAAAGCAAGGATTTGTTCAGCTTTTAATTTTTAGGGACAGGGCACATACTTCCTGGAGCAAATTGGGATCCATTACCAAGGAAGAGGGGGCAGTTTTTACTAAATAGAAGAAAGCAATATTTAAGAAATTTGGACATAAAGAGACATTTGATTTCTTGGTTTTGTCTCATGGTAAGCACCAAGTTCTTGATGTCAGTCAGTGTTCCCAGGGCCTGTGTTTGGTCCTCTGAGATGTCAGTCAGTGTCTCTAGGGCCAGTGCTTGGTCCTGTGGGAGATCACCATGTGTGGATAGCTTCTAGCAAGTCCAACATTCCCCAACAGAAGAGCAAGATCAATCCCCTCCTCTTCTAGGGCAGTTCTCTGGGGGTCCTACCCAATTTAGATCTTCGTTTCTAAGGACTCTGACTACTTGATGATGGTGTTCTCACATTATTCATAATGATCACTATAGGACCACTCATAAAAATGCAGCATGCTTTGTTCTGTGTATGTAAACCAGCACCTACAGTGTGTGTGTGTGTGTGTGTGTGTGTGTGTGTGTTAAAAGAATTTTTCTACTGTCCCCTAGGGAGTTATTACATTTGGCCTTTTGTCTCTTTCACTAAAAAGTAACTGTCATATCTCCCAGCAGAGTAGGAGCTGTGATGGGGTTGGACATGCTCTTAGCCTCTGAGCATACACACCAGTCACTTTGGATATCAACTGAGGCTGCAGAACCCAGTGAGCCAGCAAACCCATGTTTATTGGTAGGAAGTGTCTCCTGGATGTTGAGAGTTTCTAACCCAGGATATTTGTGCTAAAGTGAACTGCAGACTGCACTGTCCTGGGCAGTGAGATCTATCTGTTGGTGGCCAACTTGAATCTGTGAGGCTGGGAAACCCTTCCTTCCCTTAGCGGCAGTGCAGGCTCCGAATGTCTGAACTTTGCCCCTACCCCCAACCTGTGAGTCTATGATGTCAGTTGCAAACAAACTGGCAAAAGTGCCCATGCACAGAATAAAGAGACAAGCAAAGGGTCAAATGCCAGACGTGTGTGACCACTTGTTTTCTCTATGCTTCCGTTTGCAAAAGTTATATTTGGAAGTGAATGCTTCAGGGATAAGCAGGCCCAGTGTATTCCTTCAGAAGAAGAAGGGGAGGAAACTCGGCAGGCTTGGCTTCTTCTAACTTCAAAAAAGTACTTCAAAGTGTGCACCAACTACTAACATGTAAAAAACAAACAAACAAACAAACAAAAACAAAAAAACCGCTGTGATTGGCAAATAAAGACCAAGAAGAGAGTTAAAAATGAATGTCAGATAGAACCCCTTCAACCAAACTTTTTATTCAGTATGGAAGAACCGCCTCTCATGTTTGGGGCTATTTTAACTTTTTCTTATTCATGAATAATTGTTGGATGAGTGGTTTTGTTTCATCAGCTGGGTTCCTTTTGAAGTTGGTGCCTGTGGGTGGCTTTCACATCTCCTCCCTCGGGCACCCTGGGAAGGACACTGCCGGAGCAGAAACCAAAGACATTCCCCCAGTTCACTCTAATTGTTTTAGTTTCAAGCTCAGCATATAGCACCTATATTTACAGGGTTCAGTGTGATGATGTTGTCATTGCCTGTATACAGTGTACAGTGATCAGGGCCACTATCACCTATCGTTGTTCCAAGGTACTGACTACTATTCTATGCTCTACTTCTACGTGCTCATTTTCCTTTTGTTTCCACTCACTATATGTACTTTTCCATGCTTGCCTTTGTCATTTAACACGATATCGCTGGAAGAGCTTTGTCACTTAGCACAATGTCCCTGGATTCCAACAGCATCTTTAGCCTCCTTGTTCTGATCACAGATCCCATGTTCACACATGATCTTTTATTATTCATTTGTGGTTTCTTTGTCTGCTTCTTTACCCCCAACTGGCAGGAACTGTTTTTCCTTTTTATTGCTCTATGACCAGTGCTTTCAATGGTGCATAGAATATGGAAGGGCCTCAGAAACTGTTGGTGTGGCTAATATTCTGTTTTAGCATCCTTAGTTTTCACAATGTTTAAGGTGTGTTGCTGGGAGGTAAAGTGACTAATCCAAGGCCACTTGACTGGCTGTAGAGGAGGGGTAAAATTCAACAAGCCAACACCTAACTAAAGATGTGGTGTCTGTCTTAATTTGAGTGCCTGTAAAAGTTGAGCCCCGGGAATATGGACACACAGTTTACTTGGGAATTAATTCCATGGAGAAGGATGGAAATATTATCAAATGTGCTGACCAGGCATTATGGAGTTGGCTTTTACCTTCCATCTCTCCATGGACATCCAGGAGCCTTGTGCATCTCAGAACTCTTCTTCATTTGAAGGGATGAAGGGTAGAAGATTCACTTCCACTAAAGCAAGGTGGTTCTAGGAGATAGGTGGTTCCATGAGGTTAAGTGAGGTACAGATGCATTTCTGAAACTAGTTGGCTTTGCATTATTCACCACAGCAGTTGCTAGAACTGGGCTGAGATTTTCAGTGTAGCTCAGCACATTATCTCCAGTATCTGTACTCCATTCTTGCTGGTCACCACTAGGCGGCACTAGAGCATAGGAGTTATAAATATTGGTTCTGTGGCCTTGAAAAATTAACTGTAGGTATTTGCAAATGGCTCAAGAACCAGCTCTGTTAACAAACAGAAAATACACTGCTTTCTAATCCCGAGCCAAGAAAAGAAACAGGAGTCAGGCTTTATGAGTCCTGTCAGAAAATGGGGAGTTTCTGAACTAGGTTAATGAGTCATTTTCTGTGCTGAAATTGAGAAACTCATTTCTAGAAAAATGATGAGATACTTTCAGTCGATGCTTTTGCATGAACTATTATTGGATTAGGCATGTTATCACAAATTAGAAACTTCCAGCCTGGCCAGAACTTGTGGCCTCAGATAGTATGCACTTTGCTTACTATCAGTATTTATTTGGATGCTATGTTAATTATAAAACTGTTGGCCAATGGCTAGGGCTTCTTATTGGCTAGCTCTGTCTTAATTATTAACCCATAACTACTAATCTATGTATTTCTACATGGCCTTAACTTACCACAGAACTCCTGGCACGTCCTATCTTCCCAGTCTCTGCATGGCATCTCTCCCTGCCTACTTTTCCCAGAATCCTCCCATTTAACTTCATACCTCTGTTGGCCAGTGTTTTATTCATCAACCAATAAGAGAAACATATACACAAAAGGACATATCCCCCATCAGGGCCCCTTAACAGATACAAGTACCATGCATTCTCCTTCCCACATGGGCTAATTGCAGGCTCACACTGCAGTGCCAAATATTTCATGTGGGTGCTTGATATCTGAACTCTGATTCTCATGCTTGTGGGGCAAGCACTTGGTCAATGGAGACATCTCTCATCACCAGAAATGGGAACTCTTTGAGTTATCTTTTCTTCCAGATCCCCTGGTTGGTAAAGATATTGTCTTCATCTGGGGCAGAGACCTCACTCAACAAATAAAACTACAAACTGATCCACTCAGGAAAATAACTTGTGTTTGCTAAGGCATGATGGGAGGCTGATGTTGAAACAGAAGAATCAGTTTCATCCAAACTTGTGATGTATATAGAGGGTGTGTTTGGCACTGGTCATTTGCTGCGCAATTTCAAATCTCTTCATGCGTCTCCCTTTAAGCCTTGTGTTTTAAGAAGTCCCCAACATCTTCACTGGAAGGAACATCTGAGCCATATTAGGGTTTTGGTGCTGAGTTATATAATGTCTTAGGCATAGAAGGAATGTCTGTATTTAGAGCAGTAAGTGAAGAGAATGGATCACTAATAACAGTATTTCAGATGTAAGAACTTGGGTGGAATCAATTTTTTTTGTAGTTCACAGACTAGCTTTAATTTATGCTTTAAATAAGAAAAAACAAAAACAAACAAACAAACAAACAAACAAAAAAACACTCCTTGGGTTCCTGAACCATCACTGTAAGGAACTTCTTTCAGGTTCTCTAAGTTCAGTTAAGCGCTTTCTGCAAATTAGGAGACTGAGTTGCTTTAACACAGAGATTTTTGTTATAAGACATCTTTGTGCCAGGCAGTGGTGGCACATGCCTTTAACCCCAGCATTCGGGAGGCAGAGGCAGGCCTGGTCTACAAGAGCTAGTTCCAGGACAGCCTCCAAAGCCAGAGAAACCCTGTCTCGAAAAACAAAATAAATAAATAAATAAAATGGGGGGAGGGGAGAAGGGAGGCATCTTTGCATCAAAATTGTTTTCTGGACCCCATGAACAAGATAACATTGAGCAAGTCCAATGTAGGGATGGATGTTCAGTTCCAAAACATTGGTCAAGGTGGCAAATTTGAAGGTAGAATTTTGTATTTCTTTTTGAAGCGTTTGTCCCTCGTAAAATTCCTCATTATTCTCCTATTTCTTTCCACACATTCAGGACACAGCAAGCTGTCTTCTACTCCCGAGTTTGGTAAAACATAGGTTGGTCATAGAAAAAGTAGGATCATTCTTTGGGGACTGTCTGGAACCTAGGTTTGACCAGTTTTCATCTGCAGACACACCCAGCCAGTCTCATTTGCAGGGAGCACTTTGCCCTCAACAACACACCACCTGACTCCAGGGGCTGGTGGCAGAAAGGCCTTCACTTTGGAGGGAAGAGGTTGGCGATTGGCAGCCATAGGCAGACCAGCTCTATTGGTATTTCTTCCCCAGGCAGCAAGTATGGACTCCCTTCCTGGAGTTATGACTTCCACAATGCCACTATCCTCCCTTCTCTGTCTCTTTAAATTTTGAGGTGTGGGTCCTTTAATGGTCATCTTGGTAGGGTGGAGTCAATTTTGATGAGTCCTGTCTCAATACCCCTCAAGTGACACCGTGTCCAAGCATAAGCATACAAAGCAAGAACCAGAGAACCTTCATTTTAGTGTCTGATAAGATGATAATAGACTTAGAAAAATTCATGTCTAAACCTTTGTTCTTATTTTTGTAGCTATAACTGCAAACACATACTTCGGATTTTATTCACAGTGGAAAAGACAGCTCTCAGGACTCTTTGATCATCCCAAGCTAGTTTTGTATCTTCTGAAGAAGTTTGGCGGTAGTTAGAGGACAATAAAAATAATTTCTTTTTAATGCTGCCAGAAATTGATTTTATGGACTCATTTAGGTCAAGAATTTGAGTTGCTTTTTAAAGCAGTATAGAGAATGCAGTTGGCAGTTGGGGGGGCCACAGTATCTCCTATGGTGGTAATTTATTAAGGTCCTGATGTGTGTCTTTGTGTTGTACGGAACATTTTTCATTTTCAAATCATGGCCTTACTGATAGGTTACTCTTTGGATATGACTGCATAATAGGTGAGTAAGACCAAGGTCACGGCAAGTAAACACCAGAGCTAGGACTTGAACTCATGCTGCCTCACTACAGGAGTCTTAGCCTTTTACTGTATTGTCTCTTCTTAATTACTAGGCTGTCTCTGCTCTCCTCAGGGAGCTTTTCCACAGAAGTGGAGGGCCTGTTCATGGTGGCCAACTCATCTCTTTTTTTTTTTCTTTGTTTTCTAGGTTTTGGCGGTACCCTTGGCTACCTTTTGGGTGCCATAGACTGGGTGCATCTGGAACTGGGAAGGCTGCTGGGCTCCGAGTACCAGGTCATGTTCTTCTTCTCTGGCCTGGTATTCACTTTGTGCTTTATCACTCATCTGTGCAGTATTCCTGAAGCCCCGCTCAGAGATGGTGCACAAGACCCTCCCTCATGGCAGGTCCCTCAGGGCTCTTCCTTGTTGGCAGATGGGATGCAGGAATATGGTTCTATTGAGAAAGTTAAACACAGTGATGCAGAAACAGAGCTGATAACGCAGGGAAGGGCAAACAAAAAAGTCCCTGAACAGGTAAAGATGAAAAGACTTTTTTTCTTTTTCTCCAAATGGGGGAAAATGTTCTTCACTTTCTTTGTGAAAAATTGTTTTGTTTGCTGGTCTGATGTGAAGAGTTTTGTGAAGTCTATTTGAATCTTCAAAACCTCAAGTAGCCATTAGCCTTTGAAATGAGAATTTTGTGCCTCAGTGGTTCTCTTGCCTCTTTCTCCTTTCAAAGCATCAAACTAGGGAGGATGATGCCAACTGTAAGAAGTTAGACCATAGGAGAGCTCTCTAGCCACCCTCTGGCCACAGAAAACAGTGTCTTATGTAAGGATTGCAATCTATAACTTTGTCCCTCCAAATGACAATGTTGTTGAGTTGATGACTGGATTAGACACACAAAGTTTGTGTAACATGACTTGATTGGACCAAAGCTTCAACTTTAAAACAAAAACAAAATAAACAACGGCAGCAGCAGCAACAACAATTCCTCAACTGCATGCCAGAGAAATGAATTAAGGTTCAGAAGAAATGGTCAGACCAGAGAAGAGATTGGAATCATGTTGACCAATATAGAAGCCACTAACTCCACACAACTACTTAAATTACACTTTAACTAAAATGAAATTAAGTCTTCATTTCACTAGTTGCATTAGCCATATTTTGAAAGCTCAAAGCCTCATGGGACTGGTACTGGTGTCCAAGGCACGAAAAGTATAGAACTTTTCCATTTGTTATAAAAAGACAGATGGGACAACATGGATACAGTAACAGAATTCTCCCATCAGTTGCCCTTAAATACCCATTTTGGGCTGGGGTGGGATGGGGGCTATAGTACAAAGGATCCACTCATTAGCACAGACATCAAAGTCTTGTTCCTGGATGACCTGCATCATTCATTGACAAATACCTGACAGGGTGGCTTTAGAAGAGCCTAATTATTTAGAGCATGTGTCAGATTATGGCAAAACAACCTTTTAAAATGTATGATCTTGAACATTTCTATTTCTGTAAAATGGAAAAGTAATTCTGTCTACCAGCAGGGGTATTGTGCAGTTCACAATGGATGATCTATGTAAGTCAGTCAGGATGGTTCCCACTGGACAGTAAGGCATTGTTTAGATGAGCCTGTGAGAATACTGAATGCTCTAAGTGCAACCAGGGAGTGTTATCCAGGATAAAGACATACAAACAGCCCAGTGAGTCACAGCTCTCTGTGAAGTCAGTCTCTTCTGTTGGCTTAGCCTATAAGCCAGATTCTTTTACAACTAATATGAAGATAGAAAGGTGTTTCTTAGGCTTGACATTAAATATATAAGCATGTTGTTTATAATTATTATTCAATAACAAATTACTTTGGATACTGAGTATGTTCAAGGAACTGTACTAGGAATTCAGAGATCATTAAGTTGACTAAGGTCCAGACTCTGTGCCGAGAAATAAATAATAATCCATGCCTGAGAAATTACAAATTGGAATGAGCCATTTATACCATCACAATAAGGCACCAAGTGGAAAACGGAACAAAAGCAATGCATCCATTAAGATTTTCTAAACAGCAGTTGTTTGGGCAGAATTACATATTCAAGAGATTCGAAGGAGGCCTCTCACATACTCTGCAGTTCTATGCTGCCCCCCCCCCCCAGCCAAACTGACCCCAGGTAAGTCCCAAGTCTTCCCAGAAGAGTCTGGCACTAGAACTTTACATCTTGCTTAGCCATCATTGTCAGGAATGTGTGGTAAATCTAGAGAGACAGCACTTAGACTGTCACTCATCCATGTGTTCATCCGCAGGAGATCAAAGTGGCACATTACCATGATGGTAATGATTCTCATAGCAAGTCCAATTGATTTTGCAAAAGACAGAGACTGTTCTTAAGTGAACAGAACAAGGCTTCATGGATGAAAAGAATAAAACCACCCCAGAGTGGTGCTCTGAATGATGGTCAGGATTTGAAGTGGAGACTTGGGAAGATTATGCCTAGTAGAGAAAGGAGCAGCAGCGAAGCCATAGAGTTAAAACAAATGAAAAAACAAAACAAAACAAAACAAAATCCCCTTGGTGTGTGGGGGAAGGAACATGGTAAAAATTCCACACTGGTGACTCTTAGATAGCAGACTTTCAGTCAAATTGATAAAACGAGAGCCAAGGGTGGGACCTGCAGGTAAAGCATGTGCAAGGCCCTGGAGTTGGTCCCCAGCTCCACAAAAAGAAATTTAAAAAGATGTTGAAGGGCATTAGTGATAAACAGACCAATTTACCAAAAGATTAGCCTTATAAATATGCAGGAATCCGTCAGCAAAATCGTCCATGATTGCCGGGTGTTGGTAGCCCACGCCTTTAATCCCAGCACTCGGGAGGCAGAGGCAGGTGATCTCTGTGAGTTCAAGGCCAGCCTGGTCTCCAGAGCAAGTGCCAGGACAGTCTCCAAAGCCACAGAGAAACTCTCCCTCAACCCCCCCCAAACCAACTAGAAGTAAGGAACTCCATATTATTCATAAATATATGGAAATGAAATAACGATCTTCTAAGCAATCATTGGATCACAGAAGAGGTTAAAAGAAAAATGTGACAATGTCTGATGCTGTGCTTACAGCTGAATAAAATCCCGTTGAAGTCTACCAAGCTTGTAAATAGCTAATGCCAATTCTTCTCAAAGTCTTTTAAAGAAATCCAAAATGAGAGGAAACTTCTGAGCACTTCTATATAATCATTATTATGCAGATACCAAAGACAGACACTGGCAGTGAAATAAACGAAAAAAGATTCACAGGCCAATATTCTTTTTTTTAAAAATTTTATTATTACTTAAAATTTTTTTTAGTTTAGAAACAATCATATTTTACATATCAATCCCAGTTCCCTCTCTCTCCCATCCTCCCATGCCCCCCACATACCTTCCCATCCTACCCCCTATCCAACCCCCAAGGAGGGTGACACAGGCCGATATTCTTAAACACTGATGCAGAGATTCTCAACAAAATACTAGCAAACTCATGATCAAGTGCGATTTTCTCCTAGAATACAAAGATTATCTACCTTGTATGAGTCAATAAATGTCACATAGTATGTCACATTAATATAGCAAATATAGCAAAGGGCTAACATTATGTGATTATCTAAAGAAATGTGGAAATAGCATTAGACAAAATTCAATATCTTTTGATGATGAAAACTTAATAAGTTATGTGAAGGATATCCGCTGTCAGTTCTGTGTAACATGAGAGAGAGAGAGAGAGAGAGAGAGAGAGAGAGAGAGAGAGAGAGAGAGAGAGAGAGCATTGATTGTAAAAGAAACCAATTGAGAAGAAGAAGGAACAGAGCAATGTAGTGAAGCATATGGCACTTCCCTTGGTCATGCACATCCAGGAATGTCTCTGGCTATGTACATCAGGGCCAGGATCAAAGCCAAGGTCAAAGTTGATATACTTTCTCTCAGTCACTGATTCCAAACTGGGGGTGGATGCTCAATTTAGAACTAGAATTCTGAATGGAAAGAGACCTGAACTGTTTTGGAGTTCAAACTAGATCCCATAGAAACTGGTGTCCCATCCCTGCATGCCAAAACTGTTTCTCATCTTAATAGTTGTGATTTCTCTGTCAAAGAATACTTTGGTGTCTTCCTCCTGACGATTCTGAATCTTGTTCTCTTACAAACCTACCACTCCCCAGTCACCAGCTGATGATGGTGTAGAGTCTGTGCAATGAAACGACTCCCAGGGCTCAAAGCTATTGTAAGGGCTTTTCTCTGGGAATTGACGAGTCAGGGGTAAGATGCCAGCTAGATTTTCATTCTGAGTTAAAATACTGAATGCTTATATTTCCAGCTTTTACGGAAATGCTAAGCTGAATTTGAAGGCTCACATTTATTTTTGGAAGGAAGGAGAAATTAGGTTAACAATGGAGCAGGCTGAAAATTATGTGGAAGGCAGAAAGATCCATTAATATTTGGAGTGAGGCAGAATGCAAGCATGCTTGCCAGACTTTCCTGATTGTGCCTTTTGGGGCAAAGGAGAAACAGAATGAAGAGAGAGGGCTGAATTCAAAGCATGCAAATCAGCTGCCATTCCCTAGATAGTATCTACCTTTCCCTATGAAGAAAAATAAGTAATTCTAGACGTTTGTTACTGTAACCTTTTATTTTAGGTATTATATTCTGCATGCAAAATATTATTGTTTTTCCTAAATACAAGAGAGTGCTTATTTTGTGAATATATATATATATATATATATATATATAGTTTACTAGTATAGTCACTATCAGTGGGTTAAATACTGCAAAATGAATGAAGTTAGCTGGGTGTGATGGTACATGTCTGTAATCCCAGCACTTACAAGGTGAAGTTAAGAAGATTGGGAGTTCGCTTTTAATCCCAGCACTTGAGAAGCAGGGGCAGGCAGATCTCTGTGAGTTCAAGGCCAGCCTGGTCTCCAGAGCGAGTGCCAAGATAGGCTCCAAAGCTACACAGAGAAACCCTGCTTCGAAAAAAAACCCAAATAAATATAAATAATATTTATTATAATAAATAAATAAATAAATAAATAAATAAAAGAAGAAGCCTGGAAGTTCACGGTCATTTCCTCACCCTCATGGACATGTCAAATTCAAGGCCAGCCTGAGATATACGAGATCCTGTCTCAAAACACAAAACAGAAATAAGAATGATGAAATTGCAAGTATCAATTATAAAATGAGCCTAGAATTGTTAAATCTAATATCTTCAACAAAGAAGTAAAAAAAAGTATCAGATAATTGAAGAATTATAAAACAAGGAGGCTGGGGAGAGATGACTGGCTCTGTGGTTAAGAGCACTGTCTACTCTTCTAGAGAACCTGGGTTCAATTCCCAGCACCTACATGGCAACTCACAACTGTCTGCAACTCCAGTTCCAGGGAATCTGACACTCTCACACCAATGCACATAAAATAAAAAATTATTTTTTAGAGTTACAAAACAGAACAAGGCATGAACGAAGTCTCAAATGCAGAAAATAACTTGCAGTAAAAAATACCAGGAATATGATGTTTAATATAACAGAGTGAGTGGTTATCTCTCATCATAAATTTATTCTTTCCTCACATTTCTAATTATGTGAAGAAAATTATTCAATAATAAAGTACTATATGACAATAGATGATAAAAAGAGTTATAAGACAATATGTATCATAATGAAAGTAAACCATGTCAGGAGATTGTCTGATAACTCTGCTAATTGGGTCCCAATTTCATTTTGTCAAGACTCTGAATTTTAAAAATTCCAAGAAAAAAGAACCATCAACCCACCTCAGCTGACATTCATATTTTCATTATCCTTAGGGAGACTGACCGCTTGATTCTTTCTTCTCTTATATGACAAGATGTTAAAGACTTTTTCTATCTTCAGTTGTATCAATTCTAACTCTCTCAAGCTTGCTGAAACCAAATAATAATAGGAATAGTCATAGTAGTAATAATTGCAGCCCTTGCTGTTAATGTATAAGTCTACACTGAGGAATCTGGGGCATGAGTATTCATCTTTTAGATGTGGGTTTTCTCTGTTCACATTTTAACTCAACACAAAGCTCACTTACCCATCATTGGCAAGAGTTGGAGATGTGACCTTAGAGCAGGAACCTACCACTAAGGACAGGGAGCCGGCTAGCTCTCTGTGTTAGTTTCTTAAAATATCACTACTACAAATGTAGCAGCTTAAAACAACATCCATCAATCATCTCACATCTTTACAAAGTGTTGGGTCAGAAGTGTTGGGGGCCTCCAGTGGGTTCTCTGTTCAGGGTCCTACATCCCTGCAATCATGACATCAACAGTGCTGTGTTCTCATCTGGAGGTTCAACTGGACAGATCCTGTCTTCAAGCTCATTCTGGTCATTGGTGGAACCCAGTTCCTTGTGGTGTGAGAGTAAGCTCCCTGTTTTGTTGTGGATTACTGGGCAGGAGCTGCTCTGAGTTTTTGAAGGACTACTTTCAGTCACTTTCAATGTGGCCCTTTCTGTTTTCAACCCTCACGCTTCAGGATGCTCTAAATTCTGCTTCTGCCCCCAGTTGAAAAAGGAAAGCCCTCTGGTTTCTAAGGGCTTGTGTGATTCGACTAGTATTAACCAGGTAGCCATCCTGTTAATTCCCTTCAGGTTCACTAACTAGTAACTTTAATTGTATTTTCCAGATTAATTTTTATATATAACAAAACATAATCTTGGGTGCCATCAAGACAAGAGATCATGAACTCCATCTTGAATTGGCCTACCATGCTCTAAGAACAATAGTTATCTAAGGGATTGTTTAGCCCTGTGGGCTTTGTCCTCTTGCAGGAATACCATTTAAAGACAGTGTTATCTGTCTCTTACATCTTGGACTGAGTGTAGCTCTATTCCAAACTGTCCACCTTTAGAGTATGAAAGTTATTTATGGAACCACTAAGTAGTTATTTATTTTTAACAGCACGTTATCAATGGTTTGTCCCATGGAAACCTACATGTGATGTCATGATAGACAAGTGACAGAGATGTAGCATGGCTGTTTCTCTGACTCCTGCTCCTGGCTGGGCACTGACACTGAAGACTGTGCTTTTTTCCAGAGACAGAGGGCAATGTCGATGAAGTCACTTCTGAGGGCATTAGTGAACATGCCTTCCCATTATCGCTGCCTTTGCATTAGCCACCTCATTGGATGGACTGCCTTCCTGTCAAACATGCTCTTCTTCACAGATTTCATGGGACAGGTAATGAATGCATGATGTTCACACACTCACTGGGAGCTGCTTCTGTCTGGCCTTTGGAATAGGTATAGCAAAGAGCGCCTTTAAGAAACTGGTTTATAGATATGTTCTAGAAGTAGATGCTACACTGTGTAAAACTACTCAGAGATCTACCACTATGTGATCAAATACAACAAATAGGCAAGAGTAGATATTATCTTCAGAGGTCATGTCAAGCTTCATGAAAGAGGTGTGTGACACGATCCCTACCTTAAGGCTGACTGAGAGTTTCAGAGACACAAGAGGGCAAGAAAGAATTCTGAGTGGGAATAGAAATGGTGTGGGCAGAGGCGAGTTGGAAGTCTGTTAGCTGTACTAGGGAATGGTACTAAGTCAGGTGGGCTAGATGTTAGGATGAGGGGGACCATTAAAGATCACCTGGAGGAGTGTTATTTAGATATACTTAATGAAGGTCCTTGAAGGAGGCACAATACATGAATGGAATGACCTGGTGATGCCTGATTGAATTCTATGCCCTAGGAAGGGTCCCTTTCCCCAAGAGTTGAGAAGCACTGCACTAGTTACTCAACCGCTGGGCCCTCTCTTTCAGATTGTGTACCATGGGGATCCCTACAGTTCACACAATTCCACAGAATTTCTCATCTATGAAAGAGGAGTTGAAGTTGGATGTTGGGGCTTGTGCATCAACTCTCTGTTTTCTTCACTTTATTCTTGTAAGTATTCTTTTCCTAAGAGAGTCAGGCTAGTAGTGGGACCCAGATTTTATACTTCAAAATCTGTTTTCTTCTCTTTAGAATCTTAGATTCTTGATAATGTTTAGGAACTCTGGAAAAAAACTCTTCCTTTAGAGATCATCTTATGAAGTGTCATTTTTCATAGTCAATTGTAGGAGTCATTGCCCTTGAATTGTGCTTGTAATCAGTGGGTTTTGGGGAAATATTTTTTTCAAAAAAATAAAAGGGAATTTTGGGGGTAAGATGGTGAGCTATTGAGTGGATGAATTCCAGAAGCTTCATGTTCTGCTGGAGATTATTATATTATTTTATTGTATTATATTATTATTACTATTATTGACCTAGTTTTGTACTGCTTCTATTCTCAAGCCTTAGCAACAGCACTCTAGACATGGAAGACATTTGATAGGGGAAGTAATGTCTGCTTGTCATTTCTACAGCTTGTCTTCCATCCAATGACCCCAGACAGTCTTTTGTTTTTTAATTGGTTCAAGTATAATACAGATTTCGTTTCTTATCCATGAAGTATAAGTCTAATAATAATTCCAGTGGCTAAGCAACATTTCATTCTTAATAGGTGCATCTCAAGCGTCTATCATTTATTTTTTGGTTGACATGATGCAATAGACTAAATGAGAGGAGTGATCACTCTGCCTCTGTATTTGTTATCTTTGTGTGTGCAAAGTATATGCCAAGAACCAAGTTCAAAGTCAGTTATTTGCAGGCCACCTTGAAGTTGGTAAAATAGCAATAGTCACACTAAGTGGTATATGTGTCCTGTAGTGGACTGGGTGATTCTTTCATATATTTCACCTCATTTGATTCTGACTAGCAACGGCCACTACAAAGAACTGCATTTTATTTCCATTATCTATGTAAGAAAGCTAAGATGATGATCAGTTAAAAAACTTGTCTCCATAAAGGAGGAAGCCATGGGGGAACTGTGGGAACCCCTTCACAGCCTTTGTATGATTGACAAGACAGGGAAAATGTCTGCAGAGAATATCACATCTTTCTTACCTGTACAGACTGCCTTCAAGTTGCGGCTAAGAAACTAAGAAAAATTTGTATCATTCTGCAATACCTGGTTGTTTTAATATCTCCAGCCTGACTTTGGCTAGTGAGGTCAGGATAAGCATACACTGTCCGTTGGGTCCTCTTGGGCCACACTTCTCTCATCAGAACAGAGACTCTTCCTCTGTATCTTTTGTCCTCAGGATCCCATCCCCACGGGTTTTTTTTTCTCTTCTTTTTTATGTTCTTTTTATATTTGGCTAGCTGCTATGAAGTACCTGGTTCTCCTCCATGGACAATAAAATCAGCAAGGCAATTTTATGCTGTCTTTTATGCAAAGGATTTAAAACTGATCCCCAAATCCAGATGTTTCTCACACACAGATAAAGAAGTGTTTTGTTCCTGACTCAGTATCAAAGGATGCTGTCTAAAAAAATGTATCTTCAAAAGAAAGGATTATCTGAAATTATTAGATATTGTGAGGCACCTGCCAGCTGTAATTTCTTCCCATTTATTCTCTCGACAGACTTTCAGAAAGCTTTGGTTTCCTACATTGGATTAAAAGGCCTTTATTTCATGGGATATTTGCTCTTTGGCCTGGGCACAGGATTCATAGGACTCTTCCCAAATGTCTACTCTACCCTGGTCCTCTGTTCTATGTTTGGTGTGATGTCCAGCACATTGTACACTGTGCCCTTTAACCTCATTGCTGAGTACCACCGTGAGGAGGAGAAGGAGGTGAGTAACAAAGGGAATTCATCTGAAGGATGGGGGAAGGGAGGAATTTTGCAGAAGAGTGGGAAAACAATTATCACCATGCAGACTTGACTACCAGCCTAGGTGAGTTCTTCCCTCCTCCTCCTTGCTGTGAACCTTGGTACATCTTTTGAGTTTTAGGACAATGATAGTGACTCCCAATTATCTGATTAAAGAAGGTAGTCTTAGTGATATTGAAAAACCAGTCCACGATCAGACGGAGACAAAGGAATGGAGAGACCAAACTCTTCTGCAACCACCCTATGGGGCTTCCCAGTTCACATCAGCATTTCTAGATGCCCACAATGCCTTCCCTGTTCCATGCACTGCATAGGAGCTTGTTGGCATCTTTTGGGGTTATGGGTTGAAGCTGTGACTTGATTCTTACCTTGCTTCCTGGAGAGGCACTACCTACCTATGGCTTGGAATTCAGACCACAATTCAGATCTTAAGCAATCTTCCTGGCTGTATCTGAGGAGTGCAATAAAGACACCATTGAAATGGCTGCTTCATGGTGAAGCAAGCTACTGTCTGAAAGACAGTCACCAGAAAAGCCTCCCCTTTTCAAAAAAGTACTGCCACCAAAGTGTATAGAATTATGACATGACTGTTCCATGGTATGGTTAAGGGGAAGGTTTTTATTGTAGACATGAGAGAACAGCCACAGGCATCTGGAAGAGTGCAGAACAGAGAGATGAATTAGTAAACTGAGCATGGCCAGCAGACTGGACATGGCTGTGAGAGAAGCAAGAGCAAAGCAGAAAGAGAGAGGAAGAGTGTGGGGGAGTAGAGAAAGGGGGGAGGGAGACAGAAAGGCAGAGAGAGAGAGAAAGAGAGAGAGAGGGGGGAGAGAGAGAGAGAGAGAGAGAGAGAGAGAGAGAGAGAGAGAGAGAGAGAGACCAAAAAGGGAGCATATTTGAAATATCAAGGTTATAAGGAGAAGGAGTAGCTGGAAAGAGGGAAGTCCATGAGCTGGGGGAGTTTGGGGTAGGGGAGGAGGTGAGAAGGGAGCATGTTATCTGAAATGCATAACAGACATTTGTGATACTGAGGGAGCCTGGATGCTAGCATGCACTTTGATGTGCCAATAGCCACCATAGATATCCATTCCTCCATTCTGCCTGCAGTAAGGGAAACGACTAGACTCATGAGGGAACTAGCTTCACGAGTTACTGAGGAATGCTGGCTTTTGTCTAACCACCAGAATTTGGGGGAAATGGACTTCCCTTTGCATCTAACTCAAGGCAAAGAAAAAAACTCAAATAAGCTTTGGAATCACAGAAAAGTAAATTGAAATTCTGTATCCTTTGAAGCTGTGTGACACTGACCATGTTTTTCATTTAGTCATCAAGTAGCACTTAAAATGAGCTCTTTTACAAGAGGTCATAGTTTCACAAGGGCCAATAATCACAATATACGAAAGTGTTCTTGTGAAGTTGCTCCCTCCGTAATTTTTCTGTCTGCATCCCCAGCCCACACCTGCTATGTTATCACTCTTGCTAGAGTTCTTAAAGTTCATCTTTTCAGTATTTTACAATGAGAATCAAACTAACATGAATGTGTTTTCATATTTCCCCATTTTTATTGAAAAGATAATATTAATTTTTCTTTCCCAAGGTGCATTTTACCTGAGAATAGAGGGAATGAACATTCAGACACCAGATACCCTTATCAATCAAGGGAGATTAATAACATTCACTACATAATGTAGGTGAAAAAGTAAACCTGAACACACACATGCGCGCGTGCGCACACACACACACACACACACACACACACACACACACACACACACACACACACACAGAGTGCCTTTAATCCCAACACTTGGGAGCCAGAAGCTTGTGGATCTTAGTGAGTTCAAGGCCAGTCTGGCCTACAAATAGAGTTCCAGAACAGCCTAATAGGGCCCAAAAAAATGACAGCTAGAGTTATTATTGTGCAATATCTGCACCTAGGTGAGTGCTAATAAAAAAAAAATAAAGTCCTGACTGCAAAACAGCTTTGCACAAGGCCTTGCATGTAAGAGACACCAGATGGCAATATGAACCAATTGGGGCAAAATATCAAATATCTATCAAGTGTTAACATATTAACAAAATAACCATGCTGTGAGGGGGTTATTGCTTCTCATATGTTTAAAAGTAATTTAGCATTCTTTTGAAACCACTTGCCTTTTTGTTTTGTTTTTTTTTGCATTTGTTTTTAGAGACAGGTTTTCTCTGTGGGATGGTCCTGGCTATCCTGCAACTAACTCCCGTTGTAGACCACCTCACTGAGATCCACCTGCCTCTGCCTCTGCCTCCCGAGTGCTGTGATTAAAGGCGTGCACCACCACCGCCCAGCTGCCGATACTACTTGCCTTATTAATACCAACTAAGAAAAAAAAAAGATTTGAATTGGTGCTTTGTTGAGTTTCTGCAACATTGTATTTATTTATTTCTTACAAAGAACATCCTGACCATATTCATGCTTAAACCATATACTCATTAAAGCTGGAGGAAAAGGCTTCCTTGCAAATGAGGAAGACAGCATCAATGAAGTTCCCTGGAGTCCACCAATTAGGAATTAGCAAACTATGGCCTGCTGGTCAAAGGCAGCCTGCTGTTTTCAGATAGTTTATAAGATAATCCCCTTTAAGTTTTTAAAAGATTGAAATGAATTCAAAGAAGGAAGGATGCTGTTTGGTGATGCATGAAAACGGCATGGGATCTAATCAGGTTGCATTGGAATGCAATTTGTTCTTACATGAAATCTTTCTTGATTTGTGAGCTCAGAGTCAGTTCCAAACAAGATCCTATGAAGCACAAAGGATTTTACCAATGGACTCTTCCCAGAAAAAGTAAGCTGACCCTTGACCCTGTGTAACAGTGCCTTGTAGATCAAAGGTTGTTCCTGTGTTTCTCTTGCAGAAGCAACAGGGAGCCCCAGGAGTCCCTGACAACAGTGGGAGAGGCAAAGGTGTGGACTGTGCTGCACTCACCTGCATGGTGCAGCTGGCTCAGATCTTGGTTGGAGGTGGCCTGGGTTTCCTGGTTAACATGGCTGGGAGTGTCATCGTGGTGGTGATGACAGCCTCTGCTGTGGCACTGATAGGCTGCTGCTTTGTGGCTCTCTTTGTTAGATATGTAGATTAGGTTTATAAAGAAACATGGACCCAAACCTCAAACAAATGACTTGGGAACTTTATACCCCATATTGGAATCTCACCTTGTGTGCACGCCTGAGAAAACGTGTGTGTGGTAGGATTGCCTGCCCCACTGCCTCTTCCTTACCACCGCCCCTCAGTGTAGGGACGGAAAAGTCAGCTTCAGCTTCTCAAGGGGTCTTTCAGGCCTTGATAACATCTGAAGCTCAAATCAATCCTACCCATGATGCTTATAATGTAATTTTTACAAAAGCAGTCCATAGATCATTGGGAAATCACATATTTCATCAACACAGAAATACTTAAAATATTGCCGATCGTTTTATGGTGTTGATTTATTCAAATTTAAATTTGCTCACAATTAATTCCTGTAAATGTATGATATTCTTAACAAATGTGCTTTGAAGGTCTCATTCTGAAAGCTGTGCAACTTAAAGAGTGTTCATTTGTTCCATTGATGCAGTAAAAATATTTTTCTTGAGTATGTGCCTTCATTTCATCCCCTGGAATCAACATTTTCAAGAAGCAATTCCTGGTTTCCTCCTATGATATTCTGTCCCACCCCCAACTAAACACCTTTTCTTTAGCCAAAACCTTCAGGAGGCTGCCTGAAGAGACTGCATTGATATCATGCTGAGAGACCACATTTTTACATAGGAAAACCAATCATGAGCTTTAGAGCCTGGCTAGTTTTGATCCTTTCTTTGGTACTCAGTGGCAACCTATTTAGCATCCCCAAATGGCACATGCTCATGTATGCATTTGGTATAATGAATTCCATTCTCAGAGAAGTGTGATGATTGGTACATAGACTTGTGGAGTGCTTCCCATTAATGCAAAGGTTTAAACTGCATTGATAGCAATTCTGACAATGGGTGCTATGGCTGATCTTCACGTTTAGATGAGGAAACTGAGGTAGACAGCCATTAGCTTGTGGTTGTACAAATTACAATACATGGGACTGGGATGAGATAGGTTAATTTTATTGGGAAGAAATCACTTACATGAGAAACCAATAACCCAGGATCAGCACTCCCGAGGATCCAAGCTCAGCTGCTCTCCGTGACCCTACTGGAACCAAGAGAGCCCAATCCTGTCCCTGACTCCAGACCAAATCCTACATGCTTATGTTCGCACCTGTGGGTGTGGTTAGTGCCGTAGGTGCCTCTGATAGATCTCTCACTACTTTAGGTAGCTCATCTGAAACCATGCAACTCAAAAGTGACAGAGCTGGACTTTGAATTCAAGGTTTTGTCTCTACTGCTTCCTGTGGAAAGCAAGCACAGGCAGGTGGCTGGCACGTGATCAGTGCTTACTGAATACCATGGACATTGCTGGCAAAGCCTCATCACCAGCCTTTCCTCCTTAGGTTTTCTGCAGCCCTTGTTAAGTATGACCTGTACAACTCGGAATGTGCCTGGCCCATGCAGAAAGGACATTTGTCCATATGCCATTAGATGTGAAAGATACAGTTATTTGTCTTCAGTCATTGCTCTTGATGGGTTTATAACTGACCAAATCTTTGCCTGGTAGAAGGGAATTTTGAGAATGGCAATGAGCTGCCTCTCCCAATGTGGTTGTTTGGGAGTTGGGATGTTGCTTTTGTTTGCCCTGTGCATGGCAGAATGGATGGACAATACCAGGCTATTTGGGATTATCAGTCTGGAGAAGGGAAGAAATGCTCAGGTTGTTTTCCAAAGATCTTTGTGTCCTCTTTTACTCAATTGTCCTGTGCATGATGGGTGCACCCCTCCACCCCAATGCTTTCAGAGCTCAGAGCAAGAGGATGAATGGCATTGAATGCTATGACCCAAGGCCAGATCGTTCCCTTTATCATTGCTGTTTCTATCCTACATGTTATAACATGCTAACGTATGTAGTGTTAGTGCATCTGTGGTGACAAATACTTCTCCACCTCTTCCTACCATTCCAACAGCCACCCTCAGCCTCCCCTTACATCCAAGAGCACATAGACTGAGCAGTGTGCTTTGCCTTGGAAGACGAATTCAGTAAAGACCCGTGGAGGTTTTTCAAATGGCCTCACAGGATGTTTCCATAAGGGTGGGGTTCTGGGATCTAGAGTATGGGCCGACAGCATTTCTTTCCATGAGGAGATGCCAGTCAGCCACAGAGGAAGCAGGATGTATAGAAAATGAGGTAACAATCCATGAGCCACCAGGCAAAACATAGGTAAGAAATATGGGTTAATTTAAATGTAAGAGTTAGGTAGTAACAAGCCCGAGCTATTGGCTGAGCATTTATAAATTATATTAAGTCTCCCAGCCAGTTATTTGGGAAGCAGCTGCCTGTTGTTTGGGAGCAGGTGGTCGAAACAGGAAAACCCAGTCTACATATACTCACCTCTGTAAGGCTCCATGAAGAGTTCCATGTTATTCTTAAGTGTAATTCCAAGGAGATTTTTGGGGGGCTTTGAAGACTTGGGAATGAATGAATGAATGCACCAGCTGGGAATATGTCCTTCAGCTGAGGGCCATCCTGCTTGGACCGTAAAGAAGTCAAGCATGGCCACCACTGACCAGCCACAAGACATGGCCTTTATTACAAGTGGTCAAACATCAGTGAGTCATTGTTTGGCTAATACAGGAAGCAATAAATATTACTATGTCAATGTACAATGTTGACTTCGCAACATTTGATAAAGTACTGAGCTGGGGAAAGTACCTAGAGCAATCTTTCTCTGTCTCACTGTCTTGTCTCTATCTCTGTCTTTGTCTCTGTCTCTGTCTCTGTCTCTGTCTCTGTCTCTCTCTCTCTCTCTCTCTCTCTCACACACACACACACACACACACACACACACACACACACACACACACACACAAGTACTTTACCCATTGAACTCAACTCCATTAAAGTCTGAATGAGTGGACACAATACAATTTTCAAAAGACTAACCATCCCAGGAAACCCAAATTTTTATTTTCTTTGGTAAATGAAATCATTCTGGCCAAAAACATCTTAACTTGAAAGATTTTAGTTTGCTGAGAGAAAAAGTTTTCCCACGGGCCTTGGCCCATTACAAGGAAGTTGGCCCCCAACCCCGGGCACATCCTATGGTTTAGACGGGGGGGGGGCATGGGGGGGGACAGTCACCAAGACAACCCTCTTTGGGTCACACCTGGCTGGCCAACAGACAATCAAGGACTTTCCAACTTTCCAGGGTACGTTCTTTGGTTTTTCCTTTGTGGAAAAGCAGGTCACACCTGGGTGACCACTCTAACATGAGATCATACTTTGTAATCAATCACTTTGTGTCCCTTGCCTGTATGCTGCTTTTTTTTTTTCCTATATAAGGAGCTTGCAACCCATGCTGGTGTGTGCAGCTTTCCCAATATTGCTGACACCCGAATGCGCATTCGTTCAACGAACCCTCTTGCTTTTGCAGCTCTTGGTCTGGTTTCTGAGTCTCGGGGGCTCCTCGGGACCCTGTGCCCCTTAGGGGTCTGGGGGTCTTTCAAACTGTAGACAAATGAAATTAAAGTAGGGGTGTAAACATTTTTAGCAGAAATCCAGGGAACTCCCAAGGGATAACGGGAAGGTACACTGCTTCCCCTTCCCTAACCTGTCTGCTTCCTCTTTCCCCCTCCACCATCAGCATCACTTGTCAACATTGCATCCATATTCCCTACACCCATCTCAAATACTATTTTGAGGAAATTCTGTCTTTTCTTCCTGGATTCTCATACCTCTTTCTTTTGTTGTAACATCACTGTATTGTCCAGACCATTGTTCTCTGCATTGTCTTGCGTGACTTTCTGGCTGTTTGTCCTAACTGTGAAGTCTGGACTGTGTCTGGTTTATGGCCCACCCACAGGCACACAGAAGGGCTGCCCAGCTACCTCCTGTTGTTTTATCTTTGCATAGACAGAATCCATAATCTTTGATCCTCCATGTGGTGTTCTCTGAAGTCCTCTGCTTTGGATTTGGACAAATTGGCTCCTTTTACAGAGATTTGTATGAAGTCCTGGCCCCAGACCAGTATCTTCTCTCTCTGTATGCCCACAGCAGAAACACACACATCAGTATCTTAAGAATTCTGAGCTGAGCCGGGCATTGGTGGTACACGCCTTTAATACCAACACTTGGAAGGCAGAGACAGGCGGATCTCTGTGAGTTCGAGGCCAGCCTAGTCTACAAGAGCTAGTTCCAGGACAACCTCCAAAGCCACAGAGAAACCCTGTCACGAAAAAACCAAAAAAACCAAACCAAACCAAAACAAAACAAAAAGAAACAAAACCCAAAACAAACAAACAAACAAACAAAAAAGAATTCTGAGCTAGGGGAGCCTGCATGGAACTGAACTAGACCCTCTGCATTTGGGTGACAGTTTTGTAGCCTGGTCTGTTTGTGGTGCCCCTGGCAGGGAGACCAAGATTTATCTCTGGTGCATGAGTTGGCTTTTTTGGAGCCCATTCCAAATGGTGGGATGTCTTTCCCAGCTTTGATGCAAGGGGGAGGGGCTCAGTCCTGCTTCACTGAGTGTACCAGGCCTTGTTGACTCTCCATGGGAGGCCTTACCCTTTCTGAGGAGTGAGTGGGGGATGGGAAGAGGGGAGAGGGGATCGGGAGAAGGGGAGGGAGGAGCAACTGTGGTTGGTATGTAGAATAAATAAAAAAAATTTAAAAGCACAAAAAAGAAATCTGAGCTATCTACAAATATTGTTACTATCAAAACTGAAATAGCAAGGGACTTTAATCTCCCATGTTGTAATGGACATGGTATTGTCTGCTTCCTCTTATTTTGGCCCTTTTATTTATTTTGTATATTGGAGCATGTATTAGTTAGGGTTTCTATTGCTGTAACAAAACACCATGACCAAAAGCAAGTTGGGCAGAAAAGGGTTTATTTGGCATTGTAGTTCATCATTGAAAGAAGCCTGAATGGGAACTCAAAGAGGGCAGAAACCTGGAGGCAGGAGGGGTGCTGTTCACTCACTGGCTTGCTCCTCATGCTTTGCTCAGCCTGCTTTCTTCTAGAACCCAGGGCCACCAGATCAGGGATGGCCCCACCCACCATGGACTGGACCTTCCCCCATAAATTGCTAATTAAGAAAATGCCCCACAGTTGGATCTTACAGAGGCAGTTGAAGCTACTACCTTTCAGATAACTTTAGTTTGTGTCACATTGACATAAAGCTGTCCAGCACAGAGCATTGAGCATTAGGGTTTCCCATTTCAACTGCTGCTAGCCTGGTTGCTGTCAGTACCAGGACCGATAATGCCAAAGAGCAAAGGAGGACTTTGCTGATGTGACTGCTTCAAAACAAAGCCTCAGGACTTGCTTTGATTTTGTTCTTTTCATGGGAAGGCATGAATGTCTGGAACTGTGTTGCAGAAAGTGTGGCTTTGATGGCAGGTGTGTAGATTCCATATTCCAGTCATTAAGCCTCACATATAACAATACAATTTAGACAAAATTACCCAGCAGTCCGATAGTCCAGGAGGTCATTTAAGCAGCCATGCTTTACTAATGGTTCTTCCCTGTATTAAAGTGACCATGTCACAGTGTGAGGTGCCTGCTCTAGCAGCTTCTTACTCCCAGATGAAGCCAAATAGAGGAGCAGCCTCTTTATTGGTCCTGGTTGAGGGGTGGGCAGATCTCAGTTCTCAGAGCAATCTCAAGAATGGATTCTGAAGATCTTAAGATCTTAGACTGTGACTAGAACTGAGCTGTCACGAGGAGTCTGCTCAGTCTTCAGAGATAACCTTGTGGCTGTTCTGCACATTCACTGAGCAAAACACTCTGAGTTCCTGGGACTTGGTTGGCATAATCTTCCACTCAAATTCCAAGTTTCACCTTCTCCTGTCAGTTGCAGTGCATAGCTTCACTCATACAAGTCTGACCATGCTCATGACAACCGCCTCTTCTTTCTCTTTAGGAGAGATTTTACTTGAGTCCTCCCTCCCACTCGGGAAGATCAATCTCCCAGGAAACAGCTGAACAACGTTTACTGCTCTTCTAAGCCCCAAACATTACCCAGCCATCCCATTATCTGCCATTCTAGTTTCTCATCTCAGTCAGTCCATTCCCAAAGAGTGGGGAGGCTGCTAAAGCACCCCTGCACTCAGGAGAGCTTTCAGGGTGTTTGCTGCCTCACCTGCACCAACAGACCAAAGCACCAGGCATTCAAACTGTCCTCAAGAGATTCTGGGTACCCAGGCTTCCAGGGAAGACACCACACTTCCCTCTCACTTAGCTAGTGCCCCCTTTCCTAAAAAGGTTTCTCTATTTCATTCCCTCTAATCACAGTGCTCTTTCTTGCACCTCAGGCCACTTCCTAGAGACTCCGGAGGGGGGGGGGCAGAGGTGACATTGGCGCTCTGAGGCACAGAAGAGAGATCCAGCTCAGCTTGTGCACCTTAGCCCTGTCTAGGATGATACAGGATACCAGGGTTGTATTTCTCGTTTTCTTTTCCCCGACAGTCACAGCAAGTTAGAGCTTTACTTGGGACAGTCCCACAGATCAGCCAGGCTTTATGGGCAACTTACCCTGCGGGATTTTGCTTGAGGCCCTATAAAGTTCTCCATAAAAGTCACTGGACCAAATGATCTTGTGTCCGGACATCGTTTGGCTAACCCCAACTCCTATGCACCCGGCAACCCAACCCTTCTGCTTCCTGATGCCGATCCCAGCTTCTGGGTGCCCCACAGTGTTCAGCGGGCAGGGTGGGGGAGTGGGACTTGGAGTAAAGGACAAGAAATGGGGAGTGGGGAACCAGAGCCGAGGCTGCTGGCTTCTACCCTGTTAACCTAATTTCTACAGAGAGAGACAGTCCTCTGGCCTTTTCACAAATTGCTCTTCCCCGTAGTACCACTTTCTTACCCATTTCTTCATTCCCGCTCCTCCAGCCCCCAAACCGATCTCTCCTCTCCTTTTCCCCTTGAACCTTGGCAGAGCTCAGTAGGCTGAGCTGCTAGGCAGCAGGTCGTAGCGCCCCCCACTGTAGACCACCACACCGGGTGGATAGTAGAGCAGGTCAGGTTCTGCAGCGGCGTTAAGAGGAGCCAGGGCCTGCAGCCCGTGGTCCTCCGGCTCCGGCTTGGTGGTGGCGGTGAAGGGGCGCATGCTGGTGAGCGAAGGCGACGCGATGCGCCACAGCAGGTTCTTGAGCGCCTTTCGGAACTCGCGGCGCACCAAACAGTAGAGGATCGGGTTGAGGCAGCTGTTGGAGTGTGCTAGGCACACGCTGACTGGGAACGCGTACACCTGGCACAGAAAGTACTCCTGGCTGAAGGGCACCGCGTTGAACTTGATGAGTATGCTCCAGGTGGTGAGTGCTTGGTTGGGCAGCCAACACAGGAAGAAGGACAGGACCACGATGGTCACTGACTTGGTGACCTTGGACCGCCTCCGAGCGCTGGCTGTATTCAGGCCTCCACCAGCCGCCGCGGATGCTCCCGCTCCATCCGTTGTCCCCACTATGCGGCGGTCGGAGATGAAGCGCACCAGCAACAGGTAACACAAACAGATGATACACAGCGGTAGCAGGAAGCCCAGCAACACCTTCTGCAGATGGTACAGACCCAGCCAGAACTGCCTGTCCCAGCCCAGTAGCTTGTCGGGGAAGTGCAAGAGGCAGAGCTCCTCGCCCATCACCCTGATGGTGGTAGAGAAAATGACATTGGGCAGCGAGGCTAACACGGCAGAAGCCCAGATCAACCCACACAACACCTTGGCTGAGAAACAGCAGCTGTCCCTTAAACTCTGGCCACAACAGTCGCCACGGCCATGCCCTCGGGTCCTATGGCTCTTAAGAGCCGAGGCCACAGAGTGATAGCGCGCCACGCTCATAGCAGTGAGAAAGAAGACACTAGCGTACATGTTCATGGACGTCACCATGGACACGATCTTACACATGGCTTTGCCGAAGGGCCACTTGAAGTCTAGAGCGTTCTCCACCGCCCAGAAGGGCAAAGTGAGCACGAATTGAAAGTCAGTCAGCGCCAGGTTAGTGACGAAGAGGTTGATGGAAGATTTGCGCCATCCTTGCTTGCTCTTCATCAGGTAGAGAACCAGCAGGTTGCCGGCCAGTCCCAGAGCACAAACCACCCAGTAAACCGCGCTGATGAGGATCCGTACCCGGGCCTCAGTGTCTGCACTCTCTGCCCCGCCGCTGCCAGGGGGATGCCCGGGCGCCGCACCGTCCGGCAACTCTAGCCCCAGCTCCCACCATAAGTCCGGAAGCAGCAGAGACGCGTTGCCGCTCGTGTTGGCAACCTCCAGCAAGTCTGGGGAGACACTGAAGAATTCTGAGAGCTCATCACCCGCAGCCACCTTGCTCATAGTGGCGGCGGTGGTTGCAGAGGCCACCTGCATGTGCAGGTGCCTCTGGGTCATGTTCTGCGGGCCGATTGCCCGAGAGGCTTACTCTGGCTGTGGTACCCAAGGGGCGCGCGGAGCAGATGCTGGAGCTTTCTAAGAAGCCGCTGAAGACTGCACCTGGAAACGTTGCTGAGCCGAGTCCGCACCTTGGGCTCAAGGGTTGGCTGAGCTCAGTGTCGGGATTAGAATGGAGGAGTGATGAGGATTGAATCTTACCCTTCTGCTTCCCTGGTTGTCACTTAGACACGGTCTCCAGCTCAGGAGCACAGTTCTCCGGCCGCTACGCTTCCCAACAGCTTTGTGGGCTTCTTCTGATGCCCGGACGAGATTCTCTCCTTTTAGAGGAAAACCGAGACAGCGAACATCCGTGTCTCACCCTGACTGCCTCGAAGCTGATTTACGCCTTCACTGCCTGGAGCTCTGTTGGTGTTTTGTGTTTTTCCGAAATTGTCAACCCCCAGTGACTTACCAGAGTTACAGGAGTTACGTTCGTGCCCACTGAGTCTCTGCAGAGAGCCCCAAAGAGCATGCGTAACCCTCAAGCAGGAAGGGTTGCTTTCCGAGGTGCTGAACCCCGCGCGCCACCAGGGGTGGGAGCGCGCCACCAGGGGTGGGAGCGGGCTAGGGAGGCAGCTTACACCCGCAACTCGCCCTAGTTATAGAAGGAGTGGTCTAAACCTTTTATTTAGTGGCTGGAGTGAGTCCGCTTTTTTTTTTTTTGCTTTTCTCCCTCTCACTTTAACATTGAAATCGTCCGGCCTACACGATAGAGACAACCTTTCTTCTTTAAATCAAATGACAGTTAATCTTTTCCGAATACTCGAACTGGAACTCCATCTCCCCTTTAATTGGCAGACTGGCAGAATTCCAAGGGTTTGATTTGCCAGGAATTGGGTGTATTTGGAAAACTGTAACTTCTCAGCGTTGCAGTTTATTTAAATGCCAGACTAGCTGCTCTGGTGTAAACTACACTTTTAAAGAAGGACTTGATAAATCTGGAGAACTAAACTGAAATCCAAGTATGCTAAGCATGCCGGAATTATCCCAATTTCTGGGATAATCAAGGGTTCTTGGCTTTAATAGAAGCAATTAGGGGGTGTAACACCAGATGGAATGGAAGAAGTAAAGACATTTAACCGAACAATGAAACAATGAGAAAGGAGAGAGTTACTCAACAGTCTTATGAAGTTTGACAATCTTAATTCCAAAGTACACTTGAAAAGGGCCCTTCGTTGTAGAAACTGCATTTCTTTATTTTACCAACAGAGGCCGCCAGAGCTTCAGTAAAAATCAAACGGAACAGGCGTGGCTCAGATCCAGTCTGAAGAGGCCCCATTACCCTAGTAATTCTGTGCCGCTGTGGACACTTGTTCCTCTTGGCATCCTCGAGTTATAGCCTCATCTTCATGCTCACTTTTAGTTTTTTTAAAAAGCTTTTCCTTTCTCTGTCAATTTTTCTATTGTTTTGTTTGTATTTCAAGAGCAATTGGCAATACCAAAAGCCCTATGCAGTTGTTTTTAGTGTGCCCTTATCAATGCTCCCTAACCCACACAAATAGCTTCGTTTTCTCCGTGCTTCTAGTCTCCTCCATGAACATATTTCCTTGACACGCCTCAAGTAACACAAAGCATTCACACGTTTGAAGATTATTGCAGGAGTTTGATTACTGTCATCTCACATTCATTGACTGTTCACTCTTAGCTGGGCTCTGAGTTAAGTTGAGAGAGACACCACCATGACATAACTCCTCTATTTTGGTCTCCTCTGGTACTCAGTCTAAATGAATGTGCAGTTTAGGTGCACTGTGGCTGAAGTTTTTGTTTAGTCTGTGTGTGATTAAGTTATCTGTAGTGCAATGGACTTGCAACAGATGTGTGTACAATAATTGTAGCTCTTTCCCTTACTTTAAGAGGCGGGTAGGTAATAAGCAGTTTACCGTACTGCTATGGGCTGTTACAAGTTTAGATTTTGGTTACTTTGGGTTTACATATGGATACACCACAAAGGGGAAAAGCTTCAGGGTTTGCTTTGTTACACATATGCTCAATTTTTCTACATTTTTTTCCCCCGCTCAGGCTGTGATGGAGGCCGATGGAAATACACAATAGTATCAAGAAGCCATTTTCCTCCATGGAGTCTGGATTTGGACTCTTGACACCTTTTCTTTTTTCTTTCTTTCTTTTTTTTGAGCTGGGTTGTATATCTGAACTTATGTGGGCCATGAAACAGCCTGAGTAAGGACAGAGGCACTGCACACACTGTAGTATGTAGTTCTGCAAACCTAGAATCATAGTGTAGCCCTAATACTGTTCAGGGGAGGCCTGAAGAGATGAAAGGCTTTATTCAACATCTCACTCTCGTAAATTGTCATACCAGGTTTAAGCCATAATTCTCTTGACTTTCATGTGATGTATTTTGTTTCATTCTTCACTCCTAGCTTGAATATAACTGCCCCATAGCTTTCAACGACAGAGCAGGCGATAGACTGAGTAATATTTTCTCCAAAATATATGCATCTTAAAATCTGGGCCCTCAGATATTATTTTATGTAGACAAAAGGATCAAACAGATGTAATCAAAGATCATGGGATGAGAAAGATGTTCATTGATGATCCAGATAGACCTGATACATTCGCCAAAGCTCTTACCTTGGGCAGCATGAGACGTGGAGATCAGAGAAGCTAATGTGGCAGTGAAGTGCAGGTGAGAGTGATGGACCGAGATACAGAAGGGGCCACAAGCTAAGACACTACAAGGTGAAAACAGCAGGCTATGGACTCTCTCCCAGGGCCTCCAGAACACACCAGCACCAGCCGCACATTGACTGTCTCTGTACAATGTGTCAGGAACTCTGAGTCTCCCAAGAGATTGGATTTGCTTTGTTTTAAGGCGCCACATTTATGACAGTTTGTCCCAGCACAATTGCTAGAATAATTCTGGGTTAAGCATATCATTTCATTTTATGACTCTATTTTAATAATGTTGATTATTATTTTTCACTCACTCTACAGATACTTATTTAAATATTGCTTTATGTTAGGCATTATTCCATGACTAGAAGACTCCATGGTAAATACAATCTGTTGAAGTTCATATTTGGATAGCTGACACAAATATTGACAAGTTGTGTATATTACAAGAACCCATCCGTAGTCTGTATGGTTAAGATATCTTTATTCAGATAAACACCAGCCAAGCACGAGCCAGAGCGTGCCAGTAACAGCCAGGCAGGGAGGCCAGAGAGAAGGGGGTCCCATGTGCTTTGCTGTCCCTTAAGAACCCCTCCCGTGTCATCCTGATCTCACCTTGACCACTTCCTGACAGGCGTGATCAGGCATACCTGTAGCCAGCCTCTAAAGGCGTGGCTTACTGTCCCCTACATGTGTGATTGGAATTACAAGAAGGAAAACAAAGTAAAATGAATTATACATCATCTATAAGGAAGTTTGAGCTTTCTGAACCTGTCTATTTAGGTTGAAGCTCTTCAAATTAAACATTTTAAAAATCAATATTAATTCCCAATCACTGCATAATTATCTAATGAGAGAATGGTTCTACTCTACAGAAAACTATTAATAAATGGCATGCCTTGGAAACTGTAATGTCTTAAGGGAAGGGAAATTCAGTAACTATGTAAAGGGTTTCTCCCTTTCCATAGGAAAAGAGAGAACATTTGTGCAGAAGGGATGTTGTGAGTGAAGACACAAGCTGGGAGTGAATTAGTTGCTTTTATAGGCCAGAAAGGGTACTAAACCCCTCTGACACAAGCCCAGCAAGTGGGGCCCGTAAGGTATGATGAGACAGTAAGGCCTAGCCAAACCACTTTGATTCTCAACATCAGAGAAATGAGTGGGAAAATTCAGAAAAGGAAGCAGCAAGATCAGTTTTGCATATCCAAACCATCCCTTTAGTTGTGTGGTAGACAGGATGGAAGGAACAAAGACAGAGGAACCTTTAACCAATTAAAAAGCTAAAGCAAGGTGCATGATAGAGGTGGCTGTAGTTTGACCTGTGATGGAGAAGAGCAAAGCAAAATTTACATAGATACATTGAAAACTGACCACGGGGACCTTGGTGGTTGGCATGGAAGGATGCAAGTGAGCAGGAAACAAAAGAATCTGCCTTGAGATTCTACTCTGCATCTGGGTAGGTTGGGATACCTAGAAGATGACGGAATAGGAAAATGACAAATTCAGATTGGACAAATGAGACTGCAAGTGCCTACCGGACCAAGAATGAGAAACTGGGGGCAAATAGTTGCAAGAATGGGTTTGTAACTCAGAAATCTAGATCTAAGTGACAACTTTGTGAGCCAATAGCACATGGCTGGAAATCACATGTTTGACATTGTCTGGTGGAAACTTGAGAATAAAATAACCAAAGAAGACAGTAAACCTGGATATGTCAATAACAAGTGTAATTAGGAGTGGGAGAAAATTAAAAGCATGTGACTCGGAGGGCAAGAAACATAAAAACTGAAAGAGGAAAGAAGAGGCTGTGTCTAATGCCGCTGAGTGAATGAAGACAAGAATAGAAATAACAACCAGGTTTAGAGACCAGGAGACCATAGAGATCTCAGTGCACAGCAGCATTTCTGGAGGCAGACACTGGGCAAAGGGGCTACTGGTGTTACTGAGAGAATCTCATTGACTTCCGGCCACTAAAGAAGTAGAGCCAAGGGAATTGGGTAGGATTCAGAGATCTCTTTGGAGATCTATGGTATAGGCTGAGAGATTCACCTAGACAATGCCAAAGGGAAAGAATGAAGTCATGTGATGGGCTCCTGGGTCCTCAATTGGTGTGGCTCACCTGAGAAATCATTTTATTCCAAATTACAATTTCCCAATTTTGGAAATGTTGACATCCTGCGACTGGTAATTCTTTGTTTTGGGAGGGTGACCAGCATTCCCAACCTGTCCCCACTACATTGCAGTAATGTTTCTCAACCCTGAAATGCAATCTCCATACATGGCCAGGTGTTGGCTGGAGAAAACATTCCCTTTCCCTCTATTGTTAAGTGACTATGGTCTAAAGACAGATTGTGTTAGAAGAGTATTGTACAGAAGGTTATAGAAAAATCCTTGTGACCTCATTCTCATTTCTAGGAAAATAATTCAAAGGGCCTTGCTTTCAGGCGGGAGTTAAAAGTATGTACTGAGAAGTACCATGGTATACTGTCTTAGGCTACATACATACCCCTCTCAGCATAGACAGAATACACTCTCCCATCTTAGAGCCTTGTCTCTTCTTTTGATGCTCCTCAATTAAACTAAAATAAAGTTGCTAATACTATTAAGGGTATTATATTAGATTTGTTGCTCAAACTGGGAGATTTTTCCAGGGAGCCAGAAACTCTGGTTCATACATGATAGCTGAGACTCCTGGCATTGGTTGA
Source organism: Cricetulus griseus (assembly GCF_003668045.3). NCBI lineage: Eukaryota > Metazoa > Chordata > Mammalia > Rodentia > Cricetidae > Cricetulus > Cricetulus griseus. The sequence continues at coordinate 344,223,732 of NC_048595.1, forward strand.
ATACAAGAAAAGTTCAGGAAAACTGGGCCCCATCTGCAGTATGGAAAGCTGACTCTCCTGGTTCTACTTCCATTATTGGGCAGAGAGCTGTTTCAGGTCATCCAGGGGCTATAACCATAGCTAGGGGATATCCCACTGCTAGTCATACACAGCCCATCTAGGAAGTGAAGAAAGTACAAAAAGCAAGTGTTTGGGTCTTTGCAATCTTATTCTCAGATGCCTCTCAATGAAGTTTCAGGTTAGGATCCTCAAACAGGCATTCCAAGTTAGTGCATATTTTAAATATGGAAAAGAGAAGTCTACGGCTCTGCCACTCTTGCTTGGAAACTAGTGATCTTGTAGCTGACCTCAAGCAATCAAATAATGACTCTGATCCACAGTGATGCACCCTGGAATAGCCTGAGGTAGATGGTGGGCATGCAGCATGAAGGCTACTGGGGAGCTTGTTAAAAATACAGATGACACATTCCACATCCACACCATCCTCAGAGACTCCGATTCTCAAAGGGGTTGCAAAGGAGCCCAGAGCTCTACAATTTGAACATTCTTCCAGGTGACTCTAATTTTTCTCAAGTTTAGCCTCTGTACTAACTTCCATGCAAGCTCTAGGTAGATAATTCTTAAGAACGATGGTCTCCAATGTCAGTTTTTGGTTTTTTGGTTTTTGTTGTTGTTGTTTCTTCACTGGGGGCAGGGTGGTGAGGGAGCTATGGAGACTTGGTCCTGTTCTCTTATTGTCACAGATAAACCCCTGTTGATCTGAAAGGGCCTTGTGCCTCAGAGGGCCCTTGAGAACTAGTTAATGCTAGACTCAGCCTGAACCCTTAGGGATGGTGTCCCCATGTGTCACTCCCACAGAGTGTTGCCAAAGTGCCAGCATTCCTAGGAAGAGCTCCATTTCTTAGTCTGTTTTCCCAAATGAATCTCAGATCATGGGTAAGAACTTACAGTTGTGTTTGACTAAGTCTGTATTATGGAAGGACAAATTCCCCTTTTAAATAAATTCATTGTCAGAGGAAACTAAACTTTAGACCTTTTATCCAAAAAGTGTTGAGCCTGTTTTGCTCACACAGGAAAAATGCAAACTTGAGGGAGAAAAGCCTGTCAGGATGAAATGCCATTAGGTGCGCTGTTAAAAAACCCCAGCATATCATGTGACTTGCCATATGAATCCCTACTGGAAAAAGGGACAGTATGTATGTTTGTTGATACTGTTCAAGCATATAAACCTTGTGGAAAAAATGAAAAAAGAGGCTGCCTTTTCTCCGCAGTTTGATTTTTAGTCAGCTACGGCCCAATCCCCACTTCCAGTCCCTTATTCTGCTGATCAAGTTTTATCACTGTGGGTGTTCACATGTCAAACTGTTTTCCTTGGCTGGCACTGCCTTTGTTAAAAATGGCCTTGCAAATGCTCTCTTTTTCCCTGTCAAAATATTTCAGTCTCACTTATACTTCAAGTGTAGGCAAAAAATGCTACCGATTGAGAAAGGTTCACTAATTCACTGAAAAAAGAGGCATCTTTCCCACCTCATCAGGCTCGCACCCCACATAATGGACTCTGTGGCTTTCTGTACAGTTTTTCCTGCGGGCAGCTGTGTGTGACCTTTCATATTTTGTTCATAAGCACAAACATGCTTTTAAAAGAAAGATTTAATGTTAAAGACCTAAGCCTCCAATTCAATATGCTAGAAGAGGACCAATAAATTATATTCAGAAGGGAGGACCAGGGAAACACAGGCAGAGCCTTGGTTGTGTTAGGGACTGCCTTTCTTACTGTTATGTCATAGAGATATTCACAGAGAGGTGACAGGAGGAGCCAGAGCATCTGGGGACAAGGCTGTTGGGGTCCTGGGAAAAAGGCTAGCTAATAAGTATGCAGGTATGTATGGATTCTTTGGAAGCCTCTGATGCCATCATTGCACACCCCGGTTCAACACAAACATGATCTTTACAGTGTTGTGCATTCTCTTCTCAATACAACATCCCAAAGTCTGACCTAGAGGAATATTGACTCATTAGTCATTCACCACATCCTGAAGCAAACCTTGCACATTTTCTTTGTTCACCACATGTATTCTTTTTTGCTCAGGTGGGACTTTCCAGTCTCTCTGTTGTCTGAACCACAAGTTCTGTTTTAAACATATTTTTGTCATTTTTTCAGCTTTAAATTTCTTTTGAAAGTTATATACACATATGTAAGGATTTTTTGTCCTTTCTGTCCCCACTACCTTCTTCCGTCCCTGTACCTCTCCTTCCCATGCTCTTACATTCAGGCCCTCCACTGAGTGTAACTGCAGTCACTTGCATGTGTATGACTTGGGGGCAATTTCCTAGAAGGCTGGAAACTTACCAGTGGCTTTTCTACTGCAGAGGGGCTGTGAGCACTGGTAACCATTAAATGCCCAAAGTCCCTAGTGGGTATCGTAGAATGTCTTGTGTTCCTCCCCTGTGGGAGATGAAATGGTGATGGGCCTGGTGTTATGCAGGCAACCACAGCTGACACCGATGTCTGGAAGACACTGGTTCCTAATGCTCTTTCCCATCTTCTGGTTTACGTTATTTCTGCCCATCTTCCCTAATTGTTCGCTGTGCCTTGGAGACGTTGAGACAGAGGTCCCATAGTCATGTATTGGCAACCCTTTAACTTTGAACTACTGATTTGCCTTGAAGATTCAACTCACACATTATTTCTCCTTTGGAGGATTTTGTAATTCTCAGTGCACCCAAAAGAGAACCAGTCACTCTTTCTAAGCTCCAAAAGGACTTTGTATGAACATCTACTATTGCGGTTGTTGCTCACCAAACCACAACAATAAAGTCCTCTACACTGAATTCATCGAGCACTGTAGTCATGTCTAATCCATTTTTGTATCCTCAACTCTTGACAAGGTGCCTGGAAAGTTTATGGAGCGTGAACCCACAAATGAGTCATTTTTATTTAACAATAAAAAAGCAGTTTCTAGCTAGAATACCCTACAGTAATGAGGAAGTTCTGTTTCAAGTATGTCTCCAGGTCTCCTCATCACATCTTCCACAACATGAACACTGACATTTTCAATGTGTAGGAAGCTATTGTTACATAGTGAGGCCTGTACAGCTCTCATTTGCAGTAAAGACACTTCTATATGCAGGCTAACAATCAGGTCTCCCAAAGAACTAATGAAGGCTTGTTCTAGCAGAAGATATTGAAATTGATCTTCATTATTTCACAACATTCTGAGAACAAAATAAAATTTCAATTTAACTATCATTCTAGATCTATTAAACCTGGCTTAAATAACCTGGCTGGATTTTCATGTACAGCTTTTAGATTCTGTATTTGTGTGTGAACCTGTGAGTGTCATGAGCACAGAGATAGTGTATGTAGAGGACATGTATACCATGATGTACAGTTATGAATTAATTAAAAATTATTTTACATGTATAAGTGTTTTAATAGCATGTGTGTCTGTGTACCTCTGGTGTCAGCAGAAGCCTGAAAGGAGTGGAGGAGTGCTGAATGGCCCTGGAACTGGAATTACAGAAGGTTGTCAGCCTCTACGGACCTGGGTCCTCTGAAAAAGCAGCCAGTACTCTTTCTTTCAGTCAGAGCCATTTCTCCAGCCTCAGAAAACAGCATTTGTGGGGTTATTGATGGGGGATGTCCTTATGTATACATGTTTCTCTTATTGACTGATGAATAAAACACTGTTTGGCCTATAGCCAGTAGAGGCAAAAAGATAGGTGGGGCTAGGAGATGAGGAGACTTCCAAAACAGTTGCCATGTAGCCCACAAAGGTGTAGCAAGTCCGGACCTTTCTCCGGTAAGATAAGACCACATGGAAATACATAGATTTATAGAAATGGGTTAAAAATAAGACAGTGCTAGCCAATAAAAATCCCTAGTCACCAGCCAACAATTTTATAACTAATATAGCATCTGTGTGTTTTTTTTGTGGCTGAGAAGGGTGGTGGAACCTGGCTGGAAAGAAACTTCCAGCAACAAGTTCTCCTTTTACACCTTTATGTGGGTTCCAGGGATTACATTCAGATCTCCAGGCTTGCATTGGCAAGCAGCTTATCTGATTCCTAGGTTCTTTTTTTAACAGTTCACTAGTTACCCATAGTTACCACTTCTTTCCAAGGTTTCAAGAAATATACTTCATACCAAATTTCACCTTATACATATCTTTATAAGAGAAAAAAATCATATAACTTGTTCTACAAGCTCAATGAATCTCATCAGTCTCTACCAAAATCGCTAGAGGAAAAGGAAATAATGTTTTATCAGCAAGATGTCACTAGTGGAGTCACAAAATTTGAAACCAGAGGGGAATCAGAGGTCTATTTGCCAAATGTGGCTTGTGGGCCATTTATGAAGACAGATCACTTATTAGACTCTATTATGGAAGCATGTTTAAAACTGATGTAGTTGACATGACATCCAGTTCCAACACATCCAAAAGCTTCCTCTCATCTCCTTTGTAATTGATGCCTCCTGTTGACTTGCTCACTCTGGTGTCTATCACTACAGAGTAGTTTGTTTTTCCTAGATGTGTTTTTCAGTGTGACCTCACACCATGCATCTTACTTGTTTATATATGAGGAGGCGAGGGTCTGGCTTCTTAACTCTGAATAGTTTTATCTGTACTGCCATTGTAGTTTGCTCTTTTTATTGCTGAGTATTATTCTACAAGATGGCTATAAATTTTATTATGTATTCAACTTGGATTGACAGACTTGGATTATTGCAGTTAGGGCTTTCACAGAAAACACTGCTGTAGATAATTGTGGTGGTTTGAATATAATTAGCCCCCATAAACTCATAGGGAGTGGCACTATTGGAAGGTGTGGTTTTGTTGGAGTAGCCGTAGCCTTGTTGGAAGAAATGTGCCACTTTGGGTGTGGTTTAAAGTCTCCTTTGCTCCAGCTATGCTCAGTGTGGTGCACAGTTTACTTCCTTTTGCCTATGGATCAAGATGTAGAACTGTCAGCTTCTTCTCCAGTGCCATGTCTGTCTGCAGGCTGCCATGTCCCACCACGATGATGATGGACTAAATCAGAAACTGTAAGCCACCCCAATTAAATGTTTTCCTCTATAAGAGTTGCTGTGGCCATGGTGGCTTTTCACAGCAATAGAAACTTTAAGGCAATTATGGTGCTTATATCTGGGTGGATACACAATTACTTTTATTCGTATTGAAATAGTACCAAAGAGTGAAATGGATAAAGTCATGATAGAAGGGTAGTTAAAATTTTAAGAAAACTGGTAAGCTGTTTTCAAGATGTTTAAATGTTGCTAGCCTTGTAAATGATAAATTGAAATTCTAAATGGATGTTGCCAGGAGGTGAGGCCTTTGGAAGCTCAATCTTCACAAATGCTATGGAGACTCCAGAACCTGACTCATTACATGAGGAAACAGAGAACACCACTGTCCAAATCAGCTGGAAGGCAGCACTCAGCAGACAATGAATCTGCTGAGGCCTTGATCTTAAACTTCTCAGCCTCCAGTATGCTGAGGATGCTTTCTGTTGATTGGAAATTGTTTTCTTTCTCTTTCAGGATTTCAGAGATATTGCTTATCTTCTGTCTTGCTTTGCTTTGGATGAAGAGTTTGTCTCATTCTGCTTGTGTTCAGATATAGAATGACTTACCTTATTTTTCTGGTTACAATACTAGATTTCACATTTCCTATTTGTTTAGAGCATTTGGGTTGTGATGTGTTCTTGGGGTAGTTTTTATATTTCTGTGTTTGTGATTTATTTAACAGCTTGTATATGTAGATAATGTATGTATGTATGTATGTGTGTATGTATGTATGTATGTATGTATCCTATGTTTTTCATTTAAAATTTTTATGTCTTCAAGTTCACTGATATTTTCTTCTGCAGTGTCTAATTAACTAATAGTGGCATGTGATACAGACATTGTTTTCTTAATCCCTAGTAGTTTCACTTGCTTTTTTTCATATCTCTCTTGTCTTTCTTTACCATGCCTATAGCTTCTTTCTCTTTTTTGTGATAATGTAGTCACTGGATTTTATTTACTATATTTACTAATATCTTTATTTACTAATAATTATCAACAATATCATTTCTTGATCTGTTTCTCATTTAATTGCTTCTTTAAAATAATATTTTGTTGTTGCGGTTATTTTCTCTATCTCTCTCAGAGCTGAGGACAGAACACACAGCCTTGTGCTTCTAGGCAAGTGCTCTACCACTGAGCTAAATCCCCAGCTCCTGAAATAATATCCTTTAATTGGATATACATATGGTAAAGTTTACCTTATTCAATAATGGTTCCTTTGATATTTCATTAAATATTTGTTTTATTCTTTGGTAGTTTTTACATGTATATAATGAATTTAGTCATTTCACTTCCATTATCCTCTCCCATCCTTCCTCTCCTTCCCCCTCAGAGCTGTAACACTTAGAATTCCCAGCTACATGCAATCGCCTGCACTGTTCATTTGAACATTTTATTTTTGTCTTGCTTTAGGTAATTTTATTACATGCATGGGATGACTAGAATTCCGTAAAGGGGATGAGCATGAATCTTCTATATAGTTCTAGAACTTTCTACCTCACCTCTCTTCCCTCCTGGCAGGTCATTCCTCTGCTGCAGTCTTTACTCTAAACTCCTTGCCACTTTGGCCAACTCCAATTCTTGTCTGTCATCTCAGTGACAGATCAGTGAACTCTTTCAAGTCTGTTCACTCATCTGCATTGCAATCCAGAAAGCCTCTCTTGACAGTAAGCTTACCAGCAGAGCAACAACTTTTGGACTCTCTTGCTTGTGCTTCAAGGCTAGATGTCAGACCATGTGCAGAAATAATACTATGGCTCTGTGAACAGACCAGTGCTCCATCTACTGCTTAAGTACATATTATCTATCCCATAGGAATGTAGTGTATGTGTGTATATGTGAACACCCATGCATACACCAAGGTGGCCAGCTACTTTTGCTTTCAGGACATCTCTAAAGGAGAATACTTATTCCTGTGAGCAAAGGAGGGAGGAAAGAGCTGAACACTGAAGTTGGAATTTGTCTTCTAAGATCAGATGGGAGTTAGCAGAGAAATCCAAATCTTTTTAGCAAAAGAGTGTGTCTATGGACCTCAAACATTTCTCATACTGTTCCCCACTAAGTTATTCATCCATACACCCTTCCTCTGATCAAATATTTAGTATGTTCATCTTTGAGAGATATGTAGAAATGAATAAAACATAGTCTCCACTCCCATTGCTTATAATCAAGTAAGAAACCAATCACAAACATCTAATTAATATGAGTCTTTCTACATGAAATGTGGCTTGGTTGCCCATTTTCTAGCTCACTACCCAAGTGAGTCATCACTTCTTTTTTTTCACAGACTTCCCTGACTCTTTCATGGGAATCTACTCATTCAGTCAACATATCCTGCACTTCTGACTTTCTCACACTCAGTTTCAAAAACACTACCAGTCTATCCATAGAAAGATCAGCACTCTCACCTTTAAAGATGAATCATAGCACATTAATCTGATTATAGACCCAGCTTTACTCTAGGAAACAATGGCTGCATCAACACACTCTTTGATCTGGAGGCCTCTCAGGTGACCCAGTTGAGATTTTGTGTGACAGCAAAACAAATAAGTGAGTCAGTGTTATCTGCAGCAGACAGGGGATTAGAAGACAACAAAGGAGGTCCCTGGCTACCCAGGAGGCCATCGGCTACCATGTTGGCCATCAGGCTTCAAGATGGATAAAGATATTGACAGAGGCCCTTGGCCTTCCACAGTTGTCTCATGGGCTTCATGAAAGGATGCTGGAGAACACAGCCTGGCTTTCTGTGCTGTGAAAAAAGTCAGAGTGACACAAATGCTTGCCTCATGGACATGGAGATGACTCACATTTCTCTCCAGCAATGTGGGCAAACAATGTTGAAATTCAACAAAAATCATAAAGAAATCTTGAGTTTTAATCTACGGTTAACTTCAAAGTTGACCTTTTTATTACTGTATTATTCAGAGAAGAAGCATACTGTTTATGGAAACTCAATCATGTGAGTACTTGGGGCAGTTGCTTCTTCAGTTTCAGGGGAAGATCTCCAATGGATATCAGCAGCATGAATGTCTCTGTCTGATTTTAGACCCTATTTCCTATCATTTCTTTATTTAGTGATAAAGAGAATCAATTGACTAATTGTGACACAAGCATACAATGGAATACAACTTAGGAATCAAAGGGGGCAATTGAAACACACAACATTCATGCATCTCAAAAGGAATGCCCAGTGAAACAAGACAAATAAAAATGAGAACTTCAGAGTAATCCATTCATACAAAATCCTACAATTTTGGCAAAAACAACTCATAAATGCTAGTGACAGGAAGCAGAGCAGTGGTTGCCTGAAGTTAGGGATCATTTAACTAAGCATAGGAGGGAAGATCTTTCAAAGAAGCTATCTAGGAAACAGCTGATTTGATGCATATATGTTTGTTATTATGTGAAGCAGATTAATATTGTAGTGATGGCCTCACAGGTTTATCCGAATATTTCAACACACCTAAAATTGTGTACTTTAAAGAAATAAAAAAAGAAATTAAAGATTTCCTAGAATTTAATGAGAATGTGGACACAACATATTCAAACCTATGGGATACTCTGAAAACAGTGCTAAGAGGAAAGTTCATAGCGCTAAATGCCCACATGAAGAAACAGGAAAATAATCACACTAGAGAATTAACAGCACAACTGAAAGCTTTAGAAAACAAAGAAGCCAATACACCCCGGAGGAGCAGACACCAGGAAATAATAATAATATAATATATATATATATATATATATATATATATATATTGAATTTTTGGAAACTTTAGCTGTGCTGTCAACTTTGGAAAAAAGTATCCCAGTTTACCGTGTTGAGTTGGCATTGTACAGAAATTAACAGCCATGTTGTTCTAGAAATGTTGAACTTAATTTTTTTCCATTTGTACAGGGGTAACACGCTGTATTAAATATGTAAGGTCTTATCTACGTGGGTTTGATTACAAAACTAATAAAGAAGTAAATAAATAAAAAGAAATAAACTTGGAGGAATAAATTAAGCTTCAGAAATATCAAAAAATTGTGTACTTTAAATAGGTTTAGTCTTGTGCTGAAATTATACTTGACAATAACTATTTACAAAATGGATACTATTATACTTATTGTTGCCTTAACTGATCTCATCTTTTCTCTTCCAAGTTTCTTGGGGACACAATTAACATTCTGTTCTTAGCGGGTTGGGGGGGCAAAATCCAGTAATTTCAGGGAGTGATTCTTTGGGACCAGAACAAGATGTTCTGATACCAGCTGGTCCCTCTTCTGAGGATGAGAACCCTCCCCACACTCCCTTGCTTACTCCTAGGCTTCTGGATCAGTGCATTGTGTTAAGCAAACACTAAAAGTGCAGTAAACCAAGACTTAGATGTTCTCTGGTCTTTCCATATCTTCCCAACACCACTCTATGATGGAACTTCTCATCTTTATGGATTTCCAGGACACTGACTGTACTACATTTACTGGTGAGTGGACTTCCCATTTCCTAACTGGACAAAGATCTTTGGTGTCGTTTCCATTTTTGTCAGTCACATTTCTGAGTCTTCAGAGGCAGATTTCTTCTATTCTGACTGACTGTTGGAGCTGGTGAGTGGTCTGCAGTCTCAGAAACTTTTAGCACTTACTTCTGATGGGAGTAAATTTTTGTAATTCTCTACTGATCTCATTAGTCCACCTACAGTCTTCCTTAGCATTTTTCTTTATTTCTTAGCACTTCACACAAGAATATTTTCCAGGAAAATGGATGCAACTGGAAATAATCCTGTTAAGCAAATCAAACCAATTGCATAAAGACAATATTGTATGTTTTTCTCATATGTGATTCCTAGGTCTTATATGCATATATGAAATCATATGTAGGAAGTATCATGGGGAACATATTCAACATACAACATACACACATATAAAAGCTTGAAAAATTAAATAATTTAAAAAGGAAGGAAGTGCCTCAGGGTTCAGTCACCATGTATCTTTATTATCTACTTGCACACACTCAGTTGGAAATTTCACTAATGTTTGTTAATATCAATATTACCCATATATCCATGATGGTTTCCAAGCATATTCCTCAAATCCAGAATTTTCTCTGAAGTCCCTTATGAATAACCACCAGCCCACTTGATGTTCTTTTCAGATGGCTGAGACTCCGATTGAATTTCTTTATGTTCGCCACTATGCCAAACATCTCACACCTCCAATCTTTCCCATCTCTGCAACTGAGAACTCTAAATCTTACAATCACCCATGATTTCTTGGTTTCCCTTCTACATCACACATGCAATTCTATCAAAAATCTTAATGGTTCTGTCTTTAAACTAAATCCAGAATCTTCCCAGCTCTCACTATGCTTTTTAAAAACCCCTTATCTAATGCAACATTATTTCCTACCTAGCTTGCTTCAACTATTTGCTAAATATGGTGTGTGTGTGTGTGTGTGTGTGTGTGTGTGTGTGTGTGTGTGTGTGTGTGTGTGTGTGTGCATGTGTGTGTGTGTGTGTGTGTGTGTGTGTGTGTGTGTGTGTGTGTGTGCACGCGCGCGCATGCGTGTGCTTGGGCATACATGTACATCTGGCTTGCTTCCCACAGCCATTCTTAACCTAGCCACCCAAAGATACCCCTTTACATATGAAGTAAATTCTTGTCAATCATCCTTTATAAATCTCCTAATGGTGTTCAGACTTGTTCATGGTAAAATCCAAAGTCTCCAGGATTTCCATGACGCCCCTCTTCCCTTGCTTTCCTGACCAAGCTCTCCAGCTACACCACACTACTGCTTTTCCTTACATTCTCCAAACTTCTTTCTACTTTGATGTTACTGTTTCCTCAGTCTAGGAAACCTAGTTTACTCAGATTTTTACTTCTATTAGGTTTCTGCTAATATCTTATTAGAGAGGACATTTTTGACCCTCTTAAACAAAATACAAACTTATTTCCCAAACATTCCTTGTTCTAGAATATTTAGCCTACTTATTGGTACCCATTGGCTGTCACCACTGCCTTACACATTACATACTTATGTTTGTTTATTTCTATCCTTCTGTCTCCCACACTCCCAAATTAGAGCATATGTAAGTATAATTAAAAAGTTTCTATTTTATTTATTGCTGTATTCTTGATGTTTGGCTACAACAAGCAGTCAATAAAATACATTGAATAAATAACTGTTTGCTATGACAATAACACTCAAAAGCCTCTTACATATTTCATCCCTTAACTCTTCCCCTCCTTTGCATATGTGTGTGTGTGTGTGTGTGTATTCTTCTTTTCTTGACGCTTAATGTTTATGACAAAATAAATGACAGGGGGTCATTTTTATTAGGCTTAAGACCAGTATAGGCACAGTCTGGTGACGATAAGTCCCACAGTTACCAGTCTGTGTACTTTTTCTCATTTGTCAAGAGACCATTGTACATTGACATGTATTTGGCTACTGCCTTCCAGAACACAATACATCATTAACAGTTTTCTCTAATTTTTATCACTATGCCATTTCTATCCAGTTAGAGATAATGAGAAGTCTGGTACCTTTTAATTTAGAAACTGTCCCAAGATTGCAGGAAGTTGGAGGTAGCATTGAAAAGAGAGGCTTTGTTATCTGAGTCAGTATAAGAGACGGCTGTCACCTACACATTTCATCATTTCCCAAATGCCTTAATGCATGTCAGAAATCAACATTGATATCCCTCCATAATCCCAGTTATCACAAGGAGGAAATTATTGGTGATAGAACCATCACTCGTGGGTCTCCAGTCCTCATAGTCCCCTCACAAGTTTCACTAATTGTTCCAACAATGGTCTTTGTGACAAGAACACTTAACTCAGGGTTATGTGTGACATTCGATTGTCAAATCTCTTCTATCTCCCTCCACCTGGAAAATTCCCTTTTACTTTTCCATTTCTCCTTGACTTTTATGGCCTTTAAAGTAAAACTCCAGTAACCTCCTGCAATTTTGGTACAGTTTAGTGTTTCCTCCTCGCTAGATTTGGGTTGTATATCTCTGCCAGTGATGTGTGATGTAAGTGATGCTGATCTTCTCATTGCAACCCAGCAGACAAGACATGGCTTCAACTTCATGCACTACTGATTATGTTTATGTTGTTATCATGCTCAAGGTGATGTCTGCTAGATTTAGCTCATAGTATGGTCTTGGCTTTTATAATTAATAAATGTCTGAGAGTATACATTTAATATTATGTGAAGTTTCCAATCTTCAACAGCTTTTCTATTCACTTATGTGCTTGGGTCAGTACAGACTGTGAGTTACTTTTTTTACTATATGGTTAACTTTTTGCTGTTAGAAATTTTCTCCTGATATTTGACAATGGCATCCCTTTTGTTCTGGCCCCTCTGCCCTACTGACACCATCGAATCTTTGGTATTTTCTTGGGTTTTATGAGCAGGCTCATCCATTTCCTAAGGCTTATTGTTAGACATTTCTCTAAGTACATATACACACACAAATGCTTGCACTACTATGTACACTCCTGATTTCACTTCCGCATGCATCTGTGCATACATTACCTACTAGTCCACATCAGTACCTTAATTTCCACTTCAGGGCTCATTGGCTCATTTTATTTTTCTCTGTTCATATTCTATTTCCTTTCACTCTTAGTGAGAAAGCTGGCTCCTCTTATTCCTGCTATATATCTATCCTTCATCAATCTCTCTGTATGTAACACATCACAGCCATCAGTTGTCACTATTACTCCATCTATCTCACCCTGCTCCAGGACATTCCCTCAGATGGATGCCCTCCTCTTGCTTCTCACTCTCTGATATCTTGCATTCTGCTGGGACAGTTGCCTCGTTTATATTGTCCAGACTCTGACACTTTGCCACAGGTTTCTCCTTGTTTTCCTCTCACCCTCATTTGGGCTCCTTCTGGTTGATCTCTGTGCGGAAAGGTTTGGTATCAGCTTGGCACCATCTTGAGTCATTGGAGAGGAGGAGCCTCAACGGAGTAAATGCATCTATAAGATAGTGCTGTAGACAAACCTGTAGGTCGTTTTCTTATTTGTTATTGATAGGGCAGGGCCCATCCCATTGTGTGCAGGACCATCCCTGGGCTGGTGATCCTGGGTTCTATAAGAAAGCAGTCTAAGCAAGCCATTGGGAGCAAGCCATGAGGAGCAAGCAAGTAAGCAACACCCCTCCATGGCCTCTGCATCAGCTCCTGCCTCTAGGTTCCTGCCCTGCTTGAGTTCCAATGCTGATTTTCTTTCATGATGAACAGTGTTACTGAAGCATAAGCCAAATAAACCCTTTCCTCTCCAAGTTGCTTTGGGAATGGTGTTTCATCACAGCAACAGTAACCTTGATACATTTCATTTTGATTAGGCTTAACTGATGTACAAGAAGACACTGGTTTCAATATACTGTACATTGTTACCTAACACTACACATTCTATTTGAAGTGTGCTGTTTCCTGAAACCAATAGTATGTTCCATAGCCTTTTTAGCCGTGGCTTTCAAAGGAGTGTTGCTATGATATTGCTTCATTAATTAAGTTTATTAATTATAGTGTCAAAAGAATGATCCAGCCATAATGGCACCACTTAACTGACAAGTTAGAAAGCTTTAAAAAAAACCTGTAACAAATAGAATATTGACCCACTTACCCATTTAATATAATTGGTTGGAAGGATAAAAGTGAATTGATACTCGTGTGTATATATCAATTTCCATTGTCTTTCTAGTATTAAGGACAGTGACAAATACGAAAGACACAGTGAACTATTTTTTCTTGTCCTTCAGCCTTATCTTGCACTATTAAAAAATTGTGAACAGGGCTGGAAAGATGGCTCAGCTATTAAAGACTAGGCTCACAACCAAAAATATAAAAAAGTGTGAACAGAGGAAACTTTTTGGAAGGTATCCTAGATCTTTTGTCATAATTTATATGTTTATGTGGAAAATACTTTAATGTAATGAATTAAATTACTACCTGTGGTGGTTAGCATTTGTCAACTTAACACAGCTGGAGTCCTCTGTGAAGAGTGAACCTTGATGGAGTGGGTGTCTCCATTAGATGGCCTGTTGATAAGTATATGGGGCATTTTCTTGATTAATGTTGTATGTGAGAGGGCCCAGCTCACTGCGGGTGGTGCTACTCCTCAGGAGATAGTCCTGGGTATATAAAACAGCAAGCTCAGTGAGTCAGGAGACAGAGCTAGTAAGCAGCTCTCTTCCATGGGTTCTGCTTCAGTTCTTGCTTCCAGGTGCCTGACTTTTTGTGTTCCTCTTGGCTTCTCTCAATAATGGACTGTGTTCAGAGTGTGTAAGAAAAAGAAAGATTCATTTGTCCTCCAAATTGTTTTTAATAATGATCCCTATCACATAAACAGAAAGCAAGCTAGCACGACCCAAGGCGCTGAGGATGTTGAAGCGTGTCTTACTAGTCTTAGCCTCTCCGCCTTTTGAGTGAGGACATTCCAAAAGGCCATTTCCCTTAGTAGAAATGGAGCTGCCTTCATGTCTGTGTAGAGACCTGTCTAAGTCTCTAAATGTCTTGACTCCACTGTTTCACCCTGCATATTCATTTCCTAGTCATCAAAGCAGGTTATTTAACATTTCAGTGTCTATTTCCCTGAAGCATGAGAATACTAGTAGTATCCACCTACTAGGGCTTTTGGGAGGCAAGCGATTTGTATGGAGTTGTTAGCACAACACCAGGGATGGTCAGCATCAATGGATGCTCTCTACTCTTAGCTGTCACTCTACTCTGAGACCATGGATGTCTGTATAGTTTCCTCTCAAAGGCAGCACATTCACATTGTGCCAAGGATGGTTTAGAGACTATGCAGTGATTCACAGTTCTGTCTCTAGAGTGGTTATGAAAGAGTTGGTTTTATAAAGCAGTGTATGGCAATTAAAAACTTGAATATACCAGGCAATAGTGGTGCATGCCTTTGATTCCAGCACTCAGAGGCAGAGGCAGGTGGATCTCTGTGAGTCTGAGGCCAGTCACTCAGTCTACAGAGTGAGTTCTAGGACAGCTAGGATTATACAGAAGGACCCTTTCTGGAAAAACAAAAACAAATAAGCTTGGATACAAGTCGTCACTGAGCAGAGGAGAAGTTGAGGAGGATTAGGATTTCTCTGAGAAAACTTCCAACTTCAGAGGAATTTTATACATTCTGGGAAGAGTGGGAGAACTTGCAGATAGAATAGTAACAGATTACATGCTTGTTCTGAGCCCTGTAGTGAAGGCTGGAGAAATGAATTGCTGATTGCACCACTGGGGACAACGATGATTTTTTTTTTTCAACAAAGAGCAGAGAAAAGCCAGCAGTTGGTGGAACAAAGGTGTGTTTTGGTGAGGAAAATGTGAAATCTTAAAGGTACTTGTTTAAAGAAGTAGGTTATAGATTTATCACTGGGCAAAAAGGAAATGAGTCAGACAGAGCTTATGGGTATTTGAAAACCTAGGATAGAGAGACCAGGATGAAAAAGTCTATTTGGGCAGAAGGACCAGTGCTCTGACTACAAAATGTTGAATGGGCTGATAGAATAAAAGGCTTTAGTATTTGAAGTTTTTAGTCTTGGATGACTTTTAAATGAATGATGTTCTTAGTTAGGGTCTGTATTCATTGTCTTACTGCAGTGAACTACCTTGGGCAGTTAAAATCATCAAGAGAACAGCTTATTTGGGATTTCAGTCCAAGACTTTGTGCTTTGGACCACAGTCTGTGGCTTTAGACCTGTGGTGAGGTCATCAGGTGGGGGAGTACAAGGCATGTGTCTGAACAAATGAATCATGCTACAAGCCAAGAAACAGAGATTCTGAAAGACTAGGAGTATTGTGTCATTTTCTTTGATGCCCTACCCCCAGTGTTTTACACAGGCTCCATCTTATGAATGTTCACAGTACTTTCCAATACTGCTCTCCTAGAAATGGGGGAAAGGGTTTTATTTTAACCCATGGGCCTTTGGGGGACACTGTCCACATTCAAACTTAGCACGGTCTTGAAAATAGGTGGGGAAGAGAATCAGGAGGATAGCATCAGAGTTGAAGAAGTGAATCTTCAAAGCCAGTGTTCCATGACTCATACTTGACATAGGTAGGACTCCAAAGCACTACAGAGTTCTTTGGCTTCCTGTTTAAGGAACAGATCTCCTTCCAGGGCATGGGAGCCAGAGGAGTAGGTCTTCAGGAAACATCTGGTTGCTCTTAAAAGAAGAGAAGGGAGGAAGAAGAGAAGGAGGAGTAGAAGCCTGGGGGCGGGGAGTAGGGAATTAAAAGAATGTGCATAAGAGTTCAGCTCCAAGTGTTTTTTTTTTGTTTGTTTTTTGTTTTATGTTTTTTTTTTTTTTTGAATTTGTAGATGGATATCTGGCAGGTCATGGTACATACCCGATTTCATGTATTTTGGCTCAAGATGTGAACTTATTACCTCCTTCTTACATGATGGGAACAGGCTCAGCCTCACAGTCCCCAACTTCCTTACCATGACATAGTGTGCTATATTACACTGCAAGGGGAACTTGCGTGTGCAGTGGGATCAGCACGCTAGTCAGCTCAAGGAGATGACCCAGATGAGGAGAGTGACCCTCAAATGTACTCATCACCCGATGAGTAGAAAGATAGAAGGGAGTCCAAGAAACATTACATGGGTAAGACTCAACCAGACATGGCTGACTTTAACGATGGGGCAGGAGAGCTAGGTGCAGAGAACTTCTTCAGGAGCTGGAAGCTGAGACGTCAGAAAATAGATTCTCTCTAAGACTTCCAGACAGGAATTCAGTTCCTTGATTTTAGCCCAGCAAATTCTGCTTTGGTTCTCCAGAACTGAAGATAATAAATGAGTGTTCTTTTAAGACAATGCATTTGTAAGTTTGTGTGTTGTTTTTAGACAATGCATTTATAAGTCTTGGTAACTGTTTCCCAGTATGAAGTCCTTCCGACCTCCCATCTCAGGACTTGCATATTGGGCCCCTGGGGGTAGCTTGGCTGTCCTGTTACAATACAAGGCCCTGAGTGAGCTGAAGTCCCAGACATCTTGTTGAAGGCATATGGTTGGCTGTCAGCCAAAGAGACCTCCACACAGGAGGCCAAATTCCTGCTGAATGGAGTAAGGAGGTCTGTTTTAACCCAGAGGTAAAGAATTTTGGCTGGGTTATCCTGGTAAATTCTCAAGATGCCTGGCAACTCCTGCTTTGTGGCATTCTCTCACTGATGAGAAAGTCTGAGTATCTGAATGGATACCATCCCTACACACACACACACACACACACACACACACACACACACACCACATACAACACACAAACACACCACATATCCACACTACACCACATACACTACACACACACACTACAAACTCACCACACACACCACACATACACCACACACAAACACACACACACACCATCCCCCCACACCCCACACACATACACCACACACACACACACCATCCCCCCACACCACACACACATACACCACACACACACACACCATCCCCCCACACCACCACACATACACCACGCACACACACCATCCCCCCACACCACACACACATACACCACACACACCACACACAAACATACCACACACATACCACACACAGCACACACAGCACAAACACCACACACAGCACACACATGCACACACACCACATGCATACCACACATACCACCCCCCACACACACCACATGCATACCCCCCCACAGACACCACATGCACACCACACACACACACACACACACACACACACACACACACACACATTGAGTCATGAATGCTCAAGGCCTGCTTAGGCTGACTCCTTTCTCTGCGATGCTGGTCATCTACTGGTAGAGGTTAACTAAGAGAGATGCATTTTGAAAATAGGAAAGCAGGCACTGACCTGCAGCTTCTGAAGGCCTCCCAGGCATTTGCTCCACTCACCCCATCCTGCAGATGAAGAGACTTGTCCAAGGTCAAGGTAGCAGATTAGCTTGGATCATTTCCTGTGTGACTTGGCAAAGAGAAAATTTGCCTATTAATTGTTAAGTGGAAATCTTAGCTTACACTGGAAGAAAAGTCCCAGCGGGTTGCTGGTGGGTGGGAATCTTGACAGAATAGGGTAAGTTCAGGACCTGGGAGGAGCTGAGGACTCGGGAAATGGGGTCCCCTCTGGCCCATAACTCATTATTGATGTGTGCATTTTATTCTGTGTGTTGGGGGGTGTAATCCTAGGAGCCTCTGAGTGGCTCTTACTCTAGTGCCTTCCTGGCCAACTGTATGGGGTCTCCCCTATTTGGCCCGCGGGCCCAGGCTTTCAGCCTGGAGGGAGGAGCCTGAGGAAGGAGGGCGTCCCTAAGGAAGATGTGCAAGCTGGCTGGATTCCGGGCGGGTGGGGAAAGCCGAGGGGTGGGGATGTGGGGTGGGCTGCACCCCTTGGCTCTGACCCAGTCCATGCTCTGGCCTGCAGAAGGCAGAAGTTCCCAGCTCATTCACTACCCTTCAGGAACTGGAGAGAATAAAAGCTCTCTGGCCCCTTCTGCTTCAAAAAGCCACTAGAGCTCGCGGGCAGCTTGCTGGCCGCTCCCTTCCCACGCCTGGACCATGCCACGCTGCGTCTTCCTGCGCGGCCACAGGCGAGGACTTCGTATCTGCAGCTGAGAGCTAAAACTTTTTTGACTTTTCTTCTCCCCAACAACTGAACCATGCCATGTGCTCAGACGAGCTGGCTGGCAAAGCTCTCGATGGTGGCTCAGCTTCTTAACTTCGGGGCTTTTTGCCTTGGGAGACAAGCTCAGCCGGGCCCGGTTCGCTTTCCAGACCCGAGGCAAGGTTAGTGGCTTTTCTTTATTTGTTTTTCAAGCAGTGGTGGTAGGACAGTTGGTCTGTCCCTATCCCTTCCCCCACCAGGCAGGGCTGAACTCTGCCTTCTGTCCCGTCTAGAAAACTGGGCTGTGGGCTCAGTCTCCGAGTTTCTTCTGACCTAGGGCTTACGGATATTTGCCTGCCCACTGAGAGGTTACGGACACCCTTGCTTCGAAAGACCAAAGAGCAAGCGCCCCGACCAGCACCCCCTCTGGGCTTCAGCTCCCCCTTGCAGATTCTAACATGGAAATCTATACTTTATTAAAGAGACCCAGCTGGCCACAGGCAGTCATGCAATGTTTCCTCAATTTTAAATTCCGGATCTGGAAGGTAGAAATTTTATTCCGGCCCCCTGCTGAGCAACTTGGCTGAGTTTGGATTTCCTGGAAAGATTTAGGGTTTTGTTTTTTCAAATGACATCCCTATTGGGGAGAAATTTACGTCCTGGGGACTGGCGGTTCTCTGTCCTGCTTTACAGACTTTTCTCTTTCTAAATTTTGTGTTTGCTGCGTGTGTTCTGAAAGCACTGAGGGACTGTGAAGATAATTTGCAGATGTTTATTATTAATATTATCATTACTATTATTGTTGTTGTTGAAGTCTAATGCCCAGGAAAAAGTGGTGCTCTTGCTTCTGTTTTCTTTTTTGTTTTGTTTTGTTTTGTTTTTTCCTATTTAGAGAGAGCTGCTGCGGTGTTGTGGAGCGTCAGGGAAGGGTGGGGGCAGTGTCAGGGCACAGAGATTGCCCGTTAGCCCCTCCCACTACTGACAATGCCCTTCTAGAGTTCGGGTGCTATGGCTACCATGCCTGGTTTACAAATGGGGAAACTGGAACTTGGAGACCTTATGAGCTCCGTAATAGGGAAACACGGTTTTGAACCAGGTATCCTGACTTAAAGTCATGCAGCCATTCTGACAGCGATAGCTGGGGTAATACACACAAGCATGCACGCAGGCACTTGTCCGCGTCTAGGCTATTGCTAGGCAGTGTTTTCTGCCCACGTTGCAAAGTCAAACGCTGCTGGAGAATTCCTCTGCCGAAGCTTAGAGAGCGACCAGATACAAATCCCTGCCTCCCTTTGCTTTACTTGGAAGCCAGAGTGGGCAAACACTGGGGTTAGATGTCAATCAGCCCAGCACTTGCTTGTGTAAACGTTCCAGATACAATCTCTCGAGCCCCAAAGTTTAAAATAGCAGCTTTTGTTGTTCTTTGAAAAGCAATGCCTTTGTGAAAGGTCCCTGTTCTGGGGTAGCACAAACAAAGCCCGCCAGCACTTCCCAGGGCATGGGGAGATAATTTCCTTCAAAGACATTGTCCTGGGTTGGTTTTCCAACTTTGCTTGCTTCGCATGTTTGTGAGGGAAAATTCATCCTGGTGTAGAGCAGACACTGCTGGGCCTGTCTTGTTCTTCAGAAAGTGGGATATGACTTTTTTTCCCTTGTGACCTTTTGGGATATGCTGAGAATATTTGTTATTCAGAGGTAGCTCTAAAGCTCATTATGCGAATTAATGATGAGAATATATTTAGATTTAAGAATGCTTTCCGTTTTTAAAAGCATCTATCTTTTCATCAATCTTCATTAATGCATTTACAAGCAATTAATTCTTTGAGCTAAGGAGAAATATCTTAGTGAGTTTCCATTAGAATTGAGGGAAAGAGGAAGAAGAGCAAGAGAGGGGAGGAGAGAAGGGAGGGGAGGGAAGGGGACAGGCGGGAAGGGAAGGAGAGAGGAGGAGAGCAATAGAGGAGTGGAGAGAGAGGAGGGGAAGGGAGAGAAGAGAGGAGAGCAAGAGAGGAGAAGAGTGGAGAGGAGGGGAGAGGAGAGAAAGGACAGTGGAAGAGAGGAGAGAGAGGAGGGAAGCGAGAGGAGTAATGCATTACAGGCATTCTAAAGCTTCCTGGCAATAGACCTGGATTTGACCCCCAGATGACCTGCCATTTCTACTAGGACAAGATTTTTGAGTTGCATCCTAATTCCAAATTTTCAGGGTTGCAAATGCAGAGATCATCTCATCCATCCTTATTTTCACAAATTGGTTGTGTTTGAATGTAGGTATTGGACACTTACCCAATACTACTTAGCCAGGGCATTGAAGAGAGACATGGGGCAGCTGGAAAGGCGTCTCACCCTAGTTAACCTTGCACTCTTTTTTTTTTTTTTTTTGTTCTCAGGTTTGCACAGAATCATGGTGGTAGTTCTGTACTGGGCTATAGTGCAGTCCCAGGGCCACAAAGATGTAAATATATGAAGGTTTTGGTCCCTAGAAAGGGTATGGTGACAAATCTCATCCTTTCCAGTACAGATTGGGCTGATTCTGCATAGCCCTCTTCCACATCAGTCAGTTGGTGTAAGAATGTGTTACGCCTCTCCAGGCTTTCTTGATTTACAACCAAATATCAAAAGAATAAGACACCTGGCTTTGCACATACCATGTTTCCTCTCCTTTATGGCCAACAATGACTCTGGGATTTAGTTTTCTCTGTACAGACGCTTCCTGACAAGTGATGTAATTGCTTGCCAACAGCCCATCAAAAGTTGCAAATACTGTTGTCTAAAATACCCCTAACACACTCAACTTGCACCATACCACAGCTTAGCAGAGCTATTCTGTAGAGCCTAGGTGGTTACTCTTGTGACCATGTGGCTGACTGCCTTCTTTATCCCACTACTGTAGCCCAACATTGTACGAGTGGCACACCCAGCATCTCTAATTCAGGAAAACAAATATCCAAAGTTATTTGTTGCTCTTGTGACATTATAGAGTGAGAAAACCAGAAATCAGGCTATCATAGTTCAAAAGCCACCTATGTTGTCTCCAAGGCATCGGCCACTTCTATGTTCTGTTTTGCTCTTGGTGACTATGACATCTACTGGACATGTACTTTATCTCATTTTGGAGATGGACTCTGACTATACAGACTTATAGGATATCATGGAGAAAATCTATTTCATTTCTGTTATGTGGAAACCAATTATAAGAAGGAAACTATTATTTTTATTTTAGGAAGAGATTTCACAATTATGTCACTTTGTGTTATTTATAATAAATTATCTGGTCAGTAGATGCATTATTATATGATTAGTAAGCAAAGGCTACATTTTTTAAAAAATAAACAAAGCCAATCAATTTTATTGATTTTTATAATAAAATAGTTGTTCAGTGAGGCCAACCTGTGGAAAATAATTATAGAAATAAGTCTCTATTATAGGACTTGTAACAGTTTTTTAAAGAAATAGTTTAAGAAATTCAACTACTAATAATAGAAATAAATGAGAATCAATACAGATGTTCTCTCTTTAGCAGAGTTCACACAAAGTTTGGACTTATGCAGAAAAGATGAGCATGGCCGCTGAGCAGAGACAATGTGCTGATTCATCACCTAGTCCCTAAACCATAATATATAGCTCTAACACGACCTTCATGGGAACAGATCAGTATTCTCTCATACTCGGCTTTTCTTCCTAAGCTGAAGGCAAATGAATGCTTGGTGTTTTGCTTTGTCAAAATGCTGTGTGCCTACTGGTTGCTCTTAGAACTTCTCATCAAATTTCTCTACTATAGGTTTCAAGTAATTGAAATTTTAAGTTTAGGTTTTCAAATCTAATTTTAATCAAGGCTTATCATTTGTTTCCACAAATGCCTGTATAGGCTATGATACAGTTATATTCTGTCTCAGTCCCCTGCCCTTCCCCAAGTCTTAATGATACCAAGTGGATATTTGGTTGTCTGTAGTGAACCCTCCAGAGGCGGTAGGGCAGAACACAGATGTGAGCTCTGAGCGCTGATTTCACAGGTGTCAACGCAAATCTCTCTTTTTGTCTGAGATGAGAGTAAAAGCCAAGAAAAATGTATCAGTCCATTTTCTGTTTCTATCACAAAATACCTGAGCTGGCTGATGTATACAGACAAGTTAATCTAACTCACAGTAGCATCTTTTGTCAGGCCAGAACTTATCAATTAAGGTTTCCAAAGGAACCCCAAGAATCTTCAGGTCTCTTCCTCCCCAGCATTAGGATTGTTAGTTGGTGCCACCATGCCTGCAGTTTTACATGGATGCTGTGTTTGAACTCAGATCTTCATGACTTTACTCACTGAGCTATGTCCCTAGAGCCCCCCTTCCCCCCCCCCCCGAGAACTTCTTTTGAGAAAAGCAGTCAGTGTCTGTCTTTATAGTAACCACATCTGGGCATGATGACCAGATGACAGCTACACCCAGCTGAGGAAGACTTTTTTTGCCCTTTGTTGTTCCTCCGTGCTCCAGCCTCTGTTGAAATAACAGTGGTTAAGAGCAACGGGAGGGGATGCTGCAGAAGCTACTAAATCTACACTATCTTGCCTGGCTGCTCGGCTCTTAACTTGGGTCTGAGTGTGAAAGGGTGGGAAAGTGCCCATCCTGGATTGATCCAGATATTTCTGGAGGAGTTAATGGGAAGTAAATGTGTGAGGGGTGAGTTGGTTATACTCTTCAGTTCATAGAACACTATTGCCAACAATTTATTGACAACTTTTTTTTTAGTTATTGATGCTTTTTTTTTTTTTTTTTTTTGCTTCATTCCCCATGGAAAACCCTTCAAAAGTGTTCCAAATGTGATTTTTGTTTGCATGTGTTTTGGAAAACTTAATTTTGTGTGTGTGTGTGTGTGTGTGTGTGTGTGTGTGTGTGTGTGTGTGTGTGTGTGTGTGTTTTCTATTAAGACAGATAGTCCTGTGTGGATTTTTCTTGCCTCTTATTTTTCATTAAACATTGTTTGTTAGATTATTATTAAATTCTTCCTTTTAAACTTTGTCTATAAGTTTATCCCTATGTGGTTTATGGCTAAAGGTTGCGGTTAGAACAGGTCTAGATATTTTGCACTTAAAAATTAAGATTGTTAATTTCTAAAAGTGGACACTCTATGCTCTGCTCCATATTTCATTGAAGCCTGAGAAGAATGGGTCAAAAAATTAGTGTTGAAGGAATTTTCTTATGAGGGAAAGCTTCTTGTCTCTCATAAAATCCAGTTCCTTCAAAGACAATCAGTATGTATATGCACTGACTTATGACATTCATGACATGCAGCCTGTGATGACATGCAGCTTGTGATGACATACAGCCTGTGATGACATGCAGCCTGTGATGACATACAACCCATGATGACATGCAGCCTGTGATGACATATAGCTTGTGATGACATAGAGCCTGTGATGACATATAGCTTGTGATGACATATAGTTTGTGATGACATAGAGCCTGTGATGACATATAGCCTATGATGACATGCAGCTAGTAATGACATACAACCTGTGATGACATAGAGCCTGTGATGACATGCAGTCCATGATGACAACATACAGCCTGCAGTGCTGGGATTCTGCATCTGAAAGTATCAGGAATATGTAACATAGTAAAAAAAAAGGCAGTGTGAAATAAAGCCATCCTGAGAAAGTAAGGGAATAAGACCTTAGAGGAAAGAGCTAGAACTTCAGTTGTCGGAGATGTTAGAAGAATGGAGAAGGAAGAGCCCAAGTCTGTTTTTCTTTTGTCTTTTGAGGGAAGATCTCACTGTGTAACTCAGATTGGTCTCAAATTCTTGATCTTCTATTTCAGCCTCTTTGGTGCCAGCATGCCTAGTGCTTTGATTTTCACCTTTTGATCTTAAAGCATAAACGCGATTCTGATAGAATACAAAGGACCTTATAGTTGTGAGAATAATGTGAACAATGTAGTGTCTGCTACAAAGTGTAGGTAGAATCCTTCCTCTTCCCTTTCCCCTCCCCTGCCCACCCCACCCCCTTTCCTCCCATGATTTCCTGGTTCCCATCTCCTTGCCCTCTCCTTTGCTTGTCTTTCTTCCCCTCCTTCTTATGCAAAAGATCAAATTTCAGTTAGTCAAAATGAGTATTCTGGTGCATTCCAGGACCAACTGTCCTCATTAGAATCTGTGTACATCTTGGTACTTTAATGTTCTCAAATAACAATGGATCCAATTAGTGGATTATAGATTAAGCCAAAGCCTTACATCCAAGGATGCCCCATCCTCATTTTTATTGAGTGTATTTTAAACCCCAAGTCCACTTAAGTACCCTGCTACATCATGGGCCACTCTGGTGCTGTCATAGGTGTGAAGATTGTTGAGGTTTATCAGGGACCATGTGTGATGAGTTTGCTGTGTGTTTTGATTTTTTTGTAACCTGACATAGCAGGAAGTTCTTGAGGACTTAAATACCATGTCATAAACTGTGGAGCTCTGTAGTTTACCCTGGAAATGTCCTATTTGGCATACTGATCCTGCTTCTTCCCTTGCACTACTCCTCGTGGATTAACTCGCATCTTAAATTGACTGTGATAGAATGCCTGATACCCAGAGATCTACTGTAGGTCAGCTCAGACTGCTGTGTGCCTCTGGGGACAGATGCTGTGTGTTAGCTGCTCAGGGGGTTTCATGTTGACAGTGTTCATGTGGGGAAAACATTCTCTAAGCTGTAAGTCAGAGGTGGTTTTGCAATCAGCAAGCTACAATCTCAGCCCCAAATGGGAGTGAGTTTGTCTTGCTTACACTCAGCTTGGGTCTCTGAGTTTTCCTCTGTTTCCTTTTCTTATAGAACATTTTATCAAGGCCCTGCCAGAATACCACGTGGTGGGACCAGTCCAAGTAGATGCCAACGGACATTTTCTGTCTTATGGACTGCATCACCCTGTTACCAGCAGCAGGAAGAAGAGAGCCACAGGTGGCTCTGAGGACCAGGTGTACTATAGAATTTCACATGAAGAAAAAGACCTGTTTTTTAATCTGACGGTCAACAGGGAATTTCTTTCCAATGGCTACATTGTGGAGAGGAGACACGGGAACCTTTCTCATGTGAAGATGGTGGCTTCCTCAGGCCCACCCTGCCATCTCAGGGGCACAGTTCTACAAGAGGGTACCAAGATCGGGACAGCAGCCCTCAGTGCCTGCCAAGGACTGGTGAGTATCTCATGTCCTATGCCTTAGCCTGTAAATCCTCTGTTATCAGGTTCACAGGGGACTGGACATATGCCAATTAAGACCTGTGGTGGGGGCAATCCTGGCTTCCAAAGAATGTAGATACTGGTTAAATTTATTCAGTTATGAGTAGCAGAGAATAAGGGTAGGAAGGATAGATGGTTCTAAGAAGGCAGAGAGAAGAGCTTGGAACAAAACCAGAAACACTGAAGGGGAGTTTGAGTTGATCTTTATTCTCTGGGTCACTTGTTGATTGACTCTCTGTCTTTTCTTGTATTAGGAAACTCTGATTTGGGCTGAGTAAGAATGTTACTAATACTAATTGTGGCTGATAGGATGTAATATATGCACTTGGTCACCAGACTTCCTATGGGACTCTGTCGTGCTTCTGTTTCTTTTGCTCTTGATTTTGTTTCATCTGTAAAATGGAGGCAATGAGAAAATGGGCTCAGAGAAGGGGTTGAAAATAATGTGGCAATCTGCTGTTTTAATAAAGTTTTACTGAAACACATTGATGTCCAGCTATTCACATGGAATCTGTTGCCCCTTTAAAGTACACCGCAGAACTGAGCCATTGGGATAGGGGTGATATGGCTCTGGAAGCTGAAAATGCTATCTGGCTTTTGTGGAAGAAGTTCTCAGACTATAATTGTAGTGTATTCTAGGGATTAAGTGTGTTAATATCAGCTAAGTCTTAGGAGGGTATTTAGTACATTCAATGAATGTCAGCTCCCTTTCCTCCTCCTTTAACATTTCTAAAATGCATGGCACATGATACATGATGTGGCTTGGGGAAAGTCCCTTTCCCTCTTTTTTGGGGGGGGGCACTTGAGGAAGCTTGAAAGTGCTGAATAGGTCTCTCGTCCTGGTTAACCTCACTGTGGGTCCCTTGCTAATATGCACTACCTCTCCAAGTTTACTTTTCAAAAGTTTCACACGTTTACCCATTAGTGGTGTTGTGAGCCTGCATGGTAGAATACTTGACTAACACGTTTGAAGTCCTGGGTTAGTCAGTGGTAGACAAATGCAAGAATGTATAAGGATTTTACTAGCTGTAGCCATGATGAGAGCTCTCCCAGCCACTGCAAGGGGGAATGGCTTAGGAAGCATGCTGAGACTGCTGAGGCTCCCCTCAAGCTAAGTGGAGGGGCCACCTTCACTCACAGTATATGCCTGGCTGACTACATGCGCTTGGTCATCAGACTTCCTGTGGAACCTTGGCTGTCAGTAGATCCTTCTCCCCCTCCTCCCTCTTCCCCTCCTCTTCTTTTGTCCATTTGTAAGTGGAGACAATGATAAAACAGGCTCAGAGCAGGGGGTGGCCCACTGTGGTGACCTGTTATTTCATGAAGAATCTTCATAGGAAGATGTTTCAGAAGCCTGCGGGTTATGGTTGCTCTGAGGTTTGCCAATAAAATCACTTGGACATCAGCATTCGGGAAGAAAATGATTGTACTGTTTTCCCATACTGCCCTTCCCTGACAATTCCTATTCTGCATGATGTAGAACTCTCTATCTGCAGAGTTTGGCCAAGCAGCATGCCAAGTAACTAATGCATCACAGATTTGCCTGGCTGTAATGTATCACTAACCTCTTCTCTGGGACTCCTGTTCATGGAAGTCTGAGAAGTCTGGCCTGGATGGAGCTCTGGATCAATGTTAGTATCCCCCGAGAGCTCCTATGATATGAATGAAAACATCACAACAAAACCCATTTCTTTCTGTGCTAACCAAATATTAATGAGACGTGTCCATTGCCTGGTAGTGTATGTCTGAGGTGCTGTGATTTAATTGGTCTGACAGTGGAGCCAGGGACCTGTCTTTCGTTAAGCTTCCCAGGTGAGTGCAGTCAATAGCTGTTACTGTGAGAATGGGTCTTAATTAGCAGTACCAGCCAGCAGCACAGCAGTTGCTCTCCCCCCGGGGAATTCTAGCAGTAGCCTGGGGCAAGAACTGCTGCTCTAAGTTGTTTCTCCTTTCCAGGGAAATTGCATCCTGAGCCTTGCTTCTGCTTTAGGGATAGGAGAAACACAACTCCTAGTGTTCAAGGAGCAGTGAATACCACCATGTGGGCATTTTCAGAATCAAATTTCAGATTCATACTAAATACAGCAGACCCTAGTGGTAGTCAAGATGACAAAAATTTTAACTCTTGAAGCCAAATCACCTGGCTCATTTTGTGAGATTCTCACAAACAACTTAGCAATGAATGGGTGACTATAAAATGGTACCAAAAGCCAAGCAAGATTTTCCCTATGGTTAGCATACTGCTGACTGGCTTTAAGTTTGTAAGCTAATATATCAAAGTTTATTAGTTAGTGTACCACAGTATATAATTAGTTAATATACCAAAATTTACTAATGCCCACCTGGAGTGGTCCTGGTCAGAAGGAAGTGGATGGACTGGCATCTGACTTTACTTGACCACATGCCTGGATCCTGACCTTTGGAATATTTGTCCTCTCTTTCACTCAGGGATGACCCCACACTGAGAACATTTGGGAAGCCTTTTGGGGGAAAGAGACACTTCCATGGTGTGCCAGTTAGTTTTCCTCAACTTGACACAAACTAAGGATACAAGGGAAGACAGAACCTCAATTAAGGAACTGCTTCCATCAGACTGGTCTACGGGGATTTCTGTGGGGGCATTTTCTTGATAGTTGATTAATGGGGAAGAGCCTGGTTCACTGCTGGTGGTATCACCTCTGGACAGGTAGTTCCACACAAGCAACAGGAGGGGCAATCCATTAAGCATCATTTCACCATGGTCTCTGCTTCTGTTACTGAATTGCCCGGGCTTCCCCTGATGATGGGCCTAGATGTGGGAAATCATTTCTTCTTCAAGTTGATTTTTGTTTTATCATAGTAACAGAAACTCAACATGGGGACTAGAATATCCGCTTCTCACAGGGCTCAGTGATCATGTATTTTTGCTCAGGTGTGGTCTTTTGTGTAGGACATGGGAGGCTCTTTCCTTCTTACTTTCCTTCTTTCTTCCTTCCTTCCTTCCTTCCTTCCTTCCTTCCTTTCTTTCTTTCTTTCTTTCTTTCTTTCTTTCTTTCTTTCTTTCTTTCTTTCTTTCTGTCTCCCTTTCTCTCTTCCTGTCTTTCTTAAAGTTGTCTATGAGCTTTCTTACTCTGCTCTGGATCAGGGCTAAATGGTTTCAAAGTGAAGACCTTCGTAAATCACTCATATAAAACTATGGAGCAGCTTTCCTCATTTAACAGACTCTCACTTAGCTCAGGTCCCTAACACCCTGGAAGCTACCTCCAGACTGAGTTACCCACACCCTCAGCTGAGTAGTACCTGCCTATCATGGTCATCACCCCATTTCCACAAAATGTTCATAAACTTTGAAATGATGGAGTTGGTTTTGCTTGAAAAGCTCTGTGGGTTTGGTCTATTCTAAGCTATTTGATGGAGAAAGTTAATCCTTTAATGGGTTATATTCCAGAGTTAGAATCTCAGGGCGTGGTTTGTTGTTGGCTGTTGGCAGGGGCCTTAAGGGATTGGTTTCAAATGAGTCTGTTGCAGCTCAGTTCCTATTTATGCACTGGAAGGGTGGTATGAAAGTTAGAGTCCATGCTCCCACACCACACAGAACCGTGCTTGTGATTGTATGGGGCACTCTACTTCTATGAATCCCTTTGTTTGCCTTCTGTACTGAGTATACTGGTCAGTAAACACCTTTTTTTTTCCCTAGCCAGAAAGAGTTATTTAATTCCTGGTTACAGCTTTCTTACATACTGCCTCATTAAAATGAGTGTTGGTCTTGCCTTGTCAACTCTAGTCTTGATTCCAGCCCTTGCTGGGGAAGAGCTGATTGTGGGTCTGCCTAGGGCCACCCAGCTGTGACTCCCATTCAGCTCTGGCCTTCAGTTTTCTTTTCTCTTTTGGAAAACTGAGATTTGCTTTCTTGTGTAGATTCAAATGTGAACTAAAATTGGAACCAACTATTTTCCTAGATATTTAAATCAAATTTTAAATTTTGAGTTAGTTGTAGATTCATACATAGTTGCAAAAATACAGAAAAATTTCCATGTGCCCTTTACCTACTTTCCTCTAATGGTGACAATCTTGCAAAATCACTGTATGATGACAACCAAAATTTTGATGCAGTCAACATGTCGAACATTTCCACTACAAGAATTCCCTCTTGTCCTTTGTAGCTGAAACCCCATTTTTTCCTGCCTTATTAAGTCATTTCCCCTTCACCTTTCTCCCTCCCAACCCTCCCCCCTTTTCCTTTGTCCCCACTCCCTTATTCCTCCCATTTTCATGTATTTAATTTCTCCAGAACCAATTATTGCAAGTCTGTATTTCCTCTATTAAATTGCTTTCATGCTTTTATAAAAATCCCCTGGTCAAATTTTTTATCCTCGTTCTAAGTTTAGGTTCAGTTCTAATAGCCTATACTTTTCATTACTGTGGCCGTGTAATTAGCTTTGAAGTCAGGTAGACTGATTGCACCAACTTAAGTCTCCTTTTCCTGCACTGTATTAGTTCTTTTGACTTTCTGTAGACACTTTGGAATAATTTTGTCTACCAAAACTTGATGAAACTTTGATGAAAATTATTTTGAACAGGTATATGAACTTGGGGAGAAATCCTTCTGTGTTGAGATTTTCTGGATTTAAATCTATTAAGATCATCCATGTTTTTTTTTCCAGCAGCTTTGTGTGTATAGTTTTCAACATTTTAGTCTGATATTTATGCACTTAGTTGATATAGAATCTATATGTACTAGAATAGGGCATCATGTGTTTTATTACCTCTGAGTGCAGGGAGGGGATTCTTGTATACCAAGGGATGATTGGTGTATGTGTTATCCATGTTTGGGCATTTGGGTTGTTTCTATGTATTGAATGCTCTGAATTGTGATTTCAATTACTTGGCTATATATCCAGATATAGAGTTGTTAAATTGCATAGTAATTATACTTTAGTTTTTGAGCAATGTTCATACCATTTTCACCATGACTGTTCTAAT
Source organism: Cricetulus griseus (assembly GCF_003668045.3). Lineage (NCBI taxonomy): Eukaryota > Metazoa > Chordata > Mammalia > Rodentia > Cricetidae > Cricetulus > Cricetulus griseus. Next base: position 344,254,560 of record NC_048595.1, read on the forward strand.
TTACATTTCCATCAACAGTATACCAGGTACAAGATTACTTTTTCCACATGCTCACCACCAATTGGTGTCATCCTCCCAGGAAAGCTATAAAAATCTCAGCATGGTAGGGAATAGAGGACCAAAGATCACAGAGCCTTTGGTTCAATGAGACAATCTAGAAAGATCTCATGTACAGAAGTGGAAATCCTGGAGCCACTGTGGATCAAACATAGGAAAGAGATGAGGAAACAACTCATTCAGTATATTACCTGTGAGAATTAAAGTGATGGCATTGAAGCCTTCATGTTCCTTCATGGCATTGGTCTGCATAGTAATGCTATTTTGTTATTTATGTATAGCACTAAAGCCACAGGCAACAAAATAATCACACAAGACTATAAAACCAAAAGGCTCCCCCAAAAGGAAAAGTCCAACATCTATCTATCTATCTATCTATCTATCTATCTATCTATCTATATCTATCTATCTATCTTACATTCATTGGCTTATTAAGACTAATTAGTTGTCATTATCCAGATTGTTGGCACACTATACAAAGATTGCTTTTTAAAAGTTTCTAGTGAACTTTGTGTTGCTAGTGGGCTCACCTTTGTTCTCATCAAACCAGATGTATCCCTGCTCCATTTTACAATTAATTATTGTTAATTGAAATACGTTTCCTCTTTGTTTAAAAGTGCTGTATTATTATGACTTGTCTCCAGTTGTGTCTGTGCCTTTTGCTTCTTTCCATATTCTTTGCTGCAGAAGTGCCCTTCCTGTTCATCTATTATTTCTCTTCTCTAGTCTTATACTCTGAGATGACCTCCATTTGTCGTCTACATATGTATCATATTTATCATCTATTCATCTTTACGTCTGTTTCTATATGGATGTATGCATACCTCTGAAGTCCAGTACCCAACCCTGATACCTCCTCGGAACTCTTAACAGTCGATTTCCCCTTGCTGTATAGAAACCTAATAGGGATCCCAAATCTTAATACTCTAAGCTCTAGTTGATCTCACTTCCTTCAGTTTCCTCATCCCTATACTTGTCACCTCCACTCTTAAGTGGCCTAGCACCAAACCCCTTGGGCTATCTTATCATTAACTTCTCTCTTTCTCTCACACTCTACATCTGTTCTTGTCAGCAAATGCCATCAACTCTGTCTTTAAAATATGCTCAGAGTCTGCATTCCTGTCCCCATTGCAGCTGACACTTTAACCCATTTATTCCCAGCGGGCATAGTTTGGCTCTCCAGGGTATGCTTGTAATATCTGGAGAATTTCTTTGATTGCTGTGACCAGGGAGGAGGGAATTGTTTCTGCTATTTGGTGAGAAGAGGCTAAAGGTGGTGCTCAGGGTAAGGTGGCCCAAGATGCCAATAGTCTTGAGGTTGAGAAACCATTCTCTTGTCCTAGACATCACCTTCTGTCATCTGGACCCTGCTCTGACCTTCTCAGTAGTTCCCCCCACCTCTCCTCTTAATATCCTGAAGCACTTTCCCATGGTGGCCCGTCTAGTCTTCATGTCTACACATAGTAACACTAGCCGGTTACAGTCTTCTGCTGTTTGTACAACAGAGCAGAGTGAGATCTGAATGCCTTGCTCAGGATTCTGGGGTGTTCCCTGGCCTGGCACTGCCCACGGCCAGCCTTCTATCTAACATTTCAGAACTATGCCTTTACTCTGCTTCTCAAATGTACCAAGCACACCCTAGCCTCATGGTCTTTAGGTATGCTCCCCTCTCTACCTAGAGGTCCCCTCCCACCCCCAGGCTCTGCTTTCTACTTAGTTTATTTCTTTATCTTTAGATCTTTTGCTTGAAGTTTTTCTTTCTAATCCAAACTACAGAGGACTTCTCCAGTATTCAATCACACTGCCTATTTCATTTTTTCTTTTCACTCTTTTTTCTTTTCTTTTATAATTTTGTTTAATTATTTACTTATTTTGTGTGTGTGTGTGTGTGTATGTATGCGTGTGTGTGTGTGCACGCATGCACACACACACACACATACATGTCCACAAGTGTGCACAGGTACATGAATGCCATGGTATTTTTTAGAGATTTATTTATTATGTATACAGTGCTCTGCCTGCATGTATGCCTGCAGGCCATAGGAGGGCACCAGATCTCATTACAGATGGTTGTGAGCCACCATGTAGTTGCTGAGAATTGAACTCAGCACCTCTGGAAGAGCAGCCAGTGTTCTTAACCACTGAGCCATCTCTCCAGCCTGCCATGGTATTCTTGAAGGTCAGAGGAGAACTCTCAGAATCTATTCTCTCCTGGTTATCATGAATAAGACTGTATGCATCAAGTCATCTCCCTGATCCTGAACACCCCTATGGAACCTGATATTTTGCTTGATTCTACTTCACTTTTTCTTTTACCTTGTCTTGTTTACACTGTGTTCCATAATGAACATTCGGTAATTTATGGTTGGATGAATGAGACTTTATATGTCAGACCTTCCCAGATGTTGTTTCAAAAATCAGATCACAGTTCCTCATCTACCTAAACAGTGGCTTAGTACCTACAGTTCACTGTCATAGTGCAGTCTGGTCCCTGAGCCACATCTGGTAGTCATGGCAGCATCAGGCTGTTGCAGTTGCTCTTTGTCTCCTTCAGCTCTAAGAGCACTGTGACTTCTGTCTTCTGTCATGCTGGCTTCGAGGACTTCAGAAAAGGGCACTTACTTCCTTTGCAGTTATGAGACTGGTCCAACCCTTTCATGCAAAGTGCTTCAGAGTCCTAACTATGGACTTCAGGAAGAATTTTAAAGAGGGTTTTACATGAATAGAAGGGAAATACAACACCACATTCACACATACTCATCCTGGCTGTGCTCAGTGTTTAGACTGTTAGATTTGGTTACTGACCAGATCTCTCCCTGCTAAAGGATGTATGAGACACACATTTCTCTCTTGAGTCCTAACCCAATCTTGAAGCCTTTGAGCATGGAGGAGAAACCAGGTTGTCTGTCTATGTACCATTTATTGATGTCAGGCCATCTTTGTTTTCAGTTCTTTCTAGCCTTACATTTTTTTTTCAAGGGATATTTACTTCAAGGGAGCCCCCAAGCTCAGCTCTAGGTCTCGCTGTGCAGTCTGGAAAATGGGTACTCACAAAGATGCTTCCTCTGGAGAGTAGAGGGAGCTGAACTCTAGCTCTAACTCTGCTAGCTGAAACAAGTAGTGCCTCTGATTGAAGTCAAGTCCTCCTGCCTACAGGAGGGGAAAAAAACCCTCTAAAATAACATCTTTGCTTAAAGTGGTTGTCTGTCTAGATGGGGGGCTTTGAAAACTTCACTTGTTTGGAGGGGAGCCTTTTATATTGTTCTCTACCCCCGCCCCGTGCTTTCCTGTAGTCTGCACAAATGAATTGTTACTATCACACCCTCTGAAACCTTTATCCACAGTGTTTGTCCCAGCTTTGTGGATCTGAGATGATAATCACCTGAGGACATAATTGTCCATTGTCAGCATGCTTTCCAAAGCTCGAGTCATTCATTTTCAAATAATAGTGTGAGGAGGAGGAGGAAGAGGAGATGTTGTGTAGTGTGTGTGTGTGTGTGTGTGTGTGTGTGTGTGTGTGTGTGTGTGTAGTGTGTGTATATAGTGTGTATGTATGTATAGTGTGTATGTGTGTGTGTATAGTGTATGTATGTGTGTGTGTATAGTGTGTATGTGTGTGTGCGTGTGTGCATCAATCAAATAGACTTTTCTAATGTGCTGAAAAAATAAACCTCACTAGTTCTTCCTCCCAATGAGTAAAGGGTAAGTCTGTTTATCTCCTGAAGTGTAGAGCTTTTTACTTCTGATCCTTTGTAAATACCGACTTGGAGCAGTTACATAAAGGCTCTGATAATATAAGTTTATGTAGAAAAATCCTGTGTGGATCATCCAAAGCTTCTGAGGTGGTGACACATTGCTGCTGAAATACAAACTCTCGAGTCACTTAGGAAAGCAGTCCTGTCTCCTGTCTGCCAAGTCGTTCTGAGATAAAGAGTTTTGTTTTTGTCATGGAAACCAATGAAATGTGTGCTCTGAGAAGAAATTTAGCCCCTCTTCCCCTGTGACATAGGAGGCTGTGGAGCTGTGGAACAGTCTAGCAGGCTCTAATCAACAAGCTTTCAATTAGGGAGGTGATGCTGTTACATTTTGAAAGATTTAAACTTGTTAGATTCTAATTTCCCCCAAAGCAACGATTAAGTATTCTCTTGCTGTGCTCAGGCTTAGAGTGAGAATTAGTGGCATTTAAATACATGTGTCCTGTGATGATGGTGCCACTAGGGGAGGGATGCTTCAGGCCATGAACAGCCTCAAAGGCAGCCCAGTTCTGGGCCTGCTGGAAAGTCCCGCTGGTTCCTTTACCACACACAGAAAGAATGCAACAGTTTCTGAGCTCTTACTCTGGAGCTCCAGATGAAGTCAGAGGTTGTAGCTGAGGAGTGAAATCCACTGGCTAGCTGTGTGGGAAAGCTCGACCCTCCAGGCTTCTTGCCTGCTTCCCAGTCACGAATTCGGGGGCTCTTTTGTAGGAACAACTCATTGGAGTGGTACTTGCCTGTGTGTCAGGGGTCATTATTCTTTTCCAGGGGAAGGAAAACAAGTGTTCTATTTATCCCCTGACTCTGCTTAGGGATGAGGAGTTTCCCCTGGCTTCTGACCTTTGGGGTTTCCTGTTCAAACCCACGCTGATTCAGATATGAGACATCAGACTGAGCCTTTGACTGTTAGAAATCCCTTTCTTTACTGTGGATGCTCTGTTGGTGCAGGCTCTTAAAGACAAGGGACCCCATTCCCCTTTTGTCTTGTTAATACTCCTTTCATTCATTGGTTTCACCTTGTCAGCTCCCATTATGATGGATGGGAAGTGTGAGGGAATGAACCATGATACCTGTACCTGGAGAAGCAACATTATTTTATCCACTGTCTGGGCCCTGGAGTCAGGAGCCCTTCCTGGACTGAGGAATAGCTTTGGAGAAAGAACTGAGAAAAAGCTTTTACTAATACGGGACACAGGAGGCCAAATGCCCTATTACAGGCTTAACAACCTGTCTAAATGTTTACATGGATTCATCCACAGCTGCACCTGACTTTCTTCTCGTGGACGTCTTTGCTCTAGAGACTATCACAGCTGTTTCCATCCCAGAAACCAAAGGCTGGGAGGCCAGAGTGTCCTTTCAATATTCCTGTCTTAATATTTCTGTTCTTTTTGCCCCATTTGAAGTACAGGTTTGGGGAGCTTAAATCTTCAAAATATTTAGTTCTTTTCATAGTGTCTCCCTTGACTGATATATATTAGTAAGGATTTGGGAAAATACCCAAGACAATCCATTTACAGGAAGAACTTGCCATGTTAGCTAATTGCTCAGTTCATGGTCAGCCTTGGGTTTGAGGCAAGGCAGAATGTCAGGGTAGAAATACAATGTGGTAGAGATTTCTCAGTTCATGCTGTAATTCTGGCACTGGAAGGTAGAGACAAAGATGATCACAGGGGGTTGATGGCTAGAGAACCTAGCTGAATTGGAACGCTACCGGTTCAGTAAGACATAGTCTCAAAAAAATAAGTTAAGGAGTAAAACATGAAGATACCCAACATCAACCTCAGACACATGTGCACATACACAGGAATATGATGTACTCATGTGTAACACACACGCAGACTGAGATCTTGGGCACCCAAATAAGAGTGGTTATAGTGACGAAATATGACACCATACTGTTTGTCATAAGGACAAATTTTATCAGAACAGCTGCTGCCCCTTCTCAGATTCGTTCATTCTAAACTATCTGGTAGGTATGACAAGCAGTGATGCTGTCTTGGTGTCTTTACCTAAGCTGTTGAGAAGAGACAGGCTTTCTGGGACAGACAATGCCAGCTGGCCCAGGCATGGGTCTTGATGTTAAACTTCAGTTAAGGATGGGGGACTGTTGGTTCTGCATATACTCTCTTTAGAGTGCAAGGGTGGGGCTTTCTTAGGTGGTGATCATAGTCTGGGTGTAAGAGGGGTGGCAAACCCAGAGTCAGACTTCCTTATAGACTGACTCTCTTTGTAGACTGGACTGCTAGTGGCAGCATACCTGGTAGGTGGTAAGGTCCACGGTCATACTTCTGCACATGAATGTGGCTATTTCATGTTGCCTAGTTATATCCCTAGTTAAGTGAATGGAGGATCAAGAGAAGGTGCGACTGTCTCCATGTCTCCATAAATCATTTCTTAATTCCACAGTTGCCTTGTCTGTCTTCTTTCAGTAATAATGTCTGCTTATTTTCTTTTAAGACCTTTCAAATAGGCACAAAAAATTCCCATAAAATAATGCTGAATAAAGCTTGATTTTATCTGACTTTTCTGAATGGTATGTATTGTTGGGATTTTTTATTTTTCACCCTCAGATATTCCAAGTATTTATTTAGTATATTGATATATTAATAGTTCCTATCAGACTTTGTTCTCTCAACTTCCAGACTGTATATTCCAATTTATACATTCCTTCATAATTCTGTAGCTATATCAGCTAAGAAAACAGTATTTTGAGAAACAATGTTATCAAAGATAAAAAGAATTTAATAGTAAATGGTCCCACTTAACAGTGTCCCTCGTCTCTTACTGCGTGACGACGCACCACTATCTTTCTCCTAAGAACTCTCCCTTTCCTTTCTTCTAGGACTCTCTTCTAATGTGACATTGCACTTGGAATTTTCTCTTCTGATCCTTCAGTATGGTGGATAGAAACTTCCCCCACAACCATTATGGATCGTCTAGGCTTTAAGGACATAAAGGACAGTGCCCCCTCTCCGGTTGTAATTTCTTTTTTTCTTTCTGGTTTCTTATTCTTTTACTTGCTCCTGCTTTAATTTTTATCCCGTTTCCTTTTTTATTTATAAAAGAAACATAGGCAGTTGATAGGTTAAAATAAATCTTAGAGATAGTCAATAATTTCTTATTTTTTTCCTGCAGCCTCTGCATAGCTGGATTAGAAAGGTTTACTTAAGACAGACCTTCCACACCAGCTGTGGACATTACAATTCTTACTGCATGAGTGCCTCCTCAGTGCCCCTTCCCATTGAGTTGCCTGTGTGTATCCTGTGTATTAAGAGTAGAGGGAGGGGTAAACAAAGTCTAAAGAACAGAGTTTTGCCTGAATCTATGGTACATCCACTTGAAATTGATTTGGAGCAAAGTGTGCATCTGAACTTAAGGGGTGGATGATGGGGGCGGGATGGGCAATGGTCCATTTTTCTTTCTGGGATGTTATCTCCTCTCTCTGTCTCTCATCTGTCTGTCTCTGTCTCCATCCTCCATTCCTCTCTGCCTCCCTTTCTCGCTCTGTCTCTCTTTGTAGATAGTCTTTTCTATCTGAAAGACTGTCATGACTGTTGTTTTGGTGGTGAAAACTTGAGATGGATTGGTTCATGTTTGCATGTTTTCTCCAGTAAGGACTTTCTCTACTTCGAGTTAATTCTGTTAATTAAATTGTTTTAAGAAAGAAATTCAGGTTTTAAAAGTAAACTTTGGTCTTTATTTCTACATTAGCCTTCTGTGGTTTAGGCTTAGGATACAAATCTCTTGCTATTTTGCTATTTTCTTGGAATTATGAGACCTGGACATTGTGTAAGAATGTTCCCATCTAGATGAGAGTTCCAAAGGAAATCTTGGGACACTCAGGATTCCAGGTTCCAGCATCCATGTATGAGAAATAAAGGCTGAGTGATTTCTGAGACCTCATAGAACTCAGCAACTGGAATGGAGGCCTCTCCTTTCATGTGGGGATGAATATAAAACCAGCGACATAGTTGTCATTGTGTTTTATTGGTTTGTGAGTAAAGACTTTCTGAAAATTGAGAGTGAAGATGAATAGTGAGAAGTCATAGCCCATCTCACATATATGCAGGTGGCTACCTTCACTGTGACATTTCCTTTGCTATAGACAGGAGTGGGTGACAAGATGATGATGTCAGCCTGAAAATCTTTGCTGAGATGAAATGGCAGCTTTGACGAAAGGGACATATAGTATAAAGAGACTGCTGCATAGACTTTTGTCATTAGTAATGTGACTTTGTGCAAATTATCTCTAAAACTGGAGAGTGGGGCTAATAATACCTGTTTCACTCGCTCATTGTGTGTGGGATTTGTGTGTGACACAGCATGGTACTGCACTAACTCTCTGATGAAAAGCAACAGCAGTGCTCCCAGGCGTCTTTGTAGGTAGCTCTTCCTGAGTTCTGATTGACCCCCGCCCCCATCCTGGTAAAACTCACAGCTTGGCAGTGTCTAAAATTTAGAGGCATCTGTGAACATGAGGCATCCTGGCTCAGGAAGTCCCTTCCTGTGCTCTCACCAGTCTGCAGGTGGTTCCTGAGGGAGTGGGAACTGCTCTTCTCTTAGACACCTTAGCCTTTATGGTGAGGATGAGTCACAGTTTCAAAGCAGAATCTGTTTGGCTCAGACAACAGAGTAGGAAGCAATAGTTTTGCCCAGCATTTAAGAGTGAACACTGCTCTGCAACTGGCCTGGAATTCACTTTTTAGCACCAAGATTGAGTGTTCACATACATGTACTTGCACACACACACACACACACACACACACACACACACACACACACACACACACACTTAAAGTTAAATTGACATCTTAAAATACCCAGAGAAAAGGAGAAACGAAGGAAGGAGATGTGCCTGTAGAGTTTAAAAACCTTAGTGTCTCTAGGAACTGTAGAAATTGCTTAAGAAATAGGGCACCTTGAAATCTGGTGACACTGTATGGCCCAGCTGTGAACTTGGAACCAGAAGACATACATTTTAAGTCCTTCTGTGACTATATCTTGCTTTAGAGGGTTGACATCAACAGTCAGACACAATGAAGGAACCCTTGGGCCATTCTCTCCAGGTGCCCTGTGCACATGAAGAGCACCTTTGTGTTACCACTAACCAACATCTATGATATAATGATGTGATCGTAGCTAGCTGCTAGTATTACATAACCACAAGCATACGGTTCAGGATATTAGTGAGTGTCATGATTGCTACTAAACCCAAAACAAAGGGACTCTGTGACTCACTGACACCTGGGGTTTGGGGTAGGCTTTTAATTTTTATATTTTTTTAGAAAATGGGTTTTTCAGATGCAATGACCCACAGTCAAACATTAGGCAGAACCCAGGGAATCTTGCTGAAGAGGGGGGAGGAAAAGATTGTAGGAGCCAGCGGGTTCAAGGCACCACAAGAAAACCCACAGAACCAACTAACCTGGGTTCATAGGCACTCACAGAGACTGAACAAACAATCAGGGAGCCTGCGTGGGGCTGACATAGGCACTCTCCATATATGTTACAGTTGTGTAGCTTAGTTCTCTTGTGAGAATCCTAACAGTGGGAACAGGGGCTGTCTCTGACTCTGTTGCTTTCCTCCTACTGGGCCTCATCCAGCCTTAATAGAAGAGGAGGCATCTAGTCTCACTGCAACTTGATATGACATGACTGGTTGATACCCTCAGGAGGCCGACCAGTATCTGAAGAGAAACAGCAGAGGAGCAGTTGATGGGTTTGGGGGGAAGAGAGGAGGTGTGGAAGGGACTGGGAGGAGAGGAGGGAGGGGAAACTTTGATTGGGATATAAAAACAAATAAATAAATAAATAAACAAGAAATGAAGTTTTTTCCCCCTTAAATTTGAATGATGAGTAAGGGAAAGATGAGGGACTAGTTCTGGAACAGATGCCAAGTTCCTACAGCAGGAGGGACAAAGGAAACCCAGGATGAAGAAGACTAGGTCCACATGGCTAGGAATCTGGGGAAAGAAGTTGAAGAGGAAACTGGTGTTGAGCAAATCAGGTCCTAGAGACTTCTCTTGTGGTTTTCATTTTTATGCTAAAAGCAATTAGAAGTCTTAGAAAGGCTTGCTTGGTGTGGTGATGCACATCATTAATCCCAGTACTCAGGAGGCAGAGGCAGGTAGAGAAGTCTATGAGTTCAAGGCCAGTGTGGTCATCACAAAGGGTTCCAAGCTAGCCAGGGCTACTTAGTGAGGCTTTGTCCAAATAAAAGTCAGCACATCTTAATGTGATTGGGCTTATGTTTTAAAAGTTCTCCTTTGGGGGCTGGAGATTGGGCTCAGTGGTTAAGAGGACTGGGAGCTCCTTCAGAAAACCCAGGTTCAAGTCCTGGCACCCACACGATAGCGCACAACCTTCTGTAACTCCAGGCATAGAGGATCTGGCACCTTCTTCTGGGCCTCCACAGAGACTAGCCACCCTCATGGAGACAAAAATACCCATACACAAAGTAAAATGAAAGGAATAGTTATTTTCTGCCTACAAATTGGAAAGAGTATGGCAGATAGAAAGCCCATTTGGGAAACTTTATCCTGGACCAAATGAGAGATAAGTTTATTATGAGCCAAGGTGTTAGGCAGTTTATTGTGGAATATTAGTTTGAATATGAAGGTCAGGTCTTAGTTTAAGATGTGTAAGCATTCATTTATTCTGTGGAACATTTGTTTAATGATGAGAAAATGTGTTGCATTCTTTTATGCTGTATTTGTTTAAGTCTGTAAAGCTGTGTTATTTTGCCTGCCTAAAACACCTGATTGGTGTAGTAAAAAGATGAACAGCTAGTCATGAGAGAGAAATAGTTGGAGCTGGCATGCAAAGAGAATAAATAGAAGAGAAGAAAAAAGGAGCTAGGAGTGAGAAAAGGAGGAGAGGAGGATGCCAGGGGCCAGCCACCCAGCCATACAGTAAGCCATAGAGTAAGAAGGAAAGAAAGACATGTAGAATAAAGAAAGGTAAAAAGTCCAGAGGCAAAATGTAGTTAAAGAAAATTAGGATAGTTCAAGTTAGAAAAACTGGCTAGAAATAAGCAAAGCTAAGGCCTGACCTTCATAAATAAGAATAAGTCTTCCTGTATTTATTTAGGAACTGGGTAGCAGGCCCCTTCAAGGAGTTAAAAAAGCAAACAAGCATACAATCAATCAAACAAACAAAAAAACCTAAAACAGCTAACAGCAGTTGGTAGGAAGAACATTGCTTTACAGATTGTTTTGTGTGGGAGATGAGGATGAAGAAAGAGAGCATAAGGGTGCTTTCTGGCTCTTCCAACTGGATGCATTTACTTAAAAAGTAAACAATGAGGATACCATTAAGTTTGGGAGAAAACGACAGATTTAGTTTTAATCATAAATTTGAAAGACTGTCAATATATAAAAGCTACTTGACCTTGAGCTCAGACAAATATCTGGTGCAGATATAGTATCAGACATTGCTTAGACCTCACAGACTGGAGAAAGGGAATGAATCCTAGTCTTAAGATTATAGTTTACCTGGTTTGTAGATTATGGCTTGATTTTTAGGACCTTGAGAATATTCCAGCCTAGTAGTTGTCTTGGCTTTAAGAACAGATGCCTCTTATTAACTTGGAAAAGCCATCTACCCTCTTAGATCTACAGTTAGGATGAACGCTGACCAGACTCCTGAATCCTTTGGAGGAACTTGCAAAAGCTAGCCTAGGGCTTTCAGCACTGCCTGTGGAGATTCCGATGGAAGGAATCTACAAAGATGCTCAGAAGAATATGTAAATGATCTAGTTTTAAGATTCAGCCTTTTCATTGGCTGTTCCAAGGCCTGTCCTTACAGTTCTATATTTTAGTCTTTAGCTTTGCAGTTACTGCGGGTGACAAATGCTGCAAACACTTCTGAGAGTAGAACCTGGGTTGACTCTGCTCTAGCACTTTGTCAGCATGTTGTTCAGAGAATATATTATCAAGCTCAGCAGCTGGTAAAAGTCTATGAAGTGTGGGATGCCCAAAGTTCCATTTTTGCAATCAGTCCCAATGAAGGGAAATACAAACTCCATATTTTAAATTGCAAAGTAATGCTACTCTGATATAAACATCCTAGGGAATTTCACGCAGAAAGTGTTCTTAAAACCCATAGACAATATTCTTTTCCTAACACCCACAGAACCTTTTGAAATCCCATCACTTTTCGTCTCATGATGTTTCACTCATTCTCATCAGCCATGCATCCTGTGTCCTCATTCTGACTGCTTGAGAGTAACAACATCTACTCCAGTTATTGAAGCTAGGCCCGGTGGAGACAAGCTAAGGTATGCTCAAGTATTCCTTGCTTTGCCCTTCATAGAAGAGGGGAAAAAGCATACCAAGAAACAATAATTTTCTCTGAAAGATTTATTTCTGTGCTATTCATCTTGGACCCTGCCTGTCCATTATAGGTGCCCAGTTTCCTTCTGACATCTGTCTCAGAGCCTCTCCTAGGTTGTGAGTAATTCTCATCTCATACTCCACTTGCACTTTCTCTTGGCATCTGAGTCTGAGTCATCCTTAAATGGCCATTGGCTATAACCATGCTATTTTTGATCTAGTCCTCAAAACTTTCTAAATTATTTTGTACAAGCTTAGGACAATCAGCATGTGTCTTAGCCAGACCCAAGGGAAGGTAGCCACGAATTCAGACATAATACTTACTGAAGTTTGAAGATCCACATATGTATGAGATAGATCTTATGTAGTTTTCTTCCTCTCAGGTCACTTTGTGAGGGATGGAGGCTTCACTGTTAGTGATTTACAGAGCCAAGATGGGAGTCCTATTGTAGTACAGAACTCCTCTGAAGAGCTGTCTGTTTTCCATTCCTGGAATGTGATCAGACACAACTGTTGGCTGGTAGCCTGCCTGGGCGAGTAGCACATTGGGGACAGTAGAGAGCAGGACAAATCTTGGTAGCTAAGAGAAGCTATTGTTGGTAATGAAGTCCACCAGAATAAAAGAGGGATGTTGGTTCAGCTTTGCAGAGGGTAAGAGTATGGTCTCTGACTTCCAAATGAGCTAAGTAAAGTAAATTATTTTATTTTATTGTAGGACTCGCTGTTCCATGGCTCTGTCCAAAAGCCTCTAAACCTCAGTGTTCATATAGTTCCTTAATCAGACTATAGCTCTTGGAACCTGTCAAGAGTAGTTATGGGGTTCCACTGTGTATTCTGCATGGTGTTAGCTACCATTAGAGGCACACAAATATAACTAACACACAAAGCTTGGCTGCCTCTGTCAAAATTCCTAGATTTGCCTACAAAGCCTCTGTGTGGCCAGCCTACTTCTGATGGCTGGATGTTATAATGTTTCTAACTGTTCTCTAGATGCTGGAGGTAAATGTGAGACCTGGAGCATTGGGTGAGGCCATTTTCCTAGCAGGTATAATTTGAGCCATACTTAGATAAATGAGCAGAAAGATGAAAGAAAATAGAAGGCTTTCAAACTCAATTGTTTGACTAGCTGTGGGGCTAGGACAATATTTCAATGTTTGGTTTCACGTTGAGAGTGGAGACAGAGGGAAGGGTGAGTCATGGTAAAAGCTTGGTGTTCAGTGGTTGTTTATTTTCCATCTAGATGACTCCAGTTCAACAAATCCTCAGAACATCTTGTAAGCATTGGAAATTATGCATGGAACTGGGAATAAGAGTCAGTAATTGAGCATGCATTTCATACAAACAAGGAAAATCTCCCATGAAAACAACTGTCAACTGTCAGAACCAGAAGCTTACAAATGATCTGTTACCACTATCTAACTTTCAGGCGCCGTCAAATTTCTCTAAGTATTTTATAATGTTATTTATAGGAAAAAAAGGATCTAGACTCATGTTGCATTTGATCGTCAGACTGGCTGCCTCTTAAATCTCCCACAAAATCCCTCAGTATTTTGCTCCTACTTGCTTGACCCTTCTGAGGATTACAGGACAGTCTTTTAAACATTAAATTTGCTCTTTGACAATTTCAAACACATGCATAAGGAACTCTGGTTACTCTCACTCCTGATCCTTGCTTGTCTCCCTTCCCCGGCCCTCATTTATACAAATAGGAAGTTGTGGGCTCATATAGCCAGCTTTAGTTCTAGTCCACCAGAGGATTCACATCCTCTTTTTCCACAGGGGAGAAAGCATTTTCTCTGGCAATGAAAATGCTCATTCATCTTAGATTTAGATCATTTTGATCATTTCTCCTGTTTAAAAACTAGTATCCCATTGCCATCATTGCTTTGCTACCATAGCCTCCTCTCAACACACATGGGTTCCTGCATTCAGTGCTGGCCATTCCAGGATGTCTGCTGTGTTTGCCCTCCTTACCCAGTTTGGGCTCTGTACCAGTTCAAGGCCATGGGAATTTGATTTCCCAGCTACATTGCTTCCTTGTGGGAGTTTTCACTTCCCTTCCTAAAGGCTCTGAAACTCAGTATGACAGCACTTCCTTATGTACATATCAAGGCACCTCCATTCTGCTGAATTCTGCCTGAGCTCTCCTTCCATTTCAACTCCTCTGTCCCAACTCGTGTGTGTGTGTGTGTGTGTGTGTGTGTGTGTGTGTGTGTGTGTGTGTGTGTGTGTGTGTGTGTGTGTGTTCTTCCCCTTGTTCTGCTCAGGAACTTAAGACTGAGCTGTTTAGGAAGGGAGCATAGGGGCAGAGAGAGCACCACAATTGTCCAGGCGATCAACAAAGGCTCTTCCAATGCACACAGCTCAAGACCCTATTCTTCTATGACTAGATTCTCAACTGCACCTTTCTGCTCATCAAGCCTGGCTTATTGTAGCTGCCACAGCATTAGTTTTCTGCCTTTGTGCCCACAGCCTGCTGTGACCCTAGCTTTGGTGTGATCCCCACTTTTCTGGCACCCTGGAGCCTCTTTATGTGAGATGCTTTCAGGGTCCCTTCTCTAACCATTAGTAGGCAGAGATGGAAAGACTGCCCCAGTACCTGGAGCTGTGCCTGCCTCCCCTAGACTTCCCTGTGTTTTTACAGCTGCCTTGGTGTTTTCTCAACAGTTCTTTATGCAGCATTGTAGATGTTAAGTAAACTCTGTGCTAATTTCAGCACAAAACCTGCAGCGTTGGACAACTCTAGTTTTAAATTTCTTTGGCTTTAAAAAGCTTTTGTACTAGGGGGATTGATTCTTTCATTAACTCCACCTTGGTGGGTAGCTCTAATCTTGTAAGTTTGCTTATGGCAGGGCCATCTCTGTAGCAAAGTCTATCTTGTCATGATCCCAGCTGTAATTTGACTTGAACTATATCCCTAATCAAAATATACCTTTTGAACTTGTATAAAAACTAGGAAGGAAAAAATGGGTTTGTCAACATACACAGACTGATGATTAAAATCTCAAGAATTTTTATGATCTCCACATTTTCTTCCTCTTGTGAGCTACAGATGAACCACAGTGCTTTCATTCCAGAGATCAGGAAGGAATTGGCAAGAGCTAGTTAAGAAGAACACTGACATATTGCTACTGTTTATCTGAGTCAGAACTGAAGGGTACATGGAAGGGGCAAATGAAGAGGTTCTAGACACGGGGGATGACGGTGAGCAGGAAGAACAAAGCAAGTAGGAGGCAGCTCACTGGCTCACAGTCCAGGGGAAAGGCATGTATCTCATTCTCCTAGAATCCTCTGCCCACCTAGTTTTTTTTTCTCCGTTTTTTTATTTGAATTAGAAACAAGATTAATTGAATTAGAAACATGTCAATCCCAGTTCCCTCTCCCTCTCCTCCTCCCCTATCCCTCCAACTAACACCCTACCTATGACATGCCCTTTCTGCTCCCCAGGGAGGGTGAGGCCTTCCATACCGGGTCTTCAGAGTCTGTCATCTTCTTTGGGATAGGGCTTGTGTCTAGGCTCAGGGAGTATACCTCTATGTGGGATGGGCTCCCAAAGTTCACACCTATGCTAGGGATAAGTACTGATCTACTACAAGGGGCCCCATGATTTCCAAGGTCTCCTCACTAACACCCACATTCATGGGGTCTGGATCAGTCTCATGCTGGTTTCCCAGCTATCAGTCTGAGGACCAAGAGCTCGCCCTTGTTCAGGTCAGCTGTTTCTGGCCCACCTAGTTTTAAGTATTTTTTTATTGTGGATATTTGAAGTTGACAATATGATGTTACAGGGCATAAATGTGTGTAAGTACATTTATGTCTGTTTATCTATCTAATTGTGAAGCAAATTATAATATCCATCATCTCATATAGTTACTTTTTGTGCACAACAACAGCAGCTAAAAGTTATACATCTGACAAAACTTCCAATACAACAGTGTGTGTGTGTGTGTGTGTGTGTGTGTGTGTGTGTGCGTGTGCGTGTGTGTGTGTGTGTGTGTGTGTGTGTGTGTGTGTGTGTGTGTGTGTGCAGGTCAGAGGTTAATCTTAATTGTCTTTCCACAGGTGCCATCCACCTTGTTTTTTGAGACAGGGTCTTTCATTGTCTGTAGGACCTTGGCCTAGGCAGGGGCAGGAACTCCACAGGCTCCCAAGTTAACCTCCCTTCCTGTTTGGATGTATAATGGCCACTCTGCTCTGGCTCAGCCTGGACAGGGAATAAGGTCTGCCCTCCAGCTGAAGGAAGCAGACTAAAGAGTCAAAACGATTGTTTGGAGCCAGGCATTGGTGGTGCACACCTTTAATTAATCCCAGCACTCGGGAGGCAGAGGCAGGCGGATCTCTGTGAGTTCGAGGCCAGTCTGGTCTCCAGAGCGAGTGCCAGGATAGGCTCCAAAGCTACACAGAGAAACCCTGTCTCGAAAAACCAAAAAAGAAAAAAAAAAACATTGTTTGTTCCCACCAAATCCAAGAATCTTGCCCTCAAGGTTTGCCTGGCCACTTCAGACTCCTTCTGAAAAACCTTGTACTGTCTCTAGTCTTCTCTCTACTCGCCATCCCATGCCCACTGAAACAAAAACACAATGCATGTTTCTTTACTAAAACACCTAGCCTCTTTTCCTGTTTTTATTTAAGCCATCTCATTATAGTGCTTTGTTTCGTGATTTCATGAAATAGAAAAAGGGACATTCTTCTGTGTCTTCAGAGAGTGAAATCAAATGACTAGCTGGAAGAAAAAGACTACAAAAAGATGGCTCGGACCATTTAAGAGGCTAAGGTTAGTCTCCCAAGTTGTTTTGCTGAAAAGATGAGTATTTCTAAGCAAACCCTACAAAGCCCTTGACAAAGCCTAACTGGGCTCAATTTGCAGAAAGAGATCAAACTTCAAGGAAGAAGTAAGTGCTCTAGAAGCATGTTTACAATCAAATACTTTCCCCCAGGGCTTTGTAAATGCAGCCCAATCTAGGGCTAGGACTAAAGATTAGATGGTGTGTTTTATTCCTTTTAAAAAATCATCTCCCTTTTATAAGAGCTTAGGTAAAGGCATAACAGCATGCTCCAGGGACCCACTAAGTACATCTAAATTCTTTCTTCACCAGCTCTGAGTCAATCAAAGTTCCAAGATCTATGCACCTTCCCCTCACCTATACCCCACTGTTGAACTAACAATGGCTAGTGTTAGCATCTTGGTGAAGAGCACCAATCAAGACCCCAGTGACCTTGGTTTGCACTGAGTCTCAGCATAGGTCTAAACATCAGTTAGTTCACTTGGTTTCTCTGTGCCCTGTTTCTTTTTCTGATCTTCAAGGCACCACTATCTCATAGGCTTGTTATGAAGGCTTATCAAAATAAAAGAAGAACATCTATAGTATTCTTGGACCTACAGACAAATACTCAAGCTAATGACATTCATATGTGTATTCTACACTATGTCCAAGACCAAGTGGCAGCCTTTGCTTGCCACTATATGAGATTCTGGACTTCCAAGGTCGACATGTAGGAGCAAGGATAATCTTCAGCATGTACCTCAGCTCCCCTTCAGTGTTTGAATCAACCAGTGAATCTACCATCCTCAGACCCCTCCAGTGACTGCAAAGTCCAAGGCATGGACATAGGAATCTAGACCCTCTCATGCTTGCCAACCTGAACTAACCCCCAACCCCAGTCAGCAGAGTCTCTTGGTTCATATGAAAACATTACTGAGTTATCTCCTTGCACCCTAGTCTACTCAGCCAGAGCATGGCATCTGTAGTCCTTAACAAGCAAAGCATGACCAGAGCTCCAGATAGCTCTTGCTTTTCAAGCTCGTGCAACATGCAACAAACTGTGTTCATTTTATTCATTTCCATCCTTACATTCAACCAAATGTAAGTTTTCCTCCTCTGTTGCCTCTCCCACTGTAATGGAGGAGCTCCATCACTCTCCAGTGGATAATTCATTTCTTGGTCAATTTGTCTTTACAGTTATATCCTTAATACCATGTTAATGTTAGCAGTCAAATGAATCTAGCTACCTTCCAGGTTGTATACCTTAGTCTCATCCTTGCCTCTCTGAAATATGATAGTTTTCCTCTACCTGAATATTTGCTTTGTGTAGAAAGCATTTGGAGAAGTCTTATATCAGTGTGGTGAGTGAACCACCCACTGGACAATGCCTGCTTTAGGAGGAGGATATTTTCTAGAGGTAGAGGGCTGGAGTGGGACATTTGAAACCTTTCTACATTGCCAAGTAGATTAGGGTGTGAGGAGAGAATCCAGTAGTGCTTCTGTATGAGCTAAAAGTCTGTGCTTATCTGGAACTGGGGACAATTCAGATTGTCAGGAAAAGAGGAGACCCCTGGTCTTCTAGAGTTCACAGATGGTTAGGCATTCCTGAATGAGGGCCAGGTTATTCCCCAATGTCACAGACCCATAAGAAAAGGAAATTAAGACACAGGCAAAGGGGATTATAATATAAGGTACAAGGAAGCTATTGATAAGCCAAGGGGCTTAGAATAAATCTTTCCTTTAGAGCCTCAGAACCCTACATACACTAAGATCTTAGACTTGCAGCCTCCAGAACTTTGAAAAATAAAAATAATTTTTCTATCAGTGGTAATATGCTATGGTAGTGCCAGCAAACTGATGTTTGTTTCTTCCCAGCACATGTAACCATATCATTCTGTATGTATGGTTTTGAATTCTTTTTATTTTTCATGTTTTTCCAATGCTATTAATTTTAGTTTAAAAATGAATATTTCTGGCTACACAAAGCTTGACTAAATGGCTTTGTCACCATCTGTGTGACTGTTTATCTAAGCTTGGCTTCCTGAAGGAGAGTGCTCACCCATGAGGAATATTGTAGAGACAAATTTTTCTTTTGCTTAATTTATTTTCTTAGTGCTGTCAACAGACACTATGGTCAAGGCAACTTATAGACAAAAAAGCCCATTGGGAGCTTTATCATTCTAGAGGGTTAGGATCCATGACCATCATGATATGGAGCATGGCAACAGGAAGGTAGGTGTGATGTAAGCTTCCCTCCTTATCTGAAAGTAGAAAAGAGAGAGATAGAGAAAGAGAGAAAGAGACAGAGAGAGATAGAGAGAGAACAAGAGAGAGAGAGAGAGAGAGAGAGAGAGAGAGAGAGAGAGAGAGAGAATTGGGATATCGGCATAGACTTTTTGAAAGTTCTAAGTCTATCCCCAGTGAGCCACCTCCTCCCACAAAGCCATGCCTCCCAATCCTTCCCAAAGAATTCCACTATCTGGGAAGCAAGCATTCAAATATATGAGCCTATAAGGGCCATTCTCATTCAAATAACCTATCTTCCTAGGTTGAATCTGCTTTCTATGGTAATAAGCACTCAGTTTCCTTACACATAGAGTTCAATGCAATTTCTACATTTGAGTAATGAACCAACCACTCTTCATTTCTGAAATAGGGATGATGCAGATGGCAGAGTCCTGGAGCTCTTCTGGGAAGACTGCTACTGAGAATTCATGTTACTGTGACTGTGACCTTGACCTTGTACATCTAGCTACAAATCAGAAATGCTTATCAGATTGTGGTCTTTGGGTTTAAATCCAAAGAAGTCTATTTGCACAGCAGTTTAGGAGATAAGAAGGCAAGTAGTGTTATACAGCCTGAGGCAAACTTGGAATTCATTGGAACTTGGATACAAGTTTTATCTCTGCCCTTCCTCTACTACTGTAGTCCTTAATTGCTGTCATCACTAGTTTCCATGTGTGTTTATGAACGGATGAGGGTGGCAACTCACATCTTTTGCTTTTATTTCTTACCGACTTACTAATTTGTTCTTCTGATCAATTGTTAGTGAGAAAAAAGGGTCTTCTTAGAATGTGTGCAAGTAAGAGGAACTCTATTGACTGCAATGTAAGAATTAAATTCAAAAGATGAGAAAAAGTCAAGTGGTTTATTCTCCCTGTGTTTTATGACATCAGGCCAAGCTTTCAGTCTGGTCTCTGCTTCCTGAGGTTGTCTGGTGTACATATGTAGGAATCAGAATTAGTCTTCTATTTATATAGTACAGTGGAGGCCAAGTACAGGCTATAGCTAAAAAACAGGAAAATCCATCTGTTTTTTGTAGGCACCATTTCAATGTTGTGCCATTGTCCCTAAACCAAACTATCACAAGAGAAAACCTTCTTACTCCTCTAAGGCTGAGTGGAAATTCTTTCTGAGTGTGTGCCATAACAAGGGCTGGAAATTGGAGATATGATTTGCATTGCAGTGTTATAAGGCCCACCACATTGGCTTAGAGATCAAATTCTATTTTGTATGATTGAGAAAATTCTAGCTATATTGGTGGTTTGGGGTTTATATGTTGTCATGTTGAATGTATGTATGGTACCCATACTTGAAGTCATTATTGGTTGTCTCACAAAATGTTCTTCTGTTTACTATGTTACCATCTTTCCAAAGTAAATAGTGAGATAGGAGCTGTTCATATAGTGCAGAGGAAGGAACTGAAGCATGGTAAGAAGGGAGACTTCAATAAAACATCCCACATCAGGGCCACACTTGGAAATGAGTATCTAAGACCTCTATTCACTAACTGATATATCTTCCCACAAAGGCTCTAATTTTGCCTTTGTATGGTCAGTTACAGATACAGTTTTCTTTTTCTCCACTTAAACCTTCTGAGTTGATTAAACCATTGTCAGAATGACAGGCTTAGTGATCAATGTGAAGCTGAAACCTCCAGAAAACATCACTCCTTCAAGATCTTAGCACCCATGGGTGGGGTCCTAATGTTAACTCCTGTTTGACCATTCCCAGCAGGACACTCTGTAGGGATCAGGAACACCTGCCCACCTCTAGCTCCATGGCCTTGGCTACAAAGCAAGACTTTCATGACTGATGCTTCACAGGAGGAGTTTTAACATCAGGGAGACAATTATTTGCCATGCCAATATATTTTGTTTTCTCTAATGGCAGGAAGGATAATATATACAGAAGTATCCAGGGGAAAAAAAGGAGATAATTAAGAGGTCATCTGAACTCCACCTACCATTCTTTCAGTAATTAGCAATACAGTGAATGTGCATTGCAACAAGCTAGGCAAGTACTCTACTGTTGAGATATCTCTCAAACTAGTAGGAAGCATTTCTTGTAGATCCCCCTCACAAGCACAAACTCTGAAACAAAACATGGAAGAATATGACCATGCAAAAATTAAGGCTTTCTGTGTTAAAAAAAAAAGATATAATAGAAGAATCTGGTATCTAGAGAATATAAGGAGTTCCTAGGAATTATTCAAACAAGGGTGGGAAATATCTTAGTTGCTGTGGTGAAACATCATGGCCGAGGAAATTTATAAAAGAAAGCATTTAATTGGGGGCTGACTTACAGTGTCAGAGGGTTAGTCCATGATCATCATGGCCAGAAGCATGGTGGCAGGCAGGCAGGCATGGCGCTGTAGCTGTAGCTAAGAGCAGAATCTGATATGAAAGTCAGAGGCAGAGAGATAGAGAGCCCAGTGTGGGGCTTTGAAATCCAAAAGCCCACCCCCACTGACACTCATCCTCCAATAAGACTACAAAACTCCAAAAAGGCCACACCTCCTAACCCCAGTTCCACCAACTGGGGACCAAGCATTCAAACGTATGAGTCTATGGAGGCATTTTCATTCAAAACACCACGGAAATCTATCAGAAAAATGGACAAAATATGTACACGGGCTGTTCACAGAAGGGAAGATCCAAATACTAACTATATGAATACCCATCTTCTGTGATTCATGGTACTACAAGTGGAAAAGAATTAGATGGTGCTGCATACTAGGGAGGTTGGCAAAAACAAGATGTTAGCAAAGTCAAATCTGGACAGAGGTAAAAAAAAACAAAGCCTTTTCACTACTGGGTATAGCATGATGTGGCTATTTAAAAGACACACAGAAGTTCCAGGAGTTTGTTCGGCTCAGTGCTTAGCTGTGGGTGTCTGCTTCTGCTTCCATCAGCTACTGGATGAAGGCTTTGGATGACATATAAGATAGTCATCAATCTCACTATAGAGGAAGAGCATTTAAGGTAGCCTCTCCACTATTGCTTAGATTCTTAGTTGAGGACATTCTTGTTGTAGAGAGGAAGGAGTGATGAGCAAAGGGATCATGACCATTCTGGGGAAACCCACAGAAACAGCTGACCTGAGCAAGTGGGAGCTCACGGACCCTAGTCTGACAGCTGGGGAACCAGCATAGGACTGAACCAGACCCCCTGAACGTGGGTGTCAGTTGGGAGGCCAGGGCAGTCTATGGGACCTCCGGCAGTGGAACCAGTGTTTATCCCTAGTGCAAAATGGACTTTGGGAGTTCATTCTCTATGGAGGGATGCTTTCTCAGCCTAGATGGGAGAGAGCCTAGGTCCTGTCCCAAATGATGTGACAGACTTTGATGATGTCCCATGGGAGGCCTCACCCTCTCTGGGGAGTGGATGGGGGTGGGATGGGGGATTGGAGGGGGGAGTGGGAGGACAGGAGGGAGAAGAAACTGGGATTGGTATGTAAAATAAGATTGTTTTTAATTTAAATTAAAAAATAAAGGCTACAGAGAGCATTTTTCATGAGAGAGAGAGAGAGAAAGAGAGAGAGAGAGAAAGATCTGAGAGTAACATAGGCTCAAATTACATGTCCAGATAACCTTGGATCCATTTATCTTGTTGCTGGGTTTGTAGCCTAGAGGAAATTGCAGACATATTTATGAGGAAACATTGATGAAAATGCTTATTATACAGATGATTTTAACATAGGCAATTGAGGACAAACTTAGAAAAATGTGTAAATAAAAATGCATTGATGCTGGGCGTTGGTGGCGCACGCCTTTAATCCCAGCACTAGGGAGGCAGAGGCAGGTGGATCTCTGTGAGTTCGAGACCAGCCTGGTCTCAAGAACTAGTTCCAGGACAGCCTCCAAAGCCACAGAGAAATCCTGTTTCGAAAAAACAAAAAAAACAAAACAAAACAAAACAAAAGCATTGATTACAACCTGCATAACAAAAGAACACACTAGATATACCCAGTAGGTAGATAGTTCTTAAAAAATGTATCTATGTGTAAATACCATGACACTTGGGGGACAATACTATTTATGAGACTTTACCCACACAAAACAAGAACATACACACGTTTTTACAAGGTCATATCCGAACTGGATGACAAGAACAGCTGAGCAGTTTGTCTTGGGGTAAAGAGGATGTGACAGGAGATTGAAGCTAAAAGAAAATTTGCTTTGATGTTAGTTGTCTATTGCTATGTAATAAATCATTACCAACTTAAGCAGCTTTGAACCTACAGCAGTCATTCATTAGGTCATAGTCCTGGAGATTAGAAATCTGGTACAATATTAATAGCTCAGGAAACCATGCTCTTAGCTGGACTGAGTCCTCTGGAAACTCTAGGGATGAGTTTACATCTGAGCTCAGTTCCTTGAGGTTGTAGGAATGAGTTTCCTATTCCCTTAAGGAAACAAGCCAGGAGCAATACCAGCCTCCAGAAGCAGCCTGAAATCCTTGTTCCATGGTTCCCTCCTACTTTCTGGTATGCAGTGAAGTTTCAGGGCTTCATCTGCTCCTGATTGCTGACATCTTCCTCTGTGGTAGGAGGGATTCACATGAGTAGGTCAGAACCTCTCTGATAACTACTAACTTTAAAGCTAGCTGATTTGGAACTTTAATTAGATTAAATCCCTTCACAGAACCACGTAGTCTAAAGTTCCCATGACTAAGGGAGCAGATGTTCCCACATCAGGGCAAAAAATTTGGGAACCTTATAGGAAGTCTGTCTACTATACTGCCTCGTGAAAAAAAATAATTTTCTTTCTCAGTGTGCATGAGCTAGAGGCAAGTGTTTCTGATATTTTTGTTTTGTTCTACTCAAGTAACTACTCTGAAGAGAGCTCATACCCCTTTTAAATCTTGACTTGGTCTGTGAGAAAATACAACATAGTATGAGTCGTGACAAGCCTGACAGTGGCATGGGTATAATGAGCAGCAGGCAATTCTTGCTAAAGAAGCAGCAATTTAGGCTTATCTAGCCGAAGCCAGTGTTCCGAACACCACAAAAACATCATGTTCTTGTGGATGCTTTGACTTTGTCAGGCTGTCTCCTACTTTCCCCATCGCCTGCCAAGTACAGCAAGTGCATTTTTCTTTTCAGGATGGGGTTGATGTCCTTCACCACTGGCTTTAAGAATATCTATTAATCTGAATTTCCTTAGTCCTGTTGGCCTAGGGCTGTTCCTGAACTTCAATGCACCCAGCTTTGTCTTGCAATGTGTCATACTGGTATTGTGCTTGGCTCACAATCAATGATGCAGCTACTTAACTGTGCAGAAGACAGGTCCTGCTGGAGATGTTCAGATTTGTATCTCCAAGCCCACTGTTAAGAACTGTCAGACAAGTATTGCATCTGCCTGTTGCTTTTTCTACAAAGCAGTCCCTTTATTTTTTTAATTTTACTCTGATTAATTTTATTTTATAATTATTTCAAAGCAGTCCCTTTATAAATGAAAGCAATCCATAGGCAAAAAATAGAATTGACTATCAAGACGTGAGACTCAACTTGAGCATCTGTCTGAGAAATTCTGTTTATGTAGGAGGAGATATTAGGAATTTAGTCGCCTTATGCTATTGCTACCAGTTGCTCTTGTGCTGTGGGAGAAACAAGGAAAAAGTTGTGTCTCACTCAGACTTTAGACTTCACATTTTCTACTGAGTTGTAAAGTACATAAGGAGTACCTACTGGTTTGTATACACAAGGCAGTCTTGGTGTTTTTCTAGGCCTTTTTTTTGCCATGCATTCAATCAAAGCAGCTCTGTCTTTAATGATTTTAAGAAGCATGTGTGTGGTTTGTATGTGTATCTGGTATGATGCATGCCATATGTGTGTACATATGTGGAAAGGTGTGCATGCCTCTGTGTATATGGGTAGAAGGCAGTGTTTGATGTTGGGTATCCTTCTATATTACTCTCCACCTTTTATTTTTTGAGACAAGGTCTCTTACTGAACTTGCAGCTCACCATTCAGTTAGACTGGCAGGCCAGCAAGTACCAAGGAGCTGTCCATCTCCCTGCATCCTCTTAGAGCTGGGATTACAAGTGAATGAAACCATGCTTTGCTTCTGCACGGATGCTGGAGACCCACACTTGGGTCTCCATGCTTTTACAATCAGCCCTTTACCCACTGAGTAACCTTCCAGTTCCTATTTTTAATGACTTTTTTATTGGCAGAAATACATCCCCACAAAGAGAACCCTATAGAAAGAAACTATTATCATCCCACTTTTAAAGATGAGTAATCTAATAGGCTTACTTAATTTATCCAAGGCCTTGAAGGTAAGAAGAAGAAAACCTAGCATTCACTTTTTTTAATATAACTGCAGAGCCCAGCTCTTATATTGTGAGCTATAGATTCTCCTCATTTCCACAAGAGAGATAGATAACTCAGTGAGAATACATGTGGGTTTGATATTCTAGTGTTATGGATGACTAGACAAGATAATCACCCTGAGCTACAAGTGTCAAGTTCTAGCTTCAGCTTCCAGTCTGACCTTTCCTCCTCTCCTACCTCCCCAAAATATCTGACCCTGGTCAATGATGCCCCAGATCATGGTGTGACCAGAGATGAATCTGAAAGTGCTATCCCAGAGCCCCTTGTCAGCCTTGAGCAGTCCCGTCCTGGGCCAAGAAAGAGGGTAGGTCATTATGAGACAAATCAGGCAAATGATTCTGTATATTGTCATTTTTGAAGATGAATGAGAACTCTTTGATAGCAACCTGTCATGTGAATTAAGGATCATTAGTCTTTTCTCTAAACTACAATTAGTGGATTACTGGAGCTTATTATAGATCCTAATTTGATATTTTACTTAGATGTTCAGATGCCCTGTAATGGCTGGCATCATTGTTGAGATTCCATCTGTCATCCAAACCCATGGATGGTGCCATTCCCAAGTGTGTGCTCAGAAGCATCTCACTGCTTTGTCCTCAGGGTTATAGTAGGCTGTTCCTTTTTTATTGTTACTATTATTATTTCATTAATTACAAATTCCTTAGTGTAGACTCATTAATTTAGTTTGTTATTTATTGCACAGTTAATCACCTAATGTGTAGTGGTTCACATTTTGATCAGGATAGTTTTAAAAATATTTTCAAGTTATTAGACATATATACATAACATATATACAAATATACACACAGGTACATAGGAAGCAAGTATGTATTTGTATATGCACTGAGGTGCTCATTGAATTACCCATGCTTTATCTCTCAAAGTTTTGTGTACAGTCTTCTTCAAATCTGCCATACTATTACTGTCAAGTTTCCCATAAAGATAAACAAAACAGATCGGCAAGCTGTAAGTCTTTGGTTCTTTTGCTTCAAAATTAGTCTGCCTTAAAAAAAAAAAGTGCTTAAGCTGAGCATAGCGGGGCACACCTTTAATCCCAGCACTCAGGGGGTAGAGGCAGATGGATCTCTGTGAGTTCCAGGGTAGCCCACTCTATATGGTGTTTTCCAGGACAGCCATGGCTATAAAGTGAGTTTCTGTCTTGAAAACAAAAACAAAAAACAAACAAACAAAAAGCCTCAAACAAACAAAGCATAAGTTCTATGGCTGAGAAAGGAAAGTTTATTTATTTTTTGTAAGCATACTGTTGTAGCCCCATCAAAAGGCAAAAATTGAATATAAACTTTTAAAGTGGAGAAGTAGAAAACCAATTTATTTCTTGACTTCCCTTGGAAAGGTCTCTACCTCTTATCACCAGCAAATCATGTAGGAGCACTGAGGTGAAAACATGGTACATTTTCATCCGTATTGTTCTTCCAACGACTTCTGTTTTTTCAACACCTAGCTGCAGTTCAGATAACAGAGTCAAATGATATGTCTAGCCCATTCAACTATGTCAAGGAAGGGACCATCCCAGTGTGTTTTCTAAATCCAATTTGCTGAGGTGACCTTGCACAGCCACAAGACTGTGAGAGTCAGCATGTTTATCATTTATTTAGATTTCCAATTTTGCTCTGAAGACAACTGAACTTGCCACCTGTGCAGAATATATTTACGTTTAGGAAAGACAGCACAACCAATAATTTGGACAGTCTGAAGGAGGACTTGGGATTTTTCTCTATTATATTTGATGATTGTACATCCACATATCTTTATTTTTGTTTTAAATCTTTGATATATTTCTATTGATTTAAACATTACCAAGAAGAGTCCTTCTTTAAGGACCAGCTCATTTTGCAGGACCCTCACATAACAAATGCAAAAAATTCCAATGTCTTTTGATTCTTGGGCCCAAAAAATATATACGTGGACAAGAACTTGCAAAAAAAAAAATTCAGCTGCAAGAGTTCATTGACAAGTTGGAGGGTACGTGATATCTTGAAATTTCCTTTGTATTGCGAATTTGAAGGCTTCAGAAGAAAGCCATAGAGATGAAAGAGGCTTTGTAGAGAAATAATTCAACTTCCCCTTTTGCAGCTGAGGCTCATTTAAAAAGTGAGCAGAACTATACAACTAGAGCTGGGACTCAAACGGCCTCCTGGGGCAGGGCCTTCAAGCTCTGACTCCATACATGGGCAGCTGTATGTCCCCAGGGTGAGGTTCGCCATCTTATAATGCTTTAGAAAGTGAATTTATTGCCGGGCAGTGGTGGCGCATGCCTTTAATCCCAGCACTTGGGAGGCAGAGGCAGGCAGATCTCTGTGAGTTCAAGACCAGCCTGGTCTACAAGAGCTAGTTCCAGGACAGCCTCCAAAGCTACAGAGAAACCCTGTCTCGAAAAACCAAAAAAAAAAAAAAAAAAAAAAAAAAAAAAGAAAGAAAAAGTGAATTTATTATAGGTAATAAGTTATATTAGAACATCACATGCCTTTTCACTTTCCAGATATTAGGGTGAGAATAGTTGTAGGGTACATCCCAAGCATATCACAGAAGCATAAGAAACTCATGGGAGATAGGATGTTCTACGATCTAAGGAAACCAGAGGTATGAAGTAAAAGCAATTTCCTCCATAAAAATGTTGTAGAGAATAATTGTAAAATTATTGTAAGAAAAACAGACTACGACATAAGAACTCACATCTTGCATAAAAACTTTCAGAGTGGTGAGTTTTGCCATCTTAGTCTACACAGAGTATAGACGGTTTCAGTGAGTATGTAATAATTTAACAGCCCCGAAGAGCTCAGTGGCAGAGAAACATCGTGATATCCAAAGCTCTTTGGTAAAGGAGTTGAAAGGGTGTAAGTGGGAAATTAGGAACTGCACGGCAAGTTCAGAGCTAGGGTGTTAGGAATAAAGCGTAATGGCTCAGGGTTGCAGGTGGCAACAGTCAAGCACCATGGTCCTGCAGCACCGTGGTGATGGACCGCAGGCAGACGGGCAAACAGAGACCTGTAGATGTGACTCATATTGAAAGTTTTATTGAGGTGGGGGTAAGAAAATAAGGAAAGGAAAGAAAATGAGGTAAAGAGACACAAAGACAGAGGGACAGAAGAAAAGAGAGAGAGGAAAGAGACAGGAAAAGTCCTGTCTGCCCCTTCAGAGGAACAGTGTGGCTTGGGGAGGGGGAGGCATGGCGGAAGTAGGTGGAGACTTTTTTTTTTTTTTTTAAAGAGCCAGGGTACATACACCTGGGTGAATGGTGGGGCCAGGTTTTCCTGGATTGTAAT
Source organism: Cricetulus griseus (assembly GCF_003668045.3). Lineage (NCBI taxonomy): Eukaryota > Metazoa > Chordata > Mammalia > Rodentia > Cricetidae > Cricetulus > Cricetulus griseus. The sequence goes on from NC_048595.1 coordinate 344,283,371, forward strand.
AGGGGAAGGAAGCACTTTCATGCATTTGAGAAAATATGAACGGAGAAGCTGAGTGACTGACACATTTGTGTTTATAATGCTGTGTACCACACATCCTTTGTATTCATATTTCATTAATGTGAACTTAATGGTGAGCCTTGACAGTGGTGGGGACAGGTCTCTCTCTCTCTCTCTCTCTCTCTCTCTCTCTCTCTCTCTCTCTCTCTCTCTCTCTCTCTCACACACACACACACACACACACACACACAGGTCACAATGGATTATGGTGCAAGTGTGCAGAGAGATGCTTGTTAATGCAGATCAAAATATAATATAAAAGTGTGTATGTCCTAAGACATAACAGTTGCATTCTTAGTGTTTAAAATTCAGCTCCTGGCATGTTTACGATGTTTCTTATCATAAATAAAAGTGTAAAGTGGAAACAACCTCAATGCAGTTTCTCTATGTGGTGCATAGCGATGTAGCCCTTCTTATTGTTTTGAAGGATTATTTGTTGATAAAGGAAGGAATTGGTTTTGCTGTCAAATATGAAAATGTTATTATTAAAAATTTAGAAGTATTGTAAGTATAAATGTATCATAATTTTAAGTATAAACCTCATAGGATTGCTATTAGTGTGTATCACTGGTGTTGTGAGCATGTCATTGTTTCCTTGACCTATGTTTTATTAATTTTCTTTATTCTTTACCATTAGAAATTTACAGTCTTATAATTCAAAACAAACATCCCCTCAGTCAATCTGAAATTAACTCTGATTTGAAGTTAGCTTCATTACAACTCTCTGTGGGTCACTTTGTCATCATTCTTACTGATTAGTATATTTGTTCTAAGAGCTTAGAACAATGATTTAATGAATATATTTTTTAAAACTCCATATAAAGTCTTTCTTTAAGACATCAAAGACAGCCCTTATATGGAATAGTTTTAAGGGCAAACAACACATGCAGTCATGATTGGCATATTCTAACAGGATAAGACAACTCAATCATCATTAGCAGTTTGCTTTATGTTCAATTCAAATCCACTTCTCTTGATTTTGAAGATGATGAAATTCCCCCATGCACTCAAACACCAGACACTTGCAAATAATTCTGCCCACTCCAGTTCTTTTTTGGCAAAAACATCAAAATATGTAAGTACCTTTAGAGTTTGAAGTACTATTCAAGTGTATACAACAGGACTTTATTTACAGATGTTATAATCAAGACCTGGAAAAATAAAGTGATTCTTTTTCCAAGACCACAGTTAATCAGGCCTGAGATGATTACTGATAGGGCTTGGATGTGGAGTACCATAGTAACCAGAAGGAAATAAAATCGTGCCTAGAGAATTACAAATACGGCATGTATAGAAATACAAAAATGGAAGCCAGGGTTTGGTGAATACTGCTTTCCCTGTCCAGCCTTGCTTACAGCTGAAGGTGGGTACTGAGAGTATCTACCTCCTCTGGTCTCTCTCCCCTCACCTGTTCACATCTGTGCTGAGCAGAAGTCTTCCCTAGCAACTTTGGCATGAGATGGAGATGGTTTCTCTGTCTTTGGTGTGCTTAGGGCCTCTCGTGTTCCTCAGAGTAGACTATGGGGGCAAATCAACTATACCTTGCTGAAACAGCTCTCTCTTCTCTCTTATATTAGAGATTTTTTTTAAATTTCTCCATATGCTACCATAAAATAATTTCTATGGTACAATGTTACATTTTCAAAAACAAAGCAGGGAAGAAATTATATATTTAAAACACAAACAGACAATTATAGGGCTATCTGGACACAGGATATATCTCATAAACATTTAAGAATTTGGTCAGTTTTGTAAGTTATGAAGATAATGTTGTAGTTGTATTTTAAAAACATAATTTGCATTTTTGGAGATGCATTCTGAAATGTTATCTGATGAAATTATCTGAGATTTGTCACAAAATAACCCCAGGACATTATTGGAGGGTTGTGTTTGGGTTGAGTTTAAGTGGAATTATTTAAGAATATAATTCTGGAAAGTAGGTATGTGACATAGAGATATCCACATACCCTTCTACTCTGCAATACTTGACATTTTTTCAGAGTGAGAGCTTCTATTAGAATATTTTCTGGGGAAACAGTAGCTCAAGCTCCTTGGCAGTCTGGAGATTAGAAAGGGAAGTCCCATCTGTGAAAGCACAAATATTTCATGATTGGACAGGTAGCTCCATGGTATAAGGACACTCACTGCTCTTGTTGAGGACCTATATGCATTGGGTGGCTCACAAATGCCTGTAACTCCAGCTCCTGGGGACTCAACACCTTCCTCTGGTCTCCACAGGCACTTGTACACACATGCGCATACCCCCAAAAAGTAATAAAGTAAAAATTGTTTCTCAACTGACTGATAGATAAAGTGCGTATTTGCCTGAATTAAGCAGTCTACCTACTCATTTTGATTCTAGTGCAGTGCTCTGGGACTCTGGACAGGGTGGCCACATTCATCTGTGTCTCTTGCTTCAGTTAGGTGAAAGAGATTGTTAGGATGAAAACACAAAGGTCAGGGACTTGGAGGGAAGTGAATAAGAAGGCTAGAAGCTGGGTTTGAGGTAGTGGCCAAGCTGACCAGGTAAGAGGCAAGACAGGATTCTGGGAAAAAATAACAAAGTAGGCTCCAACTGGCTCCCTTAAAGCCCCCACCCCAAGCATATGCAAGGCATGTTGCTTTTACCACACATTTTTGCATCTAATTACAACAGACTAATGTGGGCAATGATGACTTCTGAAAAGCCTCCATCTATTCCAGGAAGGATACTACCCCAGACTTTCCCACTCACAAAGAGTGGGCAGGATATGAGGTAACCAAGAAAACATGCTGTTTTCTTCTCCAGCCAATTGGGTCCTTTTGTTTCTGAGAACCTTTCTCTGTCAGGGCCTTTGCCTTCTGTCTTCTCTAACCCCTTATACCTCCGTGGTCACTCTTTCTCTGTTCTGGCCACCCTAATTAAAAGCATCTTTCCCTTGCTCTCCTGCCATGCTTTGAATTTCAGCTACTCTTACTGTCTTGTGACAGTCTGCAGCATTTCCTTGTTTTTCTTATGTTTATCAGTCATTCTCTTTTACACAAAGTTTCTGAAACTGTTGAAGGCTTGAGAAACTGAAGGTGTGCTGGTCCCAGATCCAACTTCCCATCTCTGAGTTCAGGTTAACCCTGGGAGTTGCTGGAGTAGATACGATTACAAATGCATGGTAATTAAAGTCTAAGGACAAGCACATGGACAGTGTGAAGAATTGTGCTTTGCAGTTTAAAGCCAGATGGGTCCCAGCACTAAGAGGGAAATTCACACGGGTCCCACCCCTCACTAAGAAACTCTTTGGTGCTTTGCAATTAATAACTGCTGTCAAAGGGAATATTAGCTTTCTCCCATGGGTTTTCACTGAATATATAAGCCACACTCCAGGAGAGGTCCTATGGCCAGGATAGTTGACTAACACAAAACTAACTCCATGTTTGTGTTTAGATTTTTTGTTTCATTTTGTTTTGACATTTTTTTAAATCTTCCTGGTGTTTTGTTGTTTGTTTTGATTTTAACTTGTGTGTGTTTTGAGAGAGGGAGAAAGAGAGAGATCATAGAGTTGATTGAGCAGGGAAGTAGGGAGGATATGGGAGGAGTTGGAGGAGGGAGAGCTTGATTAAATATATTGTATGAAAAACCTTTTTTTAAAAAAATGAAAAACAAAGAATTATGCCTTGGTTTCTGAGAGTTGACTTTGAGACTGGCCAGTGCTATGTCTACTGCAACGTATCACCCTATTTGGCAGCTGATGAGATCTGGAAGGGGTTCAGCAAAGAAAGAGGCCAAAGAGCAAAAGGGGTGGCCGGAACTTAATTGACTCAAGAAGCAAAATGGGGGTAAGTGAGCAAACAGTCACAGAAGGTCAGAACTGACTAGGAATAACTAGCCTGATGTCCCCAGGGGCTTCGAGGGAGGCAAGCAAGGACAGCTCTGGTTTATTCATGTCCCAAGGCCCAAAGTGGGACAGAAGAAAGACAGACTCTGAAGTACCCCAGTAGCTCTTTTCCAGGGTGAAGTTCCAGATTCTCGACTTAGGTCCCTTGTTCAGCAGGTGCTCACAGTCCTTGTGGGGCCTCAGTTGTTCCAAGGGGTCCCATGACAAATCCTGATCCTAGAGATCAGTCCATAGCTCTTGTGTTCTTTTCACCAGCTTCTCTTCTCATCAGATTTGAGTGGACAATGAAGGATGCCTGTTTAATAGGTGCAATAGCATGAACATCAAATAAATACCATGTGTGGGATTAAGGGGGGTTCAATGGACCAACAGAACTTAGCTGGTGAAATTTCTATGCTGAAAAAAATCTGTTTTCAATCACCCTGTAAGTCTAAGAGGAAATGAAAAGTTGCCATTGTCTGATTAAAACATGGCCAATAGTTTGTTATGGGGACATGATGATGCCATCGAAAAGGAACTTATTACTTAAATCCTATTTTAGAGAGGCTAAAATCCGTTAGTGGATTTTTATTTTTTTCAGGCCTCTTTTCAAACATGTTTTCCTCCTTCCAGATGAAGGTTCTGCTTAGCCAATGGTGCATTTTAAGGATTTGTCTACAGCTGCTAGAACGGTGGTCGTGTGAGGGTCAGGGAGGACAGATTTGCACCAGGAACGCCATTGGTACTTCTAGGATTGCCCATCCCCTAGGCACTCAGCACTCTGCCGGTTGGCACCTTCTACTGTGTGACTAAGTTCAGTGCTTCAAGCCCCATTTTCCCAGTTAGACTTCAACTTCTTGAACATTGAGACCTTCTCATTCCTTGTGTAATCCATCAGTGCCAAGTTTTCATAGTCTTTTGCACCTAATTCATATATCAAAAACACTTTTCCTTTTTGCCAGTTCCTTCATATGAACCTATATAAATTGAGAAAATCTCATCAACACAGCATTATGCCTTTTTCTCTGTATGGGCATGAGCTCTGACATTTCCTCTTAGGCTTCATCTATAAATTTATTGGTTTTTGATTGAAAAGCACATACCTGAAGACTCTCTAAGGTTTTCCCATTCCAACAATATGTAATAAACTTAAACTCATTACTATTATTATTATTACTTTGAGGAGGGCCTTGTTGTGTAGTCTAGGCTGGTCTTAAGCATGAAATCTTCCTCCCCCAGCCTCCCGAGTGCTAAGATTACAGGTGTGTGTCACCACGCCTACCATACATTGAATTCCTAAAATATCTTTAGATAACTACTGCTGAAGCTTAATTGCAAATTAGAGTCTCTTGTTTTTATTTTTAAATCCCTGGAACTTGGATCCTACCACAGAGATAGGAGTTTAACTGTGTGGAGGATAAATGGGATCAGGATTTTGCAAAGCTTCCATGGGGCCCAAGTCTTAGCTCCATTTGAGAACTGCTGATAGAGACTGCCATGTGCTGGAGGCATCTCTGCAGCTGAGTATATCTCTTCTCTGTTTTTTTTTTTTTTTTTTTTTTATAATGGCTCTGAAACATAAAAAGACACTTTTCTAATTCCTTCTGGTTACATCAGCGTGAGCACTCTTTCCTCCCATCTGACCCTTCCCGTAACCCTTAGGTCTTGCACTTTACTTCCTAGGAACCATGAAGCAATCGTTACCACCTTCCAGTTCTGTGTTTAAACCTTGCCCTACCTACAACTAGGTAAGATCCATGAAGATTGAAACCTGCTCTAACCACTGAGAAAAAGAACTTTCTTGATCCAACCTATCTGTTCTCAGTCACAGTGAAATTTCCTGACTGTGGAGATGCCAGCCTCCAATGTTACCCCTGCCTGCGGGCCTCCACAAACTGCTTTCTGTAACTGACTGTTACCCAGGCTACCCACACTTAGTATACAGCCTGCATGGCTGAAGTCAGAGACACACTTCAACAATGAATTATCTGAACTCTTAGTAGCCTTGGCTTCATTGATATTGACTGTCCCCTTCTCCTCAAAGCATTTTCCCACTTTGACTTAGAAATTTAATTTACTTCTGTACATTTCTGTCTCTCATACTGGATTTTAATCTTCTCAGGACTTTAGTCCTTTGTCTTTCATTTCACTTTCATGACATTTTCTTTACTATGTCTTTCTTCATCTATGAAATAACATCTTTGGCCCCAAATCATTGTTTTTATCTGCAATTGATTCCCAATCATCTGTACATGGATGTTATGTAAGCTTAGTCAGTCTGTTCAAAGCGGAATTTATTTTGCCAGCCCTCTGTCTCTAAGTGTCCCTGTCATAGTATATGACATCAGGATGGCCCAGTGACACAATCCAGAACTCTGCAGCTCTCTGCAATAAGATGCTACATACTGATTCTGCCCTTCACGTCTCCTGTCATTGGCATCCATCCCTGTGTATGTGTATCAGTAGCTACACAATGGCTGCTGATGCCAAAACCTCATAGCTTATGTTTTACCCATTTCCCTCCATTCTCATTTCACTGTTTCCAGGGGATTCTAACGCATGCCTGCTCATGCTGTTTACCAGCATCTCCAGCCTGCCACACAGCCCGATTTCCCATCACTCTTTGTCTCCTTCTTCTTCTGTTTGAACTCTATTTAGCCCTTTAATCTCCAGCTCTCCACAGTCTCTCCTAAAGTCAGGCTTTTGCATTTGTTAATTCCACACCCAGAAACATTGGTAAGAAAACTAAAATCCAGAGAAAGAGACTTGTCGGCATTTCATCTTCCTGTTCATTTAAGAAACATCTAAATTGCTCAGTGCAATACAGGAAGACAATAGCATGGCTCCAGAGTTATATTCAATTTCAACTTTTGGCTTCATCAGTTATTTGCTCTGTGAACAGTAAAATTCGGCAATTCTCCTGCAGTTCTCATTTTCCTCTACACATACCTGTGATGATGAATTGAGTTGGCAGAGGTAAAATGATTGTTACAGAGACTGGCCAACATTAAACATAACACATTAAATAAAAATCTGGTTTCAATTGTTATCCCCACCATCAATTGGTTAATGTTTGCTTCTTTAGATTTAAATCTAATGCAATCATAAAATGACATAATTAATTTATCATAGCATGCAACTTCTTCATGATTGCAGAATAAATTGTGTATGGTGTTTCATTCACCATACACAATTCATTGGCTACATACCAGGACTGAGGCAAATAGAAAAATTGTGTGGAATTCAGAGACCTGCTATTGAGAAATGGCTATTTGGATTGAATAGACAAAAGAATCATGTGCTTATTTTTTCTCCCTCCTCTCTCTGTCTGTCTGCCTGTCTGTCTGTCCCCCCCCCCGTGTGTGTGTGTGTGTGTGTGTGTGTGTGTGTGTGTGTGTGTGTGAAGGTGAGAGGCTGATGTCAGTTGGTCAGTTGTCTTCCTCAGTGACTCTCTCACTCTCTGACTTATTTTTTTGAGGCAATGTCTCACTGAACCTAGAGGTTACTGATTTGTTTAGACTACATGGTCAGCAAGTCCCAGGGACCTTTTGGATATGTTCCATGGTGCCTGATTTTTTTTTTTACATGAATACTGAGGATCTGAAATTAGCTCTCCGAATTTGTGCACTAAACATGTGACTGGAGCCATCTACCCAGCCTTATGTGCTAGATATTTTACCTAGTAAATTCTTAGGTCATGCTGGTGGTGGAAGGGATATTAGGTATGACACTGATTCGCATATTTTGTTGGAATCAGCTACTTATCAAGGGCATGTCATTTTAAGTGAAATAGCAGAAATTCGGGTGTGTACCTACTTTCTTAATGGTAGGCAGCATTCCTTCCACAAAGTGACAAAGTCACAAAGCTCCTATCAGCTCCCATTGCATAGGGAGAAGCACTGAGGTTACACAGGGCTATGACTTAACCAAGATCACGCAACTCAGCTTCTGTATGTAGGTTAAGATCAGATTGATAGGACATGGTGGAGGTGTGCAATGTAAGAGTGTTCATTTTAAGAAAGCATAGATTTCTTCTTTCTTAGTTCTATGGCTATTAACATATTCAGAAGCTATAAATCTAGATGCTATATATTTTAAAAACTGAATTTTCTTCCTTCTTTCCCTTTTCCCCTACCCCTTCCTCCACTCCTCTTTCCCTGCCTCTCTTCCTCTCTCCTTTTCTCCTCTCCTCTGCCCCCTTCCTTCCTTCATTTCTTTCTTTCTTTCTTTCTTCCTTTCTTTCTTCCTTTCTTCGTTCCTTTCTTTCTTTCTTTCTTTCTTTCTTTCTTTCTTTCTTTCTTTCTCTCTTTCTCTCTTTCTTTCTTTCTCTTTAGAGTTTCATGTAGCCCAGGTTGGCTTCTAATTCACTATGTAGCTAAAGATGTCCCAGAAGTCACGATCTTCATATTTTCACCCCAAAGTGCTAGGATTGTAGGTATGTACCACCACACCTGGTTTACAGCATTCTGGGGATCAAACACAGATCTTCACGCAAGCTGAGTTCTATCCCAGCCCAGAGTTTCCAGACAGTCTCACTGTATAACTCTGTCTGGCCTGGAACTCTCTATGTAGGTCAGGCTGGCTTTGAACTCACAGAGATCTGTCTGTCTCTGCCTCCCAAGTGCTGAGATTAAAGATGCACACCACTATGCCCACCCAAAGTTTCTTTAAAAATGGTTAGATGGTAAAAATTCAGAGTTTTTGCTAAAACACCTGCAGTGTGCTCTTGGCAAGAACCATGCAGAAAACAAAATTTTACACCAGTTACATTGCTAGACCAGATTTTCTGGATTTGGATTCCAGTAAACAATGTCAGCTACAGTTGCTGATTTTTCTACTCTTCTGTGGAAGAACAATACACCTGACAATCATTTCTGCTGTAACAGGCCTGCACCATCCCACTGTGTGGAATAGTGTTAGCAGACTGCTAAGCAGATGCCCCTCCTGAATGGTGTTGCTATCCTGTGTTTCCAGTAGTTGTGTATTTATGTGCAGACTGAATGCATCTCTAGGCTCATTAGTGATGATTGCATGTTGGAAATGAGAAGAGAAAGGAAGAAGGGAAACTCATGCTTACTGAAAATATAGCGCTGGGCTGGAGAGATGGCCCAGTGGTTAGAGCACTCCAGAGGGAGGGCCAGAGTTCCTCTAGAGTTCCATGCCCAGAATCCATACAGTGACTCACAACTGTTTTCAGAGGGTTTGATGCCCTCTTCTGGGCTCTGTAGTTACCAGGCTTGCACATGTGTGCAGACATACATTCAAGCAAGACACGTGCACTTACAAAATAATAGTTTAAGAAAAAGACAATGCAGAGTTTTTTCCTGTTTTCATAAAATTTTGCATCATCCCATTGAGTAAGCTGAAGTTCACAAAAGACCTCTAAACAGTGGGACTAGAATGTATGTAGCTCTAAAGCATGAATTCTTTTAATATTAATTCATCATATTTAAAATGATCAAAATTACCTAATTTGAAAGTTTATACATTTTTTACTACCCAGTTTGCAGCAGACTACAATTTAAGTTATTTTTTTCCCTTCAGATTGGAGAAAGACTTTTAATAGCATACATATAGCCTCTTTTGTCTGCCCTTCATGCGGCATTAGTACACAAACATTCATTAGCAAGGCAGGCACCAAGCAGTGCATAGCTCACTACTCTGCAGGCTTGATGAACCCTCTTCTGTCCCTCCTCCTAGGTGTTCTGACCCTGCTTTGTACGAAACTGCTTATTTGCTGCTGACAAAGCCACATTAGGAGACAGGATGTAGCACAATCAATGTTCCTCCTAATCCAAACCACTGTTAGATTTAGATCCAAAAGAGGATTGAACCAGTTACCCTGTACAGGTTTCTGCTTTGCTATACTCTTTACCTTTGTTCTTGACACATGGAGAGCTATCCCATCGTCTTAGCAGTTAATGTATCTTGCACATCTTTGATTTTGTCTGTAAGACAGAATTTCTAATATTTGTTAGGTTGATTAGCAAGACCCTACTTTCACCAATAAGGCTTTAATCCATTCACTTAATTGGCAAATTGTGGGCCATTGGCATCAACTCAGATAGTATTCTTGGAAGCCCTGTTTGGGTGTTCTTCTTTGTCCTTTAGTGCTTATGGACCACACCTGGACATTTCCTGATCAGCTTGGCTGATATTAGAATTTGAACTTAACCTGCTGTTGCATACATAATGTCATACTGGCTAACTGAAATATTTTACAGCATAATTCGGGTGGGTGTCATACTCCCTGTTCTAGATTGGCTGAGAGATCTGTTCATTATGATCCTTCCAGGTTCTAAGTGGCCCATGATTTGATCCTGAAACTCTCCAGCTCCGAGTTTACTAACCTTAACTGCTGTCTGTTCCTACCTTTGCCACCTATCTCCTGTGTGTCTCGTGTTCCCCATCCTGGGACATCTAATAAGAGACACACTTTTTGTTTTGCTCCCACTGTGATTGCTGTTTGGGTTGCTATACTTTAATACCCTGGGACATTTCTATTAGATGACTTTGCTGGCCAGTGAGCCCCACCCATTTAATGCCAAGGTGGTAGCATTTGCAATAATTCAAGTATGAGAGCAATGTTTGCAGAGTCCATTTGCAGCTCTCTTTCAGCCTGCTAGTCGTCAACTCTACACAGAATTTGGTGCATTTATAGACTCCAAATAAAATCCCAGCTTTGCTGTGCACTCGAGTCTGCTCTTGTCACCAGCTGTTGGAAATTAAACTTTTCTAGTGTCTTAAAAAGGCATTTATAACTTTGTAATTGGTTTTTTAAAAGATGTAAATTATCATGTCTCTTTGAAGAAAAGGACATGGCTAAATAGCAGCCCTTTGAAGATTTATGTCGAGCTGCCGATAGAGTAATTTTTTTCTTAAAATATGATTCATGGTGCTGGAAATTGCATTGATTCTTCCCTCTCCCCTTGAGTGCTGAGGTCTGTCTCTCCCCACCCTGACCCTTGCAGACAAAGAGGGAAACAAACCATCAGGTGTGTGCTCAGATTCCTGCCTAGCAGAGGCTGCCAATCCAGGCACATCTGCAATGATAGCTACTGCTGCCGCCTTGCTACTGATGTGCCACCCACAGCAGTAGGGCCCCAGGAGGCAGCCTGAAGGAAGGGCCTTGACCAGGTGGTAGTCTACCCACCCCCTCCTCACTTGTTTATCTGCTGTGATTTACTTAGTTGAGAGTCTGTGCTTCCCAGAGAGGCCATAGTACAGACGAAGCCAGTAAAATCGGTGGCCTGCTTCCCAGCCGACAGCTGGCTTCCTCCTCACCAGGTCAGCATCTGTTTGCTTCCTTGAGATCCTCACTGCTTCAGTCTTGGCAAATAAGGAGAACCCTAAAACAGACTGCCAAGTCTCCTTACCCTCAAGCATACTGTTTCCCTGTTTATGTCATGGATTGCTTATCCTCAAGCCAGGGGCCAGGGTGGTGGTGGTGGTGGTGTCGGCGGGTAATGGATTGGTAAAATTTCTCTTGTTAACCCAGGACAGAAACATGGCTACTCCAAGTCAAAAAGGAAAGGAATTTATTGGATAGGCCAATTGGAGCATCCCAGGAAAGCATAGACATAACAATGGTGATTGAGAAATTCTAGGGGCTAAGGCAGTAGTGTTTGTAGACATTTTCTCCAGGTAATTTTTACTAATGTGGCTTAGCTACTTGTACTGTAGTCATTGCACAGATGTGCAGATGTCTGATTCCCAGAAGAAGAAAAACCAAGTTGCTGAGGTGGACATTCCTTGTGGTTGTTGCTTCATTTAGTAGTTCTTGCGGGTTTCTCTTTTGTTGGTTTAGGGTTTTGAAGCATTTATTTTTAAGGTGTCTAGACATAACAAGGCTGTGTGTATAAAGGATTTTTAAGGTGTCTAGACATAGCAAGGTTGTGTGTATAATATGCTACATAGGAATTTAGGGCTAGAAGGAGTTAGAATGACTTCCTTATTTTAGAGTTAGAGATTTAAAAAAGCATTTTGTAACTTGGCTAAGGCTACTGTGTGTATGGTGTGGTAGTGTGTGTGTGTGTGTGTGTGTGTGTGTGTGTGTGTGTGTGTGTGGTGTGGTAGTGTTGTTGTAGTGTGGTTGTGTGTTTGTGTGGTGTGGTTTGGTGTAGTAGTGTGTGTGTATGTGTGTGTGTGTGTGTGTGTGTGTGTGTGTGTGTATGTGCCTGTGTGGGGTGGTGGTGTTGAGATTTAGAATTTCTGACTTTGAAGCATCCCAGTGTTGTCTAATTTGGACACATTTTTACTTTAAGCCTGATCCTAACCCTGATCCTAAGGGTTATTTTACTGTAACAACTACCAGAAACTGGTTCTTGCTGAGAGCCCAACTTAGGGCCAGCTGTGCCTGTGAGAAACTATGACCCAGGTGTTATGATAAATCTTTCTGCCAAAAGCCTCATATTTCTGTAGGTCTTTGAAAGGTTTGAAGAATACCTATTCATCTCAAATACATCTCTGTATATCTAGAAAACCTAACTAACCTAACTATAAGTTCTGACTATTATAGGTAACTGTATAACCTGTATTTAATTATGTATATCATTTTTAAAGATCTGTATAAACACAATATCTAAATGAGAGGAGACATACATATCACAAAATTGACCTTAAAGTTGTATCAATAAATGAAAATCTATATTTTATTCCTATATCCTATTCCCCTTTTTTCTTTAAAAAAAATTGACTATGCTCATTATCATTTATAACCAACCCCATTTAAATGAAAACAAACATTTATAAACAATATTTGGGAATATGGGCATCGTTCTTTCTAACCTGCTTCCTGCTGATTGGGGGTGATGTTCATACCATTAGGATCATGATAAAACAGAAACCTGACCAAGTCCTAGTTTTTGTAGTCTGTATTATCTGTAAGCTGTATTATCTCAGCTTCAGGGGGTCTTGCTTGATCAAACCATATTAGTCTGGAAGGAATCCATAGCTTTTTATTTTCTGTGGAAAAACAAACAGAAATTCTTTTTCCAAGTAGCCTGTTCTTAGACTTAAATTTTGAAGTCAAAGCATTTTAAAAATGTATAGGTTGGATTAATTTAGCAGCATTTATAATCAAATGTATTTTAGCAGCAGTAAGTCTTTCCTCGGCAATCAAACAATTTAAAGACAACAATATGGCATATAGTATCCAGATTCTCTATGTATTTTTATCTTTATGTGGCTTTTTTATTACTTTATTTTACTTTCTTTTGTTTCTTTTTTTCCGAGACAGGGTTTCTTTGTGGAAATCTGCCTGCCTCTGCTTCCTTTAGCAAATCCTGCAGGCATTCGCCATCACAACAGGCTGCTCTATTTCCTCCTGATATTTTTTCTCTCACAAGTCTACATATATTTTAAAATGTAGTGTAAACCTTTAGAGGCTTTTCTTTATCTGGATCTGTCTTTATCATCTCGGCATTGCTGAGTCCAATGCCCAAGAGCGCTGGGAAGGTGCAAGCATATGGAAGCTGCTCCAATGCCTCTCAGCAGCCAGACAGGGCAGGCTGTGGTGGCAGGTTTCCCTCTTTCTCTGGGAACCTTGGGTTATGGGGTCATCCCACTCACTGACACATTCTGTTATGATAAATCTTTCCGCCAAAAGCCGTTGAGCCCCACCGCCACGTGTGTGCTCTATGCCAGCTGCCCGCCCGAGTTAGAGCCCCAATTAATGCATAGAGAGACTTGTATTAGGTACAATGCTGCTTGGCCAATGACTAGGATTCTCATCTGTTAGCCCAGTCTCAATTATCATAAATCTATATATAAGACTTATCTTTATAGAGGATGGATGCCTTTTGCTGGCACCCTCTCTCACCGGTGGCTCACATACTGCCACTGGAGGAGGCAAAGGGGAAAAGGGACACTTTCTATTTCTCCTTGTTCAAATATGAGTCTCCTTGCTATGCCACTTCTGGCCTGGATCACCACTTCTCTACTACATTTCCCAGAATCCTCTTTGACTCCTAGTCCTGTCTAACTTGCTGTTTTATTGGCCATACAGAACTTTATTAAACAATCAATAAGATAAACATACACAGAAGTACTTCCCCCATCACCCAGGTGTAAGAAATTAAGGCAGAACCATCATAGTAGCTCAGTCAGTAAAGATGCTTGCCACCAAGCCGGATTGACCTGAGTTCGGTCCCCAAGACCTACATGGTGGAAATAGAGAACCTAGTCCCACGTGCTGTCTCTGACTTCCACACATGTTGGTTTACCAAGCCAATGACAGTGGAAGAACTTGGTCTTATCTACTTCAAATAAGTGAACTAAAGAGATCTTTTTGGAAAGAAAATTCTGAAACTCTAATCATTTGCTATTTTCTGTAGCTCCACTAGGTCTAACAGTAAAATTGTGGTTATGGTTTAAAAATGTCCACAATTTGAAGGGATCCATCCTGCAGTACAGGGGTGCAAGATGATGATGGTTGGAATTTGTTCAAGGGAAGGCAGGGGATGCGAACTAACTGTGGTATCTAGTAAAAAGGGAGAAGCTACACTCCTGTCATCTTTCTACTCCAAGGACAGAGTAGAGGAGGCCGTGGTGAAATGTCCTTTCATTTTTCTCTGTGTTGGTCAGTTGGGAAAACCAAGTAATTTCAACATTAGGAAACCAAGCCACAGTGAGCCCTGAAGTGGCTGGAACAAACCACTGAAAGCATTGTCTCTGTGTCACTATCAAAATATCACTGTTGCTGTCACAGCCCTCTGTCCTCAAACCTGATAGACTCTTCTTAGCCACCAGCAAATTCCCTCCTGCCTGCACAGAGTTATTAATTTTCACTTTCCTGCCTTGAGGCTGCAGGGAGGGAGGCTACAAATCCTCCCTTGGTTTTTGCCTTATAGAATCTAGTCCCCAAGAGTGTGCTACTTACGAAGCTGTGCAGTGTAGGCAAAGGAAGTTAATACATTTCTACCTACTCTTTAATTAGGGCTGCTTCTGGACCCTCGGGGACCAAATGCTTGGGCAGTGTTGCTGAGGTTTGATTGACAGGTGTATCCAAGATTTTACTCCATGTGTTCCTAACAAGAGACAGCAGTTGTTTCTTTCGAGCTAGGAGGCCCTGGACTTCAGGCTTGACAACTGCTGTGCTATTCTTTGGCTAGTGTGGGTCTCCTTTTTGTCTTGTGGGGAATTTACACAATGTTTCCAACCTATTTAAGCTCCCATGCTCCCACAATCCTTAATCATTGCTGAACACTGGGAAAACAGCAGGGAGATTTGGAGGAAGCCCAGTTTATGCACCCGAACAGAAGATGATCTGAATGTCTCCATGAGGAAGATAAAGACCTCTTGTGTATCTCTAGCTGGTATATATGAATAATCTTGCCTTCATACCATTAGTGAATCATTGCCAAGTTTTATGAATTTATTGAATATTGAAGAGGAAATCCCAGGCCTTTCCCAAAGTCACTTGTTTTAATTAGAAATCGATATTATTCCAGTGTCTATGAAGTGATGTGAACCACTCCTGTCTGTTCAGAAGGGGCCGTGTGTGCACAGGAGCTGTGTTCCAGAACAGTGGTGTGAGTGGTGACTGCGGTCAGTACCATCAGATGGCTGAGACAAGAGCAAGGATTCACAATCAGTTCTGGAACTCATTGCATCCTTACACGATCATCTCAACTGAACTCTATTGAAGATCTTGTCTTGTCTCACTTGAATGAAGCTGTGAGCTTCTTGTAGACAGGCAGACTCTGTGTTGTTTGCTTTCAGATGTCAAGCATGATAGATGATCAGTGCATATTCAACTTAAATAGAAGAAAATTGCTCCTTCCCTATCCTGCTTTGCTTGGCCTTTATAAAATGCTGGGAGTTGGGGTCGCTTTCTTTCCACATGGGAAACTTGTCTGTAGTCATGAATGCCTGAGCCCTCCAGGGTCTAAGATATGATGGTGGGACATGGGCAGCTGATGTGGAAAACAGAAATTGTTTCTGGACTCCAGTGACTTCAGAGTCTGCCCACTGGTTGATACTCATTTCCTACAGCATTTGTGGATCCTGCATGTGGCTCTCTCCAGGAGCCAGGATTGCAACTGCTGATGCTATTGACAAACCAACTTTGTATATGTGATGTTTATAGAGTTATAGTTCTTGTATCCATTTCACCCCACCCCCAACACACATATGTTTGAGAAAGGTTTCAACACGTATCCTAGGTTGGTCTTGAACTCACTGTGTATCCAGCGTAGCCTCAAACACATAACAGGTCTCCTGTCACAGCTTCTAACGCTCTAGGATTGCATGTGCCACCAAGCCTTAGGAAGACCGTTCTCTTTATGGACCAGCTTTCATAGGGATGGTAAAGATTCTGTCAACAAATGCTGAAAATGGTGAGAATTTCAAGCAGTTTATTAGGCTAGTTTAGGAACCCCATCAATGTTTATAGGGCCAGTGAGTACTGCCCTTTGATGGCTACCTTAATTTTATTAAAGTCCTCACATTCTTTCCCTTGCAAAGATATGTTTCATTTGACAACAGGAACCTACGTTTTAGCCTCTATCTCAGCAACCTGATGTTTTAGAGGGGTATTTTTTGACAGTCAGCCAAATAAAGCAGTAAGAAGCAACTAAAAGTTCTATTTTAAAATGTTTTATACAAACTTCTAATGGAAAAATTCCCATGGAATAATGAATGAAGATGCCTCAAAGGCAAGACAGTACATTGTGAAAGTGGGAATATGGTCCTACAAACCATTGGGAATATAATTATGTATATGATTAAATTTGCACCTTTTGCTTTGTTTTCTTCATTAATGTTAAAGTTCACATGCAAAGTAATGGGCTTTATTTTGATACATATGTTGTTATGTCTTGTCTCATTTATTCCTTGCCCTGTGACTCTCTTTCACTCCATCTCTGCATCTCTTGCTGGTCTCCACCCCAACACACACAAGTAGTATCACATATATTCTGTCAACATTTTTCTTCCTCCAGCTCCCTTAAGGTCCATGTTCTCTTAATGTCTTATTTAATTTTTGTTTCTCATCCCTCTTTTATTGTCTTATTATATTAAAACAGTGTGTGTGTGCTCACGTGTGTGTGTGTGTGTGTGTGTGTGTGTGTGTGTGTGTGCACTTGTGTTTGTACAAGTGTATGTGCCTATGTGTGTGACCTGAGATTATAGGAGGACACCGGGATTCCTACACTATTATTCTCCTCTTTGCTTTCTCAAAAGTGTATTTCACCAAACCTAGAGCTATCCTGGTGACCACCAAGCCCCAGTAACCCACCTATCTCCATCTACAATCCTAAGCATGGAACTAGGCTGGTGACCACCAAACCCCAGTGACCCTCTTGTCTCTGTCTACAACCCTGAACCTGGAGCTAGCTTGGTGGCCACCAAACCCCAGTGACACTCATGTCTCCATCTACAAACCTGAGCATGAAGCTAGCTTGGGGACCCTCTTGTCTCCATTTACAACCCTGGAATTGTGGGTACAACTATACCTGGCTTTTATGTAGGTGCTAGAGATTCAAATTCAGGCCTCGATGCTTGTATAGCAGGCACTCTTAACCCATCGAGCCATCACTCCCATCCCATAAACAATTTTCAATCTGTCACTTAATTTTCTGTGTTGATTTTAAACTATATTTTAAGTCAGTTTTGTATATGACTGACTGTTCAGTAACATATAACTTTGCCTTAGTGTAATTCTATTTTTCTTCTCTTCTGTACAACTACTTCTTACATTGTGTGTGTGTGTGTGTGTGTGTGTGTGTGTGTGTGTGTGTGTGTGTGTGTGTGTGTGTTTAAAATATTTGGAAGGCAGACATGTAAACTATCTTTTCTGTTGACCAGTTCAAGACATTTCCATTTCTTGCTATGGATTCAAACAGAGATAATCCAAACAAATTTAGCTGTACAGATAGAAAGCCATCATTTAGCAAGGCTATAATAGTTGTGTAGGCTTTTATCAACTGTTAAGGAAAAAAGCAAAAGCAACCAGGATGGACCTCTTGGGTGGCATTCTACTGTGGTCTTTGAGCCCCAGGGTCTCCCCAGAGTCTGTTCTCTGACCTGTGGCTGCTGTAGCTGTTCTGTTGGCTTGTTTTTCCTGGAAGATTGGCGGTCCCCTTCTACTTCTTTGGTTCTTCCTTCAGATTATATTGATCATGCCATTCAGCGTGGCCCGAATTTGTCATATGGCAGTCCCTGGGGCCTTGTTGGAAATGCAGACTTCCAGGCCCACCTAGATATTCAGAATCAGGACAGCCATCCAGCAAGATTCCTGAGTAATCCTCACATTCTTAATTGGGTGACCTCTTGACATTCATCTCAGTTCAATAGGCTTGAGAGCCAGTGAAGTTATTACGGGTGTGCATATATGCACAGTGGCCTTTTGTATAGGTGTGTGTGTGTGTGTGTGTGTGTGTGTGTGTGTGTGTGTGTGTGTGTGTGTAAAACTTCCCTTTTTACCTCAGAGGTTGATCATTGCCTCTTCCCAAATTCATATCTGTGACTGGTCATATAATCCAAAGAAACACATGCTATTGCTAATGCATTATTTCAGATGGAAATTTGAACGAGGGACTATGACTAGATTATTTTTTGTTACAACACTTTTCCTTTCCTCCCCTCCAGTGTTTTCACATCAGAGAATCTTTGCAAAAATTGGAAACATGGTTCTCATGCAAAACATATGTGTAGTGAGAATGACATCAATATAGCTACTGTAGGGCAATCAAAGAATGCAGGAAAGGATGCCAAGGACAAACATGTAACACTGCACAAACCAGTTTCCTTTGCCCCGGACAGTAACAATTTACATTTCTACTTAGTAAAAGTAATTCACCTTTTCCATTACCTGCTAACTACTTGTAACTCCACAGTCTGGTGTCTCCTTAAAAGTAAGTTGTAATTCAGACAGGAGAGCCTCGAGAGTCAGACAGCCTTTCATTGAGCCTATTAGATGCTGTTCTAGAGTGAAGTCCAGAGGCCACAATTTCATCCTTCTATCTTATTCCAACATTCTAGAAATGTTTTCATAATGCTAGGTATAGCCAGACATGCAGAATAAAAGAAAAATTTAATATGCTTCTGATATTAAATTATCTTAGACATCAATTCCACTTGGGGTCCTTCATAGAATTCTTGGACTTTGACAAGACTGGTGATGTTGATTGCTTTATATTTTATTTTATGTGTATGAGTGTTTTGCCTGCATGTATGTCTGTGTACTGTGTGCATGAAGCAGCTGTAGAGGCCAAAAGATGTTGGGTCCCCTAGGACTGTAGTTAGAGGTGGTTGTGAACTGCAATGTGGGTGCTGAGAATTGAACCTGGGTCCTCTGGAAGAACAGCCAGTGTTCTTAAACACTGAGCCATCTCTTCGGTGTCCAATGGTGATATTTTAATTTCTTGTTTAATTTTCTATGCTTCTGCTAAGACTGTAAGTCTCGTGACGCACAAATGCTGTGGTTATTTACCTCTGTGTTTAAGAGAGCTGGAGAGAATATGGCACATGGGAAGCCCCCATAGAAAGTGCTTCTTTGTGGGTGAATGACAGAGATTTTAGACCAGGTGAGTCTGAAGGGAAACAGGTGGTGAGTTCAGAGCATGTGCAGCTGCTGCTGGGGAATGCTAGCATTCCCCATGCTTATTTCAGTGAACAGCGAACTAAGCTTTTCTTGTTGCAAAGCTGGGAAGATTGAAGGTTGTTGTAGCCCCATTGTTAGCATAGGCTTCTAGAGAGATATCATTGAGTATCATCAAGACCTGCTTGGGTTTAGATGGGACAAAAAGGGAAGGGAAACAAAGGAGACTGACACATGCCCCCTGTCTTCTTTCAGTTCTAGGCACATGCTTAGGTCTACACTTAGGCCAGGTGAGTCAGTGTAATATTCTTTCCATGAACAACAAATTCACAAAATAAATGAGACCTTACTTCCAGGATGCTGAAGTCATAGTAAATCATGGAGGAGATTCTATAGAAGACACATGTAGCCTGGCATTGGTGGCGCACGCCTTTAATCCCAGGACTCGGGAGGCAGAGGCAGGCAGATCTCTGTGAGTTTGAGGCCAGCCTGGTCTCCAGAGTGAGTGCCAGGATAGGCTCCAAAGCTACACAGAGAAATCCTGTCTCGAAAAAACAAAAACAACAACAACAAAAAAAAAAAACAAAGGAAGACGCATGTATACCTAGACCACATGGCAGGCCATAAACTGTCTGACAGTGGGTTTCCATTTCATAAAAACATTGTTTACCTACCATAAGACAGACTATTATTATTATTATTATTATTATTATTATTATTATTATTATTATTATTATTTAATCTCACTTCTCACTTTAAATTTCTTGAAAGGGCAGAATGAAAATGAAAGGGACCATGATTCATAAAGCTGAAAGTGAAAACCTTGCTTCACTGAAATATCAAGAATATAGTTCATGGTAGTGTCAAGTAGAGCAATTACTAAGGAGTATTCAAGGGTTCCTGTGCTGTGCTGAGCCAGTATTCAGTGAGGGGCAAGTCCTGAATCCTGAAAGGTCATTACCTGAAAATACAAGTAGCAAATGCTGCCCTTAGAAGAATAAGGAAGACTGGTCAGTGAAGATTTAATCAAGACCAACACTTGTGTCCAGGAACCTTGAATGTGCCTTCGGCTTTGATGTTATCTCTTTCAAAGACTTTTCACATTTCCACATTATTCTAATCTAAGCTGTAGGGCATTTCTTAAATTAGTAATTGATGGGTAGGGCTATCCCTGGGCTGGTGGTCCTGGGTTCTATAAGAAAGCAGACTGATTAAGCCATGAGGAAACAAACCAGTAAGCAGCACCCCTCCATGACCTCTGCATTGGCTCGTGCCTCCAGGTTCCCACCTTCCTTCAGTTCTTGTTCAGACTTCCTTCTATGATGAACAGTGATATGGAAGTGTAAGCCAAATAAACCCTGTCTCTCCCAACTTGCCTTTTGGTCATGGTGTTTCATCAGAGCAATGGAAACTCAACTAAGACACCTACCTAGCTGGAACTGAAATCTGTCTCCTGGAGATATCCTCAGCCAGAGGTCAACTCCTCACCAGCCATTTTGCTTTAGAGTTATTTGTTAAGTGCAAGTAAAAAGCAGAACCCAAGCTTTTCTTAAAAGCTCAGTATATGTGGTGGGGCTTATCTTTAAAGTGCTGTAAGTAGTTGGTGCTTAGAATTAATTAAATCCAATGACAACTTTTTATTAGCACACAGTTAGACATATTTGTGGACTATGCTTCACTGTTTTAATACATGAATGCAGTAGGTACTAGTCAAATTAGCATAATTAACATTCCCTGATAATTTAAATTTCTTGAATGGGAAGAATTATCACTTTGTCTTTAGGGCATTTGAGCACCTCTCTTAGTATTTTATAAAGTATATTATAGGCTAGTCTAAACTGTATGCACTAATCTTCTGTAGAAGGTTAGAACATTTTAGTTTTCTCTAATGAGGTTTTGGTATCAACTTAGCCAACTTTCCTTTCTCAACCTTTCCCAGCCTCTAGTAATCAGTTATGTCCTCTTACAGACGAAAAAAACTACCCTCATATAAGAGAGACTATGTAACTTTCATCCTTCTGCAGCTGAGATTTCACTTAATAATTCCCCCACCCCATTGATTTTGCTGTAACTTACAGTGTTTTATGTTGAAGACTGAATAATAGCAATATATTCATCACAGTTTTCTTTGTATAACCATATGTTGATGTGAGTCAAGATTGATTCTATAACTTATATTATTGCTCAGTCTTTGGGCTTTGTACTGGCTGGTTTTGTGTCAAGTTGACACAGACTAGAGTTGTCAGAGAGAAGGAGCCTTGGTTGAGGAAATGCCTCCATGTGATCCAGCTGTAAGGGATTTTCTCATTTAGTGATCAATGGGGGAGGGCCCAGTTCAAGGTGAGTGGTGCCATGCTGGCCTGGTGGTCCTGGGTGCTACAAGAAGGCAGACTACAGGGCTGGAGAGATGGTTCAGTGGTTAAGAATACTAGCTGGTCTTCCAGAGGTCCTGAGTTCAGTTCCCAGTAACTACATGATGGTTCATAACCATCTGTAATGAGATCTGGTACCCTCTTCTGGCCTATAGGGATACATGCAGGCAGAACACTGTATACATAATAAATCTAAACAAACAAACGAGGCAGGTTGAGCAAGCCACAGAGGCCAGTAAGCAGCACCCCTCCATGGCCCCTGCATCAGCTTCTGCCTCCAGGATCCTGCCCTGTTTGAGTTCCTGTCCTGACTTCCTTCAGTGATGAGCAACAATGGAAAAAAAAGTAAGACAAATAAACCCATTCATCTCCAACTTGCTTTCTGGTCATAGTGTTCCATCACAGCAATAAAAACCCTAAAACAGGCTCCTAGCTCAGGTGTGGCTGATGCAATACTTAGAAGCTGTGTCTCAATCACAGAGGTCAAAGATTTCATCTCACATTGCCAGTGTTGGCTAACTAGAAGAGGTTGTCCGATTGCTTGTTAAGAGGGATTGTGAGATGGGAGAAGGGCGAAGTAATGATGTCAGGTATGCATAACCGTACTTTCTATGATACAGTAAGGAACTGTGTAAATGAGGCAGGTGGCAGTGTGAGGGCCACACGTTTTCCATCTTTGGTCGGGGTTAGCTGTTTACTTTTCTGTGTTGCCATGACCACTACCCACCCTCCATGCCCTTCATCTTTCAGAACCAAAACACCATATCTGTTAAACTTTGTCCCTGTTTTCATCATGTAGGTATTTCCTAAATTCTCAAATAATGCAAACTAATTATTTTAGGATATTTAGAATACTAAAGAAAATTTAAAAAGCAGAATTTGTTGGCAGATTGGAGAGATTAATTTCAACAGATTGGAGAGATTAATTTCTTTGTGAAACATTCTCTACTTAGTCACTGAGCTCCCTCCTTCCCCCCAGCTCCTTTTCCTCTGGTTTATCAAGATGTGTTAAGACATGCTGCCAGGCAGTGGCTGGGACCCACTCATTCACTCAGATTGAAAACCTTAGTGTGATCCTGTCTCAAGGCCTTAGTTTCAAATTCCTCGTTCCTTCTAAGACAAGGGTTAAACTATAATTAATATTTAAAGTGTCATTTATTCAGCATTAATTGCTCAGTGTGTGTGTGTGTGTGTGTGTGTGTGTGTGTGTGTGTGTGTGTGTGTGTGTTGAGCACCTACAATGTGTTGGGAAGGTTGCTAAGCAATGCAGAGATAGTGCTGAACAAATAGATGAAAGCACCCACTCTCGAAATGGAATTTTGCCACAGAGAGCAGCATTAGCCATGATGGTTCTGAACAACATATGCTGCTCTATACGGTAAGAGTTGGGAGGGGGTTGGGTTGGGGGTAGGGCAGGAAGTTGAAAGAGCATTTTCCTCATTGTCTCCTGGCCTAATATACAGAAGATTCTTTGCAGAATCTATTCTTCAGCCAGATTTGAAGAAGATGTTTTAAAAAACTTCTCTGCATTACTATAAATGCTCCAGAACTCTGTGGGCCAGAAAGCTCCAGGGTTGGAATTCTCTGTGCATCTTCAGACAAAGCAAATCACAGGTGCTAAGGAATCCTCCTTGCCTGGATAGGATTGTAGAAGTCACTTGTAGAAGGCACTCCTAAATGCTGACACAAGATTGTGCACAGCCCCACAGTCTCCCAGGAGGTTCCTGGAAGGTTGTGACTTGATCATGCTTCCCAAGGGATTGCAAGTTTTCCTGTACTTAGTTCAATCTTGGAAATAATCAAGGCCTATCCCATAAGGCATTTCCTCTTTATGCCCTTGAGGCCAACCAGAATGTTCTTGAAAGGTCCCCGTGGAATCTTTGGAATGGTGATCATGCTGGCCATGGATGAGAATTTGTCAGATGGTTGTCTTAGTGTAAAAAAACAATTGTCTTCCACTCCTAATGGATGAGGTTATTTGAGAGGAAACTATTACTACAGCATAATTAATGACTTGTGGAAAATACATTATTGTGACTGCTAAGCTGAAAAGGAGAAGGATACACATATACATTACTTGTAGATGCGTGTATAGATGACCAAGACTGTTTGTTGGAGGAAGCTGTGAGGTGTGCATGTGTGGGTAAGAGTGTCCAGAATGCACAGCAGAGTGTGCAATGCCACAATATGGAGTCATGTAAGGAGAGCAAGATAAGTAGCCTACAGTAGGAAAGGCTTCCCCCCTGTTTGTGGTTCAGTTACAAGCCTAAAATCCAAGGGAACTGGTAATATATGAAAGACCCATACTAGAACGTGACTTTGCATATCCAAATTACCTGACCTCTCTGTCATTTTTCATCTGTTAAGTCCACCAAATGTATGGAACCAGCTATCTCAGGGCTTTCTGTCTCCAATTTTGCTTTCCAGAAGATAAAGAACTCTATTTCAGTCTTGACAATTTTGGCATTTTTTCTTAGTAGCCACTGCAGTGATTTTGGCAAAAAAAAATCTTGGGTTTGAGATGAACTCTTTGCTGGTTAGTTCCATGTCAGCCTGACATTTTGGAAGAGGAAGCCTCAATTGAGGAGAAAGCCCCTACCAGGTTGCCCTGTGGGCAAGCCTGTGGTGCATTTTCTTGACTGATGATTGATCTGGGAGGCCCAGCTTACTATACACAGTCCTACTTCTGGCATTGTGGTCTTAAGTGTATAAGGAAGCAGAATGAACAATCCATGAGCGAAAAGTCAGAAGAACTCTTCATGGCTTCTGCACCAGTTCCCGCCTCCAAGGTTCTGCCCTGAGTTCCTGCCCAGACTTCCTTGGATGATGAATTACCATTTGTAAGATGAAATAAACCCTTTGCTCACCAAGTCACTTTTGGTTGTGATTTAAGCCTAGCAATAGAAGCCCTTCTTATGACAACCCCCAAACATCATCATTTCTGATTGTTAAGTTGAATAGCACAGCTTCATCTTTAGTTCTTTCAAACATTTGGCCTATTTCAGGTAGCTAAAATTTCCAAGGGGCAAAGTTGGCCTGCTTTATTAGTCCCAAGGCTGGATACTAGTTTTATCAAGGTGTAGGTCATCTAAAAATGTTTTCTATCAATAGTTGTATACATTTATGTGATTTTTAGTCTTTTCTACTCCCATTCCCCTCTTACCCCTACTCCTCACAAGTCCTCATCTGCTTTCATGTCTTGTTGTGTGTAGGCCTCAATGAGTTTAATTAGAGTTTCTTTCCAGAGAATGTATGGGAAGTTGTTTACTAGAATGAGTAGAATGAGAGCAACATACTAGTGGCTATAATACTGAAGAAAACAACACCCTTGCCCCAACAACCATAAACTCTCAATAGTCCTTCAGGGAGGGGTGGTTCCTAATGGTCCCTTCTCTATCCATGATGAAATATTGATGGAGCCAATCTTAGGCTGGTCTTGTGCAAAAGATCACACCTGATAATACCTGAATTCTGGGTGGCCTCATTCTTCCTTTTGTATTCTGTGTATCTAATCCCTATTGCATTAGTTTCTTATCCCTCATTTAACTAGTTTGATAAGCTGTGTCATTCAAACAACCCCGGTTTAGTATGCTATACTTCTGCATGTCAGTAATTAGAAATGGGTCTTAGTGAACCAAAATTGAAGTGTTGCTATTGGAGACTGCTGGCGGGAATCCTGGCCTTTTCCAGACTTTGGAGGTCATTTGCATTCCATTGCTTATGGCACCAATCTACTCTCACAAAGCCAGCAACACTGGACAAGCTTTTTCTAGTCTAGCATTTATTTCAGTCTCTCTGTTCTCCTAGTCTCCCTCCTTTACAGTAATCCCAAGCATGGGCATCCTCAAGAGACATGAGAGGAGGAGGAGCATTCTACTCCACACATATTGTCTCCATTTTAATTGTCTCTTAACGATATGAATTTTACTATAGAACAACTGGTATAGCTCTTTATCATGGCATTACATGCTTCTGACCACAGAGATCATTTGCATCAAATAAATCATAGTTAAACTTCGAAATGTACTATAAAAGAAAAGGCATGGACATTTAAAACTAAGTAATTTGGAATAATGAACTTAAATGGTGAGTCTTACAAAACGGGCATAACTGTGTTCTGTACAGCAAGTACATCTTGTATTTTAACACATTTAAAATCATAAAGCATGCAAAATACAGTCCTGCTGCATCACTGAAATGTGAGTGAAAACCCTAAAGCTTCCAAAAGCCTAATGCTATTATTATTTCCCCTGTAGCTACCAATTGTATTTTTTTTTAAATCATCCTTTTTCTTTGGAAATGGACTTTCCAAAAATGAAAAAGTTTAGGCTTTCTCATCTTTTGTGAAGTATAAGAGTGATGGCGGAAGGAAGGAAAGAAAAAGGGAGGAGGGGGGAGGGAGGGGGAGGGAGGGAGGAGGGGAGGGAGGAGGGAGGGAGGGAGGGAAGAAATTGGAGTGAGAAGCCTGGAGCAATGTCAGTGAAGTTCACACTGGCAGAGTGGAGGCCACCAGCTCTAGTCTTCCTGAAAAACTCCTGCTTGCTCTTGAATGACTGGCCTGTGCATGGAGTAACTGCCTCCCAGGGCATTTTATTACAGCTGGGAAGATGGGTTTCTTTTTGTTTTATAAGGAGCCCAATCTGCCTGCTCATTATCTATGGGTTAAGAACATGTTCCTTGAACCTATCATTTCATACAAGTAACACATAATAATAAGACTCAAAAGAAAATCTGGTCCATCTTTCCTTCTCTTACCTTTCTCATTATTTGTGACAATTTCCTTTCTCTGTTTTTCAGAGTAATTTCTTGCTTCTTATCTATTATAATTCCCTCTCTTCTTCTTGCTTGGTCTCAGCCACTTCATCTGGCGAACTCTGTAAATTATATAATTGGACAATCTGGTGACTAGAAATAGTGTGTGTGTGTGTGTGTGTGTGTGTGTGTGTGTGTGTGTGTGTGTGTGTGTGTGTGTGTGGTGTGAAACTCGGTATTCTAAATAAGTTTTTAAGTAAAATATGATTCTATCACTTTCCCCTCTCCTTTCTTCCCTCTAGCCCCTCTCAAGCCCCTTTCCTCCGACTCCTTCCATACCCTCTCAAACTGATAGCTTCATTTTCTCCAAACTTGGTTCTATTTTGGAAGAGTTATTGACAAGTTGTTGTGATGTGTTCTGTAGATGTTCTGTAGAGAAAAACAAGACTGCTGAAAAATTAACACAATGGCCAATGACAAATTGTCAAAGAAATGGAAGCATTGAGACAAGAGAACACTTGGACGCACATGTAAATGCATACAGTGTATTTAAATTGATATTACAGATAAAAGAATGGGCACATTTTGGCATCATTCCAGAGGGCAGGACTAAGATGATGAGTGGAAGTTACAGGGCAATAGAATCTCATGCCATAACAGAGGCTTCTCACAAATAGGATAGTTTAGCAGGGGTGAATGACTTCAGACATTGTGGGTCTTCATTGTGCACTCGTGGGTGTGGGTAAATGGAGATAAGAGATAGACCCTAACAGCTGACAGAGCCTTTGAAACATTGCTAACTAAGCCTTTCTAACTTCAAAAGAGCTAGGTATTGTTTCTGAATCTATGCTAAGTGTCAGGCACTATCACAAGAGCTTCTTTTTAACATGCAATTCACTCTTAACAGCTACATCAATGTGCATTCCATCCCTTCTCCTGGTGTGACCAACGACACACAGTAAGACAGCATGGCAGCAGGATAAGAATATAAATGAATATTTAATTCTAAAATACAAGCTTTTAGCACTCAAATCAACAATTTTGAATCTGCCAGTTGGAACCCATTACTTGGTTATGACATTAATTTTGTATGTTGGAATCAGAATTTCAAATAAATGAGGTGTGGGCTGAAGTTGTAGCTCAGTGGTGGAGTTCTTGCTTAGCATAAGTGAGCCCTGCTTTCCATTCCCAGTGCTGCAGAGAGGAGAAAGAACAGAGGAGAGAGGAGAGAGGAGAGAGTGGAGGGGGGAATTGGGGAGAACAACTGTTGCAGAATAACATAGGATTTAATATATTTGAAAGTTGTCAACACAGGGAAAATTTGATGTACTGCCCTAGAATGCTTTCTTATGGGTGCTGGAATGTCAATGTACAAAGTACTTTTGTGGGTCATGACCAGTGTCCTGTCCCTGTGAACCCTTAACCTTCCAGACTTCCCTTTGTGTGACTTTGCTGACCTGTTTACTTTCCTAGGGTGCTAAAATAAATTACCACTATCATAGAGACACAGAACAACATAAACCTTTTCTTTTCTCTTCTGTCATTGTATCTCCAAATGTGCATTCTGACCTGCCTGCCCTTTTTTCGTAAAGGCTCTTGGTATCACACTGTCAATGTTGACAATCCAGCACAATTTCTCTGTCTCTGATTCTTATTTAATTTACCAGCAAACTACTCCCTATTGCAGTGTAAAGTCACATTTGCAGGTTTTGGGGACTAGGATATAACATCTTTGGGGACTATATTCATCCTAAACACCAGATTTGCTTTGCAAATTCTGTAAAGTTTGTAAACTTACCACTTCGGGTGGCATCATTCACTAGGTAGGGGAATTGTGAACTATGTAAGACTGGATCTTAAGCATGCACACCTGAATTAGTTGATGTCTGCCTTTGACCATGGATTAAACAACATTATGGTTTGAATCTGAAATTCTCTTCACAGTCTCATTTTTAGCACTTGTTCCCTACTGGTGAGGCTATTCTTGGAGGCTGTGGAACCTTTAAGATGCAGGGCCTTTGAAGGTTGTAAAATGGCCCTTGGTTCCTGTCCCACTATTTACTTCCTTGTCTGCCATCTGGGTTTAACCTCAGCGATGCACTGTAACATGGAATTGTGAGCCAAACAAGCCCTGTCTTTCTTATGTCACTTTTTCTGGGATAATTTATCACAGAAATGGGAAGCAAAGTTAAGACACTAGGTGATTGTTAGCTCAAGAAGATGATCTTACCCTCTCAAAGAGAGAAAGGTTCTTATTGTATGCTGCTTCAACTACTATCCTCTGTTTTCTACCCATTATATTCTTGACGTAAGATGGGTTACTACTAATGACACAGAGATATCAAGAAAGCAATGTGTACTTCACTGAAGACTCTGTGGGTGACATGATAAAGGGCTTTACAATGCACATCTTAAGCCATCCTCCAATGAAAAGAGCTCCATCTCTTCCTTTCAGGTGTTTTATTTTACCCTGGTGCCCATTTGACTGCAACTGGATTAGTTTGGAGCCCATCAGCAATTTAAGACTTTCCCAGTTGCTGTTTACCTTACCCCTAGTATTTTAATCTTGTCTTCAAGGGCTTAAAAATATATTTAACCAAGTAGAATTATTTCATTTGTGCTTTGTAAAAAAAAATAGTGTAATTGCTCAAATCTATTTTCTCTGTAAGGTCATGGAGGGCAGCACTTAACTATGTTGAACTTGTTCATCTATAGCTGTGACAGGAGTGGGCTATGGAAACCGAATATGGGGTTTTTCTCTAAACAAAGGGCCCTTAAAAGGAATTATTCTGTCTTCTGTTTTTACAGCTATTTTGTGGGTATAAAAAATTGGTAGTGCACCAATTCATGGCTTTAATGTTAGAGGGCTTCTTCATTGTTGTCAAAAGTGACAGTGAAGTGAATGTGTTATCAGAACCCCTCCGGGCTAGTGTATACCCATCACTAGGCCATCAGAGGCTATCCTCTTTGTCAGGGTCATCATTAAACCTCCTGGAATGCTTTGTCTCAGGTGTCACAGTGAACAAGATATTGCCCTCTGGTCAGGAGCTGCCTGTCATGGCTGTTGTGTTCTCTGTAGGGGTGGGACCTTCCACACCAGGATAGGGGAAGACAAGGCAGGGATATTTTCTTCATATCCCAGGGAAACTTTGTGTTCTCACAGTGAGGGAGGCTTCTAGTTTGAAAATGATGACCTGCTGTGTCATAAGGCTGAAATCACCTTCGTGGCTTTCTGATCCCCACAGGAGAGAAAGTGCTTTTCTGTTTTGGAGTTTTCTACCATTGTTCTCTAATAACCTGTTTCCCTGGCTTCCAATGTGCTAGCATTTTTCCCCATTCTCTTTTGTTGGGCGCCTCATTTTTCTGGGGAGATATGGCAAACAGATGACTAGTTGAGACTGCTTAAAAATAAAATTAGACACAGAGAAATCTGTAGATGCAGAAGCCTTTTTGTTGAATTATTTACTGGGAGAAGAGGGTGCGTCTGGGTGACACTAACTCTCTGGCATCACCTTTTGTTCAGAACAAGAAAGACTGTTTTGTAGCTGGACCTACCTGTGAGGATCCCACCTCCACCACCAAGGACAGTGTTGGGAGCAGTTCCACGGAGTGTTTTTGTTTTTTTTTTTGTTTTTTGTTTTTTTTTTTCATTGCTACAGTGGCTTTTGGCTGATAACTCTTAGCTTACTTAGGAATGCAGTTTGCAATCTAAAAAAAAATCCTTTAAAAATTTGAGGGGTAATTTTAGAGAGGTACTTCAGCATTTATGTGTAGAATTCTTTCAAAATCTTATTTTCTTCTTTAAACAAAATAATTTCACATTTCAAACCCCAAACTCTTAGTCAGCTAGGACGTCTATTTATCAGAATGTTCAGACTTTAGGGGAACATCTTGGCACTGTCTTCATCTGCAGAGATACTGTGGATATGCTTTCACAGCCTCACATCCATGGAGTGTTCTTTACAACTTGTATTTAGCTATTGTCATACTTGAAATTCCTTGTGATTGAGGAAAACTAAGTAAAGTTTTAGTTGTGCTATTATTATGGCATTTGTTAATTTTATGTTACTGTGACAAAATGCCTAGCACAACCAATTTAATGCAGGAAAACACACACACTCACACATACACAAATATATGCACACTGGCCTAGTTTTGTTTCTGTTGACTGTGATAAATACTGTGGCCAAAAGCAACTGAGGGAAGAAATAACATTTATTTGGTTTACAGAATTCAAGACAGAAATATGGAGGCAGAAACTGAAGGAAAATCAATGGAGGAATTGTTTTAATGCCTCACTCCCAGTTTCGTGTTCATCTACCTTTCTTATACAGGTCAGGCCCATCTGCCTAAGGATTTACTGCTCCCAGAGGCATGGGCTCTCTTATAGTTAAAATGCCCCCAATAGATCTGCCCACAGGCCAATCTGATGGAGGCAATTCTTCAGTTGAGATTCCCTCTTCCCAGGTATGTGAAGCTGATAACCAGGGTTAGCCACAACCACTACCACCACCACCACCACACACACACACACACACACACACACACACACACACACACACACACTCAGAGGATTCCAGAGGATTTCTGTCTGTTATGGCAGAGAAGGTATGGTGGTGCACTAAGTTTATGTTGGTGGGAGTTTGTACAGAGACTGTTCATATCAAGATGGACCAGAAAGCAAAGAGATAATGACAATAACCAAGGTTGGATATAGTCTTTAAAGACACAACCCTAGTGATTTACTTCTACTGGCTGTGTCTCACCTCCCAAAGTTCCATACTCTCCCAAAATAGTGCCTATATCTGGGGAACAGGTATTCAAAAAAAACACAAGCTGGGGGTTGAGGGTAGATTTTAGATCAAAGCACAATACAATAATCTAGTATCTACTGACATCCCTGGTTTTATACCAGATGGAATTAAAGGAGATAAAAAGAAATAAAAAACCAGGGTATTATACCACATCTACAAAGTCCCTACCCTTTGTATATGTTTTTTTAAAAATATGTTTCAGTATTTTATTTTATGTATTTTGTTTTTATGCATGTATTTATGCCATGTGTGTCCCTGGTGCCTGAATTGGAGATACAAGTGGTTGTGAGTTACCAAGTGGATTCTGGTGATAGAACTTGGGTGCTCTGTAGGATTGGCAAGTGTTCTTAAACAGTCATCTCTTCAGCCCCACATGTATATTTTAGATAAGCTTTTCATAACAACCTTAGCACACTAAAATCAAAGAAGCCCAGGATCAGAGCATCTCCTGATGTCTTGTTCTGTTTGGTGACTGCATTCTTACTCTCTGAAGAGCCACTTCAATGACTGAATGGGTTTTTTTTAAAAATCCATATCCCCCTTTCCCCCTCTTATGAAAGAACAATAGGGAATCTATGGGAAGAGCTCTGAAGAATCATGGCAGGACAAATATACTTAGTTTCATGTATTACCAATAAAGAAACAAAAATAATTTAGCTATATCCAGCTCTTCTACCATTTTATGAGCAGGGTATTTTTTTCTAGACTAAAAACTATCTCCAAAAATAAGTAGCTGTGTCACACATATCCCAGGATGAGGAAATGAATGACATAGTCATACAAGAGGTGCTATCAATGTGAGAAAATCTGCAGAGAGAAATTTACTGAAGGCCAGACATAATTTAGAGGAATTTTCATGCATTACCTCATTCATTCCCTAGTGTAACTGTTGTACAGAAAACATGCTGCGATCCCGACTTGACAGATGAGGTCACAGACTCAGAAGGACCAAATCACTTGTAAAAAGATGTATTACTTGTTCCTGTTGGAATTGAATGGCGAACTCAGGCCTGTTTGTTCCCAAAGTCTGGCTTTGTTTGTTTGTTTGTTTTTTTGAGACAGGGTTTCTCTGTATAGCTTTGGAGCCTATCCTGGCACTCACTCTGCAGAGCAGGCTGGCCTTGAACTCACAGAGATCCGCCTGCCTCTGCCTCCCGAGTGCTGGGATTAAAGGCATGCACCACCAATGCCTGGCTAAAGTCTGGCTTTTTGAATGAAAAAAAAAAAAAAAAAAACAGAATGTATATCTTGTAGCAAAGAAGAAGGGGATATGACTTGGTGAACCTGGAACCTTGGAAACCAACTGATGACATCAATCTTTGTTGGAGAAACCCTAGCTTAGAAACTGTGCTTTCTTATTCCTAAAACTGGTCCTAAAAACCTGCGTCTTGCCCTGTGCTGAAGGTTAGAGAGGAACTCCTGCTTGAAGACTCTAGAAGAAAGGAAGACCCAGGCTTGTATCAGTTCTGCTCTGTTGAGACTTTTGCAGTCATTCAATTGTGTGCTAGTAAGCAGAAATGATCCACCAGACAGTGTGGTGTCTTCCAGCCTTGGCTTATCTTAGTTCTTTGGGAAGGGCTTTCCATGGAGGACAAAGAAGATCATAAACATGTCACCTCCAGGTCTGTGGAGAGAGTCAGATTTGGCAAAGCTGTACATCTGGGGTGTGGGCTTTAAGGGCCATTACATTACCTCTTTATCTCACCAATGTCTGAATCTGAACTTTTTAAAATTAAAATTAAGTGTAGCCTTTAAACTAATTTATAAGTGTTAGACATCAGGATAATAGTGTCATTTGAAGGTGCTATTGATTACAAAGGGGGGCAGGGAATTTCTTGGCTGATGGTAACTGTCTTTTCCTCCACATGAGTGTTCCCTCTGTGAAAGATATATGGGAACTTTCCAGTTATGGTTTGAACAGATCATTCCATGTTTGTAATGCTATAAAATTATTTTAATCCTGTTTTAAACTACCCTTACAGGGTAGTGGTGTTTGGAAACATTCACACGTATTTCTAAGTTAGTTAAAACAGATGAGTTTATTTCCACAAGTCAGTTAGCCTGAAAACACCTCACGCTACTCCTCACACCACTGATATGTCTTCATCCTCTCTCCCACCTGTTCCCTTCCCCATGACCCTGTACGGTGGGTCTTGCAGTTAGCAGCCCTGCTTGTACATTCACAGGTCCTTTACTCCCTTCCATTGCTGAATCACTGGCTCCTTCCAGCTTCTGTGAACTATAGACATAGATGAGATGATTTCTCTATCTCTCTGTCTCTCTGTCTCTCTTTCTCTGTCTCTCTGTCTCTGTCTCTGTCTCTGTCTCTCTCTCTCTCTCTCTCTCTCTCTCTCTCTCTCTCTCTCTCTCTCTCTCTCTCTGTGTGTGTGTGTGTGTGTGTGTGTGTGTGTGTGTGTGTGTGTGTACATGGGCATGCTTGCAGGGGATGACCCCATGGAGGAATACAAATGTAAGGAAGCTTTTAGGGAAATGTTTTGTCTGTCAGGCATTTTTGTTCATATTGCTCTTAGAACAGTCAGGCTCTCAGATAAAGTTCTGTTTGTTTCTTCTCCACCATTTGAACACAAAGTCAGAGTCTGAAGAATTCTTGATTAAACATCCTTGGTAGCTTTGTAATTGTTTCCTTCAGGGACATTAGTATTAGGTTGATAACAGTGCACAAATGGCCACCGGGCCCAGGCTCCCCGAGGAGCCCGGGATTCTGCTTTGTTTCTATGGCACAAATGAACCTCATTAGCAGCAGGCAGGCCTTCTTCGCTCTTGTTGGTCTCCAACTCACTGCAGAAATGGAACCAAATCTCTGTAATGCATGGAGCCTGTTCCCACTATCTTATTACAATTACTTGGCCCTGTTCTCCTGGCCTTGTCAGTCATTCCTGTCACACAGGTTCTTCTCAGACAAAGCTGCAGAAAAAAAAAAAAGTGTCATGTATCTTAGGAGATGTCAGACTAAAAACAAATCTGAGGTTAGATGTAAATCATCTTGTAGGCTACTTCCACAAGCTTGCTATTCTTCATACTAAGAATATTTTGAGGTTAGCGTCAAAATAGGAAACCAGTTGCAAGGTTATTGTTGAAGTCTGGCTATATTACTTCACTGATATGTAGTAAGAGAAACAGGAACTTAGAAGGATGCCCAAACCGAGAGGAGCCTCCCTTGCCTCTTGTTTGCCTGGGCTGGTCAGCTACTCTCGTCTGTTGAGCTGATTTGTATTGTTTGTATGTATGTATGTATGTATGTATGTATGTATGTATTGTATGTATGAGCTGTTGATATGTATGAAGTGAGGATCCGGGACCTGGAAGCCTTTCCCAGTCTCCTTCAAGTCCCCAGTGTCCAGGTATATAACCCTGATTCTGTGAAGCCACTTGGTCAGAGTCTGGAAAGTGCCCTATGCTAGGTAAGACCCTGTACCCTTCCTTCCCTACCAGTCCTATATTATCATTTGTCCTTTACAATAGCCTGTAATTATCCCCATGTTTCAGATGAGATCTGAGAAACTGAGCAAGTCATTTACCCAGGATCATAAGTGAGGAGCCGCTTCTGGTTGAGCCCAGTTTCATTCCAGGGTCTGCTGTACTGAAAAACTTGATATAAAACTCAAACAGGTCACCCAGGGGTGAACTCTTGTTTCATGAGTGACAGGATTGGAACCCTGGGTGTTTGTTTTGCAGACCAGATGCCATCAAACTCATAACCCTTCTACATATGCCTTAAGAGTATATGCTGAGTATAACTAACATGTATCACCATACCTTGCTAGCAAGGAAATTGCTAAGCACCTCAAATGGGTACTAAGAAGTTTTCCTTAGGGAACAAGAGAGTAGAAAGAACCGCACTTCCAGATCAACCTCCTGCACTGAATTTCTCGTGGACCAGCAATCTCAGATGTAGAACTGATCTCCGTATCCATGAATGAGAACATCCTCTTTGCCTGGAGCATGACAGAAGCTATCCACTGGATCAAATACTTAACATTATGTTTGTTTCCCTAAGTGAGGAATTAAACACATCCAGGAAAGCAACTGGGTGACTATGTATGGTCATATTATTTCACATATAAAAATGTTCTGTTATCCAAGGGTTGAAGGCATAGGCGTGGACTCCATGGAGACGAGCAGAAACATGGGCTGGCTCTTATTTGTGATCCATAGATGTCCAGCAATGGTTCCAAGGAAGATCCAGGAATCTGAACAACTACATTTTGGATCCATGTAGACATGTGGACATATTCATTAGCATCTCAATGCATCCATGACCAATCATTCAATACTTATTATTAAAAAGACATTTGATCCAATTATTTGTGTGCATCAGAGTCTGAGAACACTGGTTTGGGGATTTCCAGAGATTACCCACGTCTCTGTAATGCTTCACTTTATTAATTTTCTTTGCATATTGATTCAAATAAACTCTCTTATTGACTATATTTACAGACTGGATTTTTCCATCTACCACATGGAAACTTTTTCATTGAGCCTGTTAAAAAGCATCCGCTGACCGAGGAAGGGTACCACCCTCATGTCGTATACAGGAGTCCAGAGACAAAGGAGCCCACCTGTGGATTAAAGGGTACGGTGACTTGAACATCTTCATAGACAAAGAGTGTTCTGTTTTGATTCTTTTTAAAGCATGACCTCTTTAGACAGGTCTGATAGTTGTGACTATTTATCTATTTAGAAGGCTGAGGCATGAGGGCATGAGGGTCATGAATTTAAAGTAAGCCTGAGATACATGGCCAGCCCTATCCTGTGTTAAAAAAAATCATCTTTAGATTATCCTAGGAAGAAATAACATAAAGAAGTAATGCCTTTAAACACTGACAACATGATATTACATTAGTGCTAGTGTAAACTGTTACAAATAGCTGGCAGCTCTTCAAGCCTGCATATGGAAGGCAGACTAAAATGTTTGATAATGATGTGTGAAGAGTAACTGAAATGCTTATCAACGCATTATTAGATGATGGATTAGTGATGCTCCTGGTTACACTGTTTTGTGTCTGATGTTGGCTGAGCCATGTTTCATGCCCTCTGCCCCCTGTTCCCCTCTACCTATCACCTCTCCCCCTTTCTCCTCTGCCCCCTTCTCCCCACCACCATTCCCATGCCCCCTGTTCTCCTGCCCCCTGCCCCCTGCCCCCTATTCCCCTGTCCTCCTGCCCCTAGCCTCCCTGTCCTTCTGCCTTTCTGCCCCCTGCCTCTTGTTTCTCTGCCCCCTTGTCCTAGGAATGATCTGAGCTGCTCCTTTCTTTCTTGCCATGGATAGTTAGGATCTTGGAGGAGTTAGGGGAAGGGAAAACCATGATCAAAATATATTGCTTGAAAAAAATTAATAGAAAAGGATGCATTTATCCTTTCCACTTTCAAACAATAAAAAATAAAATGCTTTTCATAGATAAACTGATCCAAGTAGTTTCATTGCAACCTCACATTTTCTTCAATGTCTAGGAAATGAAAACTGTGCATAAAGGGCTAATCAAAATCAGAATATTTCCTCAAACATTATATTGTCCATTTCTTCATAGGGAAACTAATAATATCAGAAGGAAAAAACAGTACAAAAGAAATAGTATTATTTTGTGTCTTAAGGATCTGGAAGTCTCAATGGGGAAATGAATGGCGAAGGAGTTAAAGCAGTGGTTTCTGGGCAGAGCAACTGAGGAGGGCTACTTTGTAGTCAGAGTGTGGAAGTCAAGGGGACACAAGTTCGTGCTTGATAGAGACATCCCTGAGAGTTCTCCCTATAGTCTCAACAGTGATTGTAAGCAGTAAGAAGCTTTTAAATATGCAATGTTTTATGTTCATAAAGTCAAATGACTGCCTTAATCCTTTAACACTGGTAAGTGATTGCAACTGGGTTCTACATTACATAATTTACCATGAAAAGCTTGTAGCAATCGTGACAAGAAAGGAAGACACCAATCATCTGGCTGATTGGATGGCTGAAAGTGCCAAACCACATAATCTCGATGTCAAATTTAGGGTGCTGTTTGTCACAAACCCAATCAATGGGTAATTACCCCACTCCTATTATGTTCTGAGTAATGGAGACTGCGTTGTGTATGTGACTTCATAGCTTTAAGCTAGACACCAAGGTTTAGGTTGCCAGCATAACTAGGAGAATTACTAGGGCAATACATGAATTTGTCTATAGTTTTTTCATGGAAAGTGTTAAGACGGTTCCTCACCTACCCACCTCGAACACTTGAACTCCCTGTAGAGAAGTGGGCCTATTACAAATGCACAGAGGGGCTGGAGAGATGGTTCAGCATGTAAGCGTACTTGCTGCTCCTGCAGAGCGCCCAGATTCAGCCCCCAGAACTCGAATGACAGCTAAAAATTGTCCAAACCTCCAGTGCCAGGGGATGCTATGCCCTCTTCCAGCCTTTACATGTGTTATACACGGAAAACACTCATGCACATAAAAGAAAAAAAATGAATCTTTTAAACAATGAGCTGATTATAGCCAACACTTAGTTATGCAGGCAGAAGAAAAGGTAGGAAAAGAATGAGGTTTGCAATATCAAAGTCATGATTATATCACACACAATAGTACAATGATGATACTTGCCAAACTATTTCATATTGTGTTTCTAGGAAGACCTTAAAATTTGGCACTTGTAAGTCCTCCCTTGGCTATTCCTTCACGAGAATGATCTTCCTAGGGATGTCTTTCTCTAAGGGTACTCTAAAGGTCTACAAAGGACACATTTTTTTTCTGCCTTTGAACTTTTCATAGTATTAGGATCGATCAGCCGTGCTCTTGGGAACTTAGACAGTGCCCAGGGAAGCTGTTTCCAGCGAGGCAACAGCTGTTGCTAAGAGAAGGGAGGCACTTCTGAAAAGCCTCGAATTGGTTAGAATCAGCATAGCCAAGTTCACAAGCCACAGTTTGATTATATCTCGGGCTTTGTGCTCCTTCAGTACTTCTTAAGTTTTCAGTATAATTCTTGTTTTACCAGCCATTTCCACAGCCCTGTTAGAATACATACAGACTCATACAGGCCTCCTCCATCAAGTGTGTTAGGTGCAAAGTAGATCAGTAAATCACTGACAAAAAACTGATACAGACAGCACTTTGTAGCCAAGAAGTCAGAGTGTATCAGTTTATGCTCAAGGTAATACCAATAGAAAAAAGAAAACAAATGAGCCCTTCTAGACATTGAGGAAGTGTTAGTACTCTGAACCATCTCTTTCCCTAAAACAATACTGTCTAAATGATGGCTGAAGTGATCAAGAATATCTAATGAGCTCAGGAATATTCTCAAACTATATGACATTAAGGCTTTTCTAATCTTGATGGGGTGAAATGTACTTGGTGTTCCTGAACTAGACAACAACAGTGGTCTTATTCTATGCCATCCTGCAGAGTTGATGGAGTTAACTGTGGGTAGTGGTGTCCTCTGCAGATATTAAAATGCACTCTATGCTCAACTGATGCCTCAAGGCTGAATTAGTGCTGTGATGATCACTGACCACCCTGACCTGGTGTAGAGCTCTCTGGCTTTCTACTGTGCTTCAACAGAAAAATGATGAACCTCTTCCCCCTAAAGTCTGACCCTTCACTTGTTTTTATTTCCCACACATAAAGGCACAGGGGATTTTTTAGCCTGTCTCAGGATTTAATTGTGACAGTAGCTGGCTTTTGACTAGATCGCTTTAACTGTTTCCTTAATCTGTTGTGCCAAGGTTGTCTGATTTTTCTGAATTCTTGCTGAGTCCTACTATATTTCTTATTTTCTCTAAGATCAGCTTTCTAGAATCAATGCTAAATAATGGAAAATGTGCAAGCTTTATGCTTTTTTGTCAGTAAAGATGAGCTCCTTTGTCTTCGGATTATTGGTGAGATGTGGTCACACTGGGGTGTGAGTGGCTGCTGGGTGGAGATTCAGGGAAGCTGGAGAAGTAATTAGGCAGATGGAGCAGATGACAATGGCTGCAGGGTTGCATGTGGCAGGAAGTCATCCTGGCAGATAAGACCAGAGTCCGAGATTTCACTCATCAGGATTTCAGGCTGGAAACACCTAAGCTTGTTCCTGGCATGAAGCTTGTTTTCAAATTCATCCAATAGTTCAACCAATGTGTGGACTACTGGCTATCTCCTTTATGCCAGATGTTTTCCCTGCGCTCTGTGAATACAACTGTGAAGAGTACATAGCTGCTAGTATAAAGCTGAAAACTTGGATAAAGGACAAGAGTAAGTCGGGGTCCAGTCCTGGCCCTACCTTTATAATGCATCGAAAAATCATGAAAAGATGTGAAATACTGGGATATGTATGGGTTTTTGTTTCTCTGCACTATGTTTGTGTCAGAGCAGTCAGCCATCATTTATTCATTTATTATTTCCACTGCTGAGTACTCTAGTTTTGTAAATCTTCTATACCCGATCCAATCTTGAGTGTTTACAAACCGCTTCCAGGTTTTGACATTATATATCATTGTGTTGCATGGGCCATTCTTGTCCATGTTTCCTAGTGTAGGTTCATGGGGATTTCACCTAATCTGTATGTGTTCTTCGAGTTTATTCTACTACTAAGTGGAATGAAATCAAACACACAGAACATCTAGAGCTAAGACTTCACCAGATGATGCACGATTGCATTCCATGGTTGATGTTCAAGATCATGAGTGAGAGAGTCTCTTGTTCTGCCTCCTGTCTAATTCATGGTATTCTTTCTTTTGAGTTTTGTCAGTTTGCTGGATAGGAAGTGCTTCATGTTACACACAAGCTGCTTTGGATTTGGGCACCATATATACATATATACATATATACATATATATATATGTATATATACACAAAAACAACTGCTCTCATATATACACTATTATGTATTATATACTATTTACATAATAGTATATAGATTAGACAATATATATGTATATACATATATGCATATATATATATATATATGTATACATATGTGTGTGTGCATGCACTAGAGCAGTTGTTCTCAACCAGTGGGTTGTGACCTCCAAAAATGATCGGAAAACATATTTACATTACAATTCATAATAGTAGCAAATTTTCAGTTATGAAGTAGTAACAAAAATTATTTTATGGTTGGGGGTCACTACAACATGAGGAGCTAAAGGGTCACACACCATTAAGAAAGTTGACAACCACTCTGCTAGAGCAACGCAATAGTTTCCTTCCCTGTACTAAGAAACATGACCCAGATAGCCAAATATTTGTGTTCTCTCTCTCTCTCTCTCTCTCTCTCTCTCTCTCTCTCTCTCTCTCTCTCTCTGTTGTTTTCTTGAGACAGGGTTTCTCTGTGTAGCTTTGGAGCTTGTCCCAGAACTAGCTGTTATAGACCAGGCTGATCTCGAGCTCACAGAGATCCACCTGCCTCTGCCTCCCAAGTGCTGGGATTAACGATGTGTGTCACCACTGCCTGGCTATATTTGTGTATTTTCATGTAGTCTCCAACCTTTGTAGGCCTTAAACATGTCCCATTTCTCCAGAGACACCCCAGCTTAGCTGCTAATGCCATGCATCATTTAGGATTTAATCATAGAAACAAAGCCAGCAGGAAATTTATTTTGAGATACTTATTGCAAAGAAACAACTTGGGCAACAAGGTTGAGTCTTGCAAATATCTAATCTATGAACAGGACACAAGAAAGGGCATGGTGGAACTGCCATGTCCAGGCTAAAACAGTTGTCCACATGTAGAATATCTTCCCCCTGAGAAACTGTAGCTCTATTTATAAGGCCTTTCAACTGGCTGGAGAGATTACTAGATTATTTGGGGTAATCATCCTTACTTAACTGATTATGGATCCTATTCATCTCTGCAAAAACATGGCTTAATGTTTGAATGCTGTGCTGGGGACAGTGCCTACCCACAGTGATACAAAAGATGTTTATAATACTGTATCTTCTGTGTTTCTCTCTGAACCTTTTATAAATTGATTTATTTTTCTGTCCTCTACGTTTGGCATCTGGAAATTTCCCCTTGTCCTCATGCTTTAGTGTTGTGAGGTGCTTATTATGGAGAGTGGGGTGGGGGGTTCAGGATATCTATCCCACTTTAGTGCAAGAGATCAGAATCTCAGGTAGTTACTTGGAAGTTTTATGTTGTTTTTTTTTTGCTAAGTGATGTGCACAGACACTATTAAATACTTACCAATGAGTGATAACTAGTGGGGCATTAATGATAGATCATAAGATTATTCAGCATATTGGATTACTAGTCTGATAAATCAGAGAAAAAGCTTTATACTTGGCAATGTTTAGGCTTTTGTCCTGATTTATAGATACCCTGTGAGCTGAAAACTCTAAAGGACCTCTGTATTCTGTGTTGAGTCTAAATGTTCTCGGTGGGCAGCACAATTAGTTTACCTTGCAGGACAGTGAAATTTTTTCACACAGCCTGCCTGATTCTTGTCTTAGGTTTCTTAATGAGATGACAGCATTATTGGAAACGGATCCACAGTAGCTCATGTGTTTGCTTTACTAAGGGATAGCTATCATGGATGAAGGAGAGTTGCTGTGTTATATTTATTTTTTAAGTTTTGGGTTAATTTTTAGTGTGTAGAATAACAGGTGCATGCGTGTCCACATGTGTGACCTGCTTTGTGAACTAGTAGCAGTTTTGGGAAAGTACTTTGGGTTTTCACTAATAAAAGGAATGAGAAGATATTAAATGAAATATTTTTTCATTTAATTTTTACAAAATTATAATTTCACATGTCAATCCCTTCTCCCTCTCCCCCCCCATTCCCCCACTGGCCCTCTCCCCCCTCCCTTCTACAGGGGCTCCCCAAATTCTACATCATCATCCTGTGCTGGGCCTAGGCACATGGGCCCTCCCCCATGATACAGGTTTTTTTAAAGATTTTATTTATTTATTATGTATACAGCCTTCTGCTGCATGCCAGCAGAAGGCACCAGATCTCATTCCAGGTGGTTGTGAGCCACCATGTGGTTGCTGGGAATTGAACTCAGGACCTCTGGAAGAACAGTCAGTGCTCTTAACCACTGAGCCATCT
Organism: Cricetulus griseus; assembly: GCF_003668045.3. NCBI lineage: Eukaryota > Metazoa > Chordata > Mammalia > Rodentia > Cricetidae > Cricetulus > Cricetulus griseus. Next base: position 344,325,774 of record NC_048595.1, read on the forward strand.
CTCCAGCCCAGACAGAGAAATATTTAATTCATGAGTTCATAATGATGGCATTATTGATTTTACTTCATAATAAGTAGATTATATGATAACCCTGGTGGTTTTTTTTTTGGATAATAAAGTCCACAATCATGACTTTAGGCACTCAAAGAGCCAGAGACTGCTCCATAGTTGCTCTGGACCACAGAGATACTTATTTCTGAAGCAAAAGCTCTCATTAACCAAACTCCACAGTCATAATTCTCTCTTCACATTTCCTCAGCATTGGTCAATCTGTTTCCTTGTTCCTTCATTATTCCTGCTGTCAAGGTTCTGGGCTCCATGAAAGGAACAGCTCTGATGGGCATCTCTGCTGTGCTCATCCTTCCTCCACGATGCTCCCTGATAGAGTCAGGGAGGCTGGGGCTGTACTCGGGTGCTGATTTTGGAAAGGTTGAGGACACAGAGGGAGGGATTCTGGATTGGGAGGAGACTCTCCTAGTCAGTGTAACAAGGATGGTTTAGGCCAATGATGGATAATCCTTTGTAAGACAAGCCATCCCAATGCTAGAGAAAAAACTTCATGAACCATTACTAGCTGAGCAATCTGGCACTCCCCAACAGTGAAGAGAAACAGACCAGTGGCTCTTAGATTTCCAGTTAGTTGTGCTTGACATGGAAAGATTAAAAATAAAAGATTTACCTGGTTCAGTTTCAGAATTGCCAATGAGGAAAAGTGGACATGATGGAGCAGAGCCGTCCATGCCAGTAGCAGGAAGCAGTGACAAGGAATGCAGGAAGGAGTCAGGACAAGATGCAGCCCTCAAGGACATAGCCCGAGTTACCAACTGACTCCACCTAGGCCCCACTTTGTTCTTTTCTCTACCTTCCAACAATGCCATTACAAAATGAATCCATCTGAGCATCAATCCAGTCATTAGGCCAGAGTATCTATCATCTCTGAAAATGTCATGGTAGACATACCTAGAAGTATGCTTTACTGGTGGGAGTTATTCTCTATACAATCAGTTTGACAATTAAGTTTAACTCTCACATAGAACCTGCTCTTTCCACAGTACTCCAGTCCACTCAGTCATGGGGCCATTCGTGACCCTATTTGGAAAATGATATCATCCTAAACAAACAAAGCAAATAGCTCAGCTTTGAGTTTGAAAACTGTGTTTAGTAGAAGATGAACTAGAAGCGAGCTCTGATGACTGGTCAGTCACAACCTTATAAAATGGTAATGACCTCTGAACCTAGAATATTCATAGATGTCCGTTTCCCATGGGCCATAGCAGGGCAGATTCTCATCTCCATCTGGTACTGCAGTCCACTTCTTGGCATGCTTCTAGTCCCATTCAAATGCCATCCTCTGTGATTTCCCCTTACCCATCCTGGATTGGCTGGGAGGACTGCTGCTGGCCTTGTATCAGATCCTTCTGCATTTTGATGAGACCTCTGGTTAACTTCTACCTCCTCTTGGATTGCTTCCCCCTTCCTTCCTTCCTCCTCAGTGTTCATCTTGCACCAGCCTGCTTTGTCTGCTTGGAAAAATCCTTCCTGCAGACCTTTTCATACTCTTACACTACTCTTATGCTTCTCAAAGCCTCCCAATAAGAGAAGCCTTCCTTGATCACCACCCAAAATACGTTTGCCTCCATCACTTTGTAAACTCTTTACTGTTTAACATTTCTAGTTATAGCACAATGCTCTTTGCACAAATGACCTTCTGATATCTAGAATTTAGTTTTGTGTGGGAGAATATTACTTTGCTTTTGTTCCCTGAAATATTATCTTTTATGGGACAGAGCCTGCCATCCTAAGTACCTGGTAAATACTAGAGGAATGAGTAAATAATACTGTATTACTGATTATTCCTCTGAACTTGTATTTGATTTCCACCATGAGACTCATCATTGTACTCTGAGTATGGTCTCCTGCCTAGTGTTTGCGTCTTTGATGCATGTTTGCTTGCCAGATGACTGATGGATCTCTGTGTGCTGTGTGATGCTGCAGGTGTACATAGATAGAGATCATGCCCAAGCCAGAGCCAAACATTCCAAGATCACCCTGGGTCCCCAAGTCAAGGCAAAAGTGGTCTCTTGGCAGAAATTAGTGTTAACTGCATGCTTGTCCCACAGTTTGATTAATGACAGTGTTTGAGAAAACAAGTGTTCCCACCCCGACACAGTCCCATTCTTGGGAACAACTGGAAGTCTCATAAATCACCACAAAACTGATTCTTCAGAGGATGGAAAGTTTACTTGTTACATCTGAGGTAAAGTATTTAAGAAAATTATCAATATAAATATACTTTATGCTCTAATCTTCTTCCACAGAAACAAAGAAATGAATCCTTAGGGGACTTTCGGCACCAACATGCCAAAGCTTAGAAAGCTCCAGAATATTTTTACTTAGTTTTTATGTCAGTGCTTGACTTTCCTTCCTTCAAGAAATGTTAATTTGCTAGAAACAAAGAACTCTGAGTGTGCCTAGTAGAACCCAGCCTTGGTAGACTTAGCAATGACTGGGAAAAGAATGGAGAATAAATTATAAAAATCACACATACAACCTTGTGACATGCTATGAGTGTGTAGAGGAAGGGCTACATGTAACCAATGGAGACCCCTCTTGACATGGACCTTGTGCAAAAGAGAACATTGGTTCTAAGAAAGTCATCTTTCCCAAGATCAAATCTGCATAATTTTTTAGCATTTGGAGAATTATGCTTTATATGGGCCAAATAATAGGTCGTTATACACCTAGAGGGTCAGCTTACTATGTACACCTCCTGCCACCCTCTTTGCTTTCCCAGGGCAGATTCTCAAACACTTTCTGCCTGACCCTTTGGCTCCTTGGTTCCTCCTGGCCTCTTCCTCTCGGCTGTGATCTGAGTAACACTGGGACAATGATCAGTTCTCATTGTCTGTATTGTATCATTGCTCTTCCATGGTCCCAGGGCACATGCGTAGGGAGAGTCAAGAGTGAACACATGCCCGTCAGTGTCTTAAAGTAGGGCATGGCAGGCATTTTCATACATCATAGGCTTGATATAGCAGATTATTATGTGCACCGCTCTCCTATGTCCTATCAAGATATGTTCCAGGTCAAAATAAGAATTTCTCTGAAGACTGTCCATCTGTTGTTGCAGAGTGGTGACTTATGTAGAAAGGAATGGCCCTGCCCTGGCCAGGTCTGCATTTTTATTTTGCACTGTTTTTGAGTACTGTATTTTGGCTTTAAACCAGAATGCTATACTTGAAAAGATACAAGTATATTTATTGCATATTAATGATATGCCTGAGATTGCTATATAATCAACCTTAGTTAATTCTTATTATAGGGATTCTTGTTATATAATTATATGCATAGTCAGATATAGTCTTGCATATATATAGAGACATGCATTTAGATTTTCCTTTTTTAGATAAATGAACTGGAAATTGTGAGAACTACACCTCAGCCACTCTCTGGGTAAGGCGAGTGATATAAAGGATGGCCTTCATTTCCTCATTGGTGATATGAAAGTGTAGGAAGAGAAATTCTCTTTTGATAAATCATGACTTTCTGTTTTTACTCTGCAGTGTCTAGAAACAAAGTCTTGATATATTTTACTCATTCTAGTGTGACATGTGTGTTCGTGTGTTCATGTGTAATTCATGCATGCTGTATGCATTTAGATGTTTATATTTAAGTATACTATATCTACTGTTGTAGAGGGGGTGCATGTGTTTAAAATCATGGCACACCCCACACCATTGGCTCCAGGAGGCAAAGGTGGCTTGCTCAGCTGTGATGATTCCAGGTTTTGTGGAACTTCTTTCCTTCCTATTTAAATGCAACATGTTGAGAGCCTTATGTATTCTGCCAGTTGACACAAAAGTTCTTTGTTTAATCTAACAGGGTAGAGAGAGTCCAAATCCCTCAAAAAGAAAGGCTTTCCCTGGCTGGAGAATTGTGTTAAAACTAGTGCCAATGTCAACCCACCAGCAGCCATTGGGCCTGGCCTGCAGCTGTTGAAGGTTCCCTGCTGCCGTACAGATGAGAGAGAGGAGCAGAGGCCTTATTGTCAGGGAGTTCCCTCCTCCCCACTCTGTCTCTTCTTGCCAGCTCCTCTAGACCCTTAACTCTTGCTTTTGAGTAAGCTCTTCCTAAATGGATCTGCAGCCCTGAGTTCCCCAGGATTGGCTCCATGCTTCTTCAGCCAGGTGCACATTATGGGGTTAAAAACTGATCACCCCTTTAATCCCAGCACTCAGGAGGCAGAGGCAGGCAGATCTCTGTGAGTTTGAGGCCAGCCTGGTCTCCAGAGCGAGTGCCAGGGTAGGCTCCAAAGCTACACAGAGAAACCCTGTCTCAAAACAAAACAAAACAAAACAAACAAACCAACAACAACAACAAAAAAAAAAACCTGACCACCTAGCAGGTTTCCTTGGTGCTAATTTGTTTGTATGGGACAGGCAGCCACAAGTTCAGGGTTTTGATGAATATGTCTGAAACCTAGGACCATACAGAACTAAAAGACAGGGCAGACCACTGAAGACTGGTGAGGAGAGAAGTTCTCTCCCTAGCTTTCTCAAACTTCAGCTCTCTTTTGTTCCCAGTCCCGTTCATGTACAGCAGGTACCAAAGCCTCTTTTAAGCTGCATACTGGCATCTCTGGGAACAGCTCAAGTGGAGAGCTACCATCAGCTTCTGAGAGAAGAGAGGCTAAAGCTTCCCCCACCCCTGGGCTCAAGATGTTTTAATCTTTAACTTTAGTACCAAAAAGATCAAAGGACAGTTCTGCTAAAGACAGAGCAGTGCTTTTTTATTCTTCCTCACGATTCAGGCTCTGAGAACACTGCTCAGTGGTAGCAGAGCAGAACTGACATCTTCTAAAGGGGCAAGGCCACTTTCAAACCCCAAAGTGACCCCATTCTACACAACTTTCACTAGCACTCAGACTGAGGCGTAACTTCTGGGAGGCTCTCTTCGGAACTCAAAGGACCCTAATTATGTGAGTATACCTCATCTAGTGGTGTGCCTGGTTCTGGGCATCCCTTGGGGCCTGCATCTTTCCCTTGCCTTTATCTGCTTTCATGTCATGTCTTTCAGTTGACATCACAACTCCTATGGTATCTTTGGTTGCGTCTGTAAAATTTCATCCTAACCTGTAAGAGTCTGCTGTAGCTCGATGTGAAGGCTTAGCAGTGGAACCAAACAGTTTAAAATCCACACTAGCTTCATGACCTTGAGAAGAGACTGCCTTCCTACTCCTGTTTCTTCCTGTCGTGTTTTCCTCCTTTCCAAACTGTGGATAAAGAAACAACTGCAGTTCCAGCAAATAAAGATGAAGCAGGATGGGGGTCAATGGAGGCTGTAGCCTCACCATTCCTGTGGTTCTGTTCCTAATTCTATTGTCCTAAGAAATTCAAAGTTCTTCTAGTGACTACCTGAAAAACTCCTTTGTTGGTGAGTCATGTGAAGATGGTTGTTGTTTTATTCATCATAACTAGTTGAGTTTAGTTGAATAGTGTTTGCTTGTACTTGCAGAAATATATGAGTTTGATTTCAGGAACCTACTGGAGACATTTTTCTGGGTGTTCTGAAATACAGACATATGTGATGGGGGAAGTACTTCTGTGTATGTTTATCTTATTGATTGTTGAATAAAGTTCTGTTTGGCCAATGAAATAGCAAGTTAGACAGGACTAGGAGTTAAAGAGGATTCTGAGAAATGTAGTAGAGAAGTGGTGATCCAGGCTGGAAGTGACATAGCAAGGAGACTCATATTTTTTAAGTGAGGAGAAACAGGAAGTGTTGCTTTTCCCCTTCGGCTCCTCCAGTGGTGCCATGTGAGCCACCGGCAAGAGCCCTCTCTTGCTGCCAGCGAAAGGCATCCTCTATAAGATAAGTCTTATAAAATATATAGATTTATGATAATTAAGACTGAACTAACAGATGAGAATCCTGGTCCATTGGCCAAGCAACATTTGAACCTAACTCGGGCGGGCGGCTGGCGTAAAGCACACATGTGGCGGTGGGATTTGGTGGCTTTTGGTGGAAAGATTTATCATAAAACATATGGGTAAAATGACTTTCATATTTTTGTGGTGAATACACATATACATATATATGTGTGTGTATCAGAAGATTTGCAGTCTTAATTCTTTAGAAAGAGAATATTCACAATGATGTGCAAGCTATCTCCAGAACCCTTTCTACCTTGTAAACCAGAAACTATATACCAAGTAAACAACCTCCCATTCTCCCCTTCCCCTAGTCCCCTGGTAATCACCTTTTAACATCCCCAATTAATTCTCTAATGGCAAGAATTCCAAAACACATATGGACCATAAGGTTTTACATATGGCACTGAAGGCTTCAGCTAGAGAAGGATGACTAATGCTTCTCATAGTGTCTTTCAAGACAACTTAGGAAAGGCAAGCTCCTTTGCTGTTCTGTTTTCTGATGCAGCCATTTCCCTGCATCAGGCACACATTTGCACAACACTGCAAAGCGCTGGGAGGAAGAGCTGTTTGCTTCTGCCCTAGCAAAGAGATCGCCTGGTTTTTCTGTTGCTCCTTTGACACCAGCAACTGTTTATGGGACTGACTGTCCCATCCCTTGCAACATGATATAGGTCTTTTCTGAAGAAAAAATATCAGAAGCACCGTGCAGAATAAAGCAATGCGACGCTGTCCACAGCCCTTTAAGAATTCCTGGAGGCCACTGGGAGCTGGATAACTCCGGGAATGTAGAAGGAGCCAGTGACAGTTAGGTTGCTGCTTTCCAGTGGACCCTGCAAGAGACCGGTGTGAGCATTGTTCTCCACAACTAGAATGAGACAGGGAATTGTTTATAGTCTCTGGCGGTATGGGAACAGAGGACAACTTGGACCCACCACTGGAAAAACCAGTGATGGCTGAGCAGCACTGGGAGAACATCTCCCTCACATTTCTCATAATTTCCTAAACATCCGGCAGAGTGCACTTTTAGGTTATTTCAAATATGCAAAGAATTGTATGCTTTAAAAACAAAGTAAATTAGTTTGGCTATTCTAATTTTTGTGATTACTAATTTTTTTAAAAAAGCCACAAGAATTAATTCTTTTTTTGGGGGGGGTGGTTTGGTTGGAGGAAGGATTTCTCTGTGTTGCCCTGGCTGTCCTGGAACTCACTCTGTAGACCAGGCTGGATAACTTTGATCTCAGAGAGCTCCACCTTCTTCTGCCTCCCAAATGCTGGGACTAAAGGTGTGTGCCACCAGCACAAGAGTTAATTCTTAAACTTCAAACAAAGCGCTTTCTTTTTATCTTTTCACTTTTATGTTTAATTTTTTTTTTTTTTTTGGTTTTTCGAGACAGGGTTTCTCTGTAGCTTTGGAGGCTGTCCTGGAACTAGCTCTTGTAGACCAGGCTGGTCTTGAACTCACAGAGATCCGCCTGCCTCTGCCTCCCAGGTGCTGGTCTTAAAGGCGTGCACCACCACCGCCCAGCTTATGTTTAAATTTTAAAATAATATTTTTATATTTTGAAAGTTTCATGAATATATATAGTATATAAAATAAGTATATGTAGTTATTTATAAATATATGATGTGTGTTGGTACAATAGTTTGTGCATATCAGCTTGCTGTCACTTCTTTTGACTTCCCCTGGGACTCTCCAAGATGAATCCTTCTCAGCTTCATATTCTCTCCTTTTTATAATTAATAATTGAGTCTAATCGGTGCTGCCTGTGAACACATGATGTGTTTTGTCAAAGGTCTTTCCTGCATCTACTGAGGTGATCATGTGATTTCTGTCTATATTCCTATGCTTTATTACATTGATGGATTTGCATGTGTTGAGCCATTCCGACAACTCTGGGATAAAGCCAACTTTCATGGTAAACTGTCTTTGTGATATGTGTTGTATTTGGTTTGCTAGTAACTTGTTGAGAAGTTTTGTATCTGTGTTCATCAGATGTTGGTCTACTCTTTTCTTTTTCTGTTGTATCTTCATCTGTCTTTGGTATTGGAGTCAGGCTGGATTCGTAGATGACTTTGATCTAAACTGATAACTTTTAATGTTCCTGAGTGGAAAAATGGAGCAAATGGTCAGTTTCTAGCATCATCAAACTGTGTGGAACATTTGAAAATCATTGTGTGAAGGATGCCACTGGATTTCCGAAGCACAAGGCAAGCTTTAGAAGAGGTCCCCTTTTCTTGGCAGCATCTCTACCACTCTCATTGTATTCTATAGCCTGTACTCAATGTGGGATGACCTCCCTAATAGCAGGAAGACATGGTGATTAGACTGTTAGGTAAGTATATCCTTCAGAGTAACAGAAAATAGGCTTTGGGTTGGGACTAGTTGGAACCAAGACTAAAAATATCTAGAACCTGAAGCAGGAGCCAGCTGAATTCTTCTTGGTACTTGTTTTATACTGTTATAGCTAAGAGTTCATTTTAAATTTTTAAGTGGCTCCTGTGGCGGTTTGAATAAGAGTGGCACCCATAGGCTTATATATTCCAATGCTTGGCCATTAGTGAATGGCACTACTTGACAGAGACTAGGAAGTGTGGCCTTGTTGGAGGAAGCGTGTCACTAGGGGTGGACTTTGGTGTTTCAAATGCTCAATTCAGGCCCAGTGTCTCACTCTGCCTGCTGTCTGTCAATCGGGATGTAGAACACTCAGATATTTCTCCTGCACCATGTCTGTCAGCATGTCACCATGCTTCTCACCATGACAATAATGGACTAAATCTCTGAACCTGTAAGCCATCAGTAATGAATAATTTTCCTTTGTAAGCGTTGCATGGTCATGGTGTTTCTTCACAGCAATAGAGCAGTGACTAAGAATCTCCCTTTTAATTTGTCACATTAGGATACAAATTATCTTATACATTTTGCCACTCAGTCTGTAGAGCCTAAAGACAGTAAAAAAAAAAGTTTACTGTTTATTAACAACAAACTTTCTGACTCCTAGACTAAACCATTGGCTGTCCAGATGTGGTCCTTGGCCCAGTGACTCCAGCAACCACTTGAGAGCAGATCCTTGAGACATATCCACCCCTAGTATGAGGAATCAAAGACTCTTGGAGTGGCTCCTAGAGTTTTGTTTTAAGTAGTTCCCTTGACAATTGTATTGCCTGCTGAATGTTTAAGAGCTGATGAACTAGACACATAGTCTAATCATTATTTTATCCCTTATTCATTAACAAAAATAGACCTGGGTAAAAGTATGTCTCTCTGTGTGCTTGAGTTTCTTACAGTAAAGGTTTGTGAGGATTAAATAATTAAAATATGCAAAACACATTAAATCTATAATGTACAGTAGCTATTTCTATTTCAAATTTGTCATTGTTATTAACAAGCACTTTTGGCGAGCCAAAAGATGAGGATTTGATAAATGCTACAAAAGTAGGGTTAGAAAGGAAGATTACATTGTAGCATAGCATTCTATAGAATAATTAGGGTGACTCTAGTTAGTAATTTGTAAATTAAAAATAACTAGCAGAGTGGATTTCAACTGTCCCACACAAGCAGATGCACAGATTATCTTAATTTATTCACTACATGATGTATACATGCTTTGACATTGATCACTGTATCCTACAAATATTTAATGTTACCATGTGTCAATTAAAATATTTTAAATGAAGCTTCCAGTCAGCTAAAACTGACTGGAAACCAATGTTAATATTAGGTCTTAAAAGGAATAGAGAAATTGTGCAGCAAGGTTGCAAGCCCAGGTAGACATCAGAAATTCTGCTGTAGAAACCTGGGTTTGGATCATTAGGTGGCCCTGGGGTCCTCCATCAGCCAGACTCCAGGGTATTTCTCAAGCCTGAACTTCCTCACAAGGATGCTATCTACCAATAGCAAAGCAAATTGGACTTTGAAGTGCATAGCCATGATGGCTTTTGCCTGAGTGTAAAGACCCAAGGGTTCCACAGCCATATCCACTGGCTGAGCTGAGCCTATGCTAGGCTGATTGCCAGTTTTTCTTGCTAGGTACATATCAGTATTTAAATCTCAGCTCTGCCCCAGGCTTGCTGCATCCAATGACTCTCTTACATAAGATGCATAGCTACCTTACGTGTAGACACTATTATTATCAGCACTTTACAGCTAAGAAACCAAGGCTTACAGAAGTTAAATAAATCACCCAAACTTACACTATTAAAAATTACAAAGGGCTGAGTCACCATAAACTCTATGTTCCAGCCTACAGAATTCTAGTATTTTCTTTCTGTGGTGGGCCATCTTGCTCCATTACCACACATAATTTTCTGAGTCACTTGAGAGGTAAGGACCATGCCTAAACACATCGGATGAAGGTCAGGATTATGGGATGAGGCAGGAGAGTCCTCTCTGCTTTGTATGTGGCCATGGCTTTTAATATCCACTTTAGTGTGAAGGAAAAGGATGTCAGCAGGAATACAAGGCAGCTGGTCACCTTGTGGCCACAATCGAGAAGAAGGGACCAACGAACACTTGAATTCAGCCTACTGTCTCCTTTTTACTCAGTGCAGCATGGCAGCCCATGAAATATTGTCACCCACTTTTAGAGTTAGTTTTCTCACCTCAATTAACGTAATCTAGAGACTCACAGAGGTTTGCCCCTGTGTGACTCTGGGTCCTGTCAAGTTAACAACCAAAATTAACAACCACCTTTGAGTATTTAAACATATTCTTAAAGACCTACTTTCCTTGTGAGTGGCTCATAATCCACACACTCACATTGGCTTTGAACTTCATTGCTCTAAGGCTTGAAACATCGCCAGTGTCTCTTTATTTACAGGGAAATTGGGGCTCCCTTTCCATGCACCAATAGGCACCATCTCCCTGTCCTGCTCACTGGTGTCCCAGACATCCATGCTTCTGAGTCTTCACACCACTTCTGAGTATGATTCTCACTGGACAGTCTCTCACCTTCTGTTGTTCATGGCCTGAAAGTTACTTTTCTCTTCAACTCTTCTCCTGTTTGTTATGATTTAAATATGTTGGCCCAAAAGCATAGGCTGGAAATTTAATCCCTAAACAGCAGTTCTGGGAGGCAGAACCTAATGGAAAGACATGTTTAAAGTCAGGAGGGACCCACTCTTGTGTGTGTACTAATCATGATAGTGCATGGGGCTTCTTGCTCTTTTATGTTCTGACCTGGATGGGCATGGTACAGCAAGGAGGCCCTCAAAAGATGTTTCCCCTTATGCTCTAGTTTTGTAGACTCTATAACAGTAAGAAATAAATTATAATGTTTACAAATTGCCGACTCTCAGGTCCTGTTACATCATCATGAAACAGAGTAGAACCCTTTCTAGTTAAAACAAATAGAAAAAGCCAGATAGGCCTTGGAAAGAAAACCTTCCACATGATTTAAATTAAATGTAAGTGAAATTTAATGGGAGCCATTTGTCGTAAATACTTGCATTACAGAAACACAGAACCTAAGATCAACCAATCAGATTCAACCAAATAACTTAAAATATAATTATCAACTTTCTAGCAGGGCAGATCAAATAAGATAAGTAGTTTCTCTATGTGGCTTGTTTATTCACTTAATCAAAGTCTGTCCCTGTGTTTCTGCAAGAGTCCCCAAATCACTCTGGTTAGGCCCTACCTGGCTAGTGGTTTGCTGTATGGGTAAATAAATGCTTTAATAATTGTATTGTTTATCCTTTCAGCAGTTTGCATAACATTTGGAAATAGCCTACAAGCACAGAGAATATGAATTACTCGTATACCCTTTCACACAGAACTGAGATCGTTAGTATCTATGCTCTGTGCTCATAGTTTTCCTAATAATATACACATATATCAGGCACTACATTCAGTTATGTATGTTTGTTTGTATGCATACATAGAGACATATCATACATGCTACTTTACAATGTGATACTTTATAGGTGAAATCACCATGAAGATCTAAACTGGCATTTTTCAATCACACCTGATTCAGAAATCTTTCCAGTTCCTGTTCTGACTGGCCCTTTCCTCTTGCATACTGTCAAAGCCCTCCACAGAGAAGAACTAGCCTTTTCCAGCCTGGGGTGACAACAGGTTTTATGAAAGGCTTTAGAGCCAAACCTAACAGCAGGGACATTGTCTCTCTCTGTGAGAAGGGAGACTTAAAGGGCAGATGGGCTTGGCAGAGAGGTTCCTGGGCATGTAGACTCATCAAACGCTGTGACTAGGGAGCTGACATGGAGATGATAAAGGCCACCAGTTAGAGGCTTTGGAATGTAACTGTCATAATTGTACAGACTAGCCAGGGCAGAAGTAGAGCTGACAGACTGGAAGGGGATTGTATTTGTCAGTGAAGGCTAGGGTCTCGGTTCTCATCCCAAGGCACACAGTACCAGCAGGAGACTCTTCTCTGGGCTGCTCCAGAATGCCCTTTCCACATTAAGCACTCTGTTCTGCTCTTGCTGTCCTCTGCCTTCTGCTTCCCTGTAAAGCCTGTAGGCTTCAACTAGACTCTGCTATGTAGGAAACGTATCTGTGGGAATAAGGTCTCCAGCCACAGGGGATCTACAGCACAGAAGACATCCAGTCTCTTTCTTGGGGACAGCACCATCTCAGGGCCATCCTGGGAGAGAGATGAAATGTTCAAGACTCATTTCATTGTCTTCTGTACACTTCAGGGACACGGCAGGACTTAGAGCCAATTTTTGTTCAGTGTAGTTTTCTTTTCTTTGGGATGTATAAGGGGAGTCTCAGTCTTGGTGTTGTGGTTTGGTCTGCAGACATTTGTTGAGTCCCTTCGCTCAAGGTCAAGGGTTGAGTGTGAATCTAATGGACACTGTTTACTCAGAGATCCTCTTCTATCATCAGAAGACTGGAATACACACAGATACTTATTTATGTTCATCAATATTCGGTTTACAAGGCACTCTTTCTTTGTATCTGAATTTTATAGTAGTGGGTCAGCCCCCAAAGAAGCTTTTGTCTGTAGTCTTCTGCCCTCATCTCCCCCAGAAGATCTATGGTGTGAGGGTGATGGTGAGCTCATGAAGTAAAGGTGCCCGGAAGTTCCATGCATTCTCATTTCCCCTTTCTACCTAGGGCTGCCTCACAGATGCCACCTCTGGATGCTTCCCGCTGACCCCTGTGCACTCCAGCCTGCTTATCAGCCATTTCTCAGGTCACCTCTAATAGGACACAGGATGCAGCTTCAAATCTTTCCCTGGCTCTTATGAGCTGTGTGGTCTAAGCAAGTGGCCCCAGTTGTCTGGCCTTGTTTTGTTTCCTCATCTGCAAAGTGAGAGAGTCAAGGGTGTGTTCCCTAAAGCAACAGTGGTCATTGGACTCACACATGCATCGCCATCCCACAGAGAGCTTGTTAAAATACACACTGCCAGGTGTTCTCCCCAATTCCCACTGCTGCAGTTTCTGGTTCAGTAGGTCTTGAGATGAACATAAGAATTTGTATTTCTAATAAGGTCCTAGGGGATGATGCTTCTGTTGCTTCTCAAGTCTACTCTCAGAAATGCTGTCCTTAAGCATGTGCTCAAAATGATCTCTAACAGTCTTGGAAAACTTGACAAAGCCGGGCTTGTTCAGTGACCCATTTGGCAAAGTCATTCATAGCTGCATCTGTGGGCCTTCTTCTTTGGGGGCTCTAACTTGCACCTGTCCCTGACTCTGTTGTTTGGCTGGTATGTGCACTTTTAGATGCCTCTTAATGGCTCTCCTTAGCCACCTCTCCTTATTCCTTTAGCTTGGCCAGCTTATACAGCAGAGCTATATGCATTTCAGAGAGTTTCTCAGCTCCAGGAAGGAAGAAATTTGACAATGTACATGGCATTTCCATATAATGCAAAAATCTCCTTGGAGATAAGACAGAGAAAAAAGGGCTAAGTCTTGCACGAACAGCTTTTAATAAATATTTGGCCTTAAACCACCAGAGAACAAGAAACCGTGTCTAAAGATCCAGCCTCCAGAGAGGATGAATTAGAAAGACGTGAGGGTGGATTTTAAGGTTGAATGGTAATGCAAGTGAGGTTTGAGAGCCATGGCTCTCAACTTTCCAAATGCTGCAACCCTTTAATACAGTTCCTACCTCGAAAAACTGTAATTTTGTTATTGTTGTGAATTCTAATATAAATATCTGATTTGCAGGATATCTGACATGTGACCCTTGTGAAAATGTTGTTTGACCCCGAGGGAGTCATAACCCACAGGTTGAGAACTGCTGCTTTAGAGGCTTCTTACACTTGGGTCTTAATGGCAGTGTTTCTGTAGAAGCACAGTCATAGCTGTTTCTGGGGTGCTGGTCATTAGCCCCTCCAAAGGTTAGAAAGAATGCATGCTGATCAAATAAAGTTGAGTTGACAGCACGTGCTGCAGTGATAGACAACTTGGTGGCAGTGAGTCTCAGGAGCATCACATCGTAGAGTTGAAAGGTAGTAATGGGGCTTCAGGACGGAGACTGGGTGATGTCAAGGTCAGTGTTCTAAGTGTGGAAGTGGTTTGGCTTGTGAAGAGTTTTTGATATTATGGTGGCTCTGTATGGGTGGGCTCAGAGAAATGAAGGACTAAAAAATAAATTTTGATAAGCAAGCTTCCACCTGTGATAACTAAACTATTCATGAGGTCCCCAGGCATAGCTTCCATGACACATATGAGCAGAAAGTTCACATGTTGTACTCTTGCTTGGTCTAAAATATTTAAAATAGCAATAGAAAAATATATTAATTCCCAGTTTTATTTGGTATAAAGAAATAATGGAGTTATATTGGCTTTAGCTTTCAGCAGCTGAAGGGAAAGACTGGGCATGTGGGGCTCCTGCCCTCCTCAGCCTCCCCATTAGCTGGAGCCTCTTTGGGTTTTCCCATTGTCTGTTTGGACCCTCTACTTCAGGTTTCATGGTATGAATGGGGAAGGGGCTTATGACATTTCACCCTGAACTGAAGCACTATTGGTGACTGAGGGTTTCTGGGAGAGGAAGAGCATCAGCTTGTTTCAGGGATGCAAGCCCTGAGAGATTGTCCATGTTCCAGCAGATCTCCCTATGCAGATAGTGGAAGCATTATTAGACCTCAGTGGGTTTAAAAAGAATATGTGAAGTTTGGAGGGAAAAATGGTGGTTGGAGGGGCATATGGGAGGAGTTGAGGGAGTGAGAATAAGAGTGAACTTGATTAAAATAAAAATATGTGCATTATGAAATTCTCAAATAGTAGATTTAAAACTTGGAAACTTCAAATCTGAAAAAGAGTAGAATAAAAATGGGCTTGAAATTCAGAGCCACAGAAAAATCCATCCATCTGCTCATGCATTTAGTTGGGAGATATATATTAGTTTAACATCAATAAGCCCACACCTTCTTTAACTACACTCATTATTTCAGTTCTATTAACCATTATTAAATTTGCCATAGCTTTAATTCAGGCATATGTACTTACAGTATGAGTCAGCCTTTACTTTATGTGGTAACATTGATTGTCCCACCAAATGTACACATACCATAGAGTCAACACATGCCACTGACCATTAATAAGAGAATTACCAATCACACCCACAGCATCAGGCTTAGTAATGGGAGTTTCTCCAATTAAATAATTAAATAAGTAACAACTAATTCACCAATGTGATACTTTCCAAAATCTTTACACATTCATTGTCCAAAATGATCAAGTGTGGTAAAATGTTATTCAATGTTACAAGATTTCTTCTTTGCAAAGTTTGCTTGAGTCTTATCACTTATCTTTAGTGCCTACCTCTGAATTCAGAAGATGCGGACCACCTCCAGGCATTCATACTGGAGTCCAGCACACAATTCCACTGCCAGTCACAGGAAAGGAAAAGGGTTTTAGGAATGCTGACTCCAGCTCCATGTCTCAGCCCCTGGGGGAGTCAGAGGAAAGTCAGCCACAGATTGCCACCAAAATCTCAGAGATTCTGACCAGCAAAGGCGCCTGTCTTCCTCACATCACACCTAAAGGAGCCAGGCAGCACTCTGTCCTCCATCTTTACCCTCTGAAATGTTGTCTTCAAAAGTGGGGGGAACTAGAGAAGGAAGAGGTAGAGAGTTTGATGAACATACGGGCACCCATGCATGACCTCTGGCCTCACAAGAGTTGTGGTAGCTCATGAAACATTGCCAAGTGCTAACTATTTCTGCCTTGGCCCCAGGACTTGGGGTCTCATATGCTTCATGTGCTGTTTTGAACCCTCAATCCAAGAGGAAAGAATTCTGGGGCAGATATGAAGAGATCTGCACAGTATCAAGTGGGTTCAAACAGATGAGGTCAGTGCTAGTACCAAAGATCTTCTGACTTAAAATGGGTATTTTTATCTCCACTCTATTCTGTTAGGTTAAGAACAAGGTGAAGGACCATAAAGCTAATCTAGATAATAATTGGCTGTATCAGAGCAAGCTTTGTGCTCTTTTTGATTATAATAACACTTCTTTAGGTTTAGACATAAAAAATGTATTAGCTAAGCCCAGTGGAAACGTGGCTGCAGGGTTAGCCATATTTCAGCTTTGTGCTTTCCCCAGAGGAAACATTGTGACCAGGGAAGTGCTTTCATCTCATTATAAAGGAAAGTTTTAGCAAAGCCAGGACACAGGAGAAATCTTGTCCTATTGCCAGCAGAATGAAAAGAACAATATTCACGTACTGATCCTGCCGCTTGTTTATGTAATGAAATCTCAGGCTGGGATCACTGTGAGCAGAGACCACAGCCTTTGGTTTTAGACCTTTGGAGACTCCAAAGATCACTGAGAGAAAGCCAGTTTAATTTGTGTCAGAGGCAGGCTGAGCTGCCAGAGTTCACTCTCAGGAGAGGCTCTTCTTTGAAAATAAATAAAGGAAGAGGCAGGTGGTAAGGGGGGAGGCTGTGGAGCGGAAGTGGACGGCACCGTTTCAGGGAAGTGAGACGCACCCAGATCAGGATGCTTGTCCATCTGCTGTGGACAGGAATGGCTGGGGAGAAAGTTGCTTTTTCATCAGTAGTGTTACATATTCTTCCATGCTTTAAGCCTTGTAAATGCCAACTTTTATAATTTTGTAGGTGGTAATCCAGATTTAGGAAAAAGGAACCTACTAAGTTAAAATACCTTTGAGTGTCTTTCTGTAGTCATGTCAGAATTCAGGGGAAGAAGAGGCAGGGCTCTCACCTATCATTTGCTCTGTCTCTTCATCTGGTCATGCATTTCAGTCCATTGATTTGATGTGTGTATTTGGTTGGTTGGGTAGTTGGGTAGTTAGTTGGCTGGCTGTTTGGTTAGTTGGTTGGGTGATTAGTTGGCTGGCTGTTTGGTTGGTGTTTTAGCTATTTTCCCACAGCCGTAATAAAATACTATGATCAAAGCAACTTGAAGAACTTGGTCAGGGGAATCTAAGTTGTCCTTGACTGCTTCACAGAAATTGAAGGTAAGTCCCTATTACTGAAGACATCACATAGTTCTGAAACAGGGCTCACAGGAATTAAGCTGAATCTAACCAGAAAGACCCCTCCCCAAGGACTAGCTTTCATTATACCAGGAGATATGCACGCTGCCAAGCAAGAGAAGCAATCAGTAGTCTTACCCATCTGTGATGCCCATGAACCACAAAAATGACAAGGATAACAAAATATTCCAAAATATGCAATAGTGGCACTTATATCCTGGAGGTAAGCAACAGTTGTACAATTAGACTCAAGACCCACTCACCTGGAGGGAAATCATGACTGACCATAAATCTAGGCAACTACCTGTGGCTAGTAAGATCATATAGATATATGATATCTTAGAAGATAACCTACTACTGCTACTTTTCTAAACCAGCATAATTACTAACTGCATTCTAAACACCTTTGTATATTCCCATAGATAAATGTAGTCCTTACCACACAACCATCAAAGAAGCTTTTTTTGTTTTAACAGACAGAGATCATTACATAAAGCCATAACCAGTCAAAATATGACATATTTGACTTCTCCATCCTAAGTTTGTTGAGCATTGAATAGTTGAAGCAAAGTGGCTAGTGTTGTCTTATGCATCTTTATGAGGACACACATAAACAACTGATGGCTGGGTACTCAACTTCAGTTGACACATTTTGGAAGATAAGTACACATATTTCTTGCAGTAGCATGGGTTCAGCTTTACTCAAATTTGGCAGTTTTGTAAAATTGTTGCATCTGTTTGCACTCTTATTAGCACTGTGTTAGGGCTCTAGTTGCTCTCCATGTAAACCTCATCTCCCTTGATTCTAGAGCCGGGATGAGAAATTCACACATAGCAAGAACATCCAAACTCACTGCAAAGAGGTGATACAAGACATTTTTCAAAGCAAACTAATATTGTTATGGTCCATCTCAGTGACTTTTTTTTCTAGCTGACAAGACTTACCTCAGTTTTTTTTCCTTGAGATATTTTATTTACTGATATAAACAGACAATTAGTTCAGATTTCACCCATAAGTGTTGAGAAACACATGTTGTCTCTAGCACTGAAAAAAATAATAGTAAGAATCCTGTTCCACATGCACTGTTAATGGTTGCCATCAAACAGCCAAATCATGATGACCTACTTTTAGATGAACTTGGAACACATTTTGAAAACATAGTTTTGATTCCACAAACACTTAATGGAGTTGGAAAGTAAGTAAAATCAATTTAGAATTCAGAGTCTATTTATTTATTTATTTATTTATTTATTTATTTATTTATTGAGAGTGCTAGGGAATGGAAGCTATTAAGAGCCTAGTCAAAAGTCTCAATATAGATGCCAGAGAAATCTTTTTTATTCTCATCTGCAAATTAAAATCTCTTCTACTCTCACCTATGAGGATCATTTATAATTATAAAAGCCTCTGGCCAGCTTCTACTATGGTTATTTGCTTGTATATTTATATAAGCAGCATATTTTATTGTGAAATGTTTGGCAAATGTGTTTAATAAAAATACTGAGTTTGAGGTTGTAGACACAGATGACAAAGGTCACCATATAAGCAGTGAACAAATAGTGTTTAGACACTGAAAGTACACATACATAAGGGCTTTGACACGCCCCTTTCTCCCACTCTCTATGAGTATTCTTTTGACTTTCAATTTTCAATGATTTTAGTATTTTTATATGTTTATGGGTAAAAGGCTTTAAAATATTTATTTTATTTTACATGTGTGAGTGCTTCCCCCCATGTGAATGTACATAACACTTGAGTGCTTTGTGCCCTTAGAGATGAGAGAGAACGTTAGATCCAGACAGTTAAGACCCATCACGTGTGTTCTAGATCAAGCCCAAATCCTTTATAAGAACAGCAAATGCTCTTAACTGCTAAGCCATCTTTCCCGCCAGTCTAGGAATTTCTTTTAAGGTAATTAGCAATATTTCTGCTTTACACACAGTCTGAAAGATCATATGTTAACTTTCAGTAAGTAAACAACGAAGTTGAAGAAGATTTATCTTATGCACAGGCATTTTAGTTGCAGATTTTGAAAGCCACTGAACAAGATGAACCTCCCTCAGAATCTTGGAAGCTGATGTTTCTGAGACTGATAATCTCCTCAGACAGCTGACCACTGACTGGATTGTTGTATCAAATGAAACGATCATCTCTATAGTGATTTTAAGTGTAAATTTCTAGAGAAGCAGTCACTAGGCCAAAGGCCACCACACATGTGTAAACATCTGGAAAACACAGTTCTGAAAAGACTGCTTACACTTCACTCACTTCATGGTAAGAGTCCATGTGAGTTCTCCTCTCCTTAGGGTTCCCCAAACCACTGAAGTTTGAAGACTGCCAGGAAACTACCTTCTCTACTGTCTGTAACTCTGGAGTCCTGTAAGCCAACATTGGTTTGCAAACATCACTTCTACACAGTTAGACCAACCTTTGCTCTTTAGCAGATTTAATAATATCAGACTGAATGAAAAGTGATTTAACTGAACGATGACATCTCATGTTTGACCTAGGTTTTGAAATCATTTTGTCCAATTATAACTTCATAAAAGAAGTCAAACATCTGAGTGAATGTGAGTTTACTATTGTGCAATATAAAAAAGAATGTGCACAAACCTAGTTTTTTAAAAATTCTGACCTGCATAAACAAACTGCCATTTAATAAATGCATCGTGTCAGTTTGCTAAAGCGTGGAACAGATCAAGGGCAAAGAGAAGAGGATTTTTAGAAGCTTACCACAAAGTAAAATATTTTAAGAAGCTTTATTCTCAAGGTGCATATTTTCAAATAACCAGGATCGATTGATTTCCTGATTCCTTTATTTCCACATAATTCATTTCTGTCTTGTTGAACTCCAAGTCAGCCAACTCTCTAAAATACTTCTTCTTCTGAAATAAGAAGGGCTTGTCTGGTCCTTGGTCCAGTCTGGGTTCTGCTTAATCAATGCCATATGTGGTGAGAAGCCATTCATCTAACTGGAGTGGTTAAGTATACATGGTAGACTTGTCACATCTCAAACTCCACAATTTTCCCTGTCTGACGATGCAGTTTTGTGGACCCGCATACATCTAGCAGAAGCTTTGGCCAAGCATCAAAGGAAATCAGAAACTACTGTAGAGAGAAGTCCAATCAGATCTGGTGTCCAACAATGCAAGACTGGAAAAGAGTTAAACACTTTCCTGGTACATTATAGTAACTTCACAAAACTAAACTGGACTGAGAAGCAATAGAAAATCCCAGGGCCATGTATAATACAGTGTACATCATCCCTGAAGCATTTGTAATGATAACAATAACTAACATACTAAAGGACTACTAATACTAATAAATGACAATGATATCAACATACTGATACTACTGTAAATTCATAGTAAAACCACTTTTACAAATATACTAACAACTATTATTACTAGAAACAACATACTTATGCAAAAGATGAGCGACTTCTTTCACAACTGACCATTTGGCCCATAATGTGAGAAACTGGAACAACATTATTGGCCCAGTTAAGTAACATAGAACATGCAGAAAAGGGCCTAGCCACCCCAGCATCCTTCCTGCATGACAACTATAACAGCACTGTCAAGATAAAGAAGTAATTTGTTGGTATTTTGGCTAAATATAGTAAGTACCAAAGAAAATTTGATGCTTTCAAATGCCTTGGCAAAGACATTTTTCTAAACTCAGGGTCTTATCTTGAAAAGACAACATCATGAACATGGGTAAACACCCATTTTAGATGTTGCAACAGCTCTTTCCCACTCTTCAGACATAACATAGATTCAGCTGTAGGCTATTATTTTGACTCCTGCTTATGGTCTCCCATTTGTGAAGTTGTCTGAAAGAAATCAAAACACCCAGGAGACTAACAATTTAATAATTCTGAGTTTAAATATAAACATGCAGTTTTAGCAGACTTTATTCATGTTTTCCTTACCTGGAGAACAGGTGTCTAGTAGAGCTTACCACACTCTCATCTGAAGGAGAGATAATGATCAAATTAGATTATTCAGATGCATACCTTGAAAGATAATTGCCCAGGATAGCTAACCCTTGGCTCTCCACCCTCCATTTTATGAGTGCATCTCCTAGCTTGAGCCCAGAAGACAGAGTTTCACAACTGTTATTCCCATCCTATTGCCCTCATATTCTTTCTGCCCCATCTTCTAGAAAACGTGGTAGAGAGACCATGTAGGGCAGAGCACTCAAGTGTCATATTTTCTCAGCACATTGATCAGTTATGACTCTGCACTCACCAGTTTTTCCCAAAGGAAGAACAGTTCAAAGTCACAGGTGAGTCATATTCCTCAACTTATGATGGAGAAACGCTCCACTAGACAAACATTATTTTGAAGGTATCTTCAGTTGAGAAGGCTTTGAATGCACCAAACCTACTGAAGACACGATCTGTATATTAATGTTAGCAAAACTATATAACAGAACATGGTGTTGACTTGCTCATTTAACTTGTCAAATACTATATTAAACAAAATGGAATGTGGGTGTGCTTTGCAATAATGTGAGCTTGAGAACTTGTAATGTTGGGGATAGTGTGTATTTTTAAAATCTCTCATTAAAACTTGAGAACTAATGAAGATTTCAGTTGCTTTCTATTTACTGAGTTCTGCTTTTTTTTTCCTCTGGAATTTGAATTCCCCAGCAATCATCTAATAGCGCTGTCAGCTATTGCTGACTGGACACCTATGCACAATCAATCTTGATAAAACAATACACGCTAAAGGGTGTAAGTATAGTTCATGATTGGCTCTTTTGATAATGCTGATTGTTCCTTTTGCTGAGTTCACATTATGAAGCAAACTGAGAAAACTCAGAGCCCACTCCTTGGTTTCAGAAGTGTCAGTTCAGAGCCCACAGCTTCAGATTTTGAGCCTTTGGGTATGGGGCTAGAAGTGGTTTATAACCAAGATACAAGTCTTTACCAAGCCTTGGGTTTATTTAAAAATAGATAGAGCCCCACAGGTAGTGGTGAACACCTTTAATCTCAGCACTCAGCAGGCAGAGGCAGGCAGATCTTTGATTTCAAGGGCAGCTTGGTCTAGAGTGAGTTCCATGACATGCAGGGCTACACCAAGAAACCCTGCCTTGAAACACCCCTCTTCCCTCTAAAAAATGAAATCCCCAGTCAGGCTCCATGCTCAGGAGTAGTTGGCTAATACCAAACAGATTCATTATTTTTGTGTATACTTTTGTTGTTGTTGTTGTTGTTTTCTTACTGTGGTTCTGTTTGTTGCAGTTTTCTTTTTGTTGTTGCTGTTTTTTGAGAGAGACAGAGACAGGCAGAGAGACAGAGAGACACTCACACAGAGAATGAAGTTGGTTGGATAGGTTCTGGGGGGAGTTGGTGAAGGGGGAAATATGATTAAAATGTATTGTTTGAAGAAATTTTAAATTAAAATTCAGAGCTTGAAAAGATTCCAGAAAGATGAATCCTGATACATTGTCCTGTTACAGATGAGCAAACTGAGATAGGGCAAAATAAAAGCCCAAGAAAATATCCAGGGTCACTTAAGGATTTACTAGGTAGTGCTAATCAACAAACAGAGATGAAGACCTTGGTCTCGTGCTGCGTGTATCTTTATGGTCACTTCAGCCATCTAGGACCCATTGCATCATTGCATTCTCTGTACTAAGTAGTATTCATGTCTCTGAGTATAATGATAACAGGGACAACAAACCAGAATCTGCAGATATTTTCAGAGAGGATGCTGGAAGGGCATTTGAGGGAGGCACTGTTTGTATTATTGGCTTTGGTTGTACACTTTCCATCTGTGGAGGGATATACTTGTGTATTTGTGGACACAGTTCCCTTCTTCAGGAGAGCAACAGCAGGGAGTGTTGTTTGGAGCCTGCAGTGGGTTTGGAAAGCTGAGGTCTGTTTGTGCTGCACAGAACCCTGGGGTCTAGAGTCCCAGTTGGGCCAGCTGCAGCTCACCAATGACTTTAATTTAGAGCATCCTGAGCCATCTGCAGATCCAAAATAGTTCACATGTGTTTGAAAAGGAAGCAAAACTGACCAGTCAGCTATAAACACGTCTATGGTATTTAGCAGCAGGGCCAGGTCACTGAAGATTGTTGCCCCCGGGGAGGAATCAGTAACATATTATCTTGGAGAGTTCCATGTTAATTTGGATGGGGAAATTAGGGTGTGGTTGGAAAGGAGTAAATCTCAATGTTCTGGGGACACATCAAATGGGGCCAATCAGTTACAGTCCAGGCTAGGATGTGGGTGTGAAAGTTACCATCTGGTCCCATCTCTGGGAACAGGAGACAGCATTTGAAAGTTCGGGGAGACTAGATATATAATGGAATCTCTAGGGCAAGAGAGAAGAGGTAGAAATGGCTGCACCATTTCTAAGATACTACCCTCTGTTGCATTCTCTCTAGCTGTGTCTTCTGACTCCAGCTGTCTATTCTAGGTGGGCTCTTGGACTGCCTGACCACATGCCCTATATGCAGAACAATCTTCCCAATAGTTTCTAGGACCAATGAAGCTTTGTTTTACCCAGACCTTCTTCTCTGCTGTAGGAGAATTCTCTGTGTTTACACAGTGGACAATCATCTAGACTTTAGCTTAAACACCACTGTCTCAACAGTGTGTTTTTCTGACCACTTTGATTAAGATGAGCTCCCCACTTACAGTGTTATTTATTCAAGCAATTACTTTTTTGTATTTCTTTTTTTTTTCCAAGACAGTGTTTCTCTGTGGCTTTGGAGGCTGTCCTCCAGCCCTGTAGACCAGGCTCTTGTAGACCAGGCAGGCCTTGAACTCACAGAGATCCGCTTGCCTCTGCCCCCTGAGTGCTGGAATTAAAGGCCTGTACCATCACTGCTCGGCTACTTTTTGACTTTTATAGTGCGTATGTCAGCCTCCGATTTATGACTGGTTTTTCTCACGTGTTTTTAGTGACTATTTTGTATGTCTATATGTGTGTGATATGTGTTCATGTGTGTGCATACATGTGTAGGCCAGATGTTAATGTCAGGCACATTTCAGTCACTCCCTACATTATTTTCTGATAGAAGGTCTCTCAATAAATATGTATTTCACTGAGTCAGCTATGCTGGTGGCCAACATGCCCCCGAGATCTTGTCTCCATACCTTTAGTGCAGGGATTACAGGTGTACATTGACAAAACTGGCTTTTTACACAGTTGCTGGAGATATGAACTGAGGTCCTCATGTTTGCAAAGCAAACGTTTCGTCAATTGAACCATCTCATCAACTCTAAATCTTTCCAATTAAGATAAAGATCCAAAGGACCATGTCATTATCGCTTGCTGATACCCTTCCATTGTCAGCATGATGACTAGCTCATAATAAATGCTTAATATATATTTGTGTTAATAAATATTGAATCTTATTTATAAGATGTTAATAACTAAGTCAAAGTTAATAAAAAGTCAAGAAAGATTTTATTTGGGAATAGAAAATGGAGGCATGATCTCCTCCAGAGTGGTTTGTCAAAAAGTCCATTTTATGACCTGAGCCTCCTTCACCAGCTACTCCAGTCACAGGAACAACATTCGCTATCAGCTGAATACACAGGACAGTATGCATCCCTTCTGATGCTAGAGAAACGTGGTGTGAGCACTGACTCACAAGGCAGTTTGGGATATCAATTGTTTCTGTCCTCCCCCACAAGCCATCAAGGATATATCCAATTTCATTTCTAAATTCCCCCATGTGTACAAGAAACTTTTCATGATGTAGTTGTATCTGTTAGAAAGAGAAGAACACACAATTTTAACTCCATTTAGAAATTACAAACTATCCTCAGAGAGTTTAAACAATTTTTCTCCGTGTCAATGGCAAGGATTAGAATCTAAGTCTTGAATCTCTCATTCTACCCTTCCTCACCCAGCAGACAATACTTGTCTTACATATTGCTTTCATGGTAGTTTGATTGCAATGTAACTTGAGTTTCTACAAAGGCCTCTTGTTAAATTACCCTACAATCTTCTCACATGTTTGAGTATAATTCTACATTTATGGATAAATTTTAGTTCAATAGCCATACAGTTTTTTTTTTTAATTCTCAAAGCAATTGAAACACATCAGGATATGGTTTGAGTGAAAACAGAAAACAAACAGGAGCAGATACAGCTAATTGCACTATAAACCACATTAACCTAAAGCAGTAATAAATTGCCTAAACTTTATAAAGTGGTTCTGATCATGCTGTGAGGCTAACAGAAACGATGTATATAAATAGCATTCTCCAGTTAGTAAACTTGGTTTTATGCAGAGGTGTCAGTTAGCAATTCTAACCCCTAATGTGCTGAAGGACTAAGAAAATAAGTAAACACTTTGTAGGTAGCAAGAATTGTAGTTTGCAATAACAGAGAACAGAAATACAAAGAAAAGGGTAAGTATTACATAAATTGGTGGTGGATTAGAATCAGAGGTGCCAGGTGGAAGTCATATCCATATATGCTATGTAGAAAAATACAGACAAATTAGTATATTTACACGCAAATTTGAGGTAGAGGTGGGGAGCTGGTTGGTTAGGCAGAAAACAGAGATAGTTCAAAGGAGAGTGTAGGCTTTGGGGGAGTGAGGGATTGACATTTACTTGGTATTTATTATAGTTTACTGGGTTCTAGACACACCAAGGTATGTTTGCTAGACATGCCTTGCTAATCTCACTCTACAGATAGATATCTGAAGTCACATTTTAACATTATCTGAAACTGCTGTTTGCAGATCACTTTGAAACACACACACACACACACACACACACACACACACACACACACACACACACACACACGTATGTATCTATGTATGTGTATGACCTGACTTTCACCTGGGAGAGTAAAAAAGAATTGTCACCCAGTAACATGAGCATATCCAACCCACTGATCTTAGTTTCTGATGCCCTTCTTGTGGTGGCACACACTGGTGGGATATGTTGAAGAGGCAGAGGCAGGAGAATCACAAAATTCTAATGCCATTCTCTAAGAAAGGAACCATGGTTTGTGACAGAACTGTTGGATTTCAGGGCTAGCTCAGGAAGTACAAAATGAACCTAGAACCAGGCAGTAAAAGTGTTGTACATGTTGACAGATTTTAGGGCCAAATTAAGTGAGTCCCCAGTGGCCAAAGGTCAAGCCACTTGAACAATGAAATAATGATAATATGGGGTTATAATCCATAGAATAAAATGAATATAGAAATAAATATTCATATTTTATAAATGAATCATTTAAAGAACGATGGTGAAGAGACAACTATTCCTTCTAGTGGGATTCCTATTAAGAAATATGAATAAAAAGGTAGAAATAAAAAATCACTATTAGGCAAAGTCATAGTTTTAAAAGCAAAAATCAACTTGTTTACTGAGATAAATGTGTAAAAGAAATAATGAGAAACAAGAGCTTTCGATAATCTAATAATGTCAGTGTCTTCTCATCAAGTGTTCACTAATTATAATTTGATTAATGGCAACTTTACAGCAGAGAAATCTGCCAAGAATTTCTCAGTCAAGTGATAAGAGACCGGAAATTAATAAAATGAATGGGAAGGATGGAGTTTTTCATGCAGAATAAACAGCATATAGAAATAGTCAAGAAATAAAAATGAATGGACTTTAGAGACTAAGGAAGAGAAAGATGATGTAAGGGTGGGAGGTTGTGTAGATAGAAGGAAGGTTAGTTTAAGGGAGAGTTAGGTTTTGGGGAAGTAGGGGTTGACATTTATTTGGCATTTATTCTATACAGGATTCTATTTTAGACACATTTTATAAACCTCAGTTTACAGATAGAAAACTTAAGACACACTTTAGCATCATCTGAAACTGATGACTGCAGCTCACTTTGTGCTAAATGGACACTGATGTCATGGGCATTACTAACTGTAGACTTCCTTGATGAAATCTACAGTTAAAAATATGTTCTGTCTATGTGAAAAGAATGAATTGGGATGTAGTAGTTGTTTCTTGTCAGCTACAAGCCCACAAATCATGACACAGAGACTTACTACTAATTATGAAAGGTTGGCCTTAGCTTAGGCTTGTTTTTAACTAGTTCTTATTACTGAAATCAACCCATTTATATTAATCTAATCCTGCCACATGCCTCATAGCTGTTGCCTTTCCTCCTACGTGTCTTGCTTCCTCCCCTTCTGGCTGGCAACTCTGCATTTCTTCTTCCCAGTGTTCTCTTTGAAGGTCCTGCCTATGTCTCCTGCCTAGCTATTGACTGTTTAGCTTTTTATTATACCAATCACAGCAATACATCTCCACAGTGTACAAATATCTCACAATATTGGGACTTAACCTCACATAATATGTGAAAGCAACAGAAACAACAAAACAAAGCAAGCAAAGCAATGGAAGAAAATGATTTTGCAGACCACTATATCTACTGAACAACTAGTGGGAAAAACAAATCCCCAAATAGTGCAATTTAGGAAAACAGGTAAAGCACTTTAATAGGCGTTTATCTAAATGGATCTAAAAAATATAAAAGTGGTTGATAAATATATTAAAAGATCATGCAGCATCAGTAATCAGAAATATAGGAGCCAAAGTCAATTTATCATTTGCAAAGGGCCTGAATGAGTAGGTCCAACTCCGACTGTGGTTATCTGAAAGGTCTGGCTGTGTAGGATATTTACTGCATGGTGAATGACAATCTTACAGTGCCTTTGCCCTGGCCTTCATGAACTTTTCCATTTTCGTTGGTTTGGGGTTATATTTTGAACATTTAAGGTCTGAGGAGAGCCTGCCTGTAACTCTAAATATTAAGAATTGAGTGGCTTATTAGATTCCAAGGGTTAGACTAAACTGTGGGGGTCCATTGTCAGTGCCCAGAGGATGGGATTACTGGGCTATGTGACCTACTCTGGATGTGGAGGTGTGGGAGACTTGTCAGATCACATTTACAACAAGGAGCTACAGTCAGACACAGCCCAGATTGGAGGGAAGCAAAAAAGAGATTTTGGAAAGGAGTTGCAGCCTCTTCCCACTGGAATAACCAGAAGAGGACATAGGGTCTAAGAGCCAGATGTTGGGAAATAGATATTGGGGGGAAAGTCTGCCTCATAGATGAAAGTTCAGCCAGGACATGTTGTAAGCAAAAGTATTTGTTAAAATTATCTTGTTTCAAATTATCAATTCATTACATAAATGTTCTACCAGGCTTGGGATTATATAATGCATGGTGATTCTATCATGATACTTTCTCCACCACATCTTCAGTCCTGAGGCTGCTGTTCTTGGTTCTCAGCCTACTCAAGAGCCAAGGACCTACAGAGACAAGGTCCACATGGAAGGAGAGAACCAACTACTGTAATTTGTCCTCTGATCTCCATATGAACACCATGTCATACTTGGATATGTACAAAATACACAAGTCAGTGAGTGATGTAAAAAATTAAAATAAAACTCTTATAATACAGATGGTAGAGTAGTGATGAGATGGTGAAGAATGGGGAAAAGAGGGAGGCAAGAGAGGGAGAGGTAAGGTCAAACACTCTAACTTAAAGGTTAAGGCCTCTGAGGCTTCTGGATAAGAGATGGTACTCACAACATGTAAAATAGGCAGTAGATCTGTCACTTAACTGATCCACAGCGAGTTCCATTTTGTTGGTGGCCTGGAGATGAGAATGGAGTTAACAGCTCAATTGCCTACCCTCAAATTGCAATGTGAAAGAGTTAAAATAATTGATTCACAATTACCCAAGGAAGGAACAGGAGTGCTCTATATTCTCAAGTAAAAGAATAAAAGAAGGTTGTCTAGGGCTGGTGGGAGCTGGATGACACATTTCTATACTCACTGTTGATCAGTCCCCATCCCTACAGTCTTAGCCTGGAACATTGCTGAATTCTTACTCCTAGAAGACCCTTGACATTGGACATGTTCTCATTACTTTCTCTGTATAATAAGGACATGAAATTTAATTTCTCCTTTAAAAGTTTTTAGCCCCTCCCTTTAAGAAGAAGAATCATCAAAAGATCTCCAAAGCTGCCATGATCACCAGATGGTAGATAGCATCCAGGGGGACTCCACAGAGGAGCATAGTGCTAAAGCGATACATGACACCATCTGTGAGGCTACTACCAGCTCTACTGTTCTCTGAGTTGAACAAATATACCTTTCTTCTGCCCATGAGTAGTTGTCAGCATTACACTGTAGCACACACTTGCAAACCATCTTCTTAGCAGGAAGTAGACTGTGGCCTTTTGTAGCAGATTTCCAGTGGTGCTAGCCTGTGTATCCACTAAGCAGCCAGGGGTACTGATCTCTTTAAGCTGGTTTTGGACATACTTCCCCGTGCCTCAGCTAGGATCCTCATCTCCATTCCAGAGACAGTTTGCCTCACTCACTGTGGCTCAAAAATATTTTTAGCCTTAGGTAATTTGCTATCTGTCCCTCCAAACTGGTCACATTTGAAGTAAATACAACTATGTAAAGATGAATAAGTAAGGCAACATAAGCCCAAACACTGGCATTTAGTTGTCCTGAATAAATACCAGCCCCACCCTCAGGCTTAGATAGGGACAGAATGTAAAAGCACCAGAAAAAGATATAATGAAATGTAGCCCCACCCCCTACCCCCAGAGGTCAGAGGTTTCAACACTGTCCTTACTTCAATGAGAATACATCACAGAGGAAGGAGATGATGGATACTGTAAAGCTTCATAAATACCATCTTTAAATAGAAAACAAATAAAAGAGGCATTTTAAGATCCCATCAGATAGTCAATAATAATCAGAGTTGAAAATGTGGAACAGTTGGATACATTGTTGTTTTATAAATTGCCCATCTCATTCATTGTCAACTCTGGTCATGAAAAGCAATTCAACTGATTTGATATCTAGCCCCACATGTGTTTTCCCCTTTTGTACCCTCTTATAGAAATGTGCTGACACATTTCTCCCAATGAAGACCAGATGCGTAGGAGGCAGCTGGGGGCAGAAGAAAGACAAAAAGCTAAATAGTCAAAGTGGGTAGTGAATCCCATATTCCCATATGCTTAAACATTGACATAACACCGTCGACAGTCTGCCTTTCGCTCGGTGACTGAGAAACTGTTGAGTAACGAAGACTTTCACACCTCACCCATAACACCATGAGAAGCTTCCTATGGTCTCTTAGTCCTCACCAGTGAGTTTCTGCTGATGAAAGTGTTCACAAAAAAAAGAGCTTAATTCTGGGCAGTTACCCCTGGTGTTAAATGTTGTGGTGCATGGCACTTCCCTGGGGGGAGTCCAGCTCTCCAGACATAACAGCCCAAGGAGATGTGAGCTATATGGAAATGGAGATGATGTCTTATTCATGGGCTGGAAGGAGACATCTCTTGCCTGTTTCTTCAAGGATCTTGTGCTTTCTTCTTGGGGTTTTCTCACCTCCTTGTGGAGGTTCCTACTGGGACCGAACATGTTATTGAGCAGATTCATGAAGGAAGTGGGAAAAAAAAGGAATGGGCTACCAGAGTTTGGATGTGAATGGCCCCAGAGGACCATATGTCAATCCTTATTACCTAGAAAGGTGGAGATAAAGAAAAAAGAAAAGAAAAGAGGATGAGGGGCTGGTTAGGAAGCAGAAGTTGATCAGTAGGAGTGAGGGGGACAAGACATTTTGAGGGTAAATGGAATCAAAGTAATTCTTTACAAGCATGAAAAGCTCCTAATTAAACTCACTATTGTGAGCTGGCATTGGTGGCGCACGCCTTTAATCCAAGCATTTGGGGGGCAAAGGCAGGTGGATCTCTGTGAGTTCGAGGCCAGCCTGGTCTCCAGAGTGAGTGCCAGGATAGGCTCCAAAGCTACACAGAAAAACCCTGTCTTGAAAAAAAAAACCAAAAAAAAACCCAACTCACTATTGTGTATAATTAATTAGTTCTAATAAAAACATTAACAGAAAGAATCTCCTATATCGGTCACCCCAACAACACATAAGCTCAGTGAAAAGCACTGTGCATTCTTGCAGTTTTGAGGAGTGTTGCCTCAGAGAAAGAGGTTCCATCTAATCCATGGGGGTGGGATTCCTTTTCTTAACCAACCTCTTCCAAAAACTGGGAGCTTGTGTGGCTGACTGCCTGGCTTTCACAGGTTTGAAATCAGCAATTTGAAACATTCCTATGAGAAGGGCAAGAGGCTGGCAGAGGGATAGGGATAGGTACCAAAGGTTGAGGATCACTGATTATCTGGAGGCTTCTTTGGAAATTTGTACTTCACCATGCAAAGTCATTATAGAAAGGAACTAGAAAATTATCCCACCACTGATGAAAATTTAACCATCTCCCTGTTTTAAACCCCCACAGGACTTCTCTCAATGTTTATATAACCCTGGATTGTTTTCCAATTGTATAACTTCAGATTTTTAAGCAAAACCCAAAATTACAGAATTTAGGCTGACCCAGACCTGCATGGTGCTTCACTTCTTTCACCAATTTGTTTAATGAGTGCCACCTTCACATCGACAGGGAAACCAAGGGGTTTACTCCAACATAATGGGCACTGGCAAGAAAGCAGAGGAGCAGAGTTTTAGCTCTCTATATTCAAGGTCTGAGGCAGAGCCTCAGGGGGCAGCTTATTCTGGATGTTTCAAAGCACTAATGAGTAGAAATTCCAGAGAAGTAGCTCCTACCTCGGAACAGGAGAGAATCTTCCAGAAGAACAAGATACCCTGAGCCTGTGAGCACCCCTTCATACACTGGGAGTGCTCTGGTCAAGGCTGCATGGATCAACAGGGATTAGGATGGGAATGTAGGCTGCCTCTTAACACTTATGTTTAGCTTCCTCCTGGGCTACAGGGTGTCCATAAGGGACAGGCAAGGGATGGGTGAGACTGTATTCCTGAGTCCTGGAATCATTGAAGACTGGTGTGATGGA